>NC_083401.1:18100551-18700551 GCF_020745735.1 Hemiscyllium ocellatum
TTGATGGCTGATATAGAGATGATGGGCTGAAGGGCCTCTTTCAATGCTATAAAAACTCTACGATTCTAGGCTCTGAAGCATCAAACAAAACACGGCAGGGTAACTGTGCGAGGCAACAATTGCAAAGTCGTCCTATCCCCCTCCCAGATTCTTCATGTAACTGAATTCAGCTGAAACCTTTCTTCTCATTGCACCACACCCCCTTCACCCATAATCCCTGAGTTTCTGGAGCTGCAGTGATTCCTGAATTTACAATAGTAAACTTTGTTTTGAAATGTATCAATGGAAGGTGATTTCTGAAATAATTTTACAAGGGAACGGGACAGATCCTTGTAGATTAGGAATGTTTACAGCACTTATCGGTTTACATTGACTCCCAGTAGACTCTCAGCCAATCAGCACCGTGGTTTTCAAATTCTCATCTTTAGTTTCAAAAACCTTCCTGACCTTGTCCCTATCTCTGTCATCTCCTCTAGCCCCACCCCCTTCTGAAATCTCTACACTCCTCTAGGTTTGACTTCTTGAGCTTCCCAGATTTCAATCATTCCACTACTGCCTTTTGCTGTCTACATCCCAATATCTGGAATTCTCTTACTGTCGCTCTCTGACTCTCAAACTTTTTGTTTGCCTCTTTAAGATGCTCCTTAAAATCCATCTCTTGATACAGGTTTTTGTCCATCTGCCTCATTAATATCTCCTTACGAAGCCTTATTTTGTGTAACAGTAATCCTGAGACATTTACTGAAATGAAGGTGTTATTTAAGTACAGGCTGTTACAGCATGTCTGCTGAGAACCCTCTCAGTCAGATCTACTGGACAACAGAGGAACCCCCTCGCAACTGGGCTGTCCAGAGAACAGGAGCATTGAACCTCTGTCATTGGGTGGATTCTCCAATCATCAGAGTACCAGCTAACCTCCAAGACCAGAGCTGAATAACACGGTGGAACTCAGTTCCCCAAGTAACATGTTCATTCTGATTGTTTTCGCTCAATTTCAGACTGGGGATCTCAGAGTCTTATAAAATTCTAACAGGGCTAGACAGGGTAGATGCAGGGAGGATGTTCCTGATGGTGGGTGCGTCCAGAACTAGGAGTCACAGTCTGAGGATTCAGGATGGACCGCTTAGGACGGGAGATGAAGAGACATTTCTTACCCAAAGAGTGGGTGAGTCTGTGGGATACATTACCACAGGAAGTAGTTGATGCCAAAACACTAAATATTCAAGAGGTGGCTAGATATAGCATTTGGGTCAAATGGGACCAAAGGTTATGGGGAGAAAGCAGGATTAGGCTGTTGAGTTGGACAATCAGCCAGGCTCAAAGGGCTGAATGGCCTCGTCCTGATCCTATCTTCTATGTTTCTATCTCTCTCTCTCTCTGCATCTTCTCTGTAATACTGTACTCTGAACTCTATTCTGTTACCCCCATTTGTGTGGCATAATCTGTCTGTACAGCATGCAAAACAACACTTTTCACAGTATCTCAGGACATGTGACTACAATTAATCAATTAAACAATTTAGAGTATTCACAGCTCTGAAAGGCAAGGGCCAAAATATTCACTTTGTATCAAAGCAAATCCATGCCTTCAAATCTCAGCCGTGATTAAATGGCGGAGTGAACTTGATGGGCCAAATGGCCTTGCTCCCACTCCTATGTCTTATGGTCTAACTCCAATTTCACTGGTAACAACTGCTCCCGATCCCTTCACACAGTTCCAGTGGGGAAGCGGTTTCAAAGGTTTTTTTTCAAACATTATTGTCTGACTGGTGTTGGCGCCTTCACTCGCACTACTTTATTTCACTGATGCCCTCCCTTCGTTTTAAATTCACGTTTGCTTCATTTTTCTTTCTCTGCTCATTATCGCCCAAGGCAACACCTCACGAGAAAATAATTGGGCTATCATCTTCAGGATAAAATCTCCAATGTTCGCTTCGGAGTATGAGTCGTACCGCTCTGGGTGAGAACCGAGAGGCCCATTAGCAGGTGCCAGCTGCTTGCTGTCAAAAGCTGTTGACATATTGCCTTTGCCTGATAGAAATGCAAGTTCCTACAGCACAACGATCAGCCTGGATGTGATGACTGCAACCATGAGCTCTCCTCTACCTGAGAGTGTCACATGTGGCTCAGGACTCAGCATGCTTGATTCTACATCATAAAAGTTCCAGACTCAAGTCCCACCCCAGGATTTCAAAGCAAAATCCAAGACTTGAATTCCAGTGTCATTTTTGTTGCCCTTTGATGGATTTTGGAGTTGTCTTTGTGTAACAAGTAACAAATAAAACCTTGAAGCTGTGACACAAATGTTTTGGGGGGTGTGTCCATGGGGTTCGAATCAGTGTCAGAGCAAGTGACTTCCAGATGTGATGTTAAGCTGAGGCCCCAGCTGCATTCAAGGGTAAGTGAAAAAAGGTCCCGCAGTGCTATTTTGAAGAACTACAGGAGATTTATCCTTGGTATCCTGGTCAAAGTTCAGCCCTCAGTTCAGTACCACAGAAAATACTTGGGCTGGTCATTTTTGCTGATTGAGGGATGATGATTTCCTGTATTACAATAATGGCTACACTTCAAAATTAACTTCAGCGTTAGCGGGTTTTGAGAAGATTTGTAGCCCAGGTTGAGGTTCTGGATTTAGGTTTGCTTTCAGGCATTTTGTCACCATACTAGGTAACATCATTGAATCTCTGGAAGAAGCACTGGTGGAATGACCCCCTTTCTATTTATGTATTTAGGTTTCCTTGGGTTGGTGATGTCATTTCCTATGGTGATATCATTTCCTGTTCTTTCTCTCAGGGTGTGGTAAATGGGATCCAAGTCTATGTGTTTGTTGATAGAGTTCCAGTCCAACCCAAGGAAACCTAAACACATAAATGGAAAGCGGGCCATGCCACCAGTGCTTCATCCGGAGGCTCACTGATAATGTTACCTAGTATGGTGACAAAACATCTGAGAATGAACCTTCCAGCTCAGCAAGCAAACCTACATCCTTAACTTCAGTGTCTATGAAGCATTTGAAACAGGTGATATCTGTGTAAAGTCCTTTTCATCCCACTCTTATACTCTTCACTCATAGAGTTATAAAGTCAAAGAGATGTACAGACACATTGGTACAACTCATTCATGCCAACCAGATATCCTAACCTAATCTTGCCAGCACTTGGCCCACATCCCTCTAAATCTTCCTATTCATATACCTATCCAGATGCCTTTTAAATGTTGTAATTGTATCAGCCTCCACTACTTCCTCTGGCAGCTCATTCCATATATGTACCACCCTCTGAATGAACAATTTGACCCTTAGGCTCTTATTAAATCTTTCCCACTCACCTTCAACCTATACCATATAGTTTTGGATTCCCTCACTCTAGGGAAAAGACCTCAGCTGTTCACCCTATCCATACCTCTCATGATTTTATAAAACTCTATAAGGTCACCCCTCAGCCTCCTATGCCTCAGGACAAACAGCCGCCGCCTACTCAGCATCTCCCAATAGCCTCTCCCTCACCTCCTCTATTCTGGCTATATCCTTGTAAATCTTTTCCGGACCCTTTCAAGTTTCACAACATCTTTCCTATTAAAAGGAGTCTATAATTGAATGCAGTATTCCTAAAGGTGCCTAAACAATGTCCTGTACAGCTGCAGCATGACCTCCCAACTCCTATACTCAATGCACTGATCAATAAAGGCAAGCATACCAAACACCCTCCTCATTTTCCTGGCTACCTGCGACTCCACTTCCCATTTCCCTTTGTGCATCCAAACTTGATTATTTTTAGCTGCTTCAGTATCAGGCGAGAATAAATCTTCAGCCACACTAGGAATGGAGAATACAACAACCTTACAGAGCCCTTCTTCATATTTATATTCTTCATATTATTAATGATTTTAAGTCTGTACGTGCTGGTCAATGATATAAAAAATCCTGAGCCTAGGGAGGTGAGTGAAGTTAAAGTCTAATCAAATGGTGGAAAAGACTCAGTGGGCTGAATGGCCTATTTCTGTTTCTATCCCCCCATGTCCTGTGGGCAGCTGGGTATGCAGTAGATGCCATTTAATGAGAGCTGAAAATGTGTTGCTGGAAAAGCGCAGCAGGGCAGGCAGCATCCAAAGAGCAGGAGAATCGACGTTTTGGGCATGATCCCTTTTTCAAGAATGAGGAAAGTGTGTCCAGCAGGCTAAGGTAAAAGGTAGAGAGGAGGGACTTGGGGGAGGGGTGTTGGAAATGTGATAGGTGGAAGAAGGGCTCATGCCCGAAATGTCGACTCTTCTGCTCCTTGGATGCTGTCTGACCTGCTGCGCTTTTCCAGCAACACATTTTCAGCTCTGATCTCCAGCATCTGCAGTCCTCACTTTCTCCTTAAATGTATGCCCCCTAGTATTAGACATTTCAATTCATGGAGGTATATTCTGACTGTCAATCCTATCTATGCCTCTCGTAATTTTATAGACTTCTATCAGGTCTCCACTCAACCTCTGCTGCTCCAGAGAAAGCAACCTCAGTTTGTCCAGCCTCTCCTGTAGGTAAACGTTTTGTAGGTTTATAAGATGCTATTTGTCTCTTCACTAGCATAGCAAAAACGTATTTCTTCATGGCAGCTTGTGGGAGCCTGTTGTGCGCGAGTGTCACCTTTGTTTTTCAGCTTTATGAAAGGGACTACACTTCATCTGTGCAGCAACTTGATATATTTTGAGGACTTGAAAGTCAATTCATTGATCAAACAACTCAAACCTGCGTTTCTTTAACACATATAAATGTCATATAATACTTCAAAGGCAAGGCAGCACAGAGAATAAAACACCTCATGAGCAGATAGTCAGGCAGGTCATCAAAACTGCAGTCAGAGGTGCTTAGGTCACAAGTCACATGACACCAGGTTATAGTCCAACAGATTTACTTGAAATAACAAGCCTTTGGAGTGCTGCTCCTTCAATAGATGAAGTGAGGCTTCACCCAATGATGGGGCAGCGCTCTGAGAGCTTGTGATTTCAAATAAACCTGTTGGACTATAACCTGGTGTCATGTGACCTCTGACTTTGTCCACCCCAGTCCAACCACTGGCACCTCCACATCAGAGGTATTTAGGGAAGAAAGAATGGTTGGAAGACACTGAATTAGGGGTACACCTGCCACTGCAAGAACCTTTTGCCTTCTGACATTCTCAGGTGAGACAGATGAAGAGAGTTAGCATTTTTTTCAAATGAGAGATGATTCATTGATTGCAAGACAAGGGTAGGGCAGTGGAAGTTGGCTATATGGACTTTACTAAAACATTTCATAAGGTCTCTCAAAATAGGCTGCTCTAGAAGGTTAAATCACATTGGACTCACAATGAGTTGGTAAGTTGGATATACAATTGGTTTGGTCATAGATGGAGTGTAGTTGTGGAGGGATTTTCTTCTGACTGGAGCTAACCACTGGACCGGTGGTGTTCCACAAGGATCAGTGGTGGGATCTCTATTGTATACCTTGTATATAAATGATTTGGATGGAAATATAGCTGGTCCGATTGTTAAATTTGCAGACAACACAAAAATTGGTGGAGTTGTGAATAGTGAGGAAGACACAGCAGGATATAGATCTGTTGGAAAGTTGGGCAGAGAAATGGCAAATGGAATTTAATCCAGACATGTGTGAGGTGATGCATTTTGGGTGGTCAAATGCAAAAGAAAGGTATACAGTAAATGGCAGGTCCTTAGGAGCATTGATATAGAGAGGGATCTTGGGGTCAAAGCCTGTAGCTCCCTGTAAGTGGCAACACAAGTGGATAAGGTGGTAAAGAAGGTGTAGTACAAACTTGCTTTCATTGATCAGGACATTAAGCACGAAAGTTGGCAAGTCAAGTTGCAGCTGTGTAAAACTTTAGTTTGGCCACATTTAGAATATGCGTCCTGTTCTAGTTGCCACACTATTGGAAGGATGTGGAAACTTTGGAGTGGGTGCAAATGAGGTTTACCAGATGTTGCCTGGATTGGAATATATTACCTATAAGGAAAGACAAACTTGGATTGTTTTCACATGAGCATCGGAGGCTGATCTGATATCTAAAATTATGAGAGGTATGGGTTGGGTAGATAGTCCAAATCTTTCTCTTGGGGTTGAAATGCCAAATACTGGGAAGCATAGGTTTAAGGTGAGATGGGAATAGTTTAAAGGAGCTGAGCAAGACACAGTTTTACACAGAGGATGGAAGGTGTCTGGAACATGTTGCCAGGGAAGGTGGTGGAACAACAACATTTAAGAGGCATTGAGACAGACACATGAACAGGCAGAGAATAAAGGGATACGGACCATGTGCAAGCAGATGGGGTTAGCTTAGAATGGTATTATAGTCGGTGCAGACATGATAGACCGAAGGGCCTGTTCCTGTACTGTACTGTTCTATATCTGAGGACACTGTGAATTCCAGACTCCCTATTCCAAGAGAATCAATAGAATCTGTTTTAGAGAAGTAATTCTGATGGTTTCTGGAGCACACACAACACACCCGCAAACAAAATCACTCTTGGGCATGGGTGAGCACACTGTAAATATTTTATAGTCATACATAGCCCAAGAGTAGGAACAATTTATATTTATAACATGCCTTAATATACAGAAATGTCTCAGGGCACTTCACTTCAGAAAGAATTGGTCAACGAGCTAACTTTCTGATTGAAACTGCCAACTCTACTTTCCATGTCCCCTCAGTCACTCCTCTTCCACACTGGAGGACAGATATTTAATTTCCACAGTGATTTTGCCAGATCCTCGAGAAATCTCGAGCATACTTCCAGACAAAAGTGTACAGGTGGGGCTGGGAATGAAGGGCCGCAGTCCGCCAGGAAGTAAATACAGGGGGGAGTCTGTACAGAGCAAGATCCCACTGGGAAATCAGCAATAACTGACGGGGCACTGAATGGGACAGAAGAGCTCTCCGTTCTCCACAATACACTCTGGGATTTCCTGATTCCACCCAAGCCTCCCATCCAAAGATGTTACCTCCAGAGCCGCCTTGAAGGCTTTCCAACTCAGATTAAATATATTCCTGGAGGTGCTGGAAAAGCACAGCCAGTCAGGCAGCTTCTGAGGAGCAGGAGAGTCAATGTTTCAAGCATAATGAGTTCTGAATGAGGAATTCCTGATGAAAGGCTGATGTTCAAAATATCGATTGTCCTGCTCCACGGATGCTGCCTGACTGGCGGTGCTTTTCCAGCACCACACATTTTGACTCTGATCTCCAGCGGTCCTCACTTTCTCCCTATAGTCCTGGAGCCTTTGGCACACCTCAGCTTCTTCACTCCAATCATCTTATTTTTCTCAATGATAGTGGGGAAGGAAATGGAAAATAAATGCAATTATTTCTGTGATGGTTTTCAATGTTGGGTCAGTGGTTAGCACTGCTGCCTCACATCACCAAGAACCTAGGTTCGATTCCAGCCTCAGGTGATTGTCTGTGTGGAGTTTTGCACAGTCTCCCTGCATTTGCATGAGTCCCCTCTAGGTGCTCTGGTTTCCTCCCACACTCCAAAGATGTGCAGGTTAGGTGGATCACCATGCTCAATTGCCCCATAATGTCCAGGGACGTGCAGGTTAGGTGGATTGGCCTTGGGAAATTCAGGGGTATGTGGATGGAGCATATGTGGTGGGATGCTCTTTGGAGGGTCAGTCCAGACTCACTGGGCCAAATGGTCTCTATCTCTACACTCTAGGGATTCTATGATTAGTGCGTAGGAAGCAAATCGTTAATTCCTGGAGGTTCCAGGACAATCGTGATGGGTTGACAACAGATCCGTAGATCTCCGGTTCTGAAATAAGCATGTGATCACCCAAATTGGGTTTTCACCGGCTTTTTATTTTTGTCTGCTTGTAACCAGAGAATTCAATTTCATAAAGAAAAAGTACACACTGTTTCTGGCAAAATAAGCTAAATTGAATCCTGCAATTTTAGAAAGCCATCAAAATCTCCGGAACATTTTAAACCTTGTGTTCGATCAGCACGATGTGCCTCAGGTATTATAAGAATTTTGCTTTTGAAATCCCCAGAAAACGTGTAGTTGCTGCATGCTCCTGTACATCTAAAGACCATGATTATTGATATAGACGCATTTATAGAGTCTTGAAGTCATAGAGATATACACGATAGAAACAGACTCTTCGGTCCAACCCGTCCATGCTGACCAGATATCCGAAATTAATCTAGTCCAATTTACCGGCATGTGGCCCATATCCCTCCCTTCCTAATTATATATTCATCCGGTGCCTTTTAAATGTTGTAATTGTTTCAGTCTTCCCTGTGAAAAAATTGCTCCTTAGGTCACTTTTAAATATTCCCCCTCTCCTGAAATTTATGCCCTTTAGTTCTGGACACCCCCACCCCAGTGAAAAAATCTATTTATCCTATCCATACCCCTCATGATTTTATAAATCTCTATATAAGGTCACCCCTCAGCCTCTGACACTCCAGGGAAAACATCCCCAGCCTATTCAACCTCTCCCTAGAGCTCAAACCCTCCAACCCTGGCAACATCATTTTAAATCTTTTCTGAACCCTTTCAAATTGAATGAAACCTGTTCTGAAATGTTTTAACCCTTTGTGTGCTGAGCAACGGCGACGTGTAATGACCATGTAATGAAGGTGACTTGTACTCAATGACTTGTAACATCTCAAAGTCTGCAGATGGCACAAAGCTGGGTGGAAAGGTGAACTGTGAACAGGATGCAGATCTGTTACAGCGTAATTTGTACAAGCTTGCAAAATGGGAAAATACACGACAGAAGCAGCACTATGTGGATTAATGTGAGGGGTTATCCATTTTGGTGGCAAAAATAGGAAGACAGATTATTATTTGAATGGCTGTAAATTGAGGGGTGGGGGGGAATGTTCAACAAGACCTGGTGGTGGTGGTGGTGGTGGTGGTGGGGGGGGGGGGTGGGGGGGGGGAGGGGGGAGGGGGGATGACAACCCAGTGGTATCATCACAGGGTTGTTAATCCAGAGATGAGACAAAAGTCTGAGGACCCAGGTTTGAGTCCTTCCACGCCAGATGGTGGAATTTAAATTCTATACAAATCTGGAAATACGCATTTAATGATAGTCATGAATACATTTTTGGGGAAAAAAGAAATCCCATATACCGTCCTCAGCTGGTCTGGCCTACATGTGATTCCAGACCCAACAGCCATGTTAGTGACTTTTAACTGCCCTCTGGGTAATTAGGGACAGGCAATAAGTGCTGGCCTAACCAGTGATGCCCTCATCGAATGAATGAATGAAAAGTAAGTCACTGAGAGTGAGCAAACTGTATGTTGGCTTTCATTGCAAGTGTTTTCAAGTACAGGAACAAGTAATTATAGACCAGTGAGCCTTACTTCAGTTGTTGGTAAAGTGTTCGAAAAAGTTATAAGAGATAGGATTTATAATCATCTAGAACATAATAAGTTGATTAGGGATAGTCAGCACGGTTTTGTGAAGGGTAGGTCATGCCTCACAAACCTGATTGAGTTCTTTGAGAAGGTGACCAAACAGGTAGATGAGAGTAACCTGGTTGATGTGGTGAATATGGATTTCAGCAAGGCGTTCGATAAGGTTCCCCACAGTAGGCTATTGTACAAAATGCAGAGGAATGGGATTCTGGGAGATATAGCAGTTTGGATCAGTAATTGGCTTGCTGAAAGAAAACAGAGGGTGGTGGTTGATGGGAAATGTTCATCCTGGAATCCAGTTACTAGTCGGCGTTGGGTCCACTGCTATCATCATTTTTATAAACGACCTGGATGATGCGTAGAAGGGTGGGTTAGTAAATTTGCAGACAGCACTAAGGTCGGTGGAGTTGTGGATAGTGACAAAGGATGTTGTAGGTTACAGAGAGACATAGATAAGCTGCAGAGCTGGGCTTAGAGGTGGCAAATGGAATTTAATGTGAACATGTGTGAGGTGATTCACTTTGGTTGGAGTAACCGGAATGCAAAGTACTGGGCTAATGGTAAGATTCTTGGTAGTGTAGATGAGCAGAGAGATCTCAGTGTCCAGGTATGCAGATCCTTGAAAGTTACCACCCAGGTTGACAGGGTTGTTAAGAAGGCATACAGTGTTTTAATAGAGGGATCGCGTTTCGGAAACACGAGGTTATGCTACAGCTGTACTAAACTCTGGTGCGGCCGCACTTGGAGTATTGTGTACAGTTCTGGTCACCGCATTATAAGAAGGACGTGGAAGCTTTGGAAAGGGTGCAGAGGAGATTTACTAGGATGTTATCTGGTATGGAGGGAAGGTCTCATGAGGAAAGGCTGAGGGACTTGAGGCTGTTTTCGTTGGAGAGAAGAAGGTTGAGAGGTGACTTAGTAGAGACATATAAGATAATCAGAGGGTTAGATAGGGTGGACAGGGAGAGCCTTTTTCCAAGTATAGGGACAACGAGCACGAGGGGGCATTGCTTAAATTGAGGGGTGATAGATATAGGACAGATGTCAGAGGTAGTTTCTTGACTCAGAGAGTAGCAAGGGTATGGAATGCTTTGCCTGCAACGGTAGTAGATTCACCAATTTTAAATACATTTAAGTCGTTATTGGACAAGCATATGGACGTACATGGAATAGTGTAGGTTAGATGGGCTTTAGATTGCTATGACAGGTTGGCGCAACATTGAGGGCCGAAGGGCCTGTATTGCACTGTAATGTTCCATGTTCTATGACGTCTTGTAATAATGCGGGGCATTGGGGAGGCCAAACCCAGAACAGTTTTGCTCTCCTTATCTGAGGAAGAAAGATCTTGCAGTAGAGCAAGTGCTGTGAAGGTTTACCAAGAAGATTCCAGAGACGGCAGGACTGATGTATTGGGAGAGCTTGAGTCAGCAAGGATTGTATTCACTGGAGTTTAGAAGGATGAGGGGGAATCTTTAAGAAACCCAAATAGGCCAGAGTTAGGGTGATAGGGGCAGCTTTTTCACACAGAGGGTGGTGCGTGTATGGAATGAGTTGCCAGAGGAAGTGGTGGAGGCTGGTACAATTACACCATTCAAAAGGCATCTGAATGGGTATATGAATAGGAAGGGTTTGGAGGGATATGGGCTGGGTGCTGGCAAGTGGGACTAGATTAGGTTAAGATATCTGGTCAGCATGGATGAGTTGGACTGAAGGGTCTGTTTCCGTGCTGCATATCTCTATGACTCGATGACAAGACACATTAGATGCAGAAAAGATGTTTCCAATGTTGGGGGAGTCCAGAACTGGGGGTCATAATGATAATGGGTAAATATTTTAGAACTGAGATGAGGGGAAATGTCTTCACCCCAGAGAGTGGTGAGCTTGTGGGAATACCACAGAAAGTGTTTAAAGTCAAAACATTCCATGTTTTCAAGAAGAATATGAAGGATTTGACTTGTTGGGCCGAAGGGCTTGTTTCTACACTGTAGGGAATCTAATCTAAATAGAAATATGGGCCAAGTGCAGGGAAATGGGGTTGGCACGGATGGACATATTGGTCGGCATGGACCAGTTTGGGCCAAAGGGCCTGTCTCCATGCTGTCGGACTCGATGACTCTATGACTGTATGAACATTGGTACAGCTCTTATGGTGAAAGGGATCAAGGCATATGGAGGAAGAGTAGATAAGGTATTGAGCTTGATCCACCATGATGGGCAAAACAGGCTGAAAGGGTCGAATGGCCTACTCCTGCTCTGAAATTTGATGTTTCTACATCAGACTCAGTAAGGCATTGGATCAGGGACTGGCATTTCACCTCCATGTTCTTAATTGAAGATCAGCCCATATTAAAAGAGGGGAATTGTCTCCATTATCTATTGGTGGTAAATTTTATCTGAAACAACTCTTGGACTGTCGAATTCCAGCACCATTAGTTGTATATCTAGCCCTATCAACTTGGTCAGGAACATTAAACAAACTATTTACTGTCAATGTAGTGTGCAATTGTGGAACTGGCCACTGCTGGCTAATGGGGTAGAACACAATCACCAATTTGCTTTTCTTGATAGTTATTGATTGACCTGTTCAGACAGTGAGGGTTCTAAACCTGGCCCTTCTGGCTCAGAGGTAGGGGTACTACTACTTTGTCACAAGAGCGCTAATCCTCCTTTCTACTTATAGAGCTCTGTCGCGCGAATCAGGCCCTTCAACCCAACTCATCCATGCCAAGCAGGTTTCCAAAACTGAACAAGCCCCATTTGCTCGTATTTGGCTTATGACCTTCTAAATCTTTCCTATTCACGTACCTGTCCAGTTGTCTTTTAAATGTTGTAATTGTACCAGCCATTACCATTTCCTCTATCAGATCATTCCATACACACACCACCCTCTGTGTGAAAACGTTGCCCCTTAGGTCCCTTCTAAACTTTCTCCTCTCACCTTAAACCTTTCTAGGTTTGGACTCCTCTACTCCGTGGACCAGACTTTGGCTGTTCACCCTATCCGTGACCTTCAGGATTTAATAAACTTTCGTAAGGTTGCCCCTCAAGCTCTTACACTCCAGGGAAAAAAGTCCCAGCCTATCCAGCCTACTTTTATAATTCAAACCCTCCATTCCCAGCAAAACCTTTGTAAATCTATTTTAGCATCCTTTCCACTTCCATTACATCCTTCCTATCGCAGGGAGACCAGAACTAAATACAATAATCCAAATGTGGCCATACCAATACCTTGTACTCCTTTTAAAGCAAAATGTTAATTCAGGTTAAACAGTCCCTGGCAGGCCACTGTAAGAAAAACAAAATCAAACAGTCCATGGAACCTACAAAGCTAGAATGGACACGTATCAAAATAAAATCAAAATATCATTATCCAGGGTGATAATGCAACCCCTGTAGAGCCCAGTGTTCTCCAAATGAATACTTGTCTCTCCTCACTAACAGGTTGAACAATCCCTGATTGGTCAATCCTCCTTTCCAAGGCATTGGTGAGACCATACCTGGGGTATTTCGCACAGTTTTGGTCCCCATTTTTGAGGAAAGGTATTGTGGCATTCAGAGGAGGTCTGCTAGATTGATCCCAGAGATGAGGCATTTGTCATATAAAGAGAGATTGAACGGTTTAGATCTATACACTCTGAAAGTTAGAAGAATGAGGGACGATCACAGGCTCAGTGGTTAGCACTGCTGCTTCACAGCACCCGGGACCCAGGTTCGATTCCCACCTCAGGTAACTGTCTGTGTGGAGTTTGCACATTCTCCCCGTGTCTGCATGAGTTTCCTCCGGCTGCTCCGGTTTCCTCTTACAATCCAAAGATGTGCAGGTCAGGTGAATTGGTCATGCTAAATTGCTCATAGTGTTAGATGCATTAGTCAGAGGGAAATGGGTCTGGGTGGGTTACTCTTTGTGTGGGGGGCGGTTTGGTGTGGACTTGTTGGGCCCAATGGCCTGTTTCCATACTGTAATCAAATTGAGGTATTCAAGATGATAAAATGTGTGGATAAAATAGACGTGGAGTGGATGCTTCTTCTTGTGGGGCATTCCAGGATGAGAGATCATAGTCATATAGAATAAAGGGTAGCAAATTTAAAACAGAGTTGAGGAGAAACTACTTCTCCCAAAGGGTTGTGAATCTGTGGAATTTGCTACCCCAAAGTGTAGTGGGTGCTGGGACAGTGAGTAAATTTAAGGAGGAGTTAGACAGATTTTAAATTGGTAATGGGTTGAGGGGTTATGAGGAGAAGGCAGGAAAATGGAGGTGAGGTTTATATCACGAGTGAATGGTAGAACAGGCTCGATGGGCCAAATGGTCTAATTCTTCTCCTACATCTTATGAACATTGGGTCGAAGGGTCTGCTTGATTTTCGGTGGTACAGGGTGAACCTCTAGTGACCCTTAACAAGAAGATTTACTTGTCTGAACAACAAGGTGAAAATGTAGAAAATAGGATCAGGAGTAGGCCATTCAGTTGTGTTCCACTATTCAACATGATCATGCCTGATCATCCAACTCTCTACCCCATTTCTCCTTTCAACCTGCACCCTTTACTGCATTAGTCCCAAGAACTTTATCTCACTTCTTTTGGAAAACATTCAACGTATTGGCCTCAACCACGTCCTGTGTCAGAGAATTCCACATCCTCACCACTCTCTGGGTGAAATAATTTCTCCTCATGTCAGTTCTAAATGGCCTATCCCGTATCCCTCTGACTCTGACCCTGGTTCTGACTCCTGAGTCATTGAGAACATCCTAACTACATTTACCAAGTCGAAAGTGTGGATTATTGCACAACAGCGATTGTTATAAGTTACATTCACTAACTAGGTACAATTACTAGTTATAGAGTCACAGAGTCCGACAGCACGGAGACAGACCCTTTGATCCAAACTGGTCCATGCCGATCAAAATGTCCGTCCACACCAACCCCACTTCCCTGCACCCATATCCTAAACCTTTCTTATCCATGTATTTGTCCAAATGCCTTTTAAATGTTGTTAATGCAGTCTGTATTATCTTTTGGTCTCAGTGTCTTAACTGTACCTGAACTATTACGTCTTCAAAACCAGCCATTGTTCCATTACAATTTTAAAAGTCAATCCCTAAATCCAATTTATCTGACACCAGGAGTCATCAATGAATCACCTTTGTAGTCCTGTTTTGAAGAACTTCCTTCAGGTTTCCCTGCCTAACTTCCTGCATAACTTTATCCATCTTTCTTCCAATGCTATTGGTACTGATATGCACCATGACTTCATTCTGTTCATAATTACTGCCTCAGTATTCTCTCTGGCCATGTTTTAGCCTAAGCATCTGACAGGCAATATTGTGTGCAGGAATTGCAACAACAGAAATTTACTGTCCTCCTCCATCAATGTAAAATTCCCTATCTCTATTGCTTTGCCAATCATCCTGCTGCCACGTGCATAGCTGAGCAAGCCCAGGTTGCACTCTCTGGATGGACCAACACTCTCACCAATGAACACCACAGCCTGAACATATTTTTCTATTTGTCAGATGTTCCATTCCGAATGAATCTCTGGATGCAACTAAATCCAAGGCAAAGTCATTTTCTGCCTGACCAGTCAGATGTTTCGCTCAGTTCAGTGCCAATGGGACTAGAGACCAGGCTGTTCAACACGATACACTAAGTCCAATTTAAACTGGGCGAAGCTGTCCTCTTATCCTTGTCATGCCAGACCGACACTACAGCTTAAGGAGTGCAGGAAAGAAAGAGCTGCTTCCTTCCATTTTCTCTCCACTTCAGTAACCCCCATCCACAAGTAGATTTTCACTTTGAGATGTACCAGTGAAAAGTAGCTTGTAAGGTTTAATCAATGAGAGTGGAATGAAGGGATGCACAGACACAAATTTGGAGTAGGAAGAGGCCATTCAGCCCTTCAAGCCTGTTCTGCCATTGAATAAGATCACCACAGCTCTGACTGTGACCTTAACTCAAAGTTCTTATCTCCTCCCTACAATCTTTGATACCTTCAGTCATCAAAAATCAAATTTAGCCTTAACATATTCCATAACCCTCTCTTCACTACTGTCTGGGGAAGAAAATTCCACACACTAATGTTGTATGAAAAAAAAATCTCCGTACCATTATCTTAACCCAGACACCCCTTATCTTTAAACCCCTCCCCTGAGATTAGGCTTTCCTACGTTGGGATATCCTCTCAGAATCCACCCTGTCAAGTTCCCTCAGGATCCTGTATGTTTCAATAAGGTTACCTTTAATTCTACTGAACTCCAATGTGCGTACTACTTTTCCTAATCTCTGTTTTAAATCAGCTATCCTTTATCTAAAAGCTATGACCTGTCCTCCTCGATTGCCCCTCAAGGGGAAACATCCTCTCTGTATATCTAGTTTGTCAATCCCCTTTAGCATCTTGTTTACCTAAATGAGAGTCACTTTCATTCATTGACATTCTAAAGTGTAAAGGCCAAAACTGCTCGATGTTTCTTCAGAAGTCAAACCCTTCATCTCGGGAATCAGTTTTGCGATTGTGACATACTATTTCCCCAAGATGTTAGCGTTTCCCTGTAAAACATGTTCCGAACAGGAAAGTTGCCACAATAAAAGGCATTGTATCCTTTGAGTGTCTTAATGACAGCAGCCCTCACAGCGAACAAACTAAATTCTTCCTCACGGGTGAGATAAAACATGCCACGTAATCTGTCGTGAAAACAGATTGTGTCAAAATATATTTCCATTCGATCAAATACATGGTACATAGTTACATTGCTCATTCATTTGTCCCCACACCATGAGATTCCATTTAAACCTTGTGAATTTCCCTTAAAACAACAACTTGGATCTGTTTGTCCACCTTTGACACAACAAAAGCTAAAAAGACAGGGAAAGAGATAGTGGATAGGTTTATGAAAATACTCCAGAACTTGGATTCCAAGCCTATTAGCTTGGTCACAGATCTTTTAGGCTAAATTCACAGAAGTTCTATTGTCTTGTAGTGTAATAATTGAAGAAATGTAGGACACAACAATCAAGTCATGTGTAGCAAGCTCCCACAGTCAGTGGAAATGAGAAGATAATCTGTTTTTCTTTCTGTGATGTTGGTTAAGGATAAATATTAGTCTGAAATAACTCCACCAAGTCACCTTCTATTTATACGTGCACTATACTTGACGCTAGCTTTCAGAGTGAACACAGCCTCTGACATTCGTTTTTTTTAAATTTGATTAAACAATGCACAGTTTACAAAACAATTACCATTAACAGCTGTATACAGAGAAACAGCAATTTTGCAAGGGAGAGGAGCAGCAAAGCCAGGCCCCAAACCCTACCATATTCCTGTTTAATTTTTTTTTAGCAGTGCCCTTCACATCAAAGGGCAATGCTACACTTCTGTTTATTTTTTTCTTTTTTTTATTCTTTTTTCCCACACTACCGCCTATATTCCTGTTTATATCTGTCAGCCGGGGCTCCCTGATTGGACCAGATTAACAGCCCCAATCAGGGAACTCGTCTTCTATGAGATCCATCTGGCTGACTGCATTCCAATCACTGCAAATCAGGATGCTGGGGATAAATCCATTGCCTTTCAGGCAAGTGCCCACTTCAGACACCTTGGTTTGACACTCAAAGTGCAGAAGTCCTTCAGCACTGCCCTGGTGGGGTCAACCTGGACTATACCATCAAAAAATGACAAATCCAGGGCACTACTCCAAGGTCAATGACAACCAATATGAAAGGAAACACTGAGTAAAACCTGCTAAGGTCAAATGTCATCAGAAATCTCTTCATGAAGGGTCATGAAAGCAGTAATTCCAGTTAGTCTTATGATGAGAGTTTGCACCCATACTTTCTAGAAGGATGACAGTAGATCTAACTGAGCTATATATGATGCTAAAGGGATTTGGTAAAGTAGATGGAGAGAGGATGGTTCTCCCGTGTGGAGCAATCTAGGACAAGTGGTCATAGTTTTAAGTTAAGGAGCGACAGATTTAAAAGCAGAAATGAGGAGGAACTACTTCTCTCACTGCATTGTGAATTTGTGGAATTCACCATCCCAGAGTGCAGTGGATTCTGGAACACTGAAGAAGGGTAAGGAGGAGATAGACAGATTTTTAATTAGTAATGGGTTGAAGAGTTATGGAGAGCATGCAGGAAAGTGAAGTCAAAGCCGAGATCAGCCAATAAAATGGAAATTACTGGAAAAACTCAGCAGGTCTGACAAGATCTGTGGGGAGAAGTCAGAGTTCACGTTTCGGGTCGAGGAACCCTTCCTCTGAACATTTCTGAGGAAGGGTCACTCGAACCAAAACATTAACTCTGATTTTTCTCCACAGATGCTGCCAGACCAGCTGAGCTTTCCAGCAATTTCCATTTTTGTCTTTACAGCATCCGCAGTTCCTTTGGTTTGTACATGATCATGTTAAATGGCGGAGTAGGCTCGAAGAGCTGAATGGCCTGCTCTTCCTCCTGGGTCATATGCAGAATCCACATGGGTGGAGTAATTTATGTCTCTGGAAGAGGCACAGTTCGTGGAGTCAGAATTCAAAGCACAAATCGGCTGTGATTTCAAGACCCACTCCAGATCATGAAGAAGTAAGCTCGGCTGAAGTTCCCATTCAGCGCTGAAGCAGCATTCCTTTGTTGTGGTGTGATATCTTTGCAGGACAGACTAAAGCTCTCTGCAGCGCATTGAAAGCAGCACCAAAGGCAAATGCAGTGTCAGATTATGTGGGGATTATAAAGAAACTGTAAATCAGGCAGCATAATGCAAACTACTCTATAACGTGCCAAATGTCAGGGATCAGATCACTCTGTTGTCAGGACACCAGACATTTTTCAAAATTATACCTGACAAATGCTTGTCTGCAGCTTAAATTGGATGATGAGTCAAAGTTACATTTGACATTAGTGCCCACCCGGGCCTCTTTCAGTTTCATAGTCTGCTGTTTGTTGTCTCCTGGACCCCAGAATTTTTCAAGAGGGGTCCATTATAGTTCGAGGTGTCATCTGTCAGTAATTGATTGGCTTTTGAAGACACTTTGCAACATTCTCAGAATATACAGCACAAAGTAACAGCAACATCAAGGTGGCAAAATACGAAATCCACTCGGATACAAACAGAGAAGGAGGAACATAGAACAAAGAATAAATAACAGTACAGCACGGAAACAGGCCCTTCGGCCCACCAGGACTGCACTAACACATGATGCCTTTCGAAACTGAAAACCTTTTGCCTATATGCAGTTTCCTCTATTCCCTGCCTATTCATGTATCCGTCAGGATGCCTCTTAAACACTGCTGTTGTATCTATCTCCACCACCTCCCCTGGCAGCACATTCCAGGCACTTGCCACCCTCTGTGTAAAAGATCTGCCTCTCACATCTCCTTTAAGCATATGGCATAGAACAGTACAGCACTGGAACGGACCCTTCGGCCCGTGTTGTTGCGCCGAACATGATGCCAAATTAAACGGATCCCTTCTGCCTGCCCTTGGTCCATATCCCTCCATTCCTTGCATATTCAGTGCTTATCTAAAAGTCTCATAGACACCCCTATTGAATCTGTCTCCACCACCTTATGTTTATCAAATATATTCAAAATACAGTTGGATGTGTTTTTGCATGGTAGGGGAATTAAGGGTTATTGGGATAATGCAGGTAGAAGGAGCTGAGACAATGGGTGGATCAGCCATGAGCCGTGGGGCAGCACGGTGGCTCAGCAGTTAACACTGATGCCTCACAGCACCAGGGACCAAGGTTCGATTCCAGTCTTGGGCAACTGTCAGTGTGGAGTTTGCACATTCTCCCTGTGTCTGCATGGGTTTCCTCCGGGTGCTCCGGTTTCCTCCCAAACTCCAAAGATGTGCAGGTCAGGTGAATTGGCCATGCTAAATCGCCCGTAATGTTACGTGCATTAGTTGGAGGGAAATGGGTCTGGGTGGGTTACTCTTCGGAGGGTCGGGGTGGACTTGTTGGGCCAAAGGGCCTGTTTTCACACTGTAGGGAATCTAATCTAATCTTAATCAATGGCGGATCAGAATCAAAAGGCCACATGGCCTACTCCTGCTTCTATTATTATAAAACTATGAAGCCATCCCTGGCAGTGTGTTCCAGACTCCTACCTCTCTCTGTAAAAAACTTGCCCCTCACATCTCCTTTAAACTTGTCCCCTTTGACCTGAAACCTACGCCCCATAGTTATTGACATTTCAACCCTGGCAGAAAGACTCTGACAATCCATTCTATGGTGCCTTCCATAATTTCAGAAATTTCTATCAGGTTGACTGCAGCACAGCAAACTCTCACAAAAGCAAGTGACAGTGTTGCATAACCAGGGGCGGTGAGATGAAGGGGAACAAAGATCGAAAGTGCTGAGAATGATTGGAAGTTGGACAGTAAGCGTGGCTGCCTGAGTCAAACTGAGTCATTCCTGATGAAGGGCTTATGCCCGAAACATCGAATTTCCTATTCCTTGGATGCTGCCTGACCTGCTGTGCTTTAACCAGCAGCACATTTTCAACTTTACTCAAACTGTTATCAGATGATCTAACCCTTGATCCCCATACGAGCTGGACAAACAGCAGCCGCTACATCTCCAACATTGTGGGAGTGAAAACATGTTAAAAAGAAAAGGTCCAAATCAAGTTGTATGGGAGACCCGGAGATTGTGAAAGGCGCTACAGAAATGCAAGTTTGCATTCTCCCAGCCCACCGGATGACCTTGCTAGTCTAGTTTAGTTTGAGTGAAATGAACCCGAAGGGATAGGTGAGGAGGAAAGGAAACTATTGATTTTTAAAGGAAAATTTAGATTACCTAATTTAATAACATCACATTTAACATTGATAATAGACATTGGTTCTGTTTGAACATTCTTTGTTAGCTACAGATACATCTCAAGAGAAACTGGACCAATTGTCCCTTCAGGGAGTGAGCTGTATCTTATTCACTTCGATGTAAAATGCATGAAATTTATTCATTTTAAATGCACACGTTTGCTTTGTTAATAGCTTCCCTTCTGCAATGACACTGAATAATAATACTTTCTTCACTCGCTCCTGCAGTCCATTCATTCAATGTAACCTTGTCTGATTCTCATTTAGATTTCTTTTTGGGATTTTTCAGGATTATGCATTCACAGTGTTTTAAAGAGATGGACCTGCAGTTGACCTGCTCCTGAGGCAAGACCAGTCTTTGGTTACAACATTTGTATTCACAGTGCGTACAGAAAGAGACAATTGGGGTATGAAGTACCCTTGCAGTGTGCCATTGTATTTGAGCATCAAGCGGGAACAGGCTAGCAAATGGCTTTGTTGTAGCTCTGTGTTCAGAATGATTTATCTAATTTACCAGCTGGTTTTAAGCTGCCAAACCGCACAAGCGTGGACACTGGGGGCAAGTGATAGAGGAGTGGATACCAGGCTTCACATCCTCAGAGCTGTCATGATTATTCAGGGCATGATCGGCTAGACAGGATTTTGTAATGGCTCCAAACTCGTTTTTTCCTGCATGGATTCGTTGAAAACGATGATGTTAACTTGCAAACTGGAAAGCAAGTCCCGTTGCAAACAAACTAGTCACACAAAGCCTCAATTTAAAGTCTTGCTCTTGTTTTCAAGATTTGGACTGGGTGGACAAAGTTAAAAATCATACAACACCAGATTATAATCCAACAGGTTTATTTGGAGGCACTAGCTTTCAAAGTGCTGCCTTTTCACAACCGCCTGATGAAGACGCAGCACTTTGAAAGCTAGTGCCTCCAAACAAACCTGTTAGACTATAACCTGGACTTGTTTTCAATCCCTCCTTGGCTTCACCCCTCTCCATCTCCATAACCACCTCCAAACCTATCAACTTTGTGCTTCTCCACTTCCAGTTTCTTGTGGTTTCCTCCAACTGCACAACTGGTGTTCTGACTGCAAGTTTTCTCGGTACTAAGGTCTGGACGTTCCTTTTGCAACCTCACCTCTCTTCACCTCTCTTAACATGATCCTTATAACCTACAGCTTTGAACTAGCTTCTCATTACCGATTCAGAGAATTATAAGACCACAAGAGCCGAAGTAGGCCATTCAGCCCACTGAGTCTGCTCCACCATTCAAGGGGATTATGCCTGATCTGATGATCCTCAGCTTCACCTTCTTGCCTTTTCCCCCACTGCCCTCGATTTCCTTACTGATTAAAATTCTATCAATCTCAGCCCTAAATATACTTAATGATCCAGCCTCAACAGTGAAGAGATAATAGATTTACCTCCCTCTGAGAGAAGAAATTCCTCCTCGTCTCCGCCTTAAATGTGTAACCCCCTCATTCTGAGATTAGGCCCTCTGGTCCTAGACTCTCCCACAAGTGGAAACAACCTTTCCCCATCTACCCTGTCAAGTCCCTGAATAGTCTTGTGAATCTCAATAAGGTTGTCTCTCATCCTTTGATATTCCAACATGAACATGCCCAATCTACTCAACATCTCCTCCATACCTGGTCTCAGCTCAATTAATCTTCTTTGGACTTCCTCCAATGGCAGTGTACCAATTTGACTCAATGCCAAATTTTGTTGAATATTGCTCCTCTGAAGCATCTCGGGACATGTTACTCTGTTAAGTATGCTACATAAGTACAATTACTTGTTGTTGCTCTGAATATTCAAGGGTAATTCAGATTTCTCCAGTTTCCTCATTTCCCCTCCCCCCACCTTGTCTCAGTCGGTTCCCTCAACTCAGCACCGCCCTCCTAACCTGCAATCTCCTTCCTGACCTCTCCGCCCCCACCCTACTCTGGCCTATCACCCTCACCTTGACCTCCTTCCACCTATCCCACCTCCATCGCCCTTCCCCCAAGTCCCTCCTCCCTACCTTTTATCTTAGCCTGCTTGGCTACTCTCTCTCATTCCTGATGAAGGGCTTATGCTCGAAACGTCGAATTCCCTATTCCTGAGATGCTGCCTGGCCTGCTGTGCTTTGACCAGCAACACATTTTCAGCTGAATATTCAAGGAGCAACACCAGAGAATTGAAAGATCTTAAAAACAGGAGGCTTTTCAACTAGGATGACTGTGTTGAATCATCAAAAGTGTTGTAAAAGTGGAGGGTATAAATCTAGAGTCATAGAATTTTACTGGACAGAAGAGGCCATGCAACCCATCATGTCGGTACTGGCTCCTGAAAGAGCTACCCAGCGAGTTCCATTCTCCAGCCATATGTCCATAGCCCTCGAAAGTGGGAGGATTTGAAATGTAGGAGTAGGGACATCTTGCTGCAGTTCTACAGAGTCTTGGTAAGGCCACACCTTGACTATTGTGTGCAGTCTACTCATCTGCGGAAGGTCATTCTGGCTATTGAAGGAGTCCAGCGAAAGTTCACCAGATTGATTCCCGAGATGGCAGGACTAAAGAAAAACTGGATAAACTGGGTTTGTACTCGCTGGAATTTAGAAGGATGAGGGGGGAATCTCATAAACATATAAAACTCTGATGGGTCTGCACAGGCTGGATGCGGGAAAAATGTTCCCAATGTTGGGCAAGTCTTGAACGAGACGTCACAGTCTAAGAATAAAGGGGAAACCATTCAGGACTGAGGTAAGGAAAAATTTCTTCACTCAGGGAGTTGTGAAGCTGTGGAATTCTCTCCCACAGGAAGCTGTTGGGGCCAGTTCATTAGATATGTTCAAGAGGGAGCTCAACCTGACCCTTGTAGCTAAAGGAATCAAGGGGTATGGAGAGAAAGCGGGAGTTGGATACTGATCATATTGATTGGTGGTGCAGGTTCGAAGGGCCAAATGGCCTACTCCTGCACCTATTTTCTGTGCTTCTATTTTTCTAAATTCATCTTAGTGAGTGGGCCAGGGATTGGGGAAAATGGGGGAAAGTTGATGCTTGGACACCAGGTTACAAGATTTGTTTCACTTCCTTTTTGGCACATCCCATGGTCAAACTGTGCTGAGCCCACTGTGTACTCGATACTGGGAAAGCCAAACACATGTCAGGCGACTTCTTTGTGGAGTACCTCCTGCCATGTCACAAGCTTGTGGGAGCCTCTCATAGAGTTGTAGAGTCATACAGCACAAAAACACGTCCTTCGGCCCAACTCGTCCATGTCGACCAGATGTCCTAGACTGAACTAGCCCCATTTGCCTGCATTTGGCCCATATCCCTCTACACCCGTCTTATAAAATCCCATTTAAACTCTCCAGCTTTATCTCACACTGACATTTCTGATGTTGCTCTACTCCATTGTTCAACTGGAGCCCACCATAAACTTCAGAAACAGCGAGTCATTTTACAACTCAGCGCTTTACAGTGTTTTGGTGCCAACACTGTGTTTGCCTGTTTTAAACTATTAACTTTTATTTCCCTTTTTCACCTTTTGTTTTGTTTTCCTTTGTTAGCTGGACATTATGCTTGTTTTTCACTCACAGAACATGGGCCTTGTTGGTTAGGAGAGAGCGAGGATGCAGATGCTGGAGGGAGGAAGGTAGAAAGCCACAAGGGATCAGTCCCATGTTTTACTTCTCCTTCAAGGCACATTGGGGACTCAAGGGTTAAACATTCCACTGCCAAAAAGACTCACTGCAACATCACTTGGAAGCCTGTCCTCTTACAATATAGACAGAACATCTCAGTAGGGGGGAGACTGACTGTATCCCAGAAGAGGCATCTAGTGGAGCCACACATGTGGATTCCCCCGTAGTCCCAGACAGAGGTATTTGTCCTTCCCGGACAAGACTGATAGCCTTGGTCACAACCCTGTTAAGCTGCCTCCCACTCCTATAGTCTTACTTTCCCTCCATATTAGCACAGGTATGTGAATCCCCCATTTAGAGCAGGCAAAACCCTTCTGCCTTAATCTCTTCCCATCAACACATAATCATGAAGAATACAACAATCAGTTCCTGTAATCCATTCACACGTTATCACAGGACATCGACATTCATCAAGCTTTGTAAATTCATAATTACCTATTTTAAACTATGTGATGACAAATGTCCATGTGACTGATAAACCTATTGTTTAATCCTTATAAAAAATATTATCTTTGTGAGTAGGGCAGAGATTCATGGAGACATGTCACCACAAGTAGACACAAGTAGTACTTTTGGGGACATTGAGAATCTCTTGCCGGCTGTCCAATAATAAAGTACCTACTTTTGAGCAGAGCTTTGTGTTGTCCGGATTTTTGGAAAATAGACATCAACAGGTGAGTTAGAGTCAAAAAGGGTGGAGCTGGAAAAGCACAGCAGGTCAGGCAGCATTCTAGGAGCAGGAAAATTGATGTTTCAGGCATAAGCCCTTCATCAGGAATGTGGAGGGGGAAGGGGGGCTGAGAGATAAATGAAGGTTGGGGGTGGGGGCGTGGGGAGAAGGGAGCTGGGAAAGCAAAAGGCAGATGGAAGTCGGAGATGATTGTGATAGGTCGTGGGGAGAGTGGAGCAGAGAGATGGGAAGGAAGATGGACAGGCAGGACAGGTCAGGAGGGTTGTGTCAGGCTGGAGAGTTAGATCTGGGATTGGGTGGGGGAGGGGGAGATTTGGAAACTAGTGAAGTCGATGTTGATGCCGAGTGGTTGAAGGGCCCCTCGTGAGAAGATGAGCTGTTCTTCTTCTAGCTGTTGGGTGGCTCAGATTTGGCAATGGAGGATCCTGGTGAAGGGCTTATGCCTGGAACATCGATTCTCCTGCTCCTCGGATGCTACCTGACCTGCTGTGCTTTTCCAGCGCCACACTTTTGACAAGTTTTCCACATTGTCAGGTGGATGCCAATATTATAGCTGTAATGGAACAGCTTGGCTAAGGATGTAGCCTGTTGTGGATGTGATGATACTGTTGCTTCAAGAGGTGTGTTTTGTACTTTTTTTTTGAAGAGAGGTTTCAAAACAAGGGTGTGAGCAGTCGACCAGAGCCACGAGAGTAAACAGTTTGTGTGGTTTTGGAGGTTTTTTTTGTGGAATAATAGAAGCAGCCTGAAGGCATGTGGCCAGACTTCCACAGAAACAGGACTTTTAGTTTTCAGCAGTTGTTGCTGGAATCTCAGCAGGTTGGAAGCTGCAGTAAACCTCTCCCAGCTGCTCCAATCTCAGAATTTTCTCTTGATGATCTTCACTTCCTGGGCTACTGAAGTTGCATGTGAGACAATCTGTTTTCTCAATTTGCCTTTTGCCAAGGGTGTGTTTATGGGATGTAACTATATTGGAACTGTCAATTCGTAATGCTTACAGTATCTATTATTCTGTTAGACTTTCCAATAAAGTTGTTATTCTTTCTTGCATTTTAATTACAGTGGATGAACAAGATATGTTTTGCTTTAAATCCGATTTTTGACCAATCGCATTTCATCTCAAACGCAACACCTTACATTTACCTTTAAATAATCTTCTGAATATTTTGAAAGGGTTTGTTCTGCACCATAACATGGAGCACAAGTCTTCACTGCTCTTGCTGTGATATATTTAGCATGCATTTCGTTTACTGTAAACTGTGCACTGCACATTAAGTTCCATTTCTTTCTCTCAGTCTCTTCACACCTGCCTCCCCCGTTCCTTTATATTTATGCTCAATAATTCCTTCCTCATTAATTTTCTGTCCTTTTGCCTCCCTTTATCCTTTGATTTGACTTGATTTATTTCTTGCCATGTGCATTTTGTTACAAAGTAAAGGGAATAGTCTCATGTAGTGTCACCACTCTCCAGCGCCATCTTAAAACATAGATAAATAAAGAAAGAAGAAAAAATGTTCAACTTTAAAGAACTCATGCTGTAGATGCTCTTGTATCACACAGTCATAGAATTATACAGCGTGAATACAGACCCTTCAGTCCAACTCACCCATGCTGACCAGATATCCTAAATTAATCTACTCCCATTTGCCAGCATATCGCACTTCCCTCTAAACCCTTCCTACTCATATACCCATTCAGATGCCTTTTAAATGTTGTTACTGTACCAGCCTCCACCGCTTCTTCAGGTAGCTCATTCCATACACGCGCTATCCTCTGAGTGAAAAGGTTGCCCCTCAGGTCCCTTTTAAATCTTTCCCTCTCACCTGAAACTTATGCCTTCTAGTTTTTGGACTCTCCTACCTTGGGAAAAAAGACCTTGACTACTCACCTTATCCATGCCCCTCATGATTTTAGAAATCTCTACAAGGTTACCCCTCAGCCCCCGATCAAACAGTCCCAGCTTATTCAGCGTCTCCTGATAGCTCAAACCCTCTAACCCTAATCCTTTTAAATCTTTGCTGCACCCTTTCAAGTTTCACAACTCTCCTTTCGCAGAGGGACCAGAATTGCACATAGTATTCCAAAAGTAGCCTAACCAATGTCCTGTACAGCTACAACATGTCCTTCCAAGTCCGACACCCAATGCATTAACCAATAAGTACAAGGGTATGGAAAAATGTTTGAGCAAATTACTGCAGATGCTGGAATCTATAACTGAAAGCAAAACATACTGGAAAAGACAGTGGGTCAGACAGCATCGATGAAGAGAGAGAACAAGCTGATGTTTTGAGGCCAGGTGACGAGTTCTGATGAAGAGTCATCTAGATTCGATGCATTACCTTGCTCTCTCTCCATGGATGCTGCTTGACCCACTGTGATTTCCAGCATTTTTTTTGTTTTCAGTATGGAAAGATACTTTTTCATACTGAAAACAAAAAGATCCCTTTTTTGCTGACCTTCAACCCAGTTTTGCATCTCAATGACAAAAAAAAAAGCTGCTTCCTCTGAAGTGAGAAATCTCCTCTGTCCTCGCTTAGCAAAGAGGAAAGATTATCAGCAGCTTTTGGAACTGGCAGAGCTCCTTAAATTCAACATATCCCTTCCACTTCTGTATGAATAAACAGCACTTTCTCAGCGAAGGTTATACTCAATTCCAGCTCACTGCAGAAATGTACTACATTTTCTGACAGACCTATATTGCCATAGCTCTTTCCTTATGACTTACTCTACAATTAATTCCCCTCAGTCAAATTTCTGACCGATTTCCTTCCACAGCGCTCACGTGTTAATCTTCAAAACTGCACCTTGGCAAATTATTTGCAGCATTTCTAATCAATCCCATTTCTTGGCCTTGAAAACTTCAACTTGATCCATAAGACCATAAGACCATAAGCAGAAATTAGGCCATTCGGCCCATTGAGTCTGCTCCGCCATTCAATCATGGCTGATAAGTTTCTCACCCCTGGTTGTGTTACCAGACTAGCATACTTAGTTGGAAGCAGAGGTTCAAGTTCCAACACAGCAGCTTGGCAATCTATATTTAATTCAATAAATCTGGAATAGAAAGCTATGAAAGTGCTAGTTTGCTGTAAAAATCCATCAGTTTCACTAATGCCCTTGATGGAAGAAAATTCTCAGTCCTTTGCCCAATCTGTTACCTCTGACGTCATTTCCATTGTAACATGGTTGACCCTGAGAAGGCCTAGCAAGTCACTCATTCACAGAACCATCTATTTGGTACAGGAAAGGCAGAGGCCAATCAGAATGAGCAACTCACCTGCTGCCATTCTCTCACCTTCCCTCTGTTAGAACTGATTATACTTCCTTTTCAGATAACACACTCAACTTCCCTTATGAGTAGCTCAATTATAAGACCAGAAGATGTAGGAGCAGAATGAAGCTGTTCGACCCATCAAGTCTGGTGCACCATTTGATCATGGTTGATATGTTTCTCAATCCCATTCTCTTACCTTCTCCCTGTAACTCTTGATCTCATTACTAATCAAGAAGCTATCCATCTCTGCATTAACTACACTCAATGACTTGGCCTCCACAGCCCTCTGTGGTAATGAGTTCCACAGATTCACCTCCCTCCGACTGAAGAAATTCCTTCTCATCTCAGTTCTAAAGGGTCATCACATTACTCTGAGCTTGTGCCCTCAGGTCCCCATCTCTCCTGCTGGTGGAAGCATCTGCTCCACATCCAGTCTATTAAGGCCTCTCAGTATTCTGCAAGTTTCCATCAGATTCCCTACCTCATCCTTCTAAACTCCATCACATACAGACCCAGAGTCCTTAACCATTCCTCATATGACAAGCCCTTCATTTATTGGATCATTCTTGCAAACTTCCTCTGAATATCCATTGCCAACACATCCTTTCTTAGATACAGAGCCCAAAATTGCTCACATTTGAGCCTGCCTCCAACACATTGTCAGATACTGCATTCCACAATCTGTCTTTCACTATCCTCCTTCTCAAGGGTAATGATATATCTCAAGGTATATTTAGGAAGTGTTTGTCAATGACAAACACTGTGAACGAGCTATTAGTGGTTTACCTGAACCAAGTAGTCCAGGCTAGATTTAGATCCACACGATTAATCCTCAGAGATTAAAATATACTTTATAAAAAACTTTTAAATATAAACAGTAAAACAGACTAATTCTAAACACCAGTCACACAATTGCAAGCCCATTGTGAATGCCTGGCTGGGTTTCAGTACTGAGTACTGAAGTAAAATCATCTCTGATGATGATTTGTGAACTAAACAGCTTAGAACCACAAAAAGGCAAGATGTAATATCTGATTACCCTCAAAGTCTCTGTCAGGATCTGTCATAGCAATATCATCTGTAACTAGTTGCTAACATGCAATAAACATATTGTGTATGATGACAAGATGCTCCTTTAATTAGACCAGGAAGTGGTTATCATTGACTGAACCAGACCAAGCAGAAAGTGTAGTTTCCTACACTGAAACAGGATGGAGGCAGTAACTTTCATCATAAGCTAGGATGCCCACATGGCACAGCAGAATTGATTTGACGACTCATACAAAAAAAAAGGTTGCTACGTAAATACAAGTCTTCCTTTTGCAACCTTTCAAAGTCAACCACAGATAACAAATGAGATAAATCAGAAGAGGCAGGTGAAACAAACATAGATTTATGGTGGTAGATCGGAAAAAAGTAATGAAAAAATCCTGAGCCTCACCAAGACTGTACCACATATCCCGGATTGCAGCCCCGATCACACCTCTCATATCTCCGTACCTGTAGAAGATAGGGAGAAAATGTCAGTCTAAGTGCTCTTAAGACACTGCAAGTTCTGTACAATGTGGACGAGCCGGTGTTGGACTGGGGTGGACAAAGTTAGAAATCACACAACACCAGGTTATAGTCCAACAGATTTATTTGGAAGTATTAGCTGCTCTTTCACCAGGTAGCTCTGGAACGGGATCATAAGACACTGAACTTATAGCAATAAGTTAGTATTTTGTTCATTCTTACATAATTTTGTTTACATATAAAACACTGCTTCAGCCTCAACTGGTGTTTTCTATTTAGTCCTGGACACCACACTTTAGGATGAATGTGAAGGCATTTAGAGAGAGTGCAGGAAAAATAACAAGAGTCTGGATGAGAAATTTCAGTGAAGTAACTAAGTTGGACAAGTTGGGATGGTTTTCTTTGGAGACGATGAGTCTGACAGTAGATTTGTTCGAGCTACTCAAATTCATTAAAGATCTGGACAGAGTTGAAAGAGAGAATATGCTCTCATTAATATAAAGATCAAATACCAGGTGATACAGATTTATGATATTTGGTAGAATAAAAAGCACTGTAGATCCAAGGAATACTTTTATCATGCAATGAGTGGAATGGAATGAATGTTAGGTTGGATTGAGGGTTTCAAGAGGGGATTGGATTGCTATCTAAAAAGGTAGAGTTACAAGGAGGAGGCAGGGATCGGTACGAGATACATTGCTCAATCCAAAAGCCAGCACTGAGTCACATGGTATGGAAACAGACCCTGTGGCCCAATCGGCCCATGGGGACCATAATCCCAAACTAAACTGGTCCCACCTCCCCACATGTCATCCATTTCCCTCCAAACATTTCTTATTCATGTACTTATCCGAATGTCTTTTAAATATTGCAACTGTACCCATATCCACCACTTCCTCTGGTATTTCATTCCACATATGAATCACTCTCTGTGTAAAGAAATTACACTTCATGTCTTTTTAAATTAATTTCTCCACTCACTTTAAAAATATATCTCCTAATCTTGAAATTCCTGGGGAAAAGATACCTGCCATTCGTATTATCTACACCCCTCATTACTTTATAAACCTCTACAAGGTCACATCTCCTACGCTTCAGCCTATCCAGCCTCTCTTCATAACTCACGCCCTCCATTCACCGCAATATCCTGGTAAATCTCTTCTCAACCCTCTCCAGCTGAATAATATGCTCCCTATGACAGGGAGACCAACATTCTAGACATAGTATTCTAGATGAGGCCCGACCAACATCATGATGTTCGACATGATGTCCTGATTCTTATTCTCAAAAGTCAGAGCAATGAAGGCAAGCGTGCTAAATGCCTTCTCAGCTCCCTCTCTATATGTGATGCAAATGTTAAAGAATTAGGTACTTGAACCCCTAGGTCTCTCTGTTCTCCAACACCACCCAAGATGCTATTTTTAATTATATCAGTCTTGTCTTTACCTTTCTTTCTTCAACTCGATAGACTGAGTAATGCTGTAAAAATTCTGTGATACACTTTTTGCCTCATCTTGACTTATAACTAGCCATGAATTTGGGACATAGCTTGAAAAGAATAGCAAATAGTTCAATTCTTCATTCCCAGGAAGCTTCAGGGTATGGATCATATTTAGAAAGAAAATGCATTCTCAGCAAGGAGAAAGGTCAGTTTGTTGGCAAGGAATAATGACTAAGAATACTGAGATAAGAAATGGGACAATGAGCTCAAGGTGACAAACAGGTTGGCCATCTGGCATATTGTCATAAAGTAACAAATTTTTGGGAGTCTTCTTTACAATAACTTTCATCAGGTCATAATGTATCATTATTAAGGACAATGCATAAATATGTACTGATAAGGTCCTGAGCATTGCCTTCCAATTTACAGAGAGGTATAGGCAAGAACGAAAGGATCAGTAATGCTTTTGATTATGCAGATGCAGGAAATCAGGGTAATTTATGGTGGCTCAGTGGTTAGCACTGTTGTTTCACAGTGCCAGTGACATGGGTTCGATCCCAGCCTCGGGTGACTGACGGTGTGGAATTTTGCACATTCTCCCTGTGTCTGTGTGGGTTTCCTCCCGCAGTCCAAAGAAATGCAGCTTGGGTGGAATGTCCATGTAAATTGCCCCGTATCCAAGGATGCGCAGGTTAGGTGGATTGGCCATGGTAGCTACGGGGTTACAGGAATAGGGTGGTGGGTTGGGTGTGGGTGGGATGCTCTTCAGAGGGTCATTGCAGACTCGATGGGCCAAATTGCCTCTTTCTGCTCTGTCAGGATTCAATGACTCTATAATCCTACAGCTCAGGCATTGACAGGGTCAAAATGTGATCGAGCACAAGAATATAAGAAATAGGGGCTGGAATTGGCCAAAGGGTAATTGAATCTACTAGATTGATTGCCTACTTCAACTCCCATTTTCTAGCTCTGCCCCCATATCCGCTTATTCCCCGAGTTCCAAAGGTCATCCAATCGCATCTTGAATAGAAACACAGAAGACAGGAGACCATTTGGCCCTTCAAGCCTGCTCCACCAACCATCACGATCATGGCTGATTGTCCAACTCTTGAAAATGGAGTCGCAGGTAGATAGGATAGTGAAAAACGTGTTTGGTATGCTTTCCTTTATTGGTCAGAGTATTGAGTACAGGAGTTCTGACATCATGTTGTGGCTGTACAGGACATTGGTTAGGCCACTGTTGGAATATTGTGTGCAATTCTGGTCTCCTTCCTATCAGAAAGATGTTGTGAAACTTGAAAGGGTTCAAAAAAGATTTACAAGGATGTTACCAGGGTTGGAGGATTTGAGCTATCGGGAGAGGCTGAACAGACTGGGACTCTTTTCCCTGGGGCATCGGAGGCTGAGGGGTGACCTTATAGAGGTTTACAAAATTATTTGGGGCATGGATAGGATAAATAAACAAAGTCTTTTCCCTGGGGTTGGGGAGTCCAGAACTAGAAGGCATAGGTTTAGGGTGAGAGGGGAAAGATATAAAAGAGACCTAAGGGGCAACTTTTTCACACAGAGGGTGGTACGTGTATGGAATGAGCTGCCAGAGGAAGTGGTGGAGGCTGGTACAATTGCAACATTTCAGAGGCATTTGGATGGGTACATGAATAGGAAGGCTTTGGAGGGATATGGGCCAGGTGTTGGCAAGTGGGACTACATCGTTTGGAATATCTGGTTGGCATGGACTGGTTGGACCAAAGAGTCTGTTGCCATGCTGTACATCTCTATGACTCTATGACTCTAATCTTACTTCCTCCCCATCACCTTTGGTCCCCTTTGCACCAAGTGCTACATCAAGCCGTTCCTTAAATACATTCAATGTTTTGGCATCAACTACTTCCTGTGATAATGAGTTCCATAGGCTCACCCACTCTTTGGGTGAAGAAATGTCTCCTCATCTCCGTCTTAAATTGTCCATCCAGAATCCTCAGACTGTGACCCCTGGTTCTGGACACACCCGCCATCAGGAACATCCTCCTGCATCTACCAAACATACTGAATGACTGGGCATCTACAATTCTCTGGAATAGAGAATTCAAAGGATTCATGATTTAGGAGCAGAAATAGCTCATTCAGCCCATTGAACCTGTCACATATTCAATATGATTATGGTTAACATGAATGTGCCTTCAACTCCAATTTCCTGACAACTCCTGATAACCTTGTTGGTCAAGAATCCAACTACAACTGACTTCCAAATATTTAATTTAAAAAAGAAATTCATGAGATGAAAGTATCATTGGCCAGGCCTGAATTCATTGCCCATTCCAAAGGGCAGTTAAGAGTCAACCACATTGCTGTGGGTCTGGAGTCACATGTAGGCCAGACCGGGTAAGTTTCCTTCCCCAATGGACGTTAGTGAACCAGATGGGGCTCACCCCACGCCCTCCCCGACAATTGACAATAAATTCATGGTCATCATTAGACTCTTAATTCCAGATTTTTATTGTCTTGAACATCCACCATCTGCTGTGTTAGAATTTGAACCCAAATGCCCAGAATGTAAGCTTGGTCTTTGGATTAAAACTCCATCAATAATACAATGAGGCCATCCCCTCCCCTAGAACAACCCTACCCCAACTTCTCTCTGAGGAAGAGAGTTCCCCTCACTTTTGACCACCTGAAAGAAAATAAATTACACCTTGTCTTTATCTTATTGCAGTTCGAATCTCTCCCAAAGTGGAGACATCCCACTTGTCACGACCTCACATGAAACTAAGGTTCAATACTATCACATCTCATTATTCTAAATTTCAATTGCTGAGGAACAAATAGGGGAAAGGTTGTAGTGAGCTGCAGCAAAGAGGCGTTTTGGGGTCCTAGTCCATGAACCTCAAGTACCTAGCCTTCAAGTTTAGTGGTTAACATGTAAGGCAAGTGGGATGTTTACTTTTATTTCAAAGGGAATGGAGTATAAAAGGATTACTCCGAGCAATCTCCATCTGATTTGAACCATCAGTATGACAGGAGCTGTTAGTTGACCACCATTTCCCCAATGACTGATGTCAAATTAAATGGCTCACAGTGCCCCATCTTTTCTCTCCCTTGTGAGCTGAAGAACAGTGGTGCATTTTCTCACTTCCAAAGCATTGGGAATATTCTAGAATCTAGGGAATTTTAGAAGATCACAAAACACATCTTCCATATCTGTAACCACCTTTTGATGGAGTCAAATCCCAGGAGGAAATGTCAATACAACTTGCAAATGATGCATTCTGCTCTGCCTAATCTGCATCCTTCAAAATGACCCAATTTACAAATCTACCTTCACCAAGGTATCCCTCTGAACGGTTTCATTACTTTTCTGTTCGTTTAACACATTATTTTGTACAAACCGAATGTGAATTTGCAGTGGCTGTAGGAAGGGTGACAGCCCAATGGTATTATTGCTGGACTGTCATTCAGAGACCAGGCATTGTTCTGGGTCCTGGATTCAAATCCTGTCAAGGCAGGTGGTGCAATTTGAAACCTATAAACATCTGGAATTATGCTTCTCGAGATGGCCAGGAATTAATTGTTGGGGGAATTTACCAGTGTCCGTTAGAAGAAGGAAATTACCATCCTTGCTTGCTCTTGCCCACACATGACTCTCGACCCACAGCAATGTGGTTGAATCTTAACTACCCTCTGGGCAATTAGGGATGGGAAATAAATGCTTGTCTCACCAAATATGCCCACCTTCCATTAATGCACTTTTTAAAATGAATTCCATGTTATGATCGCTCATCCCCAGAGGATCACATCGTATGAGATTACCAATTAACTCAGCCTCATTACACATGATAATGTATTATTCTGGAATACAGCCTAGAATGTACACCATGAGATTATCCTTCAAACTACTTGTGTTTAACTATTAAATCTACATGAAAATTAAAACCTCCAAAAATTATTTTATTGCTTTCATAAAAAGTTCCTCTCAACTCTGCATCTATCCACCAATAAGACTATATGAGGAAGCAAACAGTTCAGTCTGCCATTGTTTTCTGCCTTGAGATGTATTTTTCCGATCTCCATTTATACTGAGTTGATACCCTGATCTTCTGAACCAAGCTCCCTCCTCACTACAATTCTTATTTCATCATTTATTATCAAACCATATCCTTGGATCTTCTTTTTCCATTTGTTCTGCCTTTTTGAAATGTGAAGTAATCTAGAATACCTAGTTCCCAACCTTAGGCCTACAGGATCACAGAATCCTAATGATGGAGAGGAGCCCATTCAGTCTATCCTGTCTGCACTGGTTTTCTGAGCATTATAACTTAATGCTAATTTCCTGCTTTTCCCGGTAACCCTGTACATTGTTCCTATTTAAATAGCTATCCAATGCCATCTTGAATGCTTCAATCGAACCTTCATCAATCACATTCCCAGGAATTAGTCCTATTAATGTACTTTTCTTTTGATCACACCTCCATGGTCTGTGTCAATGCTGTGCACAGCATCAGCACACCAATTGTTGTACGGACCCTCTTAGAGAGAACACAACTTCTAGGTAGGTAGTATGATGACTAAGCAGTTAGCACAGTGGCCTTGCAGCGCTAGGGGCCTGGGTTTGATTCCACCCTTGGGTGAGTGTGTGTGGAGTTTGCACATTCCCCCTGTGTCTGTGTGGGTTTTCTCTGGGTGCTCTGGTTTCCTCCCACAATCCAAGGACGTGCAGATCAGGTGGATTGACCATGGGAAGTTGGCTCTGATGTGGGTTAGCTGTGGGAGGTGTGGGTCTGGGTGGGATGATCTTCAGAGGGTCGGTGTTGACTTGATGGGAAAATGGGCTGAAAATGTGTTGCTGGTTAAAGCACAGCAGGTTAGGCAGCATCCAAGGAACAGGAAATTCGACGTTTCGGGCCAGAGCCCTTCATCAGGAATTCGGGCTCTGGCCCGAAATGTCGAATTTCCTGTTCCTTCGATGTTGCCTAACCTGCTGTGCTTTAACCAGCAACACATTTTCAGCTCTGATCTCCAGCATCTGCAGACCTCACTTTTTACTTGATGGGAAAATGGCCTACTTCCACAGTGTAGGGATTCTATGATAAAGATAGTGTGTTCCGTGTCCCTAGGAATCAGGAATACTGTTGTAACATCAAGGGAGAACAATGAAACTTTCTCTTATTGGAGATGGTAAATACCGATACTTGTTTAGCATGAATCATACTTACCTGGATGTTGTCCAGGTCCACCTACATCTGGACATAGACTGCTTCAGTAATTCAGGATTCTGTTAAATTCAGCCTTGATCTCATCTCTGCACCCATGGCCATCCATGCAAAAGGAGGGAATCAGGTTCTCCATCATTGCAAAAATCCATGCCTTCATTACCGTACAAATACTTTTCTATAATAACTAATATATCAAAATCATTTGTGCCTTTTTGACCCATTTGGTACTCTGTCTTGTTCTGACTGCCTCATGCATTCAGATCAAGCGTATTTAATGTTAACATTTTACCATCTGTGCTAATTTGACCTTAATCACTGATGCAGTTATTACCAGTAAATCCCATCCTGTTACATTCTGCTGACTGGACTCAGATTGCATTGCTGGCCTATGGTTCAGGTTTTGCTTTTCAGATTTTATAAATTTCCCTCGCCTGACCCTTGCTCTGCTCCATGCTTTGAAACTGTTCAGCCGGATGAGGTGAAAAGAGCGGTATAGCTGGAGCACTGAGATCAAAAGTCGTCATCCTGAGATAGCCCCAGTCTAACCTGATACTAATGTTACACTTAAGGTGGCATCCGATGTAGCCCAGAATCAATGAGTGCATGTACCATGCAGGAGACCAAGGGGCAGAATTCTCTGCTCCCCTACTGGATCTTACGTATGGGGCAATGAGGGCAGGACCCTTCCTGACTGGCCCATTCTGAACTGTGAAACATTTCACAGTGTGATGACCATGGCCTAGACCAGCCTGTACACCCTTGCCAGCAACCAGCAACTGCGTGAGGGGCATCTGACACTCAGCCTTAATTCTGAGCCAGGCAAGTGGAGATCAGGGGTGGGGATGGAAAGCCAACCCTGCTCAGCCCTCTGGCCTCAACGAAGTTGGGCCTGGGTGGGGGATGGGCACATGCCTGCCATTCCCTTCAATGGTCTCCTTTTTACGTTGGGCATCATACCGTGATGTCTGCTCCCCATAGTTTCTCACTCCTCCCTTGTCCTCACCATTGAGATCTCTGAACTTTCCCCCACCCCAAGTGCCCTTGGTCCTGGTCTTCTAGCCTGGCGACTACTTCATGAACCCTCATTGGAGCATCCAAAGACTGTTGGGCAGCTGGTACTGGGGGGAGATTGGTAGGCAGAGGTGTGGAAGGGGTGAGATGTGATGCCTTCACTGTGAACAATTTGAGCAGTGAAGCGGGAAGCCACACCCTTTGAAACCCCCAGCCAAGACTGACATCCACTAGCACCAAAAGATGGGACATGAGCCAATCAAATCTCACTGCAGAATCTACAACAGAAATTTACGTTTACACAGTGCCTCAAACATGATAAAACACCTCGATGTACTTCAGAGGGGCATTACTGATTCCAATTTGACAACAAACTGCATAACGCAACAGCAGGGTAGTTGGGGAACAGGAAAGGAGATGGAGGCAAAGAGATTGAAGATGATAAGAAATAAGAAGAAGAGTAGGCCATTCATACTCTTGAGCCTGCTCTGCAATTCAACAGGATCATGGCTGATCTGATATTCGTCACCTCCATAGAATCTCTTTAGTGCAGACAGAGGCAATTCAGCTTATCAAGACTTCACCAACCCTCCAAAGTAAGGGGTAAATGTAGAGTAATAGGGTGGGGGAATGGGTCTGGATGGGTTACTCTTCAGAGGGTTGGTGTGGATTTGTTGGGCCAAAGGGCTTGTTTTCACACTACAGGGATTCTATAAAAAGAAGAGCATCCCAATTAGACCCAGCATTACACAGGGTGGCATGATAGCTCAGTGGTTAGCACTGCTGCCTCACAAAGCCAGAGGACCTGGGTTCAATTCCAGCCTCGGGTGACTGTCTGTGTGGGTTTCCTCTGGTTGCTCCGGTTTCCTCCCACAGTCTAAAAGATGTGTTAGTCAGGTGACTTGGCCTCGCTAAATTGCCCAGAGTGTTAGGTGCATTAGTCTAAGGTAGGGAATGGGTCTGGGTGGTTACTCTTCAGAGGGTCAGTGTGGATTTGGTGGACCAAAGGACCTGTGTCCATACTGTAGGGAATCTAATTTAAAACCATGGCTCATCCAGCCATCCTACACATTCCCTGGATCCTACAGGCAATTTAGCATGGCCAATCCACCTAACCTGCATATGTTTGGACTTTGGGAGGAAATCCACCCAGAGAGTAGGAGAACATGCAAATCCACACAGATAATCACCTGAGGCTAAAATTGAACCTGTGTTCCTCGTGCTATGGGGCAGCAACACTAGCCACTGTGACATCCTCCATCTGTAAATGTGGAGTTTGCACATTCTCCCTGTGTCTGCGTCGGTTTCCTCCCACAATCTATAGGTGTGCAGGTCAGGTGAATTGGCCATGCTAAATTGCCCATAGTCTTAGGTGCATGAGTCAGAAGTAAAATAGGGTTGGGGAATAGGTCTGGGTAGGTTACTCTTTAGAGGGTCAGTGTGGACTTGTAGGGCCAAAGGGTTTATTTCCATACTGTAGGGAATTTAATCTAATCTATTTCCTACCCTTTCCCCCCAATCCTTGATTCCCATACTGATCAGGGAGGAGAAAGTGAGGTCTGCAGATGCTGGAGTATCAGAGCAGAAAATGTGTTGCTGGAAAAGCGCAGCAGGTCAGGCAGCATCCAAGGAACAGGAATTTCGACGTTTCGGGCATAAGCCCTTCATCTTCTCATTCCTGCCTGACCTGCTGCGCTTTTCCAGCAACACGTTTTCAGCTGATCAGCCTTACTACAGTGAAGGAATTCCAGAACTTGCAGCCTGGCTGGCTGAAGGAATGGTTACAAAAAGCGTGGGGTGGGGGTTGGTGGAGGGGGAGGACAGAGATGTGGGGTTGGCCAAGAATTCAGAATCGGACGAGGACAAGGTTCTCAGAGGCTTCGTAGGGCCTGGCGTTTCTGTCAGCCTCTGTTACTCTACTTTGTGACTATTCTCCAGGATAGTACATTTCTGCATGCTTCAGATGTTCAACTGAACAAACTGAGAAAAAAAATGCTAATGGGGTTCATTTTGCTATTATTACCAGAGAAAAGATTACTTTAATGACTCTCAGTTACTTCTGTTGGTCAGAGGTGTAAAGTGAACAGAATGTCCAAATGAATGGCAAATGACCCCTCCTTCCAATCTATCTTGAACACATTAAATGGACCTATTCCTTTCAAAGATCAGGAACAATGAGGTAATGAGCTTCAGAGTGACTCAGACAGATTGGAATGATGGGTTTTTCTCTTTGAAAGAGGACATGCTGGTTGAACACACTGTGCCTTTGCTCAATAAATCTGGATTCAAATCCAGTCCAGATGGAGAAGGTCCCTTTGTTGCAAAGATCTTAAAAATAAAATGAGTTCTGTCAGTCTCAATCCAATTACAGCAGGCACAAGTCCATAGCGGGAGAAGTGCCCTTGCGTTAACCACTAATTGACACTAACTCAAAAATCAATGACACGGAATATGAACATTGGCATTCCTGCCCACATCCCTGACAGTGCATTGGACATTCTTTTGAATATGACTGTCATTGAAGTTTGACTGGGGAAGGATGGGTAAGTTCCGCACTGCTCTTAAATTAGGCTGCAACCGACCTTGGAGAGTCTGGTGCAAAGTGAAATTGCTCTTCAATTTTCCTGCAGGAACGCTGTCTCTCACTACATTCCACACAAAAAGACTCATGTCAGAAGAGCCTTCTCACTTGGGATAAACGTTGTGAGGTTTAAATCACAAAATGCATCGGATTTGAAACTGTGCCCGACAGTATTTTATATACCTGTGTAAAGGTTCAAACAACACATAACACGGGTAGTGGTCACACAAGCAAGCAAGTTCACTTCTTTCACAGACTATGCAATCATATAATTACCACCTAATACAGCATTGAATGAGACCATTGGGCCCAGCACATGCTAGCTTTATCATAGTTTTATCCAATTAAGTCTCATGCCATTGCTCTGTCCAAATGATGCAGCAGACATTTCCTCTTCAAGTCTTCAATTCCCTTTTAATATGTACTGGTGAATCTGTTTCTGCCCTTTCAGGCAGTAAATTCCAGATTGTAAGAACCCACTCAATAATTATTGTGGTCATCTCACTGCTCTTTATTCTGTAGGACATTAAATGTGGGCAGGAATTTACTTCTCCCCCCGACCCCAGACATGTAGTGTTGATATTTCTTACACTCGCTATATCAATGTACATTTCAAAGACATGTGCATCATATCTTCATTGTTTCAGAGCATCCAACTGATGATATGAAGGTCTCATATTCCATCTTACTTTAGATCACTTGAGACATGGTGCTCTATTGGAAGCTCTCTGTTGCAATCTGATAGTTTAAGGCTAGCCAAGACACTTATGTGCCTGTGAATCTAACATTTTCACATTATAATTAGCTATCTTAAATGTCTGTTGGATTCTTCAAAATCATATAACCACGGCCACTTTGGATAACGTAATCATTGTCACATCAGGTAAAACACTCTGCTAGAGATAAACTCAGAAAGGCAAAAGTGAAGACTGCAGATGCTGGAAACCAAAGTTTAGATCAGAGTGGTGCTGGAAAAGCACAGCAGGTCAGGCAGCATCCGAGGAGCAGGAAAATTGATGTTTCGGGCAAAAGCCATTCATTAGGAATGGAGACAGGGAGCCTCCGGGGAGAGAGGTAAATGGGTGGGGGTTGGGGGATGGGGGAGGGGTTGGGGGGGTAGAAGGACAAAATGGGTTTAATAGCAAAGAGTACAATAGGTGAATGAGGGTGAGGGTGGAGGTGATAGGTCAGAGGGGAGGGTAGGGGAAGGTAGTAAAGAGTACAATGAGTGGATGGAGATGGGGATGAAGGTGATAGGTCAGAGAGGAGGTGAGTGGATCGGTGGGAAGGGAGGTTGGCAGGTAGGACAGGTCATGAGGACGGTGTTGAGCTGGAAGTTTGGAACTGGGGTAGGGTGGGAGGAGGGAAAATGAGGAAACTGATGAAGTCCACATTGATGCCCTGGGGTTGAAGTGTTCTAAGGCGAAAGATGAGGCGTTCTTTCTCCAGGCGTCGAGTGGTGAGGGAGCGGCGGTGAAGGATGCCCAGGACCTACATGTCCTCAGCAGAATGGGAGGGGAGTTGGAATGTTGGGCCACGGGGCAGTGAGGTTGATTGGTGCGGGTGTCCTGGAGATGTTCCCTAAAGTGCTCTGCGAGAAGGCGTTCAGTCTCCCAAATGTAGAGGGGACCGCATCAGGAGCAAAGGATACAATAAATGACATTGGTGGATGTGCAAGTGAAACTTTGATGGATGTGGAAGGCTCCTTTGGGGCCTTGGATGGAGGTGAGGGAGGAGGTGTGGGTGCAGGTTTTGGCACCAGGGCATCAATGTGGACTTCATCAGTTTCATCATTTCTGTTCCCCCCACCTTACCTCAGTTCCAAACTTCCAGCTCAGCATCGTCCTCATGACCTGTCCTATCTGCCAATCTCCCTTCCCACCTATCTGCTCCACCCTCCTCTCTGACCGATCACTTCAATCCCCACCTCCATCAACCCATTGTACCCTTTGTTACCTTTCCCCACCCTCCTCTCTGACCTATCACCTCCATCCCCACCCCCATTCACTTATTGTACTCAAAGTTTGGGAGAAGATTTGTAGCTCGGGTGCTCGTTGTTGTGGTTCTGTTCGCCGAGCTGGGAGCTTTTGTTGCAAGCGTTTTGTTGCAAACAGAGAACAGCCAGGGAATTCCTAGAGGCATGGCACTCATCCACTGATTCTATCAACAAACACATCGACCTGGACCCAATATACCGGCCACTGCAGCGGACAGCAACTGACAACCGGAAGCGGCAGAGACAAACCACTATAAATGCCAGAGGAAACATGACAGAAGCGCTTCACAGGAGGCTCCCAAGCACTGAGGATGTCACCTAGAAAGGGGACGAAACGTTTGCAACAAAAACTCCCAGCTCGGTGAACAGAACCACAACACCTATTGTACTCTTTGCTACTTTCTCCCCAGCCCCACCCCCCCCCCCCCATTTATCCCCACCCTAGAGGCTCTCCACCTCCATTCCTGATGAAGGACTTTTGCCCGAAACGTCAATTTTCCTGCTGCTCGGATGCTGCTTGACCTGCTGTGCTTTTGCAGCACCACTCTAATCTAAACTCTGGAGATAAACTCACTTTTACTCATGCAAAATTTGGAGGTGGCTTTCATATCACCTACTCACCTGGCCTTGACTTCATTGTCGTTTTAAAGGTGGGAGTTAAGGCCTCAAGTGGCCAGCTCACTCTCACCCCCATTGATGATATAAAGTGGCCATGGATTGACTGCCAGTTTGTTGGATAGTGTGACGTATATTGGAACAGTGGGATGCCTGGCTAAATAGCCTGCTTCAGCTTTGGGCACAGAGAAGGAGAGGATATGCGGGGCTCTTTGAGCGATCGCCTACCCCTGGGTGGGCTCTTCCAGCCTGACCTTTGCACCCTATCCACCTCCCCCTCTACCCAACAAAAAACCACTACCCTTGCCCTGATGCTAACCATTGAGAAACCCCAAGCACTTACTCTGCACCCTGTTCCTGGTTCTGCCTTTATCAGGATTGGCTGCATTATAGGCAATGCCCAGATCTCCCGTAGCACTGTTGGGTATTCAGGTGGCCGGCATGCTCTCATGGTTGGGGCCTTCTCAAAATTTGGTTGGTGGGGAGGGGCCATTCAAAATCCCACCTTTCACCAATTAATATTCCCGTGAGTTGTAAAGAGTGGCAAGGCAGCTGTCAGGAGCAGGGTTGGTTTCCTAATATAGTCACAGGCTGGGAAATATTATCCAAGATTACCAACCCTTTGGGTATTGGAAATAACTTCCCCTTATGTGCTTGATCAATATTTGGAAACATCACTTTTAATTCCCCCCCAACGCTATTTGCTCAAAGGACAACCATAACTTTTCTGCCTCCGTACAATTTTGTCATTCAACTAAGGATCCACTAAATCTCTCTAATATCTTCCCTAAAGTATGGTAGCATTGGTCACACTACTTTAACTGAGTCTTAAACAGAGTTATGGTTCAACATTATTCTCTGCTTTCATCCCCTTTGCCTCATTTATAAACTTAAGAATCTACTATGCCTTTTTAAATAGGATTACCACATGTCCTGCTGCTTTCCAAGATCTGTGTGAAAGTATCGGCGATCCTAAGTCTTGTTTGAAATGTATCCTTTATTTTACAAGGCTCTCCTCAGTCTCCTCACCCCCCCCAAAAAACTAATCACTCCACACTTCTCTGCACGATATTTTGCCTGCCACATGACTGTCTCTCCCATCAATTCATGCAAGACTTCACTCTGAAGTCTGCTACTTGTTTACTGCATTTTCAGGTTTTGTGTCAAAAGTAGACTTTTAAATTGTACCCAGGCTTAGAATATCAGTATCTGTAAAAGCCGCACTGATCTCACCCTTGTATGCTTTTCTTCAGTCTTGGAACAACGCTTCATTAATGCTCCCTGGCTTTTTGTCAGTCATGCAATTTCGCATTTACGTGGTCCCCACATCTTTCAACAACTTTATCATTTTACAAACAGGTCTGTTATTTCACATTCTGTTAAACATCTTTTGAAAGTCCATATGCACAAGACCCAATACACCCATTGTTTCATTAAAAATTCGCAACACGTTTCATTTTCTAAACAATAAACTTTGCTCTCCAATACTGGGATATTTTCCAGCATTGCCAGGTTTATACCTCTTAACTTATTTAACAAAGGTATAAAGATTACAATCCTCTGAAACGATTCCCCTCTTGAAGAAGAATTAGAATATTTTGGATGAATTACCACCTGAACTCTCCTCAGCAACACAGGGAGCATCCCATTTGGGCTGAGTAACAAACTTTTTGAGTCCCCTTTCTTTATTTATTCTCATCCCTTCAATTTCGACACAGATCTTCGTATTTTGTCATCATGCACTCAACACTGTGGAGGTGTAAAGAAAGTCAGTTTAAAGGAAGTGACCAAGTTGTTAGATGAAGGAAGGGCTGTTGATGATACATGGACTTTAGTAAGATGTTTGATAAGGTTCCCCATGGTAAACTAATAGAGAAAGTGAAGTCACATGGTATGCAGGGTGTTCTAGCTAGATGGATAAAGAACTGGTTGAGCAACAGGAGACAGAGAGTAGTAGTTGAAGGGAGTTTCTCGAAATGGAGAAAGGTGACCAGTGGTGTTCCACAGGGGCCAGTGAGGGGGCCACTGTTGTTTGTGATATACATAAATGATCTTGAAGAGGGCACTGTTGGTATGATCAGCAAGTTTGCAGATGACACGAAGATTGGTGGAGTAACAGAAAGCATAAGGGACTGTCAGAGAATACAGGAGGATATAGATAGACTGGAGAGTTGGCCAGAAAAGTGGCAGATGGAGTTCAATCCAGACAAATGTGAGGTGATGCATTTAGGAAATCTAATTCCAGAGAGAATTATACAATGAATGGAAGAGCTTTGGGACAAGTTGATGGGCAGAGAGATCTGGGAGTGCAGATCCATTGTACCCTGAAGGTTGTTGCAAAGGGGGATAGAGTGGTCAAGAAGGCATATAGTATGCTTGCCTTCATTAGACGGGGTATTGTGTATAGGAGGTGGCCGGTCATGTTAAAATTGTACAAGACATTGGTTCGGCCACATTTAGAATACTGTGTACAGTTCTGGTCACCACATTACCAAAAGGATGTGGACGCTTTGGAGAGGGTGCAGAGAAAGTTTTCGAGGAGGTTGCCTGATATGGCCGGTGCTATATTTGAAGAGAGGTTGAGTAGGTTAGATTTGTTCTCATTAGAAAAAAGGAGATTGAGGGGGGACCTGATTGAGGTTTACAAAATCATGAAGGGTATAGACAGGGTGGATAGAGATAAGCTTTTTCCCAGGGTGAAGGATTCAATAACGGGAGGTCATGCTTTCAAGGTGAGAGATGAACAGTTTAGAACATAGAACATAGAACATAGAAAAATACAGCGCAGTACAGGCCCTTCAGCCCTCGATGTTGTGCCGATCCAAGCCCACCTAACCTACACTAGCCCACTTTCCTCCATATGCCTATCCAATGCCTGTTTAAATGCCCATAAAGAGGGAGAGTCCACCATTGTTACTGGCAGGGCATTCCATGAACTCACGACTCGCTGAGTAAAGAATCTATCCCTAACATCTATCCTATACCTACCTCCCCTTAATTTAAAGCTTATTTAAGGGGGATACATGCGGCAAGTACTTCACACAGATAGTGGTGGGTATCTGGAACACGTTGCCAGCAGAAGTGGTAGAGGCAGGCACGGTAGATTCATTTAAGATGCGTCTGGACAGATGCATGAGTAGGTGGGGAACAGAAGGATACAGATCCTTAGGAATTGGGTGACAGGTTTTAGTCAGTAGATTTGGATCAGCTCAGGCTTGGAGGGCCAAAGGGCCTGTTCCTGGGCTGTAAGTTTTCTTTGTTCTAATCATGGAGGAGAAAGTGAGGACTGCAGATGCTGGAGATCAGAGCTGAAAATGTGTTGCTGGAAAAGCGCAGCAGGTCAGGCAGCATCCAAGGAGCAGGAGAATTGACGTTTCGGGCATGAGCCCTCCTTCAGCCCTGACAAAGGGCTCATGCCTGAAACTTCGATTCTCCTGCTCCTTGGATTCTGCCTGACCTGCTGCGCTTTTCCAGCAACACATTTTCAGCTTTGTTCTAATCAAGGCCAATCTATCTAGCATGAATATGTTTGGACTGTGGGAGGAAACCCACGCAGACATGGGGAGAAAGTGCAAACTTCATATAGATTGTAATTGAACCTGGGACCCTGGCACTGTGAGGCAGCAGTGCTAAAGTCACAAGGAGGCTACTCACTTGCATATGATAGCCATACGCTTAGCATTCGAGAAGTTCTCCAGTTGCAAAGATTCCTGTGTTAGGAAGGCCACAGTGAGATGAAAGTAATTATTCCAAAGCTGTGGAAACAAATTGAAGAATGAATTGTAAAAGTTCAATGCATGGACTGATTTCCCAACAAGCATCACTCTACACACCATTCCTCCAAGCCACTGGGTCCATCTGTGAATCCTGGACACACAACTCTCAGCATTGTCATGGAGCAAACATAAATGTACTTCCGCCACTGCCCAGTTTGGGATGGCAGGGGAGCCAGGGCTGTGATGGGGCCTGTAGCAATTGGGAAAGCTGAAGGAGGAACGACCGGGATGACGTCTCAAAACCGCATGTGACACTTCCAAAAGGCTCCATGTTCAAGCACGAATCAACGAGGGTCAAGGCTGTGAGCAGCCTCAGTGCTTCTTCTTGAGCCTTGATACCCTGCAGAACTTTTCCTTTTCACTCAGCAGCTGATGTCCTTCGAACTCCTGGCCCCAGATTAGTATCAGGTTCGAGACAGAGCCAGAAGAGTTTGGGTGGACTGGGGAGAGTGGTGCAAGTGGTCTTTTCTCATGTGGTTTTATACCCACATCCATGTTTTTGAGTTCAAGACAGACACTTTGAGGAAAAGGTAATGTCAAGAACTCTTTTCAAGCATGTGTTTTTTTAATACTACAGTCCATTACATATTATAAATTCATAAGATATAGGAGCAGAATTAGGCCATTTGGCCCATCAAGCCTGCTCTGCCATTCCATCATGGCTTATATGCTCCTCACCCCCATTTTCCTACCTCCTCCCATATCCCGTCAACCCATTAATAATTAAAAATCTGTCTAACTCCTCCTTAAATTTACTTTATAAATAAATGTACTTTGAGATAGCAAATTCCACAGATTCACAACCCTTTTGGGAGAAATATATTAAGACTAGATAATATAGTCTGTTATATTCAGAGTTATATCAGGCTCTATCTTATTGCTGAATTATTGACAGATCATTTCTTAAACATTGCCACATAATGATGCGTAGTATACTCTGCATGTCCCTTTGCATTTGTTTTTAACATTCACATAGCTAGAGTACAGGCTTCTGCCTAACTCTCCATGTGCTTTTATCTCTTCTGTCCAAGTCCACCCTTACTGTGTTATTTACACCCAATGAGGGGCAGCTCCACCACATCATACAACATTGTTCTAGCATCCTGAAGCCTTTGTGCAATAGTGTTGCCGACGCTGAAAACGTCATCTTTAAAAAGGACTTGTACGAGCACCTGAAATGTCACAACATTCAAGGGAAAGGGCCTTGTGCGGGGAAGTGGGAACTAGTGTTGGCAGTAGTGTATTTTTATTGGTGTAGTCTCAACAGGCTGAAGGGCCTCTTATGTACAATATGATTCTATGAGTCTAACAGGGATGAATGTCAGGAAATGTCCACTGCTGGAAGTTGTCCTAAGTCATTCCGTAAGACCAGAAGATGTAGGAGCAGAAGTTGACATTCAATTCATTGAATTGGCTTCACCATTCAATGAGCTGAATAATCTTCAACTCCACTTTCCTGCCTTTTCCCATAACCCTTAAATCCCTTACTGATTAAAAATCTGCCTCATCTCAGCTTTGAACATACACAATGACCTAGCCTTAATGACCCCTGTGATAAAGAATTCCATAGATTCACTACCCTCTGAAAGAAAGAAATTCTCCTCATCTCGGTCTTAAATTTGTGAATCCTTACTCTGAGATCTTGCCCTCTGGTCTTAGACTCTCCCACAAGTGGAGGCTTTTGCCCCAAACGTCGATTTCGCTGCTCCTTGGATGCTGCCTGAACTGCTGTGCTCTTCCAGCACCACTAACCCAGAATCTGGTTTCCAGTATCTGCAGTCATTGCTTTTACCCTACTGCGCCTACCCTGTCAAGTCCCCAAAGAATTATGTGTGTTTCAACCAGGCTGCCTCTTATTCTTCTATACAGGCCCAATATTACCCAACCTCTCCTCATTAAACAGTCCCTCCCATATCCGCCTAGTGAACCTTCTCTGCACTGCCTTCAATGCCAAATATCTCTCCTTTGATAACGCGCCCGAAATCATTTAGAGTATTCCAGTTGTGGTCTGACTAGAGCCAATTATAGGTTTTGGAAAAACCACTTTCTTTAATACACCATTCCCTTTAAAATGAAGTCCATTTGTCCTTCCTATTATTTACTGGACGTGGACACGAGATTTTTATTATTCATGGATGCAGACTCCTAAATCTCTCTGTTCTGCAGCTTTCTCTCTGTAATTCCCTAGATAGTTATCTCTGGGAAGCAACCCACCAATTTCAATAGCAGCGCATCATTGGAAGTGTCAACTGGAGGTGAGACACATCTCCCAGAGAATATCCTCACTCTCATCCCCACCAAAGATCTGGATTTTAATTCCTTCATATGAGATAAGGATTAAAAAAGGAATGTCTTCTCCCAGAGGATCATTCATTGGAAATGTCTTCCCCAGGGGAGGCTGGCTACTCCAGGCTGAGTTACAAAAGTTTTTGATCAACAAAAGGAACAGGGATCATGTAGCAGAGTGGATTTAGAGCAACAATCAAATCAATCATGATCTTAGTGGATGGCGGAGCAAACCCAAGGGGACAAATGGTCTCCTCCTCCTCCTCCTCCTATTTCGACATGCTACGACTGGCCTGGGAATACATGCTGATACCACTGGATGCTTGAGTGGAGAAATATCTATTTCCTGGCACGTGCAAGGATTAGTGTGAAAATTCACACAGATACATATGCAAAAGTGTTTTAAAATAAATAACTTGCTGCCAATCAAGCAGAAAGTACTGTTTTTTGCATTAGTGGACAATGATGGAAAATTGCTGACAGGGCAGTGTGGGTAACCCCATCGTATCAATGTGTGTTCTCCCCTTACTCCTCCTGTGAAACCTTTTGTCCAGGGACAAACATACCTGGAGCTCAAAGCTTGCACTGTTCAAAAACATTTTGTTTAATGTCTCCGCGTAGTGGTTGATGGCGCGTCGAAAAACCCTGCAGAGAGAGAAAAGAAACCACATAACTCATTACTAAACATTTCTTCAACTGAAGACTCCTAAAGCAAGTCATGGCAGAAGGGAAAACAAAAAGGCTTATGTTCCAGATAGAAGTACAAGAAGCAATCAGAAAGGCTAATGGAATATTTTAGTTGTGATCTCAAAAGGCCTGGAATATGAAGTAAATGAAGTGATGGTTCAGCTGAGTTGAAAATGGATCAGATGCTATCTGGAGCATTGGCTTCAATACTGAGTGCCTTAAACAAAAATATAGCAAACTTTTCATTGACAAGCACCCAATGCGACCAGGAATGTGCTGGCTGATCAAATATTCTGAGTGATCAAGATGCCCATGCAATTAATGTAAAAATGCACAGTAAGTTATGGACATTACTGGTATACTTCAGTCACAGCTTCAATCACTTAAATAATAATGTAACATAGCCTTAAATACAGCTTACTGACAGACAGCCTTTTCACTCGCACCCCCAACTGACTCCTCAGACACTGCAGTATTTGAGGAGGAATTGATGTGAAACTAAATCAACTGCTGATATTTCATATGGCTATTTGATTGAACAACAAGTATAGTTTATTTGAGGCAAATAAATTTAAAAACTGAAATAACTAGACAGAATAATACAATAATCTTCACAGTATTTGAGGTTTATATGTTGTGCCAGTATATTGAGAGGGTTAGTTCATATGGTGCTGGTTAAATGAGATAAGATCAGGTGTAGGCCATTTGGCCCTTCAAGCTTGCCCTGCTATTTGACAAGATCATGTCTGATCTGATTGTAACCTCCGATCCACATTCCACCATGTAACCTCCTGGTAAGCTCTCCCCCCTCGTTTATCAAGAACTGATGGACTTTCATCTTAAAAATATCAAAGACTCTGCTTCCTCTGCTTTTGGTGGAGGAGAGTGTAGGAAAGAAAAAAAAGACCTGAAAGGGTAGATTTACCAAAATAAAACCAGAGTTAGAGGTTTAACTCTGAAGGAGAGGTTGGATGACCTGGAACATAGCAGATTGATGAGCAATCTAATTGAGTTTCCTTTCTTTCCTGAAGGAAACAAGGGGAAAGAAAAACTCTTCACACAAAACCTACAAATGTCTCTGTAGACATTTGAAATCTTAGGGACTGAGATGCATTGTTTTTTTTTGTTTAGTATTGTCATGGACCAGGCCAGACCCCCTCAAAACATTTTTAAAAATAGCCCAGATCATAACTTTGCTCGTTGTTTTAAGCAGGCCTAGAGTGGGTATTCCAGGAGAGATGCTGCTGGTCAAGCTAGTTAGTTTTCAACAAAACAGAATTTATTTACAACATCACAATGAAACACAAAGAACAGAAAACAGAACACCGAATAACTCATCTGAAAACTGAACAGACTACCCCAACTTAATGATGCTGTTCCAAAAATACCTGCAACAATCCCCATCAACATCCCTTGGCACAAAAGGAAAAATTAAACATGTTCTTACAGGAGAGAACTCAGAGAGAGAGAGAGAGAGAGAGAGAGAGAGAGATAGAGAGAGAGAGACAGGGTCCAGCAGCCTTTCTTCACACACACCCTGCTCAATTAAAACCAAACCAGTGAATAGCTGAGCTGAGAGAACTGGCCACTCCACTTTCATCTCACTAGTGTTTTTTTTTTAACTTGGGAGCCTTCTGCCTGATGCAGTATCTGTTAACTGTCAACAAATTGGCCCTAATATCTATCCAAACTCAGACTTTTTGGAATCTGTGTCATTTACAACCTCCCTGAAAAAAAACAAGGACAACATAATCTTGTTAAAGGAACAGCCTCGTCACAGCATGGTATCAAGGTGGAGGAATGGAACTTAGGGAATAAAATGAACTCCTAAAATGATAGAACCAACTTGACAGGCTGAATGGCCAACATATTCCTATTTCCTATTCTGTTTCTCCGTTCTTTAAATACAATTATAACCTCTTCTGAAGGCGATGCAAATAAAGTTACTATGTGAATATGGTAGGGAGGTTGAAGTGAGAAGCTGAAGGCGTCTGGTGATCAAATCTGCATTTCTGTTTTTGGGCTCACTAACAGGGAGGTTATAAGGATAATAAAGAAACAGCAGCAGGAGTAGGTCACTCCATGTATTGGATTAAAGTGTGCAATATAAAACACTGTCAACCTATCAACAGATAAAACTGAGCAAGGTAATGGTGTCAGAAGTGATCCAATGGGAGAAAGGTTTATGAGCTGAGGACATGACAAGGAGGATATTAGCCAGTGATCCATTTCAGATTCAATGCCAGTGAACTCTGGCTGCAATTTATTTTCCCCAACTCATTCTCATGATGCAGACATGACCAGCAAGGTCAGGATTTATTCCCTAACCACCATGCGTAAGAAGGAATGGAATTTCTGTAGCTCCTCAAGATGTCTTGAAGTACTTTACAGCCAATGTAGCATTTAGAAGTCTATTCGGATGCAGACCATTCACATAGGGAATTCTGGATGACTAACGAAATTGAGGGTTTGGTTACGAAAAAGAAGGAAGCATAAGTCAGGTATCGACAGGATAGATCGAGTGAATCCTTAGAAGAGTATAAAGGGAGTAGAAGTATACTTAAGAGGGAAATCAGGAGGGCAAATAGGGGACATGAGATAGCTTGGGCAAATAGAATTAAGGAGAATCCAAAGGGATTTTACAAATATATTAAGGGCAAAAGAGTAACTAGGGAGAAAATAGGGCCCCTCAAAGATCAGCAAGGTGACCTTTGTGTGGAGCCACAGAAAATGGGGGAGTTATTAAATAAATATTTTGTATCAGTATTTACTGTAGAAAAGAAAATGGAAGAGAAAGGCTACAAGGAAATAGATGGTGACATTTTGCAAAATGTCCAGATTACAGAGGAGGAAGTGCTGTGGCAGATGAGTTTAATTCAGATAAATGTGAGGTGCTGCATTTTGGGAAAGCAAATCTTAGCAGGACATATACACTTAATGGTAAGGTCCTAGGGAGTGTTGCTGAACAAAAGAGACCTTGGAGTGCAGGTTCATAGCTCCTTGAAAGTGGAGTTGCAGATAGATAGGATAGTGAAGAAGGTGTTTGGTATGCTTTCCTTTATTGGTCAGAGTACTGAGTACAGGAGTTGGGAGGTCATGTTGCAGCTGTACAGGACATTGGTTAGGTCACTGTTGGAATATTGCGTGCAATTCTGGTCTCCTTCCTATCAAAAAGATGTTGTGAAAGTTGAAAGGGTTCAGAAAAGATTTACAAGGATATTGCCAGGGTTGGAGAATTTGAGCTCCAGAGCGAGGCTGAACAGGTTGGGGCTGTTTTCCCTGGAGCATCGAAGGACGAGGGGTGACCTTACAGAGGTTTATAAAATTATGATGGGCATGGATAAGATAAATAGACAAAGTCTTTTCCCTGGGGTCGGGGAGTTCAGAATTAGAGGGCATAGATTTAGGGTGAGGGGGGAAAGATATAAAAGAGACCTAAGTGGCAACTTTTTCACGCAGAGGGTGATACGTGTATGGAATGAGCTGCCAGAGGATGTGGTGGAGGCTGGTACAATTGTAACATTTAAAAGGCATTTGGATGGGTATATGAATAGGAATGCTGGCAGATGAGACTAGATTGGGTTGGAATATCTGGTCGGCATGGACAGGTTGGACCAAAGGATCTGTTTCCATAGTGTACATCTCTGTGACTTTATAAGTGTTGCTAAATTGCTTGGTGCAGGCTTGAAGGGCTGAATGGTCTACTCTCAGTCCTATTTTCTGTATTTCTTCTCATACCAAGAAAAGGCCTGAAGAAGCCGTTAGCTGCACTGGTGTCAGTGTAAAATGTTGTCATCCTTGACATTATCATTATATTTTGCTCATGAGCTAGTGGAGGGACTTAATTCTTTTATAGCATCAAGCAGCAAGCTTGGAGCATTAGCAACAGAATGGATCAGTCGGACTGAATGGACTGTGTCATGCATTCTGTTCCTTTCTAATTTATTCATAGGTTGTGCAGGTGCCTGCAATTGCTGCCTGTTTCTAACTGTCTCCTGAGAGAGAGAGGTCTTGTGATGCAGAGATACAATCCTTATCCCTGGACTGAGAGGCCTGAATTCAAGTACCATCTCCTTCTGAGGTGTCTGATAATATTTCTGAACAGGTTGGTTAGAAAAATAGATAATTGCCTCCTGAGAAAGTGTTTGTGAGCTACCACTGCGGTCTGAGTGGGTATATCCAAAGTGCTGCACAGTAGGGAGTTCCAGGGTTTTGACCCAGCGACGGTGGCATTGTTCCATGTCAGCATAGTCTATGGAGTCAAAGGTGAACTTGCAGCTCCCAAACAGCTGTCACACTGTGCTTGTAGGTGGTGGATAGTGTGGGTTTGGAAGGTGCTGTCGAAGGGAGATTTGTGAGTTGTTGCAGTGCATCTTTCGATGGTATAACTGCTGCCATTGGACCCTGGAGCGAATGAATGTTTCAGAAGTAGACGGTTTGCCAATCAAACAGGTTGCTTTCTCCTGAGTGGGGGTTGAGCTTCTTGAGTGCTGGAGAGCTGCACTCATCCAGGCAAGTGGGGAATAATTCCATCACATTTCTGACTGGTGCCTAATGGGTGGTGAATGGACTTTGGGGAGTAAGGAGGAGAGTTAAACTGTTGAATAGTTCAGCATCTAACCTGTCCTTGTGACTACAGTAGTCATCTATGACCATCTAAATTAGTTTCTAATGGAGTCCTGCACATGGAGATGGACTCTTTGGTCCAACCCGTCCATGGAAACCATCAGGATGTTGATGAAGATTACATGACCATTGGTGAGCATTCTCATTTCCAATCTAATGATGGAGGGAAGGGTATTGGTGAAGCAGCTGAGGATGAACAACTCTGATCAACTCAGCCAGTGTCCTTGGAGAGGGGGTACACAGTGTCCACCAATACTCTCAATGTCTTTATACAAAGGTAGGCATCAAGGGGGGAACTTTATCTCCTTTCCTGCTCCATTTTTGTTTGGCCCCCTCTCTCTCTCCCTACCTGCCCCTTACCTTTGGGGTCATCTGCATTGTCTCTAGTAGGTTTTGCATGCAAATTAATGAACTGGGAAACGTGGGAGATTTACTGGTGGTGGTTAACAGATGAAAAATGCCGCTGGTGATTTGAAGGTTGGGGAAACCACTTATGAATACAGAAATTAACAGAAAAATAAATTTAAATAAATAACTGAGGTGTCTATGCGCTGGTAGACTCGGGTTCAAGTCCTACCTGCTCCAGAGGTGCGTAATACTATCTTTGAACAGGTTGATTAGAAAATATTGAAATAAAAAAGAACTCAGGTGAATTTGCACACAATGCAGACAGCCTCACTGTTAAAATGATGATTCTTAGCCAAAGTCTTTTTGCTGTTAACTGGGAGCACATCTTTGTTTGAACAGAATGCTGATAGCGTCACTGAGCTCACACAGTGCCCTATGGTGTGTCGCAGCTGAATTAGCTTGTACGCACAGCTGAAATGACATGATTTGCTGAGTTAATTACTGGATCTGATCATGTTAATGCAGCTCCTACACATTGTGAGCACAGGAACTCCCCCCAGTCAATCTCCCCGATGTGATCATCAAATCCAACCAGGGAAACATAACAACAGCAACCAGAAAAAAGCCCTACAGAACTAAGCAGAACAAACATGTGCATCCAGCTAAGCCGCAGATTGTACTTGTGTGGTGTCTATTACCTAACAAACTGCCCAAGGCACTTTATAGGCGGATTAAATTAAATGTAATGATTCTATATCAGTGGGATATGGGCATCACTGGCTGGGAGAAAGTGAGGACTGCAGATGCTGGAGATCAGAGCTTAAAAATGTGTTGCTGGAAAAGCGCAGCAGGTCAGGCAGCATCAAAGGAACAGGAGAATCGATGTTTCGGGCATAAGCCCTTCTTCAGGAAACATCACTGGCTGGGCCAGCATTTATTGTCCATCTGTAATTGCCTTGGAAAATGTAGTTGAAAATGTGTTGCTGGAAAAGCGCAGCAGGTCAGGCAGCATCCAAAGAGCAGGAGAATCGATGTTTCGGGCATGAGCCCTTCTTCAGGAATGCCATTCCTGAAGAAGGGCTCATGCCCGAAACATCAATTCTCCTGCTCTTTGGATGCTGCCTGACCTGCTGCACTTTTCCAGCAACACATTTTCAGCTCTGATCTCCAGCATCTGCAGTCCTCACTTGCTCTTGGAAAATGTGGTACCTTCTCAAGCCACCACAGTCCAGGGGAATTTGGATATTCCACAGTGCTGTAAGGAAGGGATTCCCAGGATTTTAATCATTCGACCCTCAGATGTAGGAGCGGAAGTAGGCCATTCAGCCCATTGAGTCTGCTTAGTCCCAAAAATGTGGAAAAAAATCAGCCTTGTGCATCCCAAAGAGCATCTCAGAATAGGATAGAGAGGTTTCGGGAAGAAATTCCAGTGCTCTGGGTGTAGATGGCTGATGACACAGGCGAATTCCCAACGTGTTGATTGAATTACTGAACAGGCCAGAATTAATTGTGTGCAGACAACCTGGAAAGTTGTGGGGTTGAAAGTTGCAAAATAGATGAGGATTGAAGGGGATGGCACATTGGAGGGATTTGAAAACTTGGATGAGAATTTTCAAATCAAGGTCTTTCGTGACCGCCTGTAAGCTCAGGGGTGAATGGAACTTGGCATAAGAAATGGCAGGTCTGGGCAGCTTTGGATGACATCAAGTAACCTGCAAATCCCCATTCCACCAACATTGATGCATCATGAATTTGATGTTCACTATCTTCAAGACATACTGCATCAACTAGTTCAGTTTGGGATTATAGTCAGCATGGACTAGTTGGACCAAATGGTCTGTTTCTATGCTCTTTGACTCAATAACTCACAGAGGCTTCTTTATCAGCACTTCCCAGACCTGTGACCTCAACCATCAAGAAGGACAGGACAAATGTACAGGAACATCATTCACTCTAAGTTCCCCTCCAAACTGTGCACTCTCCCACCCTACATATATATCCTTCAATCTTCCTGGGTCAGAACGCTGGTGTTTCCTCCCTCACTGCACTATGGCTATACTGATTCCACACACACTACAGCAGTTCAAGACAATGACCAAGCGCCACCTTGTCATGGCATAATTCAGGAGTTCCTAACCGATGCCAGCTTTGTAATGATGGCGTAGCCTTGAGAACTTTTCTTAAAAGCAGACCAATGACTGGCTTGGTTCAGTTTTGCATTCCCTTTCTGAATCAGATTGATTTTGTCATTGCCTGTAGTCACAACATTCAGAAAGGTCTTTCCAGTGCTGTGGGTAGTTTCTCTGAGTTTGACTCCCACCCCAGGTCTTAACATCTAAGCTAATGATAATGCAAATCGCTACTCCTTCTGAGACATCTCCGAATGGCAGATGGTAAGAGTGGGAGAGATTTTCATGTATGCACATGATGTTGAATGTTGAAATCTCGAATATCAATTTCCTTCACTCCATGTTTCATTATGCAGACAAGAGGCCATGTTGTCACTGCAACTTGGATTCCCTGAGTGAACCGTAACACAAGGTCACACTGAACATCTCTTTCAATTGTTAACTGTACCCTGTTACACAGAAGCACTGTCCTTGACAAAGTAAATTGGCTCAATGTTTGAGTTCCAACAAAGCCTGTTGGCACAGAATCTGATTTTACATTGAAATGTATCATTTAATTATCAAGCCTCAGTTCTCTTAAACATTGAAATACTTGGTAGATATTAAGACTGTCAAAACCTCTTCAGGACTGCTTCATGCCATGGGAGAAAGTGAGGAGTGCAGATGCTGGAGATCAGAGTTGAGAGTGTGGTGCTGGAAAAGCACAACAGGGCAGACAGCATCCGAGCAGCAGGAGAATTGACGTTTCGGGCATAAGAAGCTGTTCCTGATGAAGGGCTTATGCCTGAAATGTCGATTTTCCTGCTCCTCAGATGCTGCCTGACCTGCTGTGTTTTCCCAGCACCACACTCTTGACTTCATGTCATATGGGTCAATATTGCAAGTGCAGATGTGATCTGATTTTCAATTTCCTTTATGTTTTTTTTTCCCAAAACTATTCATGTGAGTTGTCCAACTTGAGAGGGCACCAGAGGTAGGATAGAGAATCATTTCTGTATTGTTTTCATACACCTAATGTCGGTGCCAAACATTCCAGGCAACAGAGATATTTGCATCGCAAACATTCCACTGTCATATCGCAAACAAATTCCAACCTCAGAAAATTGCACTCCCACTATCATAGCCATTACATCACTAATCTATTAGGTGAAAGATTTCTTTACTTAAAGAATATTCATGACAGGTTTTTGCAACAATTATTGGTAATTCCATGGTCACTATTACTGAGGCTAGCTTTCAATTCCAGATTTAGTAATTGGAGTTCTGCATTATGCCACAGATTTTCTTTAGAGATTAGATTCCCTTCAGCCCACCCCAACTCTCCGAAGAGTAACCCACCCAGACCCCCATTACCCTCTCACTAATGCACCTAACACTATGGGCAATTTAGCACGGCCAATCTACCTAAGAGAAAGTGAGGACTGCAGATGCTGGAGGTCAGAGCTTAAAAATGTGTTGCTGGAAAAGTGCAGCAGGTCAGGCAGCATCAAAGGAGCAGGAGAATCGACATTTCGGGCATAAGCCTTTCTTCAGGAATGAGGAGGGTGTGCCAAGCAGACTAAGATAAAAGGTACGGAGGAGGGACTTGGGGAGGGGTGCTGGAAATACGATAGGTGGAAGGAGGTTAAGGTGAGGGTGATAGGCTGGAGAGGGGATGGGGGCGGAGAGGTCGGGAAGAAGATTGCAGGTCAAGAAGGCGGTGCTGAGTCTGAGGGTTGGGACTGAGAAAAGGGTGGGGGGAGGGGAAATGAGGAAGCTGGAGAAATTTGCATTCATCCCTTGTGGTTGGAGGGTTCCTGGGCGGAAGATGAGGCGCTCTTCCTCCAGGCGTCGTGTTGCCATGGTCTGGCTTCAGTCCAACCCGTCCATGCAGACCAGATATCCCAACCCAGTCTAGTCCCACTTGCCAGCACCCGGCCCATATCCCTCCAAACCCTTCTTATTCATATACCCATCCAAATGCTTCTTAAATGTTGCTATTGTACCAGCCTCCACTATTTCCTCTAGCAGCTCATTCCATAAGCGTAACACCCTCTGTATGAAAAAGTTGCCCCTTAGGTCTCTTTTACATCTTTCCCCTCTCACCCTAAACCTAAGCCCTCTAGTTCTGGACTCCACTACCCCAGGGAAAAGACTTTGCCCATTTATCCTATCCATGCTCCTCATGATTTTGTAAACCTCTCACCCCTCAGCCTCTGACGCTCCAGGGAAAATAGCCCTTGCCTATTCAACCTCTCCCTATAGCTCAAATCGTCCAACCCTGGCAATATCCTTGTTAATCTTTTCTGAATCCTTTCAAGTTTCACAACATCTTTCCGATATGAAGGAGATCAAAATTACACGCAATATCCCAACAGTGACCTAACCAATGTCCTGTACAGCCGCAACATGACCTCCCGACTCCTGCACTCAATATTCTGACCAATAAAGCAAAGCATACCAAACGCCTTCTTCACTATCCTAGCTAGCTGCGAATCCACTTTCAAGGAGCTATGAACCTGCACTCAAAGGTCTCTTTGTTCAGCAACACTCCCCAGGACCTTACCATTAAGTGTATAAGTCCTGCTAAGATTTGCTTTCCCAAAATGCAGCACCTCGCATTTATCTGTATTAAACTCCATCTGCCACTTCTCAGCTCATTGGCCCATCTGATCAAGAGCTAGTTGTAATCTCAGGTAACCTTCATTGCTGTCCACGACACCTCCAATTTTGGTGTCATCTGCAAACTTACTAACTGTACCTCTTATGCTCTCATTCAAATCATTTCTGTAAATGACAAAAAGTAGAGGACCCAGCACTGATCCTTGTGGCACTCCACTGATCATAGACCTCCAATCTGAAAAACAATTCTCCACCACCACCCTCTGACTTCTATCTTTGAGCCAGTTCAGTATCCAAATGGCTAGTTCTCCCTATATTCTGAGAGATCTAATCTTGCTAACCAGTCTTCCATGGGGAACCTTGTTGAATGCCTTACTGAAGCCCATAGAGATCACATCCACTGCTCTGCCTTCATCAATCCTCTTTGTTACTTCTTCAAAACAACTCAATAAAGTTTGTTAGACATGATTTCCCACACATAAAGCCATGTTGACTATCCTTAATCAGTCCTTGCCTTTCCAAATACATGTACATCCTGTCCCTCAGGATTCCCTCCAACAACTTGCCCACCACTGAGGTCAGGCTCCCTTTAAAACATTGCTCATCTGGACCTTTCGCAACTCTGTCCCTTACCTTAAACCTATGCCCTCTAGTCTTGGAGTCCCCTACCATGGGGAAAAGCTGTCAGCTATCTATTTTATCTGTGCCTGTCATGATTTTATGTACCCCTCAGTCTCCTATATTCCAAGGAAAAAAGTTCCAGCTTATCTAGCCTCTCCCTGTAACTCAAACCTTCCAGTTACAATCAATCATCTTCCATGCAAATGCACTACCCCTAACACCATGGGCGGTTGGCTTATTAAGTAGCTAAATGAGTGATAACAAACGCCTTCTAAAAATCAAAACATATTGCATCCACTGCTTCTCCTTTATTGGAATAGCTTCTTTTTCCTAAGATATATTCCATCATGCCCAGGGATTTATTTCCTTTCACCTCATTAGCTTTCTGAGCATTTTTCTTTTATGATAGTTATTTTATTTATTTCCTCTCCTCTTCCAAAGACATTAGCACTAAACCAATGTCTCTCCCGCGTGAGGGATTGTGCGACAGAGCGGACAGAAAATTTTTATGAGTTCAAGTTTGTCAGGAATGGAAGACGCAAAGTTGCCAGAAGAGTTCACAGGGTCACTACCTTCGCAGTGTGAATTATTGTGTGGTGTACAGGCAAGCATGGAATCCAATCTGTCACATGACCAAGTCCAATCGAATATTAAGCTGGAGAGGTTTCCCAGGATGTTGCTGGGAATGGAAGGCTTGAGTTGTAAGGAGATGCTGGACAGGCTGGGACTTTTATCGCTGGAGTGTACGAGGTTGTGGAGTGACCTTATAGAGGTTTATAAAATCATGAGGGGCATAGATAAGGTAAATGGTAGGTGTATTTTCCCGAGGCTGGGGCATTTCAAGACTTGACTGCATTTATCTAAGGTGAGAGGAGAAAGATTTTAAAAAGGCATGAGAACAAAGAACATTACAATGCAGTACAGGCCCTTCGGCCCTCAATGTTGCGCCGACCTGCGTAACCAATCTGAAGCCCATCTAACCTACACTATTCCATTTTCCTACACATGCCTATCCAATGATCATTTAAATGCCTGCAAAGTTTGTGAGTCTACTACTGTTGCAGGCAGTGTGTTCCACGCCCCTACTACTCTCTGAGAAAAGAAACTACCTCTGACATCTGTCCTTTCTCTATCATCCCTCAATTTAAAGCTATGTCACCTCATGCTAGCCATCATCATCTGAGGAAAAAGGCTCTCTTTGTCCACCTGACCTAACCCTCTGATTATCTTATATATCTCAGTTAAGTCACCTCTCAACCTTCTTCTCTCTAATGAAAATTGCCTCAAGTCCCTCAACCTTTCCTCGTAACATCTTCTTTCCAAACCAGGCAACATCCTAGTAAATCTCCTCCAAACCCTTTCCAAAGCTTTCCAAAGGGGCAATTTTTTTTACGCAAGGACTGGTTAGTGTGTGGAATGAACTTCCAGAAGAAGTGGTGGATTACAGCTACAACATTTAAAAGCTTTTCCCCACAGTGCGGGAGTCTAAAACTAAAGGCCATGGGTTTAATGGAGAGGTGAGAAATACAGAAGAGTCCACAGGGGCGATTTTTATCACACAGAGGATGCTGAGTGTCTGGAATGGGCTGCCAAATGTAGTGGTGGAGGTGAGTACAATATTGTCATTTGAGAAGCATCTAGACAGGTACATTGAGGGGATAGGTATGTTGTGGTTCTGTTCGCCGAGCTGGAAGTTTTTGTTGCAAACGTTTCGTCCCCTGGCTAGGAGACATCATCAGTGCTCTGGAGCCTCCTGCGAAGTGCTTCTTTGATGTTTCTTCCAGTATTTATAGTGGTCTGTCCTTGCCGCTTCCGGGTGTCAGTTTCAGCTGTCCGCTGTAGTGGTTGGTATATTGGGTCCAGGTCGATGTGTTTGTTGATTGAGTTTGTGGATGAATGCCATGCCTCTAGGAATTCCCTGGCTGTTCTCTGTCTGGCTTGCCCTATGATAGTAGTGTTTTCCCAGTCGAATTCATGTTGCTTGTTGTCTGCGTGTGTGGCTACTAGGGATAGCTGGTCGTGTCGTTTCGTGGCTAGTTGATGTTCATGTATGCGGATTGTTAGCTGTCTTCCTGTTTGTCCTATATAGGTATGCAGAGATAGGAACCAAATGCTGGCAAATTGGATGAGTTTAAATTGTAAGTATTGGACAGCATGGTCAAGTTGGGCCGAAGGGCCTGTTTCAATGCTGTGGATCTCTATGACTCTATAACATTTGGATATGTACGTAAATAAGAAATGTTTGGAGGGATATGGGACAGGAGCAGGCAGGTGGGACTAGTTTAGTTTTGGATTATGTTCAGTGTGGACAGGTTGAACTGAAGGGCTTGGTTCCATGCTGTATGACTCTATGACTCTAAATGAAATGATCTGCCAGTTAATCGGTTTTAATGGAATTGGCCAAGTAATAACATCAGTTGGAGAAACTGAGAGAAATTATCTGCTCCCCTTGGAATGGGATCATGGGAAATTCATTCCTGATGAAGGACTCTGGCCCGAAACATCAATTTTCCTGACACTCTCAATTCCAATCTGCAACATCACTGTCTCCTCATGGGAAATTTATGACAAACTGTGAGAACAGGCAAAGTCTCAGTTGATGGAGCTCTGACAATGCAGTTCCCCAGTACTGGCCGGATTTGTCTTCCTCGCGGAATGTAAATAATTATGAAGTTATCACTTGCTGTGTTTTAGTAAACAGCAATTGAGATGATCATAAGGAACTTGTGAACAATGTAGTAGGGTTTAAATATCATTTACAGGTCTATGATGGGGAAAGGTTTTGTGCTGACGTCAGTGTTTGTCATAATTGCTCTAGGTGCTACATTCTGTGTGGAGATTAAACAAAAATACTTTGACAAAGACGACCAGGGGAAACAAGTTGTCTTAAGCCATGTTCCCTCAATTGACTGCTCGCCCTCAGGCTACTGTTTCTGGAACTATCAACTCAAACTGTCTTTCTGAAGTGCTAGAAATTGTTGTTTCACAGCAGTCGGCCTGATATCAAAGAAAACTTACATGTCATGGTCACACAGTGATAAAGCATTGAAGCGGAAAAATCTGCAGTGGCTGTTTCTTAACTCCACCACAGTATGGAACTTCCTACACACCCACAGTGAAGGGAGAGATTGCAAAGCGGAAGGAAAAGAGGAACGGAAAAGGAGAGTGAAAGAGAAAGGTAGGGAAACAGATATGTTGGAAAGGTTAGTGGGAAAACTCCACACGAGAAACATAAACCACCGATTTTGAAATATGGCATTGGGGTGTGAGAGGTGTTTGAGAAAGGAGGAAATGGAGGTCAGAAGGCTTGGGTTTTGTCCTCCAAGTTTGATATCATTGGCAAGTTTAACAGGGTGTTGGGAAACTTCGAAGGGTTCATAAAAAAGACTTACAAGGATGTTACCAGGGTTGGAGGATTTGAGCTATCAGGCGAGGCTGAACAGGCTGGGGCTGTTTTCCCTGGAGCGTCAGTGGTGAGGGGTGACCTTATACGGGTTTATAAAATCATTACTGGCATGGATAGGGCAAATAGACAAGGTCCTTTCCCTGGAGTGAGGGAGTCCAGAACCAAAGACCATAGGTTTAGGGTGAGAGGGGAAAAATTTCAAATTTACTCAGAGAGTAGGAAGGGTATGGAATGCTTTGCCTGCAACGGTAATAGATTCGCCAAGTTTAAGTGCATTTAAGTCGTCATTGGACAGGCATATCGATGTGCATGGAATAGTGTCGGTGGGATGGGCTTCAGACAGGGCGGCACAACATCGAGGGCTGAAGGGCCTTTACTGCGCTGTAATGTTCTATGTTCTATGTACTTAAGGTGCAACTTTTTAATGCAGAGCGGGCGCATGTATGGAATGAGTTGCCAGAGGCAGTGGTGGAGGCTGGTACAATTATGACATTCAAAAGGCATCTGGATGGGTATATGAATAGGAAGTGTTTAGAGAGATATGGGATAAGTGCTGGCAAATGGAACTAGATGGGGTTAGGATATCTGGTCAGCATGGACGAGTTGGGCCGAAGAGTCTGTTTCCACGCTATGTAAGCCTATGATTCTATGACTCAATTTATATTCTGTACTAACATAGGTAGTTCTTGTACAAGCTCATATTATGGAAAAATCATGCTTTAGAAGCGCTTGAAGTACTGGCAATGTAATCGCGCTACATTTTCAATGTTCGCTCGTCAGAAACAGTTGCACCAATTCGTCAATCGCATTTCAACGAATTTGTGTTAATGAAGCGTGCGTTATGGTGGCATGACCATTCATCAAGTGATTTATAATTTGGCAAAAGAGCCCAACTGTTCACGTATTGATGCTTGAGGGGTATCACTGTTTACTATCCTCCAATCTGAAAAATAACCATTCGCTGTGATCTATTGCTTTTTAACGTTAAACAAATTTCCTAAACAGGTTGACTCTGTCCCTCTCATTGTGAGCTTCAACATTTTTCATTTTTTTTTTAAGTCTGCTTTGTCCAACATTTGTCAAAGGCTAATTGAATGCCGACCTTTGTATCGAGAGGGTTAAGATGGGGTCAAAGTCCTTTAGATATAAAAAGACTTGGTTAGACACACTGAAGTATAGTGAACACTATTTGACATGACACCAGAGAAAGAAGAACGTACACTGAACTATAGAATTATATAAGGCAGAAGGAGAAGGTAAGAAACAAGAGTAGACCATTCAGCCCATCAAGCCTGTCCTACCATTGAACAAGATCATTGGCTGATTTGTCCCAGGCCTCAGTTCCTCTTTGATGCCAATTCGTCACAGTTCTCAACACCTGATATTCTCTTTACCTCCTCTTTAACTACTTCCAGTGAATCAGCCTCCACAACCCCCTGTGGTCGAGAATTCTATTCATTCACACCTTGGCGTGTATTATAGGAATATCGAAACATAGAAGAGAGGATCAGGAGGAGACCATTCGGCCCTTTGAGCCTGCTCCACCATTCATCATGATCATGGCTGACTGTCCAACTCAATAACCTCATCCTAGTTTCTCCCCATAACCTTTGATCCCATTCACCGGAAGTGCTATATCTAGCCAGCTCTTGAATACATTCAATGTTTTGGCATCAACTGCTTCCTGTGGTAATGAATTCCTGGGTCATCTCTTTGTCGGTCAAGCAATGTCTCCTCATCTCCATCCTAAATGGTCGACCCTAAATCGTCAGACTGTGACCCCCTGGTTCTGGACACACCATCCATCAGGAACATCCTCCCTGCATCTACCCTGTCTATCCCTTTTAGAACTTTTTAAGTCTCCTTATTCGTCTGAACTCCAGTGAAAACAAGCCTAACCTAGTCAATCTCTCCTCATCCGTCAGTCCTGCCATCCCCGGGATCAGCCTGGTAAACCTTCGCTGCACTCCCTCGAGAGCAAGAGCATCCTTCCTCAGGAAAAGAGACCAAAACTGCCCACAATATTCTCGGTGTGGCCTCACCAAGGCCCTGTATAACTGCAACCACACATCCCTGTTCCTGGACTAGAAAGCTTGCAAAATGAACTTTCATTGGTTCAAAAAAGAAACCTCTGGAATAGGAATTTGTTCTCCATTGAGATTTTGATGTTGTCGAGCTCCCCTTTGCAATCTTATTGAACTGCGCAAAAAACCTGCCTTGCACATCTCCTTTAAACTTTCCTCCTCTCACCTTAAATCAATGTCCCCCAGTATTTTACATTTCTACTTTGGAAAGAGACTCCAACTATCCATTATTGTTGTTAACTTATGACAGTGTCAGGTGAAGTCTGTTCAGGGGCAACAGCTCTGTCTAAATAAGACAGCCATGCTGTTATTGCCAGCAAATGTGATAAAAGCAGTCAAATCAGGACTGAAGTCAAAATGATGCGCAACTCAAGATGTTCAGGTAAAAGATAGGTTATTGGAAAGGAATGGAACCTAAAGAGCACGGGTGTCAGAAAAGACAGAATTATCCTGCCATGGTGGCAAGATACCGGGATATAGAGGGGAAATTCACGTGAAGGGATAAGGTTGACTCTTAGATGTCCACTGAAATGGCCTAGCAAACCACTGAGTTCAGTGGCAATGAACGATGTGGGAAAAATGTTGACCTCACAGAGAGATCCACATCCTGTGAAAACTATAGACAGAAACAACTCCTCTACTTTTGCTTGCTCTTTCCCAGTATGAGGGCATCACTGGTTATTTGTTGCCTGTCAGTAACTGCCCTTGAGAGGGCATTGGTGAGTTAACTTCTTGAACTGCTGCAATCCGTGTGTAGTGTAGGTACAACCACAACACTCAGGTACCGAGCACTTTAGTGATGTTGCTTGAGATATAAACATTGACCAGAGCTCCAGAGAGAACTTTGCTAGCTTTCTCTTCGACTACTGCTATGGGACCTTTTATATCAGGGACAGCCAAAGCCTCAGCTAAACCTTTGCTCTGAAAGATGGGACCTTCAGCAATGCTGTGCTCCCACAAAGTTCGACTGGAATGCTAGCCTTGTTCTTTTGCCAAGTCTCCGTGATGACTTTTACAATTTCTGAAACTTAGGTGTGAATGACTGACTGCTAGTTGACACAATCCATATTACTGAAAGGCTTGCTGTGTCACTCCAGACAGTAGGCAAAAGTGAGGACTGCAGATGCTGGAAATCAGAGTCTAGATTAGAGTGGTGCTGGAAAAGCACAGCAGGTCAGGTAGCATCCAAGGAGCAGGAAAATCGATGTTTCGGGCAAAAGCCCTTCATCGGGACTGAAGGCAGGGAGCGTCAAGCATGCTGCCTGACTAGCTGTGCTTTTCTAGCACCACTCTAATCTGGTAGCGATATCTTACAAGCCCCACTTCTCTTGCCTTTCCTCATATTCCTATTTTTGTCTCTCTTCATGTAGCTATCTAGTTCCCTTCTGAAAACCATGACTAAGCCCACCTCCAACACCGGCTTGGACAAGCTGTTCCTGATGCTAACAACACACTGCATGGAATTGCTTTCCTCATTTGGTTACTTTACCAGACGAGCTAAACCAATGTCCTCTGATTAAGGAACAGTTTTGCAAGAACCATTCTGTCTAGACTCCTCGTGATTTTGAATCCCTCCATCAAATTTCGTTCAGTTTTCTTCTCGTGGGGTAATAACACCAGTTGATCGAATCTATGACTGGAACTGAAGCCCCTCCTCCACGGAACAGTTCCTGTCAACAGTTTCTGAATCCTCTCTATTGAATTCTCATTATTCCTGAAAGATATTGTCTATAATTGTGCATAATACAATAGCTGAGGCCTCATCAGTGTTGCACAGAGTTTTATCATAACTGAATAAATGGTTACCACCCTGAAATAATATTTCTATTTCTCTCCTCACACAATGGCAGACCGGCTGAGTGTATCAAAAATTTGTAGAGTTTATGTTTGCTTTTCATTTTCTTTTGTCCTCAACATCAATTAACAAAATCAAGAATCTCACCTGTCATCATAACATTTTTTTTTCAATTTGATTTGATTTATTCTAGTCACATGTGCTAAGGTAGAGTGAAAAGTTTTGTTTTGTGTGCAGTACTGTACAAAGTGCATTAGGGTAATAGAACAGAGCGAGGAAGACAATGTTACGGCTGCAGAGAAAGTGCACAAAGAGGGAGATCAACATTAAATTAAAAATTTGAGAAGTCTATTCAGGAGTCTAATAACATAGAACATAGAATATAGAACATTACAGAGCAGTACAGGTCCTTTGGCCCTCAATGTTGCACCGCCCTGTCATACTAATCTGAAGCCCATCCCACCTACACTATTCCATGTGCGTCCATATGCTTGTCCAATGATGACTTACATGCACTTAAACTTGGTGAATCTACTACCGTTGCAGGCAAAGCATTCCATACCCTTACTAATCTCTGAGTAAAGAAACTACCTCTGACATCTGTCTTATACCTATCTTCCCTCACTTTAAAGTTGCGTCCCCTCGTGTTTGCCATCCCCATACTTGGAAAAAGGCTCTCCCTGTCCACCCTATCTAACCCTCTGATTATCTTGTATGTCTCTATTAAGTCACCTCTCAACCTTCTTCTCTCTGTGAAGGTTTGTAGCTCAGGTTGGGGTTAAGGGTGTAGGTTTGCTCGCTGAGCTGTAGATTTGATATCCAGACGTTTCATTACCTGGCTAGGTAACATCATCAGTGGTGACCTCCAAGTGAAGCGAAGCTGTTGCCTCTTGCTTTCTATTTATATCTTTCTCCTGGATGGGGTTTCTGGGGTTTGTGGTGATGTCATTTCCTGTTCATTTTCTAAGGGGTTGATAGATGGTATCTAGATTTATGTGTTTGTTTATGAGGTTGGAGTGCCAGGCCTCTAGGAATTCTCTGGCATGTCTTTGCTTAGCCTGTCCCAGGATAGATGTGCTATCCCAGTTGAAATGGTGGTTTTTTTCATCCGTGTGTAGGGCTATGAGGGAGATAGCTGGTGTTCACAGTCGAAAGAAAGGACAACGGAGAACTACAAACCTGCGTATACAGAAAACCGACAAACACTGACCAAATACTTAACTACACCAGCAACCATCCCAACACACACAAACGAAGCTGTACCCTAACACAATTCCAAAGAGCCACCACACACTGCAGCACAGACGAACTTCGGAAAACAGAGGAGAACCACCTATACAACGTATTCAAGAAAAACGGATACTCAAATATTAGAGTGCGCAGATTCCTCAAGAACAAACCACGAGAACCTCAGCCTTTCCTCATAAGACATTCCTTCCATACCAGGCAACATCCTAGTAAATCTCCTCTGCACCCTTTCCAAAGCTTCCACGTCCTTCTTATAATGCAGTGACCAGAACTGTACACAATAACAGTGGGGAAGAAGCTGTTCTTGAACCTGTTTAAGCTTTTACATCTTCAGCCCGATGAAAGAGAATAACAGAGTCGTAAAATTATAGATTTCCTACAGTGCTGAAGCAAGCCATCTGGCCCATCGGGCTCACACTGACCCTCCAGCCAGACTCACACCCCTACCCTATCCCTATGACCCTGCATTTCCCTTGGCGAACTCACCTAGCCTGCACATCCTCGGAACCACGGGCAATCCACCCAACCTGCACACCTTTGGACCTTGGGAGGAAACCAAAACACCTGGAGGACCCACCCAAGAGGATGGAAGAGATTATAACCAACGTGGGAGGCATCTTAGATGATGCTGGCTGCCTTCCTGAGGCAATCAGAAGTATAGCGAGAATCATGGATGGAAAGTTGGCTTGCATAATGGACTGGGCTGTGTCTACAACTCTCTGTGGTTTCTTACGGTCCAGGGCAAAGCAGTTGCCATACAAAGCAGTGGTGTGCCGAGAAAGAATGCTTTCCATGGTGCATCAATAAAAATTGTCCAAGATTTCAAAGATTTGTATTCACACACCCGAGGTGAGTCTTTTCCTGCATCATCCTTAATATTGCACCATGTCATTTATGTTTATTGCTTCATGCTCTGTATCAAAATGTTATCATTTCACACTTATTTGCATTATATTTCATTTGTCATGTTTCAGTAGTGTGTCTGTCTGAGTGCTCATGTAGCCGATTATTTGCAACCAGTTTCTTTTCCCCACCCAATTCCAAACTCTGAGGCATCTGTAAATTTTGAAATTGTGCTCTTTATAGCCAATTCTAGGTCCTGGAGAGTATTGCTGAACAAAGAGACTTTGGAGTGCAGGTTCATAGTTCCTTGAAAGTGAAGTTGCAGATAGATAGGATAGTGAAGAGGGCATTGGTATGTTTTCCTTTATTGGTTAGAGTATTGAGTACAGGAGTTGGGAGGTCATGTTGCGGCTGTACAGGACATTGGTTCGGCCACTGTTTAGACATTGCATTCAATTCTGATCTTCCTCCGATCAGCAGAATGTTGTGAAACTTGAAAGGGTTCAGAAAAGATTTACAAGGATGTTGCCAGGGTTGGAGTGTTTGAGCTATAGGGAGAGGTTGAACAGGGTGGGGCTGTTTTCCCTGGTACGTCAGAGGCTGAGGGGTGACCTCATAGAGGTTGAAAAATCATGAGGGGCATGGTTAGGGTAAATAGACAATGTCTTTTCCCTGGGGTTGGGGAAATGCAAAACTAGAGGACACAGATTTACGGTGAAATGGGAAAGATGCAAAAGGGTCCTTAAGGGGCAATTTCTTCATGCAGAGGGAGGTGTGTGCATGGAATAAGCTGCCAGAGGAAGTTGTGGAGGCTGGTACAATTGCCGCATTTAAAAGATATCTGGATTGGTATATGACTAGGAAGAGTTTCGAGGGATATGAGCCAAGCACTGGCAAATGGCATGAGATTAGGATATCTGGTCGGCATGGACGAGTTGGACCAAAGGGACTGTTTCCGTGCTGAAAGAACAGTGCACCTGATACCAACCCATGGGGAAACTGTACCACACCCTTCACTGCAGTCTGACAAGTCACTACTCTGCTTTCTCTCCCTGAGCCAAAATTATGTCTAACAGCCATGGGTTGAGCTGAGGCAGATGGACATTGGATAAATGTGAGGTGCTGCCTTTTGGAAAGGCAAGTCAGAGCAGGTCTTAGACACATAATGGTAAGTGTTGCTGAACAAAGAGACCTTGGATTGTAGGTTCATAGGTCCTTGAAGGTGGAGTCACAGGTAGACAGGATAGTGAAGATGGCATTGGTTATGCTTTCCTTTATTGGTCAGTGCACTGAGTATCGGAGTTGGGGGGTCATGTTGTAGCTTTACAGACGTTGGTTTGGCCACTTTGGAATATTGCATTCAATCCTGGTCTTTCCTTATAGGAAGGATGTTGCAAAACTTGAAAGAGTGCAGAAAAGATTTACAAGGATGTTGTTAGAGTTCAAGGTTTTGAGCTATAGCAAAAGGCTGAATAGGCTGTGGCTATTTTTCCTGGAGTGTCAGAGGCTGAGGGGTGACCTGATAGAAGTTTATGAAATCATGAGAGGCATTGAAAGGGTAGATAGCCAAGGTCTTTTCCCCAGAGTAGGGAAATCAAGAGTAGAGGTCATAGGTTTAAGGTAAGAGGGGAAAGATTTAAAAGGGACCTGAGGGGACAATGTTTTCACACAGAGGGTGGTGCATGTATGGAATGAGCTGCCAGAGGAAGTGGTGGAGACTGGGACAGTTACAACATTTAAAAAGCATCTGGATTGGGTACATGGATAGGAAAGGTTTAGAAAGAGATGGGCCAAATGCTGGTAAATGGGATTAGATTAATCTGATCAGCACAGACAAATGGGACTAGAAGATCCATTTTGTGCTGGACAATGTAATGACTCTATGACACAACCATTCTCCCTTCAAACCCACTTCGGTGTTCAATCTTGTTTATGTGAGTCTGTTTATTATTGATTCTCAGCATGCTTGATTGGTTAAGACTCAAATTAAGTAAAGTTGTGGAAAGAGCTGGAAGCCAGAGCTGAAGAATGGAGTTGACATTGCTGAGAAAAACCACATTTTGTTGAAGCTTTTTGCCTTGCACTCACCAGCACAACATTGCCACACCTGCAAGGCCCAGAACAATGTCGATGAAATGTTATTGTGATTGGATGACGTTTGCAAAATAATCCTGTGAGCAACATATTATACTGACAGCCAGTTGTTAGTTGGATTCACAGTTTGGCAGCTACAAGTATTAATACATAGGACCCTGTTGTTTGTCAGTAGAAAGAACATGCACAAAATGCACCTCTATCAACTCAATAGGTGGAAACCTTTACATTTCTCAGGGAAATGCTTTTATCAATCAGTGTCAACATGATTAAAGCTTAACAGTTAACTGTCAGTCATCGCCAACTGATGCATCCTCCATGGCAAGGTCTCTATTAATCAGAGTGCACATGCCAACCAATCAACACTTTCCTCTCTTACAGTATAAATGTAGACTTCCCTTCATTTTGATACTTTTTGGACATGTTCTGATGAATGTAAAATGAAAAACTTTGATAAAAGATGTCTTGGTCTTGCAATACTCAAATTCTGTATTATCAAATAACTACTTAGTGGAGACATTTATTTTTTAAAAAAGACTGTGATTAAACCAATTACACACTTAGAAACTAGAGTCACCTCTGCTTCAATTTTGCTCATCATGCATTTTTGAAGTCAATTCTGCTTGTGTTCACTATAATGGAAAGTCCCTGTTCCCAGGATTATGTTCTCTGATAAATGAATTAACATACTACCCAAGAATTAATTTCACTTCAGATTCTCAACAAGCTTTGAGAATAAAGAAAAGGCATTGTAAGTGAAATGTAAGCTGTGTATTAAAAGAGAGATATAGCAGTGCAAACTGACACAGGTCATCACTTTCCAAACAAGGCTATAAGTTTATCTTCAATTTAATCATGTTGCCATAGAAACCAGCAAGCCTATATTCAAAACCCACAGTGATAAGTATCAAGATCACCTCGTATCTGCTTCAGTAAGTAAGACTTATAATACTCTTGGTATGCAAATAAATAAATCCTTAAGTTGTTTCTTCACACTGACTTTCACGCGGACATCATAAATATGTCACATACAAAATACCTCTCAAATGCACCACCCGCCAGCCAATCCTCCCCATTCCCTCCTCTAGGAAACTAACTGTTTTCAGTTGTGCCAATGGCAGTGTGAATGCAGTCAGCGTTAATGGTCCTGGCTTGGGTTGGGCAAAGTGTCAGGGACAGTTTGATGCATCATGATGCCAATGTTAGAACAACATGGAGTGGGTGGGGGGGGAGGGGGATATGAACTGAAGTCAGTCCTTCAAATTTTTGACAGTCAACCATTATGGGCTAGAAACAAGAAAATACAGCTGAGATCGCAACAAGATCAGCAATGATCTTATTAAATCTTGAAGAGCAAAATGGTCTATTCTGGTACCTGTGTCCTTTGCTCCTATGCTTCTGCTGCATTGAGACCCTTAAACCGCTCCGTCATTTCATTTCAGCTCCTTGAGCCTGCTCCACCATTCAACTAAATCACATTCAAACTTTCATTATATTTTTGTTCATGAGATATGAAAGCTGTTTTATTACCTATTCTGAATTACCCTTGACAAGATGGTGGTGAACCACCTTAATAACCTTTGTAGAGTATTTATACCCACAGTGATGTCAGTGAGTGAGTTCCAGGAATTTGACCCTGCAATGCAGATATATCTCCAAGTCGTGAACTCAAAGTGTCTGTGTAGTTGGTGGTAGTGCAGTGCATCTTCCATTGTTGTCCTTTTAGGTGGTTCAACTCATGGATTCTGACGATGCTGTAGATGGAGCCTTGATGAGTTACTGCAATGCATTTTGCAAATGGCGCATGTGGCTGCAATCCTACACCAATAATGGAGAGTATGATTGATACCATAACTTCATTTATCCATTATTGCTTCATTTCCCACCATACCTTTACCTGACATAAGTCTGACAATCTCTCTTTTGGAAACTCTAATTAAAGCTCTTGGCAAAGAGAGTTTTAGATTGATGGAGATAACCTTTCACCCAACTCCACTCCCAATTGGCGTATTCATGCTTTGACAGACAATCATCTTATTCTGAAATGTCTCACAATGGAAAATAGATTCTCTCTGTTCCAATTCTATCAAATTGATTTATTGAAATTGCCCAAACAGTTACTTCTCTGATTGTTGTTCATTCACTCTAAATGCAGGAGTCCATTGGAAACACAAAGCTGTGATAACCAATTACAAGTGTGGAGGAACAGTTGGAACTTTCAGCAAGCTAATCAGTTTGTTTTTCAAAAGGATAGCTCCTGGTAGAACTGAACGTACTTCTGAATGTGTTTATTTAAAAAGACAACTTTTGCATGCAGAAGAGTTTCGTAATAACTGTTGCTCCCAGCACGATGAATCCTGTACTGATTTTAAATTTCTACAACAATTTGCATTTGTGTACCTCAGCCACAAACCCTGGAAGCCAGTCTCACAGCGACCTAACAATAGTCTGAGTAAAACTCAAACAAAACTGTTGCAATGTAGGAAAGAGGGCAGACAATTTGCATGCAGTAAACTTCTCCCAAACAGCTACATGATGCATAACTTATTTCAGTGTCTTAGCGTTGTGCTTGAGGGAAAATTACCTGGGAGAAACTGGAAGAATTAAGCTATATTACATGAGACTTTCTAATTCACCACAGCATCCAGATGGGGCCAGTTGAGTTCAGATGACTCACCAAGACTTATGACAATGTATTGTAGTTCTGGTTTCTTTTCTCAACATGTAGATCCCTACAGCGTGGAAACAGACTGACAAGTCCACACCGACCCTCCAAAGAGCATCCCACCCAGACCCTTCCCCTACCCTATAACCCTGTACTCACAATGGCTACTGCATCTAATCTCCATATCCCTGAACACTATGGGCAATTTAGCATGGAGGAGAATGTGAGGGCTGCAGATGCTGGAGATCAGAGTCAAGAGTGTGGTGCTGGAAAAGCACAGCAGGTCAGGCAGCATTCCAGGAGCAGGAGGATCAACATTTCGGGCTTATGCCCAAAATATTGATTCCCCTGCTCCTTGGGTAATTTAGCATGGCCAATCCACCTAAGCTGCACATCTTTGAACTGGGGGACGAAACCAAAGCACCCAGTGGAAACCCACAGAGACACAGGGAGAATGTGGAGGGTGGAATCAAACCCAGGACTGTGGTGCTGTGAGGCAGCAGTGCTGACCACTAAACCCCTATATAGCTGTCATACTTAAATTAAGCTCAGTCAAAAAGTGAAGGGTGGCACGGTAGCTCAGTGGTTAGTACTACCCTCTCACAGCGCCTGGGGTCCAGGTTCAATTACACCTTTGGACGACCGTCTGTGTGGAGTTTGCACATTCTCCCTGTGTTTGTGTGGGTTTCCTCTTAAATTCTAAAAGTAGTGCAGGGCAGGTGAATTGACCATGCTAAATTGCCCATAGTGTTAGGTGCATTAATCAGGAGTAATGTTGGGAAATAGGTCTGGGTGGGTTACTCTCCGGAGGATCGGTGTGGACTGGTTGGGCTGAAGGACCTGTTTCCACACTGTAGGGAATCTGAAAAAAAAGAACAGCCAATTCCAAAGTCTACTTGAGTGCAGCAATGTGAATTATCATTCAACACCACAGCTTACCAAATATTGACAATAATCACACACCGATACAATGAGTGAGTTTACAGAGAAATGGAAAAGGTGTCCAGTATAGACAGGAGGTTAACGCAATTGCAGTTTACAATCTTTTCCAGGTGACTTTGATTTACAGGAATGAACATCTAAATGTTTCATATTGTGAACAGTTTTGGGCCCAATATCTGAGGCAGGATGTGTCGGCTTTGGAGGGGGTCTACAGGATCTTTACATGAATGATCCTGGGAACGAAGGAGTTGTCACACGAGGAGCGATTGAGGACTCTGGGTCTGTATCGATGCAGTTTCGAAGGATGATGACCTGATTGAAACTGACAGAATACTGAGAGGCCTGGATACAGTGAACACTGAGAAGATGTGACCACGAGCCTAGGCCTCAAGGGCACAGCCTCAGAGTAAAGGGACATCCCAAGAACAACACAAAGTAAGAGAAATTATATTTGCAACTATATCACGGTTCAAGATATTCCTCATTTTGTCTGTCTGTCTCAATCTGTCCAAACTGAATCTCAACAGAAACAGGTCAACAGGAGTCCTTGGAACAACATCTGAAGTGCCAACTTTGTATCCGAGACTATTATATGCAGGACTTGAAGAACAAATCTGAGAATAGCCTGGTTTAGTCCTGGGTACCAGGGCAAGCAAAACTTCATTGCTGGAAAGACAGCATCATGGATAAAACAATCATGTATTGCAGCACCAGTCCAGACTACATTGTGAAATTGTGGAGTCAGATTTCCATTCACAACTTTCTTATTCACAGATAAGAATGCTACAGACAGATCCAAGCTGAGGCATAATTCAGTTCAAATTAAGACCGTTCAAACTCTCATCTTTGTGTTTAAATACCCTCAAGGTCTTCTCAGTGTCAATGATCTTCATCCCTTAAGGCAGTTCCACTTCGTTAACTCATTTCTCTGCCTTCAGGCTTCTTGTGATTCATTACTCTCATCAGTAATGGCTGGGTGTTCAGCCGTCTCAGATCCATCTTCCAGAATGTTCACACTAAGCTGCTCCACATCCTTCCCTCTCTCTCTCTCTCTCAACCTCAGTGGCACCCTTTAAAACCCATATCTTTGACAAAGCTTTTTTTGTCATCTTCTAAAATGTCCTTTGTTTAACTTGCTATCTGGATATTTCTGATTGTGCTATTGAATCAGCTTGAGATGTTTTGGGGAATTAAGAGGGATGTGAGTGAAAGTTTTTACCACTAAGTGTGGGACAGTTTGAATCAAAAATCTGAACATTAACAAACCATTCAGATTCATCCTACAAAGGCAGAAAGTGCTGTACCTGAAGAAAGATTATATTTGAAATTTCACATATAAGTTGGCCTGTGGAGAATTTTAGCTGTTATATGTTTCAGTATTCCCACTTCTCATGCCACCATTCATGCAATTACGAGGGTGGCATGATGGTTGGTACTACTGCCTTACAGCACCAGGGACCTGGGTTCAATCCCAGCTTTGGGTAACCATGTGGGTTTCCTCCAGGTGCTCCAGTTTCCTCCCATAGTCCAAAGATGTGCAGGTGAGGTAGACTGACCATGCTAAATTGCCTATAGTGTGCAGGCTAGGAAGGTTAGCCATGGGAAACGTAGGGATAGGTTAAGGGGTTGGATCTGGGTGGGATGCTCTTCAAAGGGCTGGTGTGGACTCAATGGGTCAAATAGTCTGCTTCCACACTGTCCAGTTTTTTGTGAGTAATAAGACAGAGATAAGGAGACATTTTATTTTCCCTCAGAGAGGTGTGAATCTGTGGAATTCTTTACTGCATAGGGCTTTCAAGACTGGGTCATTACGTTTATCTTGGGCTCACACTGTTTTTTTAATTAGAAATGAAATCAAAGGATAAGATAGGAAAGTGGAATTGAGGATGATTAGATCAGCCGTGATCTCATTGAATGGCAGAATAGTCTTGACAGGCTCCTTGTCAAAATGTGTGGCACTAGAAAAGCACAGCAGGTCAGACAGCATCTGAGGAGCAGGAGAATCGATGTTTCAAGCATAAGGTCTTCATCGGAAATGGCCAATGTGGCGACAATATTTATTATCCATGGGATTAATTGCAGCTACTCACAAAGGTTGCTTTATGAATACATCTCTGTCTAAGGGCCGTCCTCATGAAGGGCTCATGACCGAAACATCGATTCTCCTCTCCTTGGATGCTGCCTGACCAGCTGTGCTTTTCCAGCAACACAATTTTCAACTCTGATCTCCAGCAACTGCAGTCCTCACTCTCTCCGTAACAGATTCCTTCTCTCCTCTAAGCAAAAGATGCTGGAGATCAGAGTCTAGATTAGAGAGATGCTAGAAAAGCACAGCAGGTCAGGCAGCATCTGAGGAGCAGGATAATCGACGCTTTGAGCAAAAGCCATTCCTCAGGATTCCTGATGAAGGGCTTTTGCCTGAAATGTCAATTCTTCTCCTCTTTCTCTCCTCTACCTTATAAGACCACAACACAATAAGATAAAGGAGTAGAAGGCAGACATTCAGCCCATCAAGTCTGTTCCACTATCAATCATGGCTCTTATGTTTTTCTACCCCATTCTCCTGCCTCCGCCCAGTAACCTTTGATTCCCTTACTAATCAAGAACCTGTTTATCTCTGTCTTAAATACACTCAATGACTTGGCCTCCACAGCAATCTGTGTCAATGCATTCCAAAGATTCGCCATCCTGTTGCTGAAGAAATTCCTCCTCATCTCAGTTCTAAAGGATCATCCCTTTACTCTGTGGTGATGCCCTCAGGTCCTCGTCTCTCCTACTGATGAAAATATCTTCTCTATCCCAGTCTCTCAGCATTCTGTAAATTTCAATGAGATCCTCCCTCGTCCTTCTAAACTCCATTGAGTACAGATGCAGAATCCTCAACCGTTCCTTAATTACCCCTTAACTAACAACCTGTGAACTAATGAACCAATTGCATCTGAGAAAGACCAGTGCTGTGCTTCCCAGAATTCCAATGCCTCAGAAGTATTTACAGTAGTTAATTGGAAAATTGTGCAATTCTTTTCTCTTTTAGTCTGGCCACCATTGCTATCCTCTCCACTTGTTCCTCTAATCCACTTGTCAACAGAGTAGAGGGAGGATCAAAGAGAACAGTCAAGAAACTCGGTGGTATAGTTGAGTGGTCAGGTGATCAGGATGTAGTCAGTAGAGATCATCAGAAGGGTCGCTGAGTGGTTAAGGGGTTGATTGGGTTTCAGGGCATGCCATTACCCAAGAGATAGATTTGGTTTTAATCCATCTGATTTATCCTGAGTTATATTTCTGTTAAGTCTATCAGATCTGGGCAAACATATGAACATAGAAACGTAGAAAGTTGAGTGGGAGTCGTCCATTCAGACCTTCGAACCTGTTCCACTACTCGATAGGATCATGGCTGATCATCCAACTCAGTACCCTGTTCCAGCTTCTCGCCATACCATTTGATCCCTTTAGCTCAAAGCACTTTCACAAAGACATTCGATATTTTGGCCCCAACCACTTTCTGTAGCAAAGAATTCCACAGGCTCTCCACTCTCTGAGGGAAGAAATCTCTTCTCATCTCAGTCTTAATTAGCCTATCCCGTGTCATTCAAATGTGACCCTTGATTCAGAACTCCACAGTCCTTAGGAACATCCTTCCTGTGTTATCAGGTCTAGTCCTGTTAAATCTAACAGGTTTCTATGAGATCCTCCCTCAATCTTCTAAACTCCAGTCAATGTAGCCCTAACTGGACCAGTGTCTGTTCAATAACAAGAAACAGAAGTAGGCCATTCAGCCCCTTGAGCCTGCCACATCAATAAGATCTTGGCTGACCTGACTGTAACCTCAAATTCACATTCCAAGCTACTCTCGATAACCTTTCACCCTCTTACTTAACTTTCATTAGTTAACTATTCAGCTAAGGATAACAGATCTGTACAAAGGTATGAACAAACATAGAAATGTAACCTCAAACCTCGGATGTTAACAAGTCAATGTGAATTTACAAACAGGAAATCATGCTTGACAAATTTTTAAAGGCTGTAACTAATAGAATTGATAAGGGGGAACCTTTGGATGTGACATACTTGGAAGGCATTCAGTAAGATCCCAGGAAAAGGATTAGCATGAAAAATTAAAGTGCATGGGATTGTGGGGTAGTGCACTGACATAGATACAGAACTGATTTGCAAACAGCGAACAGAGTAGGAATAAATGAATCTATTTCTGGGTGGAATCCAGTGACTAGTGGGGTTGCATAGGGATGTGCTTGTTGGACTCCAGTTATTATAAGATATACTAGACTCAGATGAGGAAACTAAATGCAATAACTCCAAATCTGCAGACAATACAAAGGTGGGTGGGAAGGTGATCTGATTCAAAGATGATTCAGTGAGACAAATTGAGTGAGTGGGCAAATGCATGGCAGATGAAAAATAATGTGAATAAAAATGAGGTTCCCACTATGGCGGCAAAATCACCCATGATCCAAATGGCAATAGATTAGGAATTGGAGAGATACAATATAACCTGGATGTCCTTCTCCACCAGTCACTAAAAGTAAGCATGCAGCTACATCAGTATCCTGTCACCAAATTTTCTTTCATTTACATGTGCATGGTCTATGGGCTCTGACCAGCCAGTTCAAAGCATGTCCCTAGAGTAAGGAGACTCTGAATCTCCTGTTTATCTATCAGCCAAGACTCCCTATTTGGCCCCAGGTTAACAACCCCACTCAGGGATCTCATAGTCAGTGCGATCCTCCTGGTCCTCATTCTAAACACTACATGAAGAATAAATGAGCCTTGTTTGGTGCTCAGCGTGGATCAGATGCAATAGGAACATTAGGCTCTTTTGCTTCACAAGTCTGCTTTTCTATTCAATTATGTCTGAACTTCTGTTGTATTTGCTCCTTTTTTGTTCCATAGCCTCTATTAATGTTCGCTGGTGTAAATCTAATTGGCTTTCCTAGAGAATACAGGAGCAGGGATGTCTTGCTGCAATTGTACAGGGCCTTGGTGAGAACACACCTGGAATACTCTGTGCAGTTTTGCTCTCCTTGTGTGAGGAAGGATGTTCTGGCTATGGATCGATGGAAAAAGGTTTACCTGACGGATTCCTATGATGGCAGGACTGACTGATGGAGAGAGACTAGATCAGCAAGGACTACATCCACTGCAGTTTAGCTCTCTATTCTGGATTTTCATTGAACACAAATTTCCCCATCTGCCATGATGGGATTCAAACCCACATCCCGAGGACATTGGCTTGGGATTCTAGGTTACTCATCCAGTGGTAATCCCACTGTGTCACACCTCCCATCTTGAAATTAGAGCCAGGCTACTCAGGTGAGCAATCAGAAGTCAGTTGTTTTCATACAGTGGAGTGTGAAAATGTGGAACTTTCCTGAAAGTCTTTGGAAAGTTCAAGGTTTCAAGATAGTGAACAATTAGATTTACAACAGCAAACACAACGGGGACTATGGAACAAAAAATGAGTAAATACAACGGAAGTTCAGACATAATTGAATAAAAAAAGCAGACTTGTGGAACAAAAGAGCCTAATGTTCCTATTGCATCTGATCTATGCTGAGCACCAAACAAGGCTCGTTTATTCCTTCGTGCAGTGTTTGGAATGAGGACCAGGAGGATCGCACTGACTATGAGATCCCTGAGTAGGGTTGTTAACCTGGGGCCAAATAGGGAGTCTTGGCTGATAGGTAAACAGGAGATTCAGAGTCTCCTTACTCTAGGGACATGCTTTGAACTGGCTGGTCAGAGCCCATAGACCGTGCACATGTAACTGAAAGAAGACTTGGTAACGAGATACTGGCTTCTGTGCACTTAGAATATACAAAGAAAAATATTCCAATTCTCTGGCATGGACATTCCTTATTTTGTTGAGACTGCAGTGGGAAAAGACTTGCAAAGTTTGAACAGAAACAATAAAAAAAATGATATGTCAACTTGCAAATCTCCTGCTCTTTGGTTGCTGAGTCATATCTGGCTGCTTATGTAGATTAGCTGTGTTTGTGCAGTGCTCTGCTGTAACTCATTAACATTCATCCACTTGAGTTAACTTCTTGTGCCTGGACATCATTAATGAGATCATTTTGAACTGTGATAATTTATCTTTTTGTTTGGTCAGTGCTGCAGTAAACTGTACGTGGTTTACTGATTATCATTCTCAAGTAGTGGTGATTTTATCAAGTGTATCACCATTGAAATAGCTAACCCCATCAATGTGGGCGGCACAGTGACACAGTGGTTAGCACTGCTGCCTCACAGCACCAGAGACTCAGTTCCCGACTCAGGCGACTGACTGTGTGGAGTTTGCACATTCTCCCCGTGAATGCGTGGGCTTCTTCTGGGTGCTCCGGTTTCCTCCCACAGTCCAAAGATGTGCAGGTCAGATGAATTGGCCAAGCTACATTGCCCGTAGTGTTAGGTAAAGGGGTAAATGTAGGAGAATGGGTGGGTTACGCTTCGGCGGGTCGGTGTGGACTTGTTGGGCCGAAGGGCCTGTTTTTATACTGTAAGTAATCTAATCTAAAACTCCTGATATGGCTCACTGGCAAAGCTGGTAATTGGGGCACAGTCTCACCTTGAGAGGAAAAAAAATTAGAACAGATGAAAGCCACCTTTCTTAACCATTGATGATAAGTGATTACATTGTGGACAACCTTGTGATGGTATCTCACTCAATGTACTGAAATGGAACCTGCCATAGAAAGATTACCACTAATTCTGATGAAGGATCGGAGAGGCCAGGGATTGAGCATAGTTCACCCCTGAACCCCAAGCTGGAAGGGAGTAACACCAGTGCCGTCAATGTTAGCTCAATGAGAGACTGTCATTTGTTAACATTCTGCAATCCACTTATTCAGAGATGTTATTGCACACTTCTGACTCAGGTGGGACTTGAACCCAGGCCCCTGGCTCAAAGGCAGGGATACTATGATAAAAGCCACTTGTTGCTGTTTAATACTGGTCCACTTATCAGGACAATAGTATTTAAAACAGCTCTTTCTAACCTATCGTACACATAATTCACTTGCTTAATTTGTACATTGTTTGATGATGCTCTTCCCTCAGCTCATCTGCTGAAGCACTCAGAGATGTACAGCAAAGAAACAGACCCTTTGGCCTAATGTGGTCATGCCAACCAGATATCCCAACCCAATCTAGTCCCACTTGCCAGCATCCAGCCCATATCCCTCCAACCCTTCCTATTCATATATCCATCCAGATGTCCTTGCCTTTGTTCACTCTAGACTTGAGTATTTCAGTGGTGTCCTGGTTGTCCCATCATTTCCTGTCTCCATAACCATAGTGCTCTGCTGCCTGCCCCTTTATGCACTCCAAATCTCGATTAACCATCATTCCTACATGGGCGACATTTCAGTGGCTTACTGTCTGATGATTCCTCCATCTTGAAATCCTTGTGCAGAAAAAGCTAGAGAGGCTGGGCCTGTACCTGCAGGAGTTTAGAACAGTCTGAAGTAGTCATTAAAATTATGCTCCCTGTTTTTGTTGAAATTATAATTCAATAAAAACCTTGAATTAAGAATTTAATGATGACCATGAATCCTTTGCCGATTATTGGGAAAATCCCATCTGGTTGACTAATATCCTTCAGGGAGGGACCTACCAAGCCTGGCCTACATGTGATTCCAGACCAACAGCAATCTGGTTCAACCTTAACTGTTGCCTGGGCAATTGGGAAGGGTAATCAATGCTGGTCTGGTCAGTGAGACCCACATACTATGAATGAACAAAAAATTGAATCAGGATTTATAGTTTAAAAGTAAGGGGCAATCTATTTAAAACAGAGATAAGGAAACATTTTTTTTCTCTGTGTCTTTGGAATTCCCTTTCTCAAAAGGCAGTGGATACAGAACCTTTAAATACTCTTAAGGCTTGGGTAGATAGATTCTGGATTACCAAGAAGATGAAAGATGGCTCAGTGGTTAGCACTGCTGCCTCACAGCACCAGGGTCCCAGGTTTGATTCCAGCCTTGGGTGATTATCTGTGTGGAGTTTGCACATTCTCCCTGTGTTTGTGTGAGTTTCTTCCCACAGTCCAAAGATGAATTGGTCATGCTAAATTGCCCATTGGTTAGGTCTGTTTGTCAGAGGGAAATGGGTCTGGGTGGGTTACTCTTTGGAGGGTCAGTGTGGACTTGTTGGGCTGAAGGGCCTGTTTCCATACTGTAGGTAATCTAATCTAATCATTATGAGGATGTAGAGTTGAGGTGAAAATCAGAGTAGCTGTGATGTTATTGAATGGCAGGATAGCCTTGAAGGGCTGAATGGCCTATACTTGTTCCTATTCAAATATTTATGCTGTTCTCAAACTCAACAATAGCCTTGCCCTTCCCTGTCTCTGTTTGTAGCCTCCTCTTTGACTCTCCTTTTATTTTGTCCTCCTGCACAGCTATTGCTCCACCATTGCTGTCCCTCAGCTGTAAGCGCTGAGGTTGTTGAACCCCTTCACCTCGCGACCCCCTTTCTCCTCTTTCAAGTTGAACCTGAATGCCTACTTTTTGATCAAGCTGCTGGTCACCTTTCCTCAGTTTTTTTCTTTATGGCTTAGTGTCAAGAAAATGTTTATTGATATTGCTTCTGTTCAGTGCCTTTGGGAGGTTTTCCTACATTGACTGTATCATATAAATGGAAAATAAGTTGTTCTTCTGATCAGCCCACTGCTGCAGTCTTAACAGAAACACTCAAGAAAGGAATGAATTGAGATGTTCAAGTTTGGCATTAACGGAAGAGAGGTATCAAATGCTGAAAATGTGTTGCTGGAAAAGCACAGCAGGTCAGGCAGCATCCAAGGAGCAGGAGAATCGACGTTTCAGGCATGAGGCCTTCTTCAGGCTCATGCCCAAAACATCGATTTTCCTGCTCCTTGGATGCTGCCTGACCTGCTGTGCTTTTCCAGCAACACATTTTCAGCTCTGATGTCCAGCATCTGCAGTCCTCACTTTCTCCTAGAGGTATCAAATGGCCTGGGTATATTAACTTCAATAGTAAACTGAGCATGGATAGAATCAGAAAGGCTAGTTAGCCAATCAAGCCCATTTAATCCTTACATTGCCCACTTCTCCATAACTACGTTCAGCCTGACCAATGCCCAAGCTCGCATCTTGAATTTTACAATGCAGAAGGAGGCCATGTGACCCATCGCGTCTTTACCGGCTTCTGAGAAAGCTAAACAGCTAATCCCACACTCCAAGCTCTCTAACTTCTCTTCTGTCTGTCATTCCAGCTTCTCGCGCATTCTCAATTTTAATTGCTTCAGTTATCCACGCCAAAAGCTCAAGATTTCCTTCAATAAACCGCTCCTGCCTCTTATCTTTCAACTCACCCAATGAAACTCTAACTCTTCGATCGAGCCTTTAAACCTCTCCTCAGATCCCTGTGTGGACCATGGTCATTTTTTCGTCTGATTATCAATTTGCATATTTATTTATACTTATTTGTAGGACATGGGTGTCGCTGGCTAGGCCAGTGTTTATTGTCCATCCTTAATTACCCTGGAGAAGGTGGTAATGAGGCACCTTCACAGAATTATAGGATTGTTCTGGTACAGAATAAGGCCATTCAGCCCATCATACCTGCACATGTTCTATTACCTCATATCAATCTCCTGCCTTTGCCCCCAAAGACCTTTGAAATACTTCTACCCAAATGATCATCCAATGTCGTTGTGAATGTCACAGTTGAACCTACTTGCCCCACATTTCCGGCAGTGCATTTCATACCTGATCCTTGGCGAGTGAAGATGTTCTTCCTCACATCACTCTTGCTTCTTTTGCGCATAAATCAGACTCACAGAATTATAGAATTTTGCAGAACAGAAGGAAGCCATTCAAAGATCAAAGAACCTTACAGCACAGGAACAGGCCGTTCGGCCCTCCAAGCCTGCGCTGATCCAAATCCTCTATCTAAACTTGTCGCCTATTTTCTAAGGATCTGTATCCCTCCGCTCCCTGCCCAGTCATGTATCTGTGTAGGTACATCTTAAATGATGCTATCATGCCCACCTCTGCCTAGCAATGCATTCCAGGCACTCACCACTCTCTGCATGAAGAACTTTCCACGCATATCTCCCTTAAATCTTTCCCCTCTCACCTTGAACTCATGACCCCTGGTAATTGAGTACCCTACTGTGGGAAAACATTTGTTGCTATCCATCCTGGCTATACCTCCCACAATTTTGTAGACCTCAATCAGATCCCCTCTCAACCTCTGTCTTTCTCATGAAAATAATCCGAATCTATTCAACGTCTCTTCAGAGCTAGCACCCTCCATACCAGGCAACATCCTGGTCAACCTCTTCTGTACCCTCTCCAAAGATTCCACATCCTTTTGCTAATGTGGCAACCAGAACTGTATGCAGTATTGCAAACGTGGCCAAACCAAAGTCCTATACAACTGTGACATGACCTTCCGACTCTTGTACTCAATACCTCATCCAATGAAGGAAAACATGCCGTGTGCCTTCATGACCACTCTATCAATGTGCGTTGCTAACTTCAGGGTACAATGGACCTGAACACCTAGATCTTTTGAATTGGATCTTCCAAAATACATCACCTTGCATTTCTCCGGATTGAATCTGCCATTTCTACACCCAACTCCCCAATCAGTCTAAATTTTGCTGCATTCTCTGACAGTCCCCTTCACTACCTGCTCGTCCAGCAATCTTAGTATCATCTGAAAACTTGCTAATCGGACTACCTTTCCATTCCTCCAGATCATTTATGTATATCACAAACAACAGTGGTCCCAGCATGGCTTTTGTTCTCCATTTTGTGAAACTTCTTTCCACTATTATTCTGTCTCCTTTTGCCCAGCCAGTTCTCTATCTATCTAGCTAGTACACCCTGGATTAGTATGCAACTTCACTTTACCATGGGAAATCTTATCAAACTCTTTGCTGAAGTCCATGCATATGACATTTATAGCCCTTCCCTCATCAGTCAACTTTGTCAGTTTCTCAAAGAATTCTATTAGATTAGATTAGACTTACAGTGTGGAAACAGGCCCTTCGGCCCAACAAGTCCACACCGACCCGCCGAAGCGAAACCCACCCATACCCCTACATTACCCCTTACCTAACACTACGGGCAATTTAGCATGGCCAATTCACCTGACCCGCACATCTTTGGACTGTGGGAGGAAACCGGAGCACCCGGAGGAAACCCACGCAGACATGGAGAGAACGTGCAAACTCCACACAGTCAATCGCCTGAGTCGGGAATTGAACCCGGGTCTTCAGGCGCTGTGAGGCAGCAGTGCTAACCACTGTGCCACCCACAATGTTATTAACTTGGAATAACATGACATTCACTGCACAAAATCATGCTGCCTATCACTGATAAGCCCATTTTCTTCCAAATGTAAAGAGATTCTATTCCTCAGTATCTTTTCCAGCAGCTTCGCTAACACTGCTTCACAGGTCTGTAATTACCTGGAGTAACCCTGCTACACTTCTTAAACAAGGGGACAACATTAGCAATTCTCCAGTCCTCTGGGACCTCACCCATGTTCAAAGATGCTCCAAAGGTATCTGTTAAGGCCCCAGCTATTTCCTCTCTCACTTCTCTCAGCAACCTGGGATAGATTCCACCCGGACCTGGGGACTTGTTCACTTTAATGTCTTTTTGAATACCCAACACTCCCTCCCTCCTTATGCCCGGCTTGACCTAGAGTAATCAAACATCTGTCCCTAAACTCAATACCCGTCATGTCCCTCTCCTCGGTGAATACTGATGCAAAGTACTCATTAAGAATCTCACCCATTTTCTCTGACTCCACACATAACTTTCCTCCTTTGTCCTTGAGTGGGTCAACCTTTTCTCCAGTTACCCTCTTGCTGCTTATATATGAATAAAAGGCTTTGGGATTTTTCCTTAACTCTGCTGCGAAAGATAGTTCATGACCCCTTTAAGCCCCCTTAATTCCTCATTTCAGATTGGTCCTACTTTCCCTATGTTCTTCCAAGGCATCATCTGTTTCCAGTCATCTAGACTTTATGCATGCTTCCATTTGTCTCTTAGCTAGTCCCACAATTTCATCTGTCATCTATGGCTCCCTAATCTTGCCATTTCTATCCCTCATTTTCACAGGGACACGTCTGTCCTGCACTCTGATCAACCTCTCTTTAAAAGCCTCCCACATATCAAATGTGGATTTACCCTCAAACAGCTGCTCCCAATCTACATTTCCAATTGTGTCCGTACCTGCTCCTAAAAAAGCTACCCAATCTCCAGCCCTATCTCCGTACCCATCTAACTTCATCACTTTCACATATATATCCAGTTCTCTCTTGAAATCTTCTGTGGAATCCACCTCCAACCCTCTCCTAGGCAGCACATTCCAAATCCTAACAACTCTCTGAGTAAAGGAATTTCTCCTCATCTCACTCCTAGCTCTCTCGCTGACAATCTTAAAATTGTGATCCTTAGTTACTGACCTACCAATGAGTGGAAACAGAATATTCATCTTTGCTCTGTCAGAATTGTTCGTAATTTTGAAGACCACAATAAGGTCACTTCTTAAGCACCTCTGCTTGAAGGAAACCTAGCCCGATTTCTCCAAGCTTTCTAGTATCCCTGATTCCTGGTATCCTTGGAGTAAATCTCCTTTGCATTCTCTCCAGGGCTTTAACATCCTCATCACTTTAAATCTATGCTTTCTCATTCTTTTCTCTTTTCAGAGTAGTAATACTCTACTCTATCCAGCCCACACCCTGACTTTGAAAGACTTCTATCCAATCTCCTGTCAGCCTTCTTCACCTCAAGGAGACCAGTCCCAGCTTCTTCAATCTATCCTCATAAATGAAGTTGCTCATTCCTGTAGCCATTCTTGTAAATTAATCCTGCACTCTCTCGAATACAGATAGAGCCATAGATCTGTACAGCATGGGACACAAACCGTCGGTCCAACTGCTCAATGCCAACCAGATATCCTAAATTAATCTAGTCCTATTTACCACCATTTGGCCCATATCCCTCTGAACCCCTCCTTTTCACACATCCATCCAGATGCCTTTTAACTGTTGTAATTGTACCAGCTCATTCCATATGCACACCACCCTCTGCATGAATAAGTTACCCCCTTAGGTCCCTGTTAAATCTTTCCCCTCTCACCTTAATCCTATGCCCTCTAGTTTCTATACACCCCTACCCTGGGAAGAAGACCTTGTCTATATACCCTATGCATGCTCCTTATAATTTTATAAACCTCTATAAGGTCTCCCCTCACCCTCTGACGCTCCATAGAAAATAGCCTCTTCCTTTAGCCCAAACCCTCTAACCTCAGCAACACCCTCTTTCCAATATTGCAGCACGCACAACTCTTGAACCTCCTCGGGGATGTGTGGGGACCCCCACAACGCTGTGATCCTGTGAAGGTCTTTGGGACAATTTACTCCAATTAAAGTGCGCTATAAATGCAAATTGTTGTTAGTTGCCGTTGCTGGAAGCAGTTATGTTCCTGATTGAAAACCAAACTTCAGCAATCCGCTCCCTCTTTCTGAAGCCACAAAGTTTGCTGACACCTAATGTTAATTTGAAATGCAGCACCAGAGTGTGACGGGGAGCAGATAGAATTAATTATAAATATTATTTGCTTGGAGACAGCAAAAGAAAAATGGAAGGTTCGAGAGACTGGTTATATTGTGCTGTGACTAACTTTATGTCATAGTGATTACACTGTGGAATGGAAATTTGAAATTAAATTGAATCACCGAGGGGTTATGATGCAGACAGTGGCCATTCAGCCCATTCTGTTTACACTGACTCATTAAATGTGTATCATTACCTTGTGCCAATCTCCTGCTTTCAGCCCAGAGCCTTGCACATTAATTTTATCCAAACAGTCATCAATACCCTCTTGAATGTCTCTACTATGCTGCATTGGAATACTGCATTCAAAATTGATCTCTCTGCTATAGGAAGGATGTTGTGAAATGTGAAAGGATTCAGGAACGGTTTACAAGGATGCTGCCAGAGTTGGAGGGTGAGAACTAAATGGAGACGTGAATAGGCTGGGGCTATTTTCCCTGGAGTTGTCGGAGGCTGAGGGGTGACCTTACACAGGTTTGCAAAGTCATGATGGGCATGGATAGGGTGAATAGGTAAGGTCTTTTCCCCAGGGTAGCAGAGTTAGTGGAGGACATAGATTTAAGGCGAGGAGGATAGATTTAAAAGAGACCTAAGGGGCAACTTTTTACGCAGAGGGTGGTGTGTGTATGGAATGAGCGGCCAGAGGAATTGGTGGAGGCTGGTACAATTGCAACATTTAAAAGGTATCTGGATGGGTATTTGAATAGGAAGGGTTTAGAGGGATATGGGCCAAATGCCAGCAAATGGGACTAGATTAGGTTAGGAAATCTGGTCAGCATGATGAGTTGGACCAAAGGTTCAGCTTCCAAAGCATACATCTCCAGGACTGTATGACTTCCACACTCAAGTACAGGCTGAGTATCAAGACCTTTGCTCATGTAACCCTTGCCTCTGTAGCAGATCACTTCAAAGCTTTGAGATCATCAGTTTTATCAAGAAAATTGCAATATCCTGGCAAAGTAAACCTCACAGGCTTCCTCACAGATAGTGAGGAACACAAGAACATAGGTAGCATTAGGCCATTCCACCCCTTGAACCTGTTCTGTCATTCAGCGAGGTCATGAAAGACGGATCACCTCAGTGCAATATTCTGACCCCTTTAATCTGTATAATCTTTTGATTTTGGCCTTGAACGTACTTAATGGGTGGAACTCATTAATATTCTGGTACTATTGAGAGAATTCTGAAGATTCACCAAACTCTTTACCTCATCCCTAAATGACCTGCCACTTAATCTGAGACTGTGTCCTCATTCTAGGTATCTCTCCGATCAAAGGAAACAACAATTAGAAACAAAACCGTGAAGAAACAAAAACAAACATTGCTGGTAAACTCAGCAGATCTGAAAAAGTCCTCTTTTAACCTTGTCAAGCCCTTTTGTGTGCTTGAATGAGATCACCTCTCATTCTGAATGCCAGAGAATATAGATCTTGTCTGTTGAATTTTCCTCGTGGGATAAATCCCTTGATTCTCAGAATTAATTTGTTGAACCTCATTGCACTCTCTTTACGCCAAGTATACTTTTCCACAGGTACCTAAACTGTACTGAAAACTCCACATGTGGTCACACCAAGGCTCTGAATAATTAGAGCAAGACATCTTTACTTCTTCCCTCAAATTCTCTTGTAATAAAGGAACAGTTCTTTGCAACATGAAGGAACACACTGGGGCTAAATCATTTATCTCCATTAATATGCTTGCCATGAACAAGTGAAGGACAGGAGCTGCACATCATAAGTAGAAGAACCATAGGGGCCTATTTTGATACTTTTTAAAAGGTTTGATATTTTATCTGTACTGAATTTACATACTTTAATGAGTTTGAGATATTACATGGAGGTTAAGACCATTGCATTGTTTTATCACGTGCTGAGCACTTCTTTGTAAAGACCTCCAATTGTTTTGGCCACAGCGACACACAGCACAGACAGGGGTGTTTTGGTCCATTGGTTTGGAGCCAGCTCTCTCGAAAGAACGACCCAATTAACTTTAAAGAAGACTGAAATAATGACCAGAGAGCACAGCTGCTGCCAGCTCCCAAAATCAGGATGCAGGTGTCTCGGCGAGAGAGGAGGGTGTGTGTTATCAAGGACGGAACTGTTGTGCGATTCTAGCTGGAGTAACTGGTAAGTAGAAATCATGGTGACAGGTTCGAGTTAGGAAAACAAGATGTGAAAGCTGAATAGGCGATTCTTTGATGTGAGGTAATGTAATGTCTGATATTTGGAATATGCTTCATCAAAGACAGCTCATCCTAAAAGCATTTTCAGGAAAACTGACAAACAATACCAAACAAGACACTGTAGTAAAGAACATCCTTGACTACCCCAAGTCAAATCTGTTGATCTTTTATTTATTACAAATTAAACTCATGATAAAGAAAAATGCACTCTTATAACACTTTCATGTCAAATTGCTTTAGGACCAATGACATCTTGAAGTGCAGTCACATCAGCCAATTCATGCACAGCAACTTGGTAATGGCTAGATTGCTTGTTCTCCTGTAATGTTGATTAAAGACTAAATAATAGCAGGTCAGTGGGGTTCACTTTTTGAATTGCAAACATGGGAATTGAGGTAAAATATGAGCTAATAAAAAGTAAAAAAGGTTGTATAGAAACATTTCTAATTGCTGGAACAAATTGTTATATTTTACATCACATTTAATACTTAAAAACACTCCGGACCACATGAAGTCTCTTGACTTCAGATTAAACTCGGGCAAGGAAACTTGAGCAGATCAACTCAGAACGACTGGTAGAGGTCTTCTCAGACATCTTCAACCTCTCCCTACAGCTGGGCCAACATCATCCCTGTGCCTCAGAAGTCTCATGCAGCATGTCTCAATGACTACCGCCCATTGGTGCTAACTTCAGTGGTCATGAAGTGTTTGAAAGGCTGGTCATGGCATTAATCAACACCAGCCTCCCCACTATTCTTGACCCACTCCAGTTTGCCTATTGGACTAACAGATCCACCTCAGATGCCATATCACTTGCCCTTCACTCCTCCCTAGAACATCTTGACACCAAGAACAGCTACCTAAGAATCCTACTCATTGACTAAAGTTCAGCCTTTAACACTATTATCCCCTTGAGACTGATTTCTAAACTTAGTGATCTCGGACTAAGCTGCACTCTCTGCAACTGGATCCTCAGTTTCCTGACCCACAGGCCACAATCAGTGAAGATTGGGAACAATATCTCATTCTCACTATCACTCAACACTGGAGTCCCCCAGGGATGCGTACTCAGCCCCCTACTGTACTCACTGAATACCCATGACTGTATCACCAAATACCAAACTAATGCATTTACATGTTCGCTGATGACACCACCATAATCGATTGAATCTCAGATGGTGACAAAACAGACTACAGACGGGAGGTGGAAGATCTGGAAGAACGGTGTACTCAGAACAACCTAGCTCTCAATGCCAGAAAAACCAAGGAACTCATTATTGACTTTCGGCAGGATGTTACTCATGCCCCGCTACACATTAACAGCACAGAGGTAGAATGGGTGGAGAGTGTCAAGCTCTGGGAGTGGTCATCCACAATCAGCTTTCTTGGACTCTTCATGTGGGCGCACTGGTTACAAAAGCCCAACAACATCTCTTCTTCCTCAGGCAGCTGAGGAAATTTGGCATGACGGTGAATACCCTTGCCAATTTTTATAGGTGCGCCATTGAGAGCTATTCTGGAGAAAGTGAGGACTGCAGATGCTGGGGATCAGAGCTTAAAAATGTGTTGTTGGAAAAGCGCAGCAGGTCAGGCAGCATCAAAGGAGCAGGAGAATCGACGTTTCGGGCACAAGCCCTTCTGGAGGAGTAAACGATTCATCAGCTGAGGGAGATTGAATTGAATTGAATTTATTGTCATGTGTGCCGAGGCAAGTGAAAAGCTTTGTCTTGCGAGCAATACAGGCAGATCACAGAGTTAAGTAGCATAGATAAGTAAATAATAGGTAAACAGTGGCAAAAACAAAAACACAAGTACAGGTGAACGTTAAGAGTTTGTGAGTCCATTCAGTATTCTAACAACAGTAGGGTAGAAACTGTTTCAAAACCAGCTGGTGCGTGTGTTCAGGCTTTTGTAGCTTCTCTCAATGGTAGAGGTTGGAGAAAAACATTGCCAGGATGGGATGGATCTTTGAGAACACTGGCGGCCTTTCCTTGACAGCGGGCCTGGTAGGTGGTGAAGGGCTTATGCCCGAAACATCGATTCTCCTGCTCCTTTGATGCTGCCTGACCTGCTGCACTTTTCCAGCAACACATTTTTAAGCTCTGTATCACTACCTGGTATGGCAACTGTACCATTCAAGATCGGAGACAGTTACAGAGAGTGGTGAACTTGGTCCAGACAATCACAAAGGCCTCCCATCTATAGAATCCACCTACTAGGCCCGCTGTCAAGGAAAGGCCGCCAGCATTCTCAAAGATCCATCCCACCCTGGCAATGTCTTTCTACAACCTCCACCCATGGGGAGAAGCTACAGAAACCTGAACACATGCACCAGCCAATTTCAAAACAGTTTCTACCCTATTATTGTTAGAATAATGAATGGACTCACAAACTCTTAACGTTCACCTGTACCTGTGTTTTTGTTTATGCTGCTGTTTACCTATTATTTACTTATCTGTGCTATTTAACTCTGTGATCTGCCTGAATTGTTCACAAGACAAAGCTTTTCACTGTGCCTCGGCACACATGACAATAAATTCAACTCAATTCAACGTACTGTCCTCCCTCAGCTGATGAATCGTTTACTCCTCCATGTTGAACAACACTTGGAGGAAGCATTGAGGATGGCAAGGGTGCAAAATGTATTACGGATGGGGGATTTCAAAGTCCCTCACCAAGGATGGCTCAGTAACAGCACTATTGATCGAGCTGGTTGGGTGTTGTAGGACATAGCTGCTAGACTGGGTCAGCAGCAGGTGGTGAGGGAACCAACAAGAGTGAAAAACATACTTTACCTCATCCTTAACAATCTGCCGGCTGCTAATGCAGCTGTCCAGGACAGTATCAGTAAGAGTGACCACTGCACAATCCTTCTGGAGACAAAGTCCCACCTTCACATTGAGAATAACCTCCATCTTATTGTGTAACACTATCATCATGTTAAATGGGACTGATTTCAAACAGATTTGGCAACTCCAGACTGGGCGCTAACGAGGTGCTGTGGGCCATCAACAGCAGCAGAACTGCACCCCAGCGCAATCTGTAACCTCATGGCCTGGCATATCCCCCACTCAACCATTACCATCAAGCCTGGGAATCAACCCTGGTTCAATGGTGAGTGCAGGAGGGCATGCCAGAAGCAGCACCAGGCATACCTGAAAATGAGGTGCCAACCTGGTGAAGCTACTAAACCTGCATGCCAAACAGCATTAGCAGCAAGGGACAGACAGAGCTAAGCCATCCCACGACCAACAGATCAGATTTAACCACACTGTCAATCTGTACTGGCCTCTTACATGACTTATGATTTTTCTGTTCTTGTATCCTCTTTAGAAATTTTTGAAAAATTCATACACAGGATATGAGTGTCACTGGTTGGACAAGCATTTATTGCCCATCCCTAGCTGCCCCTGGGGAAGGTGCCTTTTTGAAGCACTGCTGTCAATTTGTTTGAGGAACATGCACAACGCTGTTAGCAAGGGAGTTCCAGGATTTTGGCATAGCAAGACTAAATGGACAGTCATATAGTTCCAAGTCAGGATGGCAAATGGATTGGAGGGGAATTTGCAGGTGGTGATGGTCCCATGTATACGTTGCCCATGTCCTTCTAGGTAGTGTGGGTTTGGAAAATGCTGTCCAAGAATCCTTGGTGAATTTGGGTTACATACTGTTGTTACTGAGTGTCTGTGGTGGAGGGAGTGGATATGGATGTGGTGCCATTCAAACAGGCTGCATTGTCCTAGATGGGCAAGTGTCCCGAATCTTGCTGCATTGCTTCAATCCAGACAAATCTAGAGTATTCCAACACACCCCTGACTCTTACCTTGTAGGTGATGGGATAAGCTTTAAGGAGTTGGGATTGAGTCACTTGCTGCAGCATTCCAAGCCTGTGAATGAGTCTTAATGCCATTGAATTTATATGACTCATCCAGCTACGTTTCTTTCAATGTTAACTCCAATTATGTTAATAGTGAGGTATTCAGTGATGGTAATGCCATTTAATGTCAAGGGGTGGTGGTGAGATTCTCTCTTGTTGGAGGTGGTATGGTGCAAATGTTACTTGCCACTTGTCAGCATTAACATGGTACTTTTGACTTCACTTTGTTGTGATCTTTTTCTTACAAAAATGAATCACTTTACACATCTCTCTTTAAATTTCATCTGCTACCTGTACACACATTCTACCAACTTGACTATGTCCTTTTGACACTATTCTCCTCATCGCTCACATGGAATACTTTCAAACTTTGTCTTGTCATCAAGTTTTGAAATTGTGCTTTGTTGGTCAAGGAGATTAATTCAGATCAGGAAGAAAAGAGGTCCTAACAGCCATCCAGGGATAATTCTATCACAAACCTTGTCCATTCTGAAAGTAGTCCATATCTACTGTTCTCTATTTCCATTCACTCAACTAATGTTGCAATAAAGCTAATAGCATGCTGACCTTCATAACGAGAGGGATTGAGTATAGAAGCAAAGAGGTTCTTATGCAGCTGTAGAGGGCCCTGGTGAGACTGCACCTGGAATATTGTGTGCAGTTCTGGTCTCCAAATTTGAGGAAAGACATTCTGGCTATGGAGGGAGTGCAGCATAGGTTCACGAGGTAAATTCCTGGAATGACGGAAATTCCTGGAATGTTGAAAGGTTGGAGTGACTGGGCTTTTATATCCTTGAGTTTAGAAGACTGAGAGGGGATATGATTGAGACATATAAGATTATTAAAGGATTGGACACTCTGGAGGCAGGAAACATGGTTCCGCTGATGAATGAGTCCCAAACCAGAGGACACAGCTTAAAAATAAGAGGTAGGCCATTTATGACAGAGATGAGGAGAAACTTCTTCACCCAGAGAGTGGTGGCTGTGTGGAATGCTCTGCCCCAAAAGGCAGTGGAGGCCCAGTCTCTGGATTCATTTAAGAAAGAGTTGGAGAGAGCTCTCAAGGATAGTGGAATCAAGGGTAATGGAGATAAGGCAGGAACAGGATACTGATTGAGGAGGATCAGCCATGATCATAATGAATGGTCGTGCAGGCTCGAAGGGCAGAATGGCCTACTCCTGCACCTATTGTCTATTGTCTATTGTCTATTGCAATCTTGATGCTCCTGATCCTTTTATTCTATGAGCTCTAACATTGTTCAGAAGCTTGTTCGGTGTCACTTTACCAAACGTCTCCAGGAATTCGACATACATCTCGTCAACAACATTACCCTCAACAAACCTTGCCTTTTAAACTGCAGGAGGGCTGCAGTCCAGTATTCAGAAAAAATGAACAGCTCTTTAGAAGAACGAGAACAGTTATGATGGGCCAAGTGGTCTCTTTCTTTGCTGTATAACTCTGATTCAATAGGCACCAAGCACTTCCATAGTATTAACATTCTGCACCCAAACCACAACAATGAACAGAGGCAATGTTTGAGTGCAAACATACTAAACCTAGAGACCATACAATAGGCTAATTAACAGTGGAAATAAACCTCAGAGGAATATAGTGCAGTATTATAGACCGATCGCTTTCCAATTAACTTCAGCTAATTCTTCACCTAATTAATTTTTCAACATATGGTGCACATTAGGAAGGCCCCCAAGATTGGATTTACATCCCAAATCTAGCATTGATTTTAACTCACTACTGACCAATTATTACATCAATTCCAATCAAAAAGTCATATCATACCGAACTCTCATTATCTCAATTTATATCCTAGGCCTGGTGGTCCTGGGGGGATTAAAACTGAAATCACACAAACCAGTTCTTACTATTTTCCAAAACTGTGATTTTTAAAAATCGTTTGATGGAGAATAACTTGTGGAAATTTACGAGTGAGAGAAAATTACTGAGGTCAGTATAGGTATTTTAATGGGTGATGCATTTCAGTAGGTTGAATAAAGTGGCTGTGAATTTTATGGAAAATCAATCGAAATTATATCAAGGAACAAAGTCTTTTTGGGGTAACATTTACCTCCACCACCTGCCCCTTACAGACATTAAAACATGACTAAACAAGAGCATGGAAAACATGCAAAAAGATGTTAATAGTGATGGTAATGCCATTTAATGTTAAGGGGCGTTGTTGAGATTCTCTCGTTGGAGTTGGTATGGTGCAAATGTTACTTATCACTTGTCAGCACTAACATGACTACATAACACTGACTTCATATTGTCTCGCAATGTTCTACTTACAAAAATAATAGAGATAATTAGAATTAAGATGAAGAGAAGCAAGATTAAACAGATAGAATCTTAGCAATGTGCACACTTCATATTCATAGAATTCCTACAGTGTGGAAATAGGCCCAACAAGTCTACACTGACTCTCCAAAGAGCAATCCACCCAGACCCATTCCCCAACCTTATTATTCAACATTTCCCCTGACTAATGCACCTAATCTATACATCCCGAAACATAATGGACAATTTAGCATGTCTAATCCACCTCTCCTTCTGTGGGAAGAAACCCATGCAGGCACAGGGAGAATGTGCAAACTCCACATAGACAGTCGCCCGATGCTGGAATTGAACCTGCGTCCCCGTGTTGTGAGGTAGCAATGCTAACCACTGAGTCACTGTGTCACCCAATTTTTGTTTGAAATGCATGTAGAGGTACTGGGGAAGGTGTGTGAAAGATTGCCAAGTGTTATCAGTGTGGGTTCAATTCCTGCACATGAAGGGAACCCTCCAACCACAAGGAATGAACTCAGATTTCTCCAGTTTCCTCATTTCCCCTCCCCCCACCTTGTCTCAGTCGTTTCCCTCAACTCAGCACTGCCTTCCTAACCTGCAATCTTCTTCCTGACCTCTCCGCCCCCACCCCACTCCGGCCTATCACCCTCACCTTGACCTCCTTCCACCTATCACATCTCCATCGCCCCTCCCCTAAGTCCCTCCTCCCTACCTTTTATCTTAGCCTGCTTGGCACACTCTCCTCATTCCTGATGAAGGGCTTATGCCCGAAACGTCGAATTTCCTATTCTTTGGATGCTGCCTGACCTGCTGTGCTTTAACCAGCAACACATTTTCAGCTCTGATCTCCAGCATCTGCAGACCTAATTTTTTACCATGAAGGACTCTACTTCTCAACCTCATCTCTCAGCTGAGGCACGGCGACCCTCAGGTTAAATCACCATCAGCCACCTCTCCTTAATGAGGAAGCCACTCTCTGGGACTGGGACTACTTTATCTGTCACTTTCTGACATCACCAGTGCTAAATTCATTTTCCTTTTCCAGTGGTCGTGATTTCCCAACTTTCCATTCTATTCTTCAATTAATGGCCCCCATAAGTTGCTGGAATTCTGATTTCTGTTCTGCAGACAAATTTGTCATCTCCTCATGCTGTCCAGCTGATCTTGAGGGCTCACCACCAGAGTCAACAGCTGTATTCCTTAGTCAACAATGAGGACTGCAGATGATGGAAACCAGAGTTTAGATCAGAGTGGTGCTGGAAAAGCACAGAAGGTCAGGCAGCATCCGAGGAGCAGGAAAATCGACATTTTGGGCAAAAGCCCTTCATCAGGAAATAATGATGAAGGGCTTTTGCCTCAAAACATCGATTTTTCTGCTTCTCGGACACTGCCTGACTTGCTGTGCTTTTCCAGCACCACTCTGATCTAAGGTGTATTCCTTGCCTTACAAGAGTTGTTGAGGGTCCAGTTCACAGTCAGAAAATGTGACAACACTTCAAGCATTTTGCAAGCTGCTTTTTCATGTGCTGAATATCCTTTGGATATTCCTATAACATTCATTTTATACAAAATACTGTGAAAAGTGTGTACCGTCACTTGGACATAAGTGCCATTGACAGAAAACTGCCAGCCCTGTCTTGATTTCATTGCTGCTATCCTCATGTGCAATTAATTTCAATTCCAAAGATGGAAATGGATCAACATTTACAATGGTTGCAGACTTGAATCATCAAACTTCTCTCACCATGAATTGTCAACTCTTTAGTCATCTTGGATATTTCTTTGGCCATTAGGGTATCATCATCAATGCTTGAATCCACTGGGATTTTGAAGAGTAAAATATGATTTCATTGAAATATAAGAACTTAGCGAGTTTTGAGAAGATTTGTAGCTCAGATTCAGGATCTGGATGTAGGTTTGCTCATTGAACCTCCTAGCTCATATAAGGGCTTGAGGGAAGTTAACATTGTAGAGATGGATGGAAAGGATGATTCCTCTTGTAGAAATATCTACAACTAGGGATCACAGTTTCCAAGTAAGGGAATGTCTATCTAGAACCATAGAATCTCTACAGTGTGGGAGCAGGCCATTTGGCCCATTGAGTCCACACCAACCTTCTGAAGAGCATCTCACACCTACCCTGCTCCTGTAACCATGCATTTCCCATGCCTCGTCCATCTAGTCTGCACATCCTGGACACTATGGGCAATTTAGCATGGCCAAACCACCTAAACTGCACATAATTGGACAGAATGTGCAAATGGACAGTCACCTGAGGCTAGAATCAAACCCAGGTCCCTTGCGCTGTTAGGCAGCAGTGCTAACCACGAAGCCGCAGTGCGCCCACATTTGGTGGCCCTATCACTGTGCTAAATGGGTCAGGCTTAAAACAAATCTAGCAACTCAAAGCCAAACATCTTTGAGTCTTAGTGAGACTTCAGCATCAGCACCAGCAGAACTGTCTTGAACCACAAATAATAACATATCACCCAGTCAACCATCACCAACAAGCTAGCAGATTAACCCTGGTTCAATGAAAATTACCTGAGGGCATGCCAGAGGCAGCACCAAGTATACCTAAAACTGAGGTGTCAACCTGTTCAAATACAGAACCATCTACGTGCCAAACTGCATTCAAAGAGTACAAATTCATAGAGATGTGCAGCACGGAAACAGACCATTGGTCCAACTCGTCCTTGCCGACCAGATATCCTAAACTAATCTCGTCCCATTTGCCAGCACTTGGCCCATATCCCTCTAATTCCTTCCTATTCATATACCCACCCATTGGCCTTTTAAATGTAATTGTACCAGCCTCCACCACTTGATTTGGCTGCTCATTCCATACACACATCACCCTCTGTGTGAAAAGGTTATCCCTTAAGTCCCTTTTAAATTTTTCCCCTGTCACCTATGCCCTCTAGTTTTGGACTCCATACCCTGGGATAAATACCTTGTCCATTTACACTATCCATGCCCCTCATGATTTTATGAACCTCAATAAGGACACCTCACAGCTTCCGGCACTCCAGGGAAAACAGGCCCAACCTATTCAGCCTCTCAATAGACAGGGGCCACGTGATCCCATGCAGCCAGTAGTACAGACCAAAGCTCTGCAGTCCTGCCATATCCAGTTGCAAACAGTTAAACAAATTAGTGAAGGATGAGGCTCCACAAATATCCTCATCACCAACAATGGCAAGGTAAAATTATTTGCAACCATCTTCAATCTGAAGTGCTAACCAGATGATTTATCTGAGATCCCCAGTGTCATAGATATCAGTCTTCAGCCAGTTAGATTCAGTCCACATGAGATCAATAAACAGCTGAAGGCACTGGATACTGCAAAGGCCACAGGCTTGGACAATATTTTGGAGACAGTACTGAAGATGTGTGCTCTAGAACTTAATAAACCTCTATCCGAACTCTTCCACAACAGCACTGGCAGCTTCCCGAGAATGTGGAAAATCTCTCAGGTATGTGTGTACACAAGAAGCAGGCCAAATCCAATCCATTCAATTAACACCCCATCAGCCTAGTCTCAATCATCAGTAAAGAGGCGCAAAGAGTTATCAACAATGCTGTCAAGCAGCACCAACTTAGCAATAACCTGCTCACATTTGCTCAGGATCACTTCCACCAGGGTCACTCAGCTCCTGACCTCATTACTAGCTTGCCGTGTCTGCGTGGTTTTCCTCTGAGTGCTTTGGTTTCCTCCCAGAGTCCAAAGATGTGCAAGTCAGGTGAATTGGCCGTGCTAAATTGCCCATAGTGTTAGGTGCATTAGTCAGAGGGAAATGGGTCTGGGTGGGTTACTCTTCGGAGGGTCGGTGTGGACTGGTTGGGCCGAAGGGCCTGTTTCCACACAGTAGAGAATCTAATCTAATCTTAAAAAGAGCTGAACTCAGACCTTGACACCATCCAGGATAAAGCAACCCACTTGAATGACACCATATCTGTAAATATCTACCCCTTTCACTACCAATGCTTATTATCAGTAGTGTGTACAATCCACAAGATACAGTGCTAAAATTAATCAAGGCTTCATAGACAGCACCTTCCAAACTCCTTGACTTCTACCATCTAGAACAACAATGGCAGCAGAAACATGAGAACACTACCCGCTGACAGTTCCTCTCAGGCACACATCAGTCTGGCTTGGCAATATATTACCTTTCCTTCAATTGCACTGGGTCAAAATCTTGGAATTCCCTCCTTAATATTTTTGTGGGTGTCCAAACACCCTGAAACTTCAGCAGTTTAAGAAGGCAGCTCACCACCACTTCCTCCAATTAGGAATGGATAATTAGTAAGAACAGCACATAGCTGAAGTGTACAGGTTAGGAACAGGCCTTCTGGACCACCAAGCCTGTGCCGACACATGATGCCTTTCTAAGCTAAAAGACTTATGCCTGTACACGGTCCATAACTTACAATTCCCTGCCTCTGTCAAGATACCTCTTAAACATTGCTGTGCCCCTCCCCAGCAGCGCATTCCCAGCACTTACCACCCTCTGTGTAAAAAACTTGCCTCCATTAAACTTTCAGCCACGTTCTCAAACAGACAACTACACGACGGCTGGAGGAGCGCCTCATCTTCCGCCTGGGAACCCTCCAACCACAAGGTATGAATTCAGATTTCTCCAGTTTCCTCATTTCCCCTCCCCCCACCTTGTCTCAGTCGGTTCCCTCAACTCAGCACCGCCCTCCTAACCTGCAATCCTCTTCCTGACCTCTCCGCCCCCACCCCACTCCGGCCTATCACCCTCACCTTGACCTCCTTCCACCTATCCCACCTCCATCGCCCCTCCCCCTAGTCCCTCCTCCCTACCTTTTACCTTAGCCTGCTTGGCTCTCTCTCTCTTATTCCTGATGAAGGGGTTATGCTCGAAACGTCAATTCTCTATTCCTGAGATGCTGCCTGGCCTGCTGTGCTTTGACCAGCAACACATTTGCAGCTGTGATCTCCAGCATCTGCAGACCTTATTTTTTACTCCATTAAACTTTCCCACTTTTACCGTAAATCACTGTTCCCCCAGTAATTGATCATTCCAACCAGGGAAAAAGATTCTGACTATCCATTCAATCCATGTCTCTTGCCATTTTGTGAACTTTTATCAGGTTGTCCCTCATTCGTCGAGGGCCAACACACCAAATTTGTCCAACCTCTCCTCACAGCTAATACCCTCCAAACCAGGTAAAACCCTGGTAAACTGATTCTGTTGCCTCTCCAAAGCCTCCCCAACCTTCTGGATGATGTGACAACCAGGACTGTGCACATGTTCCAAATGTGGCCTCACTAATGTTATGTAACTTGACTTGCCAATTCTGGCAATGCCCACAGCCTGTGAATGACTTTTTTTTATAAAAAAAATAGACTAATTAGAATGAATCAATGGTTTCTAGGCTGCAAATTTTGGAAAGTATTGGTATTGATATTTCTTGTCTCATGATGGTTGTTGTTAAATATCATGTATCACAGACTTTTCAGAGTGCTTTATGCAGTGATTTACATGAGTGTGTGTAACTCAATACAAAGTGCCTTGATCCAAAGTGGCCCTCATCACAAGCCAGTGTTCTCATAATGGCCATTTAAGTGAACCACAATTCAAATTTCACTTCTCCAGATCCTTTCAGGTCACAAAAACGTTTCACAGATCTGAGAACAAAAGCTGAACAATGTGGACAAAGACATGACAGAGGATTTAGGTGACTTATGCTGAGGGGAAAAGGGAGGGTGAAGGAGCATCTTTGAGGACTTTTGAGAGGGATTTCTTGAATGTTAAGCTGAGAGAGCAGAAAGTGCACACTCGGACTCAATCTTCGATAAAGTGAAGGAAGGCTTCATCAATAGTTATATCAAGCAGTAGGTACTTCACAAGAACTAGCTCACTGATGCTCAGGTCAGTTTGCTAGGATAAAAAATGAGGTCTGCAGATGCTGGAGATCACAGTTGAAAATGTGTTGCTGGTTAAAGCACAGCCGGTTAGGCAGCATCCAAGGAATAGGAAATTCGACGTTTCGGGCATAAGCCCTTCATCAGGAATCCTGATAAAGGGCTTATGCCCGAAACGTCGAATTTCCTATTCCTTGGATGCTGCCTAACCGGCTGTGCTTTAACCAGCAACACATTTTCAGTTTGTTAGGAGCCATTCAGCTCCTGATCTCACAGACTTGGATCAAACATGGACAAAAAAGAGCTGAACTCTCGAGGTGAGGTGAGAGTGGCTGACTTCGACATCAAGACTGCATTTGACTGAATGTGACATCAAGGAGCCCAAGCAAAACTAGAGTTAATGGGAATAGGTGGAAAACACCCCTACAGCACATTTACATGTGATTGCAGAAGGTGGAACACCTACCCGTTTACCTCTTCCTTCCTGATTGTCCAAGGCCCCAGACATACCTTCCGAGTGAAGCAGCGATTTACCTGCACTTCACTCAAACTTGTTTTCCATATTTGCTGCTCACAATGTGGCTCTTGTACACTGGGGAGATGAAACACTGACAGGGTGGCTGCTTTGTGGAACACCAACTTTCTGTCTACAAAAAGGACCCTGATCTTCCAGCTGCCTGCTATTTCAACTCATCACCCTGTTCCCTGGCCAACATCTCTGTCTCAGGCTTGTTGCTGTGCTCCAGCAAAGCTCAGTGCAAACTGGAAGAACAGCAACTCATTTTCTACTTGGGCACCCCGCAGCCTTCAAGACTCAATGAGTCGAATTCAATAACTTTAGGGCCGGTCTACCTTTTCCCCAGTTTTTCCTCAAACCCCCACACACCGGGCCTCATCATTACATGGGTTGCTTTCGTCATGGCCAACCCATTTTCACCCAATAATGGTACCTATTAACAGCTTTTCTTTTTCACTAGCTCACTGTTATCAATTCCTTTCTCTGTCCAATTGCTGTTCTGATTTTCTGGGCTCCATCTCTACCTATCATTTATCTTCACTATTCCCGAACTCCCCTACCCCACCCCATACACACACAAACCCCAGATGTGACACTCCAGTCACACACTTAGGGAGTGTTGAACTACCAGAAATGCCAGCAATTTGAGTTAAGGCCAAACCCCCACCCTCTATCCACCATCTACAAGGCACAAATCAGGAGTTTGATGGAATATTCCACACTTGAGCAGGAAGCTCAACACCATCCAGGACAAAACAACATGTCTGATTGGCACCACATCGACAACCATTCAATCCCTCCACTACCAACGCTCAGCAGCAGTAGCCTTCTGCACTATCTACAAGAAACACTGCAGAAATTCACCAAAAATTCTTAGTCAGTACCTTCCAAACCCACAATCACTTCCATCTAGAAGGGCAAGGGCAGCAGGTACTTGGGAACACCACCACCTGCAAGTTCCCCTCCAAGCCACTAGCCACCCTGACTTAGAAATGTAATTCCGTTTCTTCACAGTCGCTGGTTCAAAAGAGGGTCGACCCCCTAATGTTCAGACTAAGTGTTGCAGATGCTGCCACAGCTGACCTCCATAAGGAGTGAGCAATGAGAGAGGGTAAATCAGTAGAGTCTAGGCTGCAGATTTTTAAAGGAATTATATGTTTCCTATGGGCAAGTATAACAGAGGCAGCATCGGTTAAAAATAGGGGTTTATCGCAGCTACTTATGATAGAGGAAGGCAGATTGCAAGATGCAAGATCTAGTGAACCATAAGAGTAGGCTGTTTGAAAGAGCTCAGGGAGAGGTGGAATACAGGGCTGGGGGTGAAGGGGTGGAGGGAAGTGGGGGAGTAAAACAAAGAATGCTGATGTGAAAACTGCATGAATGGTTAGGCAATTATTTCTGTTTTTTCTAATTTAAAGTATTCCTCGTGAAAAAAAAATCTATTTGTATTCTGATGGTCTAATGATAATCACTGTGGACTTGGGCAACAAACTAACTCAGTCAGTTGCAAAGATTCAATAAAAAGTAAATTACTGAACAATTCCCCAGTAATTGAGTGAAATATACACAGACACAAAAACAACTGAAAGGCATCGTTTGGGATAATGAGGAACCACTTTCACTTTAAGAGTCAAACAGTGGAAGTAAAACTCCCAGGCATTGTTCAGCTCATTATTATGCATATATCCTCTCATACACCATGTTCCATACTTGCTAGCTCTCTGGAGATGTAGAGTCCACATGCAGAATTCATTTCTGTAACACTTTGTTCTCTGGATGGGGGTGTTTCTGGCAAGCTCTGCATTTACTGCCTGTCTCTAATCGTCCTTAAAAAGGAGCTGGAGAGCAAACTTCTTGAACTTCTTCAGTTCATAATATCTCACGCTGCTGACTGAAATACTGATCTAAAATGGCTGCTGTAATCACCTGAACACAGACTGAAGTAAAAGTTCAAGAGACCCATGTGGAGTGAAAGCACTGAAACTATCATTTTAGCTAAATACACCAAAACTCAGTCAGCATCATGGACTTTCTATCTTCTATAATTAATGCACACATGACGATCACTTCACATATTGGACACAAGTGGTTGCTTGTGGAATACCCAGCTTGGAAAGTCAGACTTGGGAATTCATGAATGAACCCTAGTCATACAGTCATGGAAGCATACAGCATGGAAGGAGTCCTTCCGGTCCAACTCGCCCAGGTTGACCACATTCCAAAACTTAACTACAGAGGAACTTCCATTATCCAAAGGACACAGGTGAGAAGTATTTTGTTTGGTTAATCGAATTCTGGGTAATCGAATGCTGGATAACATAGTTTAGACAAGCATTGGGACTTTGTGATTGTGCCGCATAATCTGATATTCAGGTAATCGAATGCCAAATAATCAACATTTCTCTGAGGTCCCTTTTGCGAGCATTTGATCTGCATCCCACTAAACCTTTCCTATTAATGTACCCATCCAGATACCTTTTAAATGTTGTAATTGTACCCAGCTCTACCACTTTCTCTGGCAGCTCATTCAGTGCATGCATCATCCTCTGTGTGAAAATGTTGCCCCTCTGGTCCATTTTAAATCTTTCCCCTATAACCTTAAACTTATGCCCTCTATTTTTGGACTCCTGTACTGTGGGAGTCCCCTAATCTGTGCCCCCCATGGTTTGAATTTAGCATTCAATTTCAGTGAGAGAAACGTAGGTTGGAAACAACTATGCTAAGTTTTAATAAGGGTAATGCCAAGTGAATGAGGGTAGAGTTGGTTGGAGTGGACCAGGAAGCAAAGATGCTTGAAGAACAATACCAGGCATTTCAGAAAATGACTCAAAACGAGGATATATCCCAAAGAGGAAGAAGGATGCTCGGAAATAGATTAGCTAAGTAAAGTTAACCAGGAAAATTGAAAGGAAGATTATACAATGGACTGAAGGGTATGCTTCCATGCAGTATGACTCTGTGACTATATAAATAGCGTCTAGATTAGAGTGATGTTGGAAAAGCACAGGAATCAGGCAGCATCTGAGGAGCAGGAAAATCGATGTTTCGGGCAAAAGCCCTTCATCAGGAATCAGTTTCATTCATGAATTCCCAATTCTGGCACTATTAATTTTCCAAGCAGAATACTCCACAGGCATCTATCACGTCCAATACGTGAAGTGATCGTCATGTATGCGTTAATATAGGAGATGGAAAGCTTATATACAAAATGTCTGATCCCACAATGATTGGGAATGTGTTTAAAACCCCACAAAAGATTTCAAAAGCTGTTTTTGAGCAGCAGAAGAAAGAAAGAAAAGAATGCGCTCTCTCCACATTTGATTCCCTCAGTATCTCAAAAACACCACTGCTTTGGAAGGCATCCTGGGAAAATAGACATTTCCTGGGAACAGCCAAAGACTTTGTCATTGCTGTGGATAAACAACAATGAACAACAGTGCTCTCAGATTAAAAAATAAGATAATCTAAAGACTCTAAGGATTTTAAAACTGCACACACAGAAGATACAGAAGCTTGAATGCACGCACCAACAAGTTCAAGAACAGCTTCTTCCCTGCTGTTATTAGACTGGTGAATGAATGAACTCTCTCACTTCAAATCAGGTTGATCTTGCTTCACGCACCTCCTGTGCAGTGTAACCTGCACGCCTCGCTCTGTCTAAGCACCTTATGATCTGTATGTCCTTGTCTTCAAAGATTTTCCTGTATTGCTCACAAAACAAATCTTTTCACTGTACTTATGTACATGTGACTACAATAAATCAAATCAAGGCAACCTCTCTTCTTTGGTTACCAGATATTCTTCCCTTTTAAACTTATGACCCACCCTTGTGCGTATAATGTGTGCATTGTTAATAATTTTTCTTGAGGTTAACAGGTACTAAAATTCCCCTTTCATTCATTCAAAAAAACCTTGTATTTGGTTCTTTCATTGTGGCACATTTAACTACATATTTGTTTCAAGTGTGATAACTGCACGTTGAAAAAGAAATATAATTTCCGGTCGAGAGGGAGTTAAAAAGAGGGGGACTGTATTCACTCTATATTACCTGGTTGCAACCAAGCACACCATTTTGTACCTGCTATAATTTGTGTGCATCTGTACAGTCGAGCCTATGCTTGTGGTCCTATTCAAGAATGAACAACTTTCTCTGAATGAATTAATCCTAATCTGCTGGCTGCGATACCTTTGACACTTTCAATATAATGACAGATAAAGCCAGTAAAGAAAGCTGAAGGAAGCTACACAGGAGCACTGGAAAGGGGTCAACACTTTTGTCTCCTTCTTGCTCCCTTCATCTGTTTCCCGTTCTGCAGTTCAGGCTTGTCATCTTTTGTTATTGCTTCTTGCTGTGACACTTCAGTTGGCCCTTCCTTCCTCTCCCATCCTCCCCTCTAATTCGGTCTGTCTGCCTAAGCATTTGAGAAGTCTGAAGACCATTAGAGATGGCATAAGGCCACAACGGATGAGGTACGCTGGATTCAAACTGACTATAAGATCTTGTGACAGCTGCAAAATCCCTTTTTCACATTGCATCAAAGCACAGGAAATAGGAAACAGGCCATTTGGCCCATTGAAGCACATCCGTCATTCAGACAGACCATAGCTGATAAGCTCCATCTGCATTGAGAGTTAAATCTTGCATTTTCTTGGTTAAATGTGGATGGCATTGAGTTTGAGTGACAAATCTCTGCCATGAGGCCAAATGAGACATCTTGTTATGCCTTACATGAAGTACCTCTTTATCTACCTACCCTTCCTCTATAGTGTCCCACATGTCCAATTCTAGCCCATTTAGACCAGATGTTCTACACCACATACCACCTGCTCAAAACCTTAAATTTACATACACTTCTTTTTGACTCAAGAGCTAATGAATAATAGCTTTACTTTCCCACCTTAACTTGTTCTGTCATAATCATAATAAAGTCTCTTCTCATTAAGGAGGATGATAAATCTTTTTAGTTTAGAATGTTTTTTGATGTGTTTCTATTTTCTGTATTTCATTCCGGATCAAGTTTTCAGGCTGGAACTGTCCTTCAGCCATTAAACCACCATTTTAAAGTCATAGAGTCATCGAGATGTACAGCATGGAAACAGACCCTTCGGTCCAACCTGTCCCTGCCAACCAAATATCCCAACCCTATCTAGTCCCACCTACCAGCACCCGGCCCATATCCCTTCCTATTCATATACCCATCCAAATGCCTCTTAAATGTTGCAATTGTACCAGCCTCCACCACATCCTCTAGCAGCTCATTCTACACACGTACCACTGTCTGTGTGAAAAAGTTGCCCCTTAGGTCTCTTTTATATCTTTCCCCTCTCACCCTAAACCTATGCCCTCTCGTTCTGGACTCCCCAACCCCAGGGAAAAGACTTTGTATATTTATCTATCCATGCCCCTCATAATTTTGTAAACCTCGATAAGGTCACCCCTCAGCCTCCAATGCTCCAGGGAAAACAGCCCCAGCCTGTTCAGCCTCTCCCTATAGCTCAAATCCTCCAATCCTGGCAACATCCTCGTAAATCTTTTCTGAACCCTTTCAAGATTCAGAGCTGAAAATATGTTGCTGGAAAAGCGCAGCAGGTCAGGCAGCATCCAAGGAGCAGGAGAATCGACGTTTCGGGATGAGCCCTTCTTCAGGAATGAGGAAAGTGTGTCCAGCAGGCTAAGATAAAAGGTAGAGAGGAGGGACTTGGGGGAGGGGCATTGCAAATGCGATAGGTGGAAGGAGGTCAAGGTGAGGGTGATAGGCTGGAGTGGGGGTGGAGATGGAGAGGTCAGGAAGAAGACTGCAGGTTAGGAAGGTGGTGCTGAGTTCGAGGGATTTGACTGAGACAAGGTGGGAGGAGGGGAAATGAGGAAACATGAGAAATCTGAGTTCGTCCCTTGTGGTTGGAGGGTTCCTAGCCGGAAGATGAGGCGCTCTTCCTCCAGCCGTCATGTTGCTATGGTCTGGCGATGGAGGAGGCCAAGGACCTGCATGTCCTTGGTGGAGTGGGTGGGAGAGTTGAAGTGTTGAGCCATGGGGTGGTTGGGTTGGTTGGTCCGGGTGTCTCTGAAATGTTCCGCAAGTAGGTGGCCTGTCTCCCCAATATAGAGGAGGCCACATCAGGTGCAGCGGATGCAGTAATGATGTGTGTGGAGGTGCAGGTGAATTTGTGGTGGATATGAAAGGATCCCTTGGGACCTTGGAGGGAAGTAAGGGGGAGGTGTGGGCGCAAGTTTTGCATTTCTTGCGGTTGCAGGGGAAGGTGCCGGGAGTGGAGGTTGGGTTGGTGGGGGGTGTGGACCTGACGAGGGTGTCACGGAGGGAGTGGTCTTTTCAGAATGCTGATAGGGGAGGGGAGAGAAATATATCCCTGGTGGTGGGGTCCGTTTGGAGGTGGCGGAAATGACACGATGTATATGGAGGTTGGTGGGGTGATAGGTGAGGATCAGTGGGGTTCTGTCCTGGTGGCGATTGGAGGGGCAGTGTTCAAGAGCAAAGGAGCAGGAAGTGTAGGAGATGCGGCGGAGGGCATCGTTGATCACATCTGGGGGGGGATTTGCGGTCTTTGAAGAAGGAGGCCATCTGGGTTGTTCGGTATTGGAACTGGTCCTCCTGGGAGCAGATGCTGCGGAGACAAAGGAATTGGGAATATGGGATAGCATTTTTACAGGGAGCAGGGTGGGAGGAGGTGTAGTCCAGGTAGCTGTGGGAGTCGGTCGGTTTATAGCAAATGCCCGTGTTGATTCGGTCGCCCGAGATAGAAATGGAAAGGTCTAGGAAGGGGAGGGAGGAGTCTGAGACGGTCCAGGTAAATTTGAGGTTGGGGCGGAATGTGTTGGTAAAGTGGATGAACTGTTCAACCTCCTCGGGGGAGCATGAGGCAGCGCCAATACAGTCATCGATGTAGCGGAGGAAAAGGTGGGAGGTGGTGTCAGTGTAGCTGCGGAAGATGGACTGTTCCACATACCCTATGAAGAGGAGCCTCTGGATCCTTTCAAGTTTCACAACATCTTTCCGATAGGAAGGAGACCAGAATTGCACGCAATATTCCAACAGTGGCCCAACCAATGTCCTGTACAGCTGCAACATGATCTCCCAACTCCTGTGCTCAATACTCTGACCAATAAAGGAAAGCATACCAAACGCCTTCTTCGCTATCCTATCTACCTGCGACTCCATTTTCAAGGAGTTATGAACCTGGATTCCAAAGACTGTTTGTTCAGCAACACTCCCTGGGACCTTACCATTAAGTGTATAAGTCCTGCTAAGATTTGCTTTCCCAAAATGCAGCACCTCGCATTTATCTGAATTAAACTGCATCTGCCACTTCTCAGCCGATTGGCCCATCTGGTCCAGATCCTGTTGTAATCTGAGTTAACCCTCTTCGCTGTCCACTACACCTCCAATTTTGGTGTCATCTGCAAACTTACTAACTGTACCTCTTATACTCGCATCCAAATCATTTATGTAAATGACAAAAAGTAGACGACTCAGCACCAATCCTTGTAGCACTCCATTGGGCAGAGGCCTCCAGTCTGAAAAACAACCCTCCACCACCACCGTCTGTCTTCTACCTTTGAGCCAGTTCTGCATCCAAATGGTTAGTTCTACCTGTAATCCATGAGATCTAACCTTGCTTGGGGAACCTTGTCAAACGCCTTACTGAAGTCCATATAGATCACATCTATTGCTCTGCCCTCATCAATCTTCTTTGTTACTTCCTCAAAAACCTCAATCAAGTTTGTGAGACATGATTTCCCACACACAAAGCCATGTTGACTATCCCTAATCAGTCCTTGTCTTTCCAAATACATGTACACCCTGTCCCTCAGGATTACCTCCAACAACTTGCCCACCACTGATGTCAGGCTCACTGGTCTATAGTTCCCTGGCTTGTCTTTACCGCCCTTCTTAAACAGTGGCACCACGTTTGCCAACCTCCAGTCTTCCAGCACCTCCCCTATGACTATCAATGATACAAATAACTCAGCAAGAGACCCAGCAATCACTTCTCTAGCTTCCCACAGAGTTCTTGGGTGCACCTGATTAGGTCCTGGGGATTTATCCACCTTTAACCGTTTCAAGACATCCAGCACTTCTTCCTCTGTCATCTGGACATTTTGCAAGATGTCACCATCTATTTCCCTACAGTCCATATCTTCCATATATATCTTCCATATTCTTTTCCAGAGTAAATACTGATGCAAAATATTCATTTTGATTTCACTGCAAACACATTCTTTCTACTGAAGGTAAAATTTAATATTTACTAATTAAATTCAAACCTTCTTGAACATTTGCTGGTGTTTTATTTTGACCTTTCTTGGACTCCTCCTTGGGAAGTGCTGTCTTAGAATCATAGAATGTAGAGGCAGGCCATTAGCCCACTGAGTCCACACAGATTGCCCCATCTCTGTAAACCTGCATTTTCCATGGTTAATCCACCTAACCTACACATCCCTGGACACTACGGGGCAATTAGCATGCCCAGCCACCTAACCTGCACATCTTTGGATTCTCGGAGGAAAAGTGAAGCATCCAAAGGAAAGTGCAAACTCCACACACAGACAGTTGCCTGAGGGTGGAACTGAACCCAGGCCCCTCAGTGCTGTGAGGCAACAGTGCTAAACGCTAAGCCACAATGCCACCCCACGTCTTTTCCCTATGGGCTTTCAAACACAATTTCAGAGATTCAAAGAACATGGAGATATCTTTAATCATGTTTAGGTCCATTTTACCTGACCAATGCAATATGTCTTGCAGTCACTGACAGCAGTTCACTTTCCCCTTCAGTAACAGCAGTAAATGATTAGAAAATACAACTTCATTATTGGAGTTTTGTCAAGTGATAATGAACAATTGATTATTGGGACCCAGTTCAATGAGTTTCATGGTTCATTCTGAATTAATATGTTACACAATCACACATTATTATCAATGTACATATTATTTCCAATCTATACTTTGTAGATTATATTCAGATAACCTTGCGGTGACTCAATTACAAGTTTAATCCATTGTGGAGAACAGAATCATATATCAACAGATAGGACACTTCTGCCCAAGGCAATATGTTGGAAAAAAAATCTCTTAGTTATACATCCAACAAAAAATTTGAAAGAAGGTTTCTTACTCAGAGTTTTTAGATTCTGGAACTCACTACTATTAGAATGAGAATTGCTCAAATGCATTTAAGGGAAAGGGAAATGAGAATGGAGATGAGGAAAGATTAGGACAAAATGCTGACTAAATTGAATGAAATAAGGAATGATTGATTGATTGATCGATTGTCACATGTACTGAAGTGCAGTGAAAAGCTTTTTTACGAGCAGTACAGACAGATCACAGGAAGCAAGGATGTACAGGCCGGTGGTTGTAAAAAGGTTTAGACGGAGGCACACAAGCCAATCTGTCAATGGATTGCCAGCCCGTAGTTAGATCTTTGTGTTCTAACGTTTTGCGGAAGCTTTATGCATTTCATCCACGGTAAGCAAAAATCAAAATTGCAGTGGAGCACCTTTCCTAAATCTTATTTGCTAATGGCTTCTCTCCTCACTATTTTCAAATATCTTTGACCCTTTAAAAGTTGCAGGCTTTTCGCTGTAGGTGTCATTCATGAAGAAAAAGAAGCATTGACAATATCACGCATGCCTTCTTAAGAGTGCTATTTTGGAAAAAGAAAATGGCAGAATCAATTGACATCTGGACAGAGGTAAGGCCTTCTGTTTTAGTATAGATCATTTCTTTTCTGTATGTTTATTTTCTGTACTGAGTCCCAAGTTAACATTCTTAAATTGGTGCTGTCTTTCACACATTTAAACCCCCATTTTTTGAAGATAGAGTGAGTTAAGTCTCCTTTAGTACATAGTTATGTTGTGACTTTCTTCAATGTAAGCTGTTCACACTTTAACAACTGCAAGCAAGAATCTATAAAAACTAAATTAGCTGTCATGATTACCTCTTAATGTCTACTTGCTGCCACTGTGATGTATTTCATGGCTCTCTAGGTGTGAGTCCACACATCATATAGCTCAATGAGTCTGATTCTTGGTGAGATAGACATTTTGAAGTTTATTTACAACACTATTTACATCACTATAATAACAGTTTTACACACAGTCTGGGTTCTGTGCTTACTGATGTTATGTTATATGAAATGACTGAAGACACTAGACTGACACCATGGCAAAGAGAGTGAGATGTCATGTCATGATGTCTTATCGTCAAGGTACAATCCTGCCTGGCCTGGAATCTGTGTCTAAATGCAACAAAATCTTGTTGATAACATGCAAGATTCTGAAGGGAGTTGACATGCTGAGAGATTGTTTCCACTTATTGAAGAATCTAAAATGCAGTCTCAATATAGGGGGCTAAATATTTAGGGCTGAGATGGGGAGAAATCACTTCACTCAAAGCGTTGTGAACTTGGGAATTCTCAGGCCCAGAGCTTCACAGAAGGGCTTTGTGTGATTTTACTGCTCCTTGGATGCTGCCTGAACTGCTGTGCTCTTCCAGCACCACTAATCCAGAATCATTAGGTCATGCTGGGTTTGACAGATCTTTGGTCTCTCAGGGAAACAGGGATACGGGGAGAGTGACTGGGGAAGTGAAATCTAAGATCAATGCTGTTCTCAGCAAGTTTGAGAGGCTGCATTGTCTATTATTTGACCTAATTCTATTTCTTGTGTGTTTGAGATTAGTTATCCCTTCATTTTTCATTATACCATTCCATCTATTTACTTTCAGACTCATGTTTCCACTTCTGTTCCAGTGACCCCCTCAGATTCACATACAGTAACATAGACAGCAGGTTCCAAAACTCTCTAAATGGCTTTGTTTTGGGGGGTGGGGAAGGAAGGGGTCAAGCTATTCAAGAATTCCTGCTGCAAAATGCCCTCAAATGTCCTTTCCCCTTTCATTGCCCTTCACAGCCCCTCTTTGAACACGGCATCCCAAGATTAAAGCTCGGTTTGGCCACTTTTGGAGTATTGTGTGTAATTCTAGTCTCCCCCCTATCAGAAATTTGATAGGGTTCAGAAAAGATTTACAAGGATGTTGCCAGGGTTTGATGTTTTGAGCTATCGGGAGTGGCTGGGGCTGTTTTCCCTGCAGCATCAGAGGTGGAGTGGTGACCTTATGGCGGTTTATAAAATCATGAAGGGCATGGATAGGGTAAATACACAAGGTCATGATTAGAGTGGTGCTGGAGAAGCACAGCAGGTCAGGCAGCATCCGAGGAGCAGGGAAATGGAAGTTTTGGACAAAAGCCCTTCATCAGGAATGATTTCTGATGAAGGGCTTTTGCCCGAAACATTGATTTTCCTGCTCCTTGGATGCTGCCTGACCTGCTGTGCTTTTCCAGCACCACTAGAATGTCGACTCTAATCTCCAGCATCTACAATACCCACTTCTCCCTAAATAGCTAAAGTCTTTTTCCTGGGATGGGGGAGTCCAAAACCAGAGGACATAGGCTTAGGGTGAGAGGGGAAAGATATAAAAGTGACCTTAGGAGCAACTTTTTCACGCAGAGGGTGGTACATGTGTGGAATGAGCTGCCAGAGGAAGTGGTAGAGGTTGGTACACTTACACATTTAAAAGCATCTGGATGGGTATATGAACGGGAAGGGTATGGGCCAAGTTGTGGCAAATGGGAATAGATTAATTTAGGATGTCTGGTCATCAAGGACGAGTTGGACCGAGTTGTTCCATGCTGTGTACATCTATGAGTCTATGAATCCCACGTGATGTAATGTTGTACCACCACACCTTCCAGCCACCAAGAAGATCACATCCTTCTAAACCTGACTTCTGAGCATTTTAAATTGTTGTATGGTTACGATAAAGAATTTGTCTGAATATAAATGTAACTGTCTTGTTACAGGAAGCTAGAATGACAGTTCCTATTTGTTCCATGTTTTACATATTCTGCACCACCCTCCCCCTGGATTTTCCTGTCTAAACATCAACACATTATTTATTTATTTGTTGTGTTTCTTTGGCTGTCTCAGGACACTGTCCTTGTCAATGTCAATTACGTCGCTGATGAGCATGAAGCTCTCAGTACTGACGCTGATGAATGAATGTAGGGCATCAAGCATACATTGATTCTTATTTCCCTCTCTAGGGTACTGCTAACAGATTCGAGCTTCCAAATCATGAAAACCTTACCACCATTCACCAGTCAATCGATGTTGTGTCCCAAAGAGTGGGATTAAGAAAATTGTCTTTCTGGAAATGGATATTGATGAATAGACAGCTTTTTCACTTCTTTTCAATAGCTCGTAAAGGAAAGAAAGGCTTCCACTAATACAACACAATTAACGACGTCAAAATGTCTCAAAGTGCTTTCCACTCAATTAAATATTTTTTGAAGTGTAGACATTATTATCATGGAAGAAATCCAACAGCCAGTTTGCACCCAGCCACATCCCAGTAATATGATAATCGTGTGGTAATCAGTTCTATCAGTGGTCTGAGAAAAGGAATAAATTAGGGGAGGTGAGGGGATAATTTATAGGAGGTGACAGCCTCGTGGTATTATCAGTAGACTATTGAGCCAGAGACCCAGGTAATGTTGTGGAGCATTCAGGGTCAAACCCTCCCATGGCAGGTGTTGGAATTTGAATTCAAAACATAAACTCTGTGATTAAGAGACGAATAATGACCTTGAAATTATTGTGAATTATTGGGAAAAAAAACACGTCTGGCTCCTTAATGTCCGTCAGGGAAGAAAATCTGCCATCCCTTACCTGGTCTGGCCTACATGGGACTCCAGATCCACAGCAATTAGGAGAAAATGAGGACTGCAGATGCTGGAGAGCCAGAGACGAGAGTATGGTGCTAGAAAAGCACAACTGGTCAGGCAGCATCTGAGGAGCTGGAGAGTCAACATTTCAGGCATAAGCTCTTAGTCAGAAATGTGGACGGGGAAGGGGCTAAGAGAGATAAATAGTGGGGTTGGGGGGAAGCTAGTTAAGAGTGTGATAGGTGGATGAAAGTGAGGGGTAATTCTGATTAGCTGGAGCGGAGGGTGGAGCAGATAGGTGGGAATGAAGACAGACAGGTGGGACAGGTCAAAAGGGCAGTGTCGGGTTGGATTTGGGATGAGGTGGGGGGAGGGGAGATTTAGAAACTAATAAAGTTGATATTAATGCCACATGGCTGAAGGGTCCTAAGGCAGAAGATGAGGTGTTATTCCTCCAGTCGTCAGGTGGCCTAGATTTGGTGATAGAGAAGGCCCAGGACTTGCATGTTCTTTGGGGAGTGGGAGAGGGAGTTGAAGTGGTTGGCAACAGGACAGTGGGGTTGTTTGATATGTGTGTCCCAGAGATGTTCCCTGAAATGCTCCATGAGTTGGAGTCCTGTCTCCTTGATGTTGAGCAGACCACATCGAGTACAACAGCCATAATAGATGAGGTGGGTGGGCATGCAGGAAAATCTCTGCTGGATGTGAAAAGATCCTTTAGGGCTTTGGATGGAGGTGAGGGGGGGAGGTCTGGGCACAGGTTTGCACCTCGTGCAGCAAGGGAACATGCTGGGGGTGAAGGGTGGGTTGGGGGGGGTGTGTGGACCTAACGAGAGAGCGGTTTCTGCAGAATGCTGATAGGAGTGGGGAGGGAAATATATCCAGTGGTGGAGTCTGCAGATTGCCGAAATGGCAGAGGATAATGTGTATATCCAGAGATTAGTGACATAAGGAGCAGGAGGGCTTTATCCTTGTTGTGATTGGAGGGGTGGTGTTCAAGGGTGGAGGCACGGGAAATGGAGGAGATGCATTGGAGGCCATTGCTGATCATCTACAGTGTCCATTATTTCTGATGTGCTCTCCTCTATATCAGGGTATCAGGACGCCAACTTGTGGAATGTTTCAGGGAACATCTCTGGGACACATGCATCAAACAACCCCACATGGGCAAAGAAACATCCTGCCAATTACTACATACTGTCCTCCCTTGGCTGTTGAATCAGTGCTCCTCTATGTTGAACAGCACTTGGAGGTAGCACTGAGGGCGGCAAAGGTGAAAAATGTACCCTGGGTGGAGGTTTTCAATGTCAAAAGCAGGATTAGAGACTAGGAATCCTGCAGTGAGTAACACCTCACCTGTCTCTCCAAAACCTGTCCACCATCTACAAGGCAAAATACAGGAGTGTGATGAAATACTTCCCAATTGCCTGGATGGGTGCAGCTCCAACAACATTCAACAAGCTTGACACTATCCAGGGTAAAGTAACCCACTTGACTGGTACCAAGTATACACCCCCTCCACCACCATCGCAGATGCTCTGAAAAAAAAATCATCAAGAATCCTCATACAGCACCTTCCAAACCTAAGACCACTGCCATCTAGAAGGACAAGGGCAGCAGCTATCTGGGAACACCATCACCTACAAGTTCCCTTGTCAGTCTCTCACACACACATACACATACACACAACTGCAAGTTAAAAACTGGACCAAAAGATTTGTGTGACTACAGGTTGCCTTTAAACAAACCATTTCTAAATGAAAAGCTGTTGCCTGTCTTTCTTATGCCTCTAAACTACATCCAGGTCTTCCCCCAGGGATCATGGTGTGTGTCACATCAATTTGACCTGGCACTGGAACTGAAACACTCACTTGAACTACACAGCGATTTTCTTCATCTTTTCTTACAGAGCCAAAAAACCTGTTTGTTAGTACGTCATCTGCTGTGGCATATAATTATTAACAGTGGCTGGTGTGCTAAGCAGTAAGGAGCCCCACTGTGATTCATTATATCCCCACAGAGCTCTTGATCATAGTTGTAATCACAGAACCTTGATGAGGATGACAAAAACTATGATTAGAACCTATTGTCAGCTTGACATCTGTATTTTAATATTACAATTATTCCAGAGCCCTGGTCAGGCTGACGCTGACAATGACTTGCCTTTCCATCTTTTGTGTATGTTGATCTGAAAGCATTTTGATGAAACGACATATTTTTAATGATGTCAATTGGCATTCCTCTTGCTCTGAGTCATTTGTGGGTCCAAGGCCACATGAGACTTGAGCCCAAAATCATCCAAAAGCAACTTCTATTTGCTTAGCACTATTAACAACCTGAAACGTAAAGCAAAGCACGACACCCAACCACATGGGAGTTATCAGGTCCAAGACTTGGTCAAAGAGTTGATACTTTAAAAAAACGCAGAGTGTGCTGGAGAGATGTAGTGAGAAGCCAAGGTGGTTGAAAAATGCATCCATTCCTTGTGGAGCTGTTCAAACCGGGGCTGCCCATGAGGCCAGAATTAGAGTCATAATGTCGTACAGCATGGAGACAGGCCCTTCGGTCCAACCAGTCTGTGCTGACCATAATCCCAAACTCAGCTCCTTGCGCTTGGCCCAAATCCCATCAAACATTTCTAACTCATGTATCCAAATGTCTTTTAAACCTTCTAACTGTACCCATATCCACCACTTCCTCTGGCAGTTCATTCCACACATGAACCAACCTTGGCATAAAACTAGTTACCCCTTGTGTCTTTTCTAAATCTTCTTCCTCTCACCTTAAAAATATGCCTCCTAGTCCCTCAAGAAAAAGGCCTTGTTATTCACCTTAGCTACATCCTTCATGGTTTTATAAACCTCCATAAAGTCCATCCCCACAGCCTCTTACAGGTATCGCCAAACGCTATGGGGTTGGAAGAATGGGTGAAGCCTTGGGTGCATTTGAAATAAAGGTCAAAAATGTAAAGCCAAGACACTGTTTGACCAGACGTCAAATACGAGTCAGTGAACATTGTGGCATTAGGGAAATGAAACTTGGTGCAAGTAAGGCAGCAGAGGCTTGAATGATCACAATTTTAGAAAGTAAATACAATGCAGAATGTGTTGAAATAGTCAAATCTAGAGGCCACAAAGGCGTGAATGAGAGTTTCAGCAAATGAGTTAAGACAGAGGCAACATTGGGTTGTGTGACAGAGCTGGACAAGCCTACCTTAGTAATATATGAGTTAGGAAGCTCACCTCAGGATGGCCGTGACACTGCAGTTGTGAACTGACTGCTGCAAGTGCACTGCCGGTGATGATGCCTTTTGAATGAAAAGTTAAACCAAGGACTGATCTACCCTTTCAGCTGGCTCCTCACATTCTCTGGATATAGTGTCATACAACACGTAAACAGACCCTTCCATGCCAACCGTGCTTCCAAACTAAGCTAGTTCCACCTGCCTGCATTTGGTCTATATCCCTCCAAACCATTCCTTTTCATGGATCTGTCCAAATTTTTTAAAATATTGAAATTGCACCCACATCTACCACTTCCTCTGGCAGTTCATTCCACATGCGAACCACCCTCTGTGTGAAAAAGTTGCCCCTCGTGTGCCTTTTCAATATTTCTCCTCTCACCTTAAAAAATACACCCCCAGGTTATGAAGTCTCCCACCTTAAGGAAAAGACCTTTACTATTCAGCTTATCCATGCCCTTCATGATTTTATAAAACTCTATAAGGTCATCCCTCAACCTCCTACACTCTGGTAAAAAATGTCCCAGCCTATCCAGCCTCTCACTATAAGCTAAACCCTCGATTCCCAGCAACATCCTGGTAATTTTATTCTGAACCCTCTCCAATTTAATAATATCCTTCTGATTGCAGGGTGACCAGAACTGGACAGAAGGGTCCAAATGTGGCCTCACCAATGTCCTCAACATACTGCAAACTCTTTACTCTTCAAGCACCAGGTGAGAAAGAGATACACTGCTCTTTGCTCTCAAACTGGCTGCAATGTTTCTGAAGTTATCTACAGCACCTTTATAATTAAAGTATTGATTGTAAAGTAATTTTAAAATTCTGTTGGTGATGAAAGGCACTATATTTTGCTTCATTCCTCCCTCCCTTCACACTCTCCTGACGTTCTCAGGACTTGATCTCTTTTCTTTCCTTCGTTTCTCTCTTTCTTTATTCCTTTCAGTCTTTGTTCCTTTCCCTCTAAAACATATTGGAGCACCCTGTTGGACACTGTAGAGTTTAAGCTGACACTTTGCTTGAAGTGAAGATAAGAACTCAAGCTTGCAGATTTTTTTTTCCAAATCAAATTGCCACATGTCAATTTTGTGGTTAATACTACCTTGCATTTGTCTTCCCCAGCAAAAAAAAATCTCTGATGAAATAAGTGCTTTTTTGAAAGTAGAAGTTGTCAGTGTCAGCCAACGGGATCATTTTCCATCTTTAACTGCAATGTCAAGCACTATCAGGTTAGCTACAGGATGTATGAAGGAATGGCATTCATACCATTCCTTATCACAGCTGTTAGTAACTTTCCAAAGCAGCTGATACAACACCTTGTCGTGTGTCACTGCATCTAACAGTGAATTGAAAACTGTTTATGGTTATATTAAAGGAACAATGTTAGGCCGAAAGAGATACCTATTCTTATTTGACTTTTATTTACTCATAGAACACAGATCAGTACTGGCCCTTCAACCCATGATGTTGTGCTGACCTTTTATCCTCCTCTAAGATCAGACTAACCGACACATCTTTCATTTTACTATCATCCATGTGCCTATCCAAGAGTCACTTAAATATCCCTCATGTATCTGCTGTGGCACACACCCACCACTCTCTGTGTAAAGAACACACCTCTCTCATCTAGTCTAAACCTTCCTCCAATCACCTTAAAATTATGCCCCCTCATGATAGCCGTTTCCATCCCGGGCAAAAGTCTCTGGCTATCCATTCCATTTATGCTTGTCATCATCTTGTACACCTATTTCAAGTCACCTCTCCTCCTTCTTTGCTCCAATGAGAAAAGCCCTAGATCCCTCAACCTTTCTTCATAAGACATGCCCTCCAGTCCAGGCAGCATCCTGGTAAATCTCCTCTGCACCCTCTCGAAAGCTTCCACATCCTTCCTATAATGAGGTGACCGGAACTGAGCACAATATTCCAAATGTGGTTGAACCAGGGCATTATAGAATGGCCGCATAACCTCACGGCTCTTGAACTCAATCCCGTTGCTAATGAAAGTCAACACGCCCAATGCCGCCTTAGCAACCCTATTAACTTATTTGGCAATTTTGAGCATCAATGGACTTGGAACCCAAGATTCCTCTGTTCCTCCACATTGCCAAGAATCCTGCCTTTAACCTTGTCATCTGCATTCAGGGTCAACCTTCCAAAATAAATCATTTCACACTTTTTCCAGGTTGAACTCCATCTTCCACTTCTCAACCCAGTGTTGAATCCTGTCAATGTCCCGTTGCAACCTAAACAGCCTTCCACACTATCCAGTAATTTACCAACCTTCGTGTCATTGGCAAACTTACCACCCTTTCACTTCCTCATCCAAATTATTTATAAAAATCACAAAGAACAGAGGCCCCAGAACAGATCCTTGCAGAACACTATTGGTCACCAAGCGCGAGGCTGAATACTTTCCAATTACTCTCTTTTATGGGTCAGCCAATTCACTTGTGGGATGTGCTGTCACTGGGTTTTTTAAAATTTTACAGTACAGAAGGAGGCCATTGGACCCATTATGTCAATACTGGCTACCAAAAGAACTATCCTGCTAGTCCCACTCTCCAGCTCTATCTCCGTATCTCTCTAACTTCAAAGATATCTCCAGCTCTCTTTTGAAACCTCCTGTAGAATCCGCCTCCACTACTCTCTCAGGCAGTGCATTCCATATCATAATGACTCTCTGAGCAAAGGAATTTCTTCTCCTCTCATACCTAGCTCTCTTGCTGACAAATCTTGAAATTATGACCCCCTAGTTACTGACATACCAGCTCATGGAAAAAGAATATCTTCCTTTACCGTGTCAAAACAATAATAACATATATAATATATATATATATAAAACTTTGAATATTTCAGTAAGGTCACCTCTGCATCATCTCTGCTCCAAGGAGAATAAGTCCAATCGCTCTAATCTTTCCTTGTATCTCAAATCTTTCATTCTTGGTATCATTCTAGTAAATCTCCTTTGTACTCTCTCTTGGACTTGAACGTTCTTTCTTAAGTAACGTGCCCAGGACTGAATACAATACTCCAAATAGAGTACCAGTCTGACCAGTGATTTGTAGAGATGGAGCACCACTTCCTTGTTTTTGTACCCTATGCCTCTATTTATAAACCCCTATAAGCCTTAATGACAATTGTTTCAACTTGCCTGGCCATGGATATGCTTGCCCGGCTGAGCTTGCATTATCTCCCTTTTGAAATTCTTTCATTTGACATCAACTGTTTTATCTACTGAAATGTGTTTTCAATCAGTGTGCTCTAGTTCAACTTTTAGACCTCTAAAATCTGCCCTTTTCCAGTCTGGGATCTTAACCATTGGCTTGGGCAATCATATATCGTCTATTCCTAGTTGTCCTGGGAAAGGTGTAGCTCTGCTACCTTCGAAAGCTAATTGAGCAGTGAAAGTCTTCCTGAGAAGCTGGAATTACTGAATGAAAGCTCGCTGTAAAGGAACATTAAATCATGGAGCTCTCCCTCAGTAAACAAGCATTTTGAGGAAGGGAGCTGCAAATGTGTTGCTGGTCAAAGCACAGCAGGCCAGGCAGCATCTCAGGAATAGAGAATTCGACGTTTCGAGCATAAGGCTTATGCTCGAAACGTCGAATTCTCTATTCCTGAGATGCTGCCTGGCCTGCTGTGCTTTGACCAGCAACACATTTGCAGCTGTGATCCCCAGCATCTGCAGACCTCATTTTTTATTCTGAGGAAGGGACACCAGACCAGAAACGTTATATCTTCTTTCTTTCTTTCTACAAATGCCAGAGCTGCTGATTTTCTCCAGCAATTTTGCTTTTGTCCCGGCTGTCCTTCAGCATCGTGGTGGATCAGTCACTGAAGGTTGGCATGAAGGTGCAGCAGACAGTGAGGAAAGCTAATAACATGCATGCCTTCATAACAAGAGGATTTGAGTACAGGAGTAGGGATGTATGTCTGTAGGCCTTGATGAAGCCATATAGAATAGAATCCATACAGTGTGGAGACAAGCCATTCGGCCCAAAATATCTACAGTGACCCATCGGACAGCATCCCAATCCCAATCCCCTATGCTTATCCCTATAACTCTATATATCCCAAGGTGAATGCACCTGACCAAAAAGCCTTGGACACTATGGGGAAAATTAGCATGGTCAATCCACCTCATTTGCACATCTTTGGACTATGGAAGGAAACTCGAGCACCTGGCAGAAACCCACGCAGACACAGGGAGAATGCGTAAACTCCATACAGACCCAAGTTTGAAATCAAAACTGGGTCCCTGATGCTGTGAGACAGCAGTCCGAGCCACTTAGCCCTGTACTTGAGTATTATGTCCAAGTCTGAGGAAGGATATTCTTGTTCTTAGAGCAAGCAAAATTTCACCAGGCTGATTCCTAGGATGGCAGGACTGATATATGAAAAAAGATTGAATTGACTGGGCTTGTACTCACTGAAAGTTAGACGAATGAAGAGGGATCGCATAGAAACATTTAAAATCCTGATAGATCCATTGCTCCTGAAGTGGTATCCTCGATATTGGGGAGACTGGATGCCTCCTAGCAGAGCGCTTTAGGGTACATCTCTGGGACACTTGCACCAATCAACCCCACCGCCCTGTGGCCCAAAATTTCAACTCCCCCTCCCACTCTGCCGAGGACATGCAGGTCCTGGGCCTCCTCCACCACCATTCCCTCATGACCCGACGCCTGGAGGAAGGACGTCTCATCTTCTGCCTCGAAACGCTTCAACCCCAGGGCATCAATGTGGACTTCAACAGTTTCCTCATTTCCCCTTCCCCCACCTCGCCCCAGTTCAAAGCTTCCAGCTCAGCACTGTCCCCATGACCTGTTCTACCTCCCTATCTTCCTTTCCACCTATCCACTCCACCCTCCTCTCTGACCTATCACCTTCATCCCCACCCCCATTCACCCATTGTACTCTTTACTACATTTCCCCACCCTCCTCTCTGACCTATCACCTCCATCCCCACCCCCGTTCACCTATTGCATTCTATGCTACTTTCTCCCCACCCCCACACCCCCTCTCATTTATCTCTCCACTCTGCAGGCACCCTGCCTCTATTCCTGATGAAGGGCTTTAGCCCGAAACGTTGGTTTTCCTGCTCCTCGGATGCTGCCTGACCTTCTGTGCTTTTCCAGCACCACTCTAATCTAGACTTTGGTTTCCAGCATCTGCAGTCCTTGTTTTTACCTAAAATCCTGATGGGACTGGACAGGCGAGATACAGGAACTATATTCCTGATGTTGGGGAACTCCATAACTAGAGAATCACAGTCTAAGAATAAGAGAAAAGCCATTCAGGATTGACAAAAGAGTATTTTCACTCAGAGAGCTGTAACCTGTGGAATTCTCTCCCACAGGGAGCTGTTGGGGCCAATTCATTAGAGATATTCCAGAAGGAGCTGGATGTGACCCTTGTGGCTCAAGGGATCAAGGAGTATGGGGAGAAAGTGGGAATGGGATACTGAGTTTGCAATGATTAGCCATGATCATATTGAATGGTGGTGCACGTTCAAAGAGCCAAATGGCCTACTCCTGCCCCTATGTTTCTATGTTTACTACATTGCCCTTGATTCAGTTCCCATACCGAATAATTAAAGCCCTTTCCATGCTGCATGTTTCAGCAATGGAGCAAGAATTTCCCTGTTCACCATAAATATTAAAATCACCAAAGTCTCTTATATATACACTTTTAATATTGACACAAGAGCAAGCATCTATTTAAAAAAAAACTCTTCTCCTATTAATACGGTTTAATCGCATTCTCTGATGATCTCCCTTACTGTGTCAATTGCAACAATTTCCAATTTCACACCAAGCATCTTCGAATCAGGGAATCTTACAGCACAGAAGGAGACCACTTGGTCCACCACCCCTGTGTCTGCTCTTTCATGCAGTTTTCCAATTAGTCCAACTCCCCTCTGTCCTCTGCCTGGAAACCTGTTTTGTTCTTTTTGCTTTCAAATATTCCCTTTTGAAATTTACTGAATTTGCCTCCACCCACTTTTCAGGCAGTGTATTCCAAATTGGAACTACTTGCTGTGTAAAAAACATTTCTACATTTCTCTCTGATCCTTTTGCCAATTATCTTAAGCCTGTGTCTTCTGGCTACTGGCCCTTCAGCCAGTGGAAAAGACTTGTCCTTATTTACTGTCATCATCTGTTGGCCCTTCTGAGTGGTATTGTTATGACAGGCATTTTCCAAATGATGAATGAGATGCCACTGGATAAAGACTGACAGTCTTTCAACATTAAATAGAAAATATTTAGATCAGAGGCAGGAGAAAGCTCTGCGGCACGGTGAAGTGAGACAGTTATTGCATTATTGCTTAGTATCCAGATGAGGCAGGCAGAGTACCTTTCAGACAGTTTGGCGACAGTAACTCCAATAGAGCGGGTGGCACGGTGACACAGTGGTTAGCACAGCTGCATCACAGCGCCAATTCCCGCCTCAGGCAACTGTCTGTGTGGAGTTTGCATGAAGCATTAGAAATAAGATGGATGAGCTTGACGCTCTTTTGGAAATTGGCAGCTACGATATTGTGGGGATAACTGAGACGTGGCTTCAAGTGGACAGGGCCTGGGAAATAAATATTCAAGGCTATATGTGCTATCGCAAGGACAGACTGACGGGCAGAGGGGGTGGGGTGGCCCTGTTGGTAAGGGATCATATTCAATCCCTTGTGCAGGGGAACCTAGAATCAGGGGATGTAAATTCTAAGGGCAGAAAAACCCTCTTGGGAGTTATCTACAGGCCCCAAACAGTAGTCTGGATGTAGGGTGTAAGTTGAATCAGGAGCTGAAATTGGCCTGTCGCAAAGATGTTACTACAGTTGTTATGGGGGATTTCAACATGCAGGTAGACTGGGAGAATCAGGATGGTATTGGACCTCAAGAAAGAGACTTTGTGGAGTGCCCCCAAAATGGATGCTGGAGCCTACCAGGGAGAAGGCAATTCTGGATCTGGTATTACTACTGCAACGAACCAGAATTGATCAGGGACCATGAAGTGAAGGAGCCATTAGGAGGTAGTGACCATAATACAATAAGCTTCAATCTGCAATTTGAGAGGGAGAGGGTACAATCGGAAGTGACAATAATTCAGTTGAATAAAGGGAAATATGGAGCTATGAGGGAGGAGCTGGCCAAAGTTCAATAGTGCAATACCTTAGCAAGGATACAGTGGAGGAACAATGGCAGATATTTCTGGGAATAATGCAGAAGATGCAGGATCAGTTCATTCCAAAAAGGAAGAAAGATTCTATGAGGAGGTGGGGTGGCCATGGCTGATGAGGGAAGTTAAGAAACATATAAAGTTAAAAGAGAAAAAGTATAACATAGCAAAGATTGAAGGACTGGGAAGCTTTTAAAGAACAACAGAGGATTACCAAGAAGGAAATACACGGAGAAAAAAATGAGGTACAAAGGTAAACTGGCCAAAAATATAAAGGAGGATAGTAAAAGCTTTTTTAGGTACGTGAAAGGGAAAAAAATGGTTAAGACTAAAATTGGGCCCTTGAAGACAGAAACAGGAGGAATATATTACGGGGAACAAAGAAATGGCAAAAGTTTTGAATTGGTATTTCAGATCTGTGTTCACTGGGGAAGACACAAGCAAACTCCCAAAGGGTTATGGAGATAAGGCAGGAACAGGATACTGATTAAGGATGATCAGCCAAGATCATATTGAATGGTGGTGCAGGCTTGAAGGGCAGAATGGCCTACTCCTGCACCTATTGTCTATTGTCTACTGTTCTCCCCATGTCTGCGTGGGTTTCCTCTGGGTGCTCTGGTTTCCTCCCATAGTCCAAAAATGTGCAGGTTATGTGAATTGGTTGTGCTAAATTGCCCGTAGTGTTAGGTAAAGGGGTAAATGTAGGAGAGTGGGTCTGGGTGGGTTACTCTTGGGAGGTTCGATGTGGACTTGTTGGGCCGAAGGGCCTGTTTCCACACTGTAAGTAATCTAAGTAAGAAAAATAGATGTACAGTGGAACCTCGATTATCTGAATATCAATTATCCAAATATCAGTTTATCTGAAGGGGATCTCAAGGTCCGGATAGAAACATTATGTCAAAGAGCTGTTTCAATCCTGATCATGTCTTTTGTTTACAGGTACAATGATTAAGAACGAACGCAGCGAACTGCTGAGAACAGAGCTGAAGCCTAAACTTCCCCCTTCTCTAGATAATCTCTCCAACATTTCCATGTACAGTGTAGAGGTAGAACTTGTCAAAATGTTGAGTGTGTGTGTGTGTGTGTGTGTGCGTTTTTGTTTGGGGCTGTATGTGTGTGTGTTTGTGTGGGGCTGTATGTGTATTTGTGTGGGGCTGTGTGTGTGTGTGTGTGTGTATGTGTTTGTGTGGGGCTGTGTGTGTGTTTGTGTGGGGCTGTGTGTGTGTTTGTGTGGGGCTGTGTGTGTGTGTTTGTGTGGGGCTGTGTGTGTGGGGGGCTGTGTTTGTGTGTATGTGCGTTTTTGTGTGGGGCTGTGTGTGTGTGTGCCTGTGTGGGGCTGTGTGTGGGGCTGTGTGTGTTTGTGTGGGGCTGTGTGTGTGTGTGTTTGTGTGGGACTGTGTGTGTGTGGGGCTGTGTGTGTTTGTGTGTGTGGGGCTGTGTGTGTGTGTGTTTGTGAGGGGCTGTGTTTGTGTGGGGCTGTGTGTGTGTGTTTGTGTGGGGCTGTGTGTGTGTGGGGCTGTGTGTGTTTGTGAGGGGCTGTGTGTGTGTGTTTGTGTGGGGCTGTGTGTGTAGGGGGCTCTGTGTGTTTGTGAGGGGCTGTGTGTGTGTGTGTGCGGGACTGTGTTTGTATGGGGCTCTGTGTGTGTGTGTGTGTGTGTGTATGGCTGTCTGTGTTTGTGTGGGGCTGTGTTTGTGTGGGGCTGTCTGTGGGGTGTATGTGTGTGTTGTGTGGGGCTGTCTGTGAGGCTGTGTGTTTGTGAGGGGCTGTGTGTGTGTATGTGTGTGTGTTTGTGTGGGGCTGTGTGTGTGTGGTTGGGCTGTCTATGGGGCTGTCTGTGGGGCTGTGTGTGTGTGTGTGGGGCTGTCTATGGGGCTGTCTGTGTGTGTGTGGGGGGCTGTGTGTGTGTGTGTGTGTGTGGGCCTGTATATGTGTGTGGGGCTGTGTGTGTGTGGGGCTGTGTTTGTGTGTGAGTTTGTGTGGGTCTGTGTGTGTGCAGCTGTATTTGTGTGTTTGTGTGGGGCTGTGTGTGTGTGGGGCTGTGTATGTTTGTGTGGAGCTGCTTGTATGTGCGGCTGTGTTTGTGTGTGGCTGTGTTTGTGTGCGGGTGTGTGTGTGTGTGTGTGTGTGTGTGTCTGTGTGTGTGCAGCTGTATTTGTGTGTTTGTGGGGGGCTGTGTTTGTGTGTGTGTGTGGAGTTGTGGATGTTTGTGTGGAGCTGCTTGTATGTGCGGCTGTGTTTGTGTGCGGCTGTGTGTGTGTGTGTTTGTGTGGGGCTGTGTGCGTGTGTGTTTGTGTGTGTGTGTGTGTTTGTGTGGGGCTGTGTGTATATGTGTGTGTGTGTCCGTGCGCGCTATTTAGTGACTTACCCCACAAACGTAGGCTGTTGTGTGTCGGTCGGTGGAGCGGGGCGCGGACAGGGTTTGGACACTAGGTAGGGATGGGGGGATGGACAGGGTTGGAGCAGACAGGGTTGGGGCTGGGGCGGGGTTGGAGGGGACAGGTTTAGGGGGACGGGATTGGGGGGACGGGGTTGGGGCAGACCGGGTTGGGGGATCTGGGTTTCGGAGCGGGCAGGGATTGGGGGGCAATATTGGGCGGATGGGGCAGGGTTGGGGGATGGGGTTGGTGGGGACGGGGTTAGAGGGGATGGGGTTGGTGGGGATGGGGTTGGGGTGTGCGGGGTTGGGGGCTGGGTTTCAGAGTGGGTAGGGATTGGGGGACAGTGTTGGGGCGGATGGGGCTGGGGTGGGGTTGGGGGAATAGGGTTTGGGGGCTGGGTTTCAGAGGGGGCAGGGATTGGGGGACAGTGTTGGGGTGGATGGGGCTGGGGTGGGAAGGACAGTGTTGGGGGGCTGGGTTTCGGAGGGGGCAGGGATTGGGGGACAGTGTTGGGGTGGACGGGACTGGGGTGGGAAGGACAGTGTTGGGGGGCTGGGTTTCGGAGGGGGCAGGGATTGGGGGACAGTGTTGGGGTGGACGGGACTGGGGTGGGAAGGACAGTGTTGGGGGGCTGGGTTTATGAGGGGGCAGGGATTGGGGGACAGTGTTGGGGTGGATGGGGCTGGGGTGGGAAGGACAGTGTTGGGGGGGCTGGGTTTCGGAGGGGGCAGGGATTGGGGGACAGTGTTGGAGTGGATGGGGTTGGGGGGCGGGGTTGGGATCAGACAGGGGTGGACGGGGTTGGGACGGACTGGGGGAGGATGGGGTCCGGGTGGACGGGTTGGGGGCGGGTAGGGGTTGGAGGGTGGATGGGGCGTGGGGGGAGGGGGGGTAGTGGGGGTGGTGGTGAGGGCTCACGAGCAATGTGCTGCCGTCTAGTCTCCTGAACAGGGAGCAGACTTCGTAGAAAACTCCGAGTCCCAGAGGAAATCAATTAACCGAATAATCAATTATCCAAACCAAATAGTGCCCATCTCGTTCAGATAATCAAGGTTCCTCTGTATCTGACTCAGCTTCATAATAGTTGATCTGTCTCAATGAAACCCAATGTTTAGGGGTATCTTTTACCAAGGGAATAATATGTAGAAAATACTTAGTAATTTCATTATTGGCAGTAGTATTTAACTAGAAATTTAACTTATGGGCGGCACGGTGGCACAGTGGTTAGCACTGCTGCCTCACAGCGCCTGAGACCCGGGTTCAATTCCCGACTCAGGCGACTGACTGTGTGGAGTTTGCACGTTCTCCCTGTATCTGCATGGGTTTCCTCCGGGTGCTCCGGTTTCCTCCCACAGTCACAAAGATGTGCGGGTCAGGTGAATTGGCCATGCTAAATTGCCCGTAGTGTTAGGTAAGGGGTAAGGTATGGGGTTAGGTTAGGTATGGGTGGGTTGCGCTTCGACGGGTCTGTGTGGACTTGTTGGGCCGAAGGGCCTGTTTCCACACTGTAAGTAATCGAATCTAATCTAGAAGCTACATCAATGGTGGCATTCTCTTCTCAGGCAGGGGCTGAGGTTAAAACTGGGACATGGTTTCAAGAGTGAGTAGGTGGATTAAGGAATCATGGAATCCTACCATATGAAATGTAGAGAATCCTACAGTGGTGCAGCTATTAAAGTGGCCATCTTGTTTCGAAGAGTCATCCAGGGATTTATTTCCTTTATGCACTGTGGGTCTCCCTGATCAGGCCAGAATTGTTGATCATTCCTAATTGCCTTTGAATGGATTGGTTTGTTCAACTGTTAAGAGTCAGCCACATAGCTGTGGGTCTGGAGTCACACTGTAGGCCAGAATAGGTAACAAAGGCAGATTTCTGTACTTTTCATGGTCAAACAGATAGGTTTGTACAATCACTAATCATTGCCACGGTCACTAGTACGAGCTTTACATTTCAGATTTATTAATTGAATTTAAATCCCACCAGCCACTGTGACGGGATTTGAAGCCATGTCCCTAACCCCACCAGAGCATTAGGCTGGGCCTCAGGATTCCTGGTCCAGTGACATCATCGCAATAGCACCATTGCTTCATGTCAGTTTGTCCTCTTATCTAGCTCTTTCTCCATATCTTTACAATTTTCTCTCCTTCAGACAGCTAAAGAAACATAGAAAATAGGAGTAGGCTAGTCAGTGCATTGAGCCTAATCTACCTTTCATTACAATTATGGCAGCTACTCTATCTCAGTCACGTAGTTCCATATTCTCTTCAAATCCTTTGTTGCCTCTAGAGTTTTGTTATGCATCTATTTCTTTTTTAAATATATTCAGTGCCTTAGCCTCAAATTCCCAGTGTGGTACAGAATTTCACAGATTCACCATCCTGAGTCAGAGAGCTATAGAGATGTACAGCATGGAAACAGACCCTTCAGTCCAACTCATCCATGGCGACCAAATAGCCTAACTCAATCTAGTCCCATTTGCCAGTACTTGGCCCAGGTCCCTCTAAACCCTTCCTATTCATATACCCATCCAAATGTTATTTAAATGTTGTATTTGTCTCAGCCTCCACCACTTCCTCTGGCAGCTCATTTCATACACACGCCACCCTCTGTGTGAAAAAAGTTGTCCCTCAGGTCCTTTTTAATTATTTTTCTTTTGACCTTAAAACTCTGCCCTCTAGTTTTGGATTCCCCCTCCTGAGGAAAAAGACTTTGCTGATTTAGCCAATCCATGCCCCTCATGATTTTACAGACCTCTATAAGGTCACCCTTCAGCTTCCGATGCTTCAGGGAAAATAACCCCAGCTTATTCAGCTTTTCAATATAGCAACATCCTTATAAACTTTTTCTGAACTCTTTTGAGTTTCACAACATCCTTCCTACAGCAGGGAGACCAGAATTGCATGCTGTACTCCAAAAGTGGCCTAGCCAATGTCCTGCACAGCTGCAACATGACCTCCCAACTCCTATACTCAATGCATTGACCAATAAAGACAAGCTTATCAAATATCTGCTTCACTATCCTGTATACCTGCAGCTCCACTTTCAAGGAACTGTGAACCTGCACTCCAAGGTCTCTTTGTTCAGCAAAACTCCTCAGGAGCTTACCATTAAGAGTGTAAGTTCTGCCTTGACTTGCCTTTCCAAAATGCAGCACCTCACATTTGTCTAAATTAAACTCCATCTGCCACTCCTCAGCCCACTGGCCCATCTGATCAAGATCCTGTTGCACTCTGAGGTAACCGTCTTTGCTGTCCACATTTTGGTGACAACTGCAAATGTACCAACCATCCCTCCTATTTTCACATCCCAATCACTTTTATAAATGATGAAAAGTAGTGGACCCAGCACTGAATCTCTGAGTGAAGAAATTTATCCTCAATTGATCCTAAATGGTTGAGCCCATATCTTGAGGCTGTGACCCCTTGTTCACATCAGCTTGGCAGCTGGTTCTACCAGAAAGAAACTCTGTGTTTCAGTGAGATCCCCTCCATTTCCTGAACCCTGGTGAATCTAGGCTTATACCCAATCTTTCTTCATATGACAATCCTACCAGCGCAGGAACCAGCATATCCTTGTTTAGGTAAGGAGACCAGACTGCACACAATAACCCAGGTGGGTTCTCACTGAGGCGCTGTGAGCTACAGCCTTCTGTGGACCTGTTCCCAAATCCTCTTCTTCTAATGCCCGATTCTGGCCTTGCAGTCTCTGTGGGTCACTGTGTGCAGCACGACTCGAGTCACTGAGAGTGAAAGCATGGGTCAAAACTATGGGTGACATCCTTCATCAGTATCAGAGCGGTAAAATGAATAGACAATTTCACCCTTGTAGCTGAATCAGCAAGTGTCACAATCTCACAGATCATTTCATCTTTAAAATTAGACCATTCCGAAGCTATAATCAGGGCATTATCTGGACCGTTAAAGGGCAGATTAAAAAAAACATTTACTCGAAGCAATGCTGAAGTGAGAGAGGAGGATACAGTGGCTGAGATGATGAAAAATCTCTCCTCATGTGCCACAACAAAACTTTCTGACTATCATCGTGATCCATCGATATTAATGCAATGCTGTTCATGTCACAAAACATCTCTACACACTTCACAGGAGTATTATAGCACTGCCTTTGACACTGAGCCACATTCAGGGGACTTTACAGTTAGATCACCAAATGTTTAGCCAAAGAAGCAAGCTTCAAGACGTGCCTTAAAAGAGGCATAGAGACGTACGAATGGGCAGAATGAACTATGCTAGGGAATCGAGAGCTTAAAGTCCAGACAGCAGAAGGCACTGCCCTCCCACCCAGTGGCCAATTGAGCCACTCAAGTGGACAATTAGGCACATTTCCCACTGTCTATCTTTTTTCCAACTACTCCAGGTGGCATGGAAAGATCACCTGGTGAACCTTGGTGATTTTCTGGAAGGTTCCTCCAACTCACCTCTCCACAAGGCACTTCCCCTCCAGTAGTAATAGCCGCTCCCAGGTCAACCTTTGTCCAGCTCCTCTCGACAGCCTCTCCCTGACCCCTGACCCCCAATGCTGTAGGTTGCCTAGCTGACCCAGGTGCCTCCTGTTCCCACCCACCTGGTAACATCCTCTTCTTCTGTGCTCAATGCCAAGAGAGCTCACCCCCTCCCCAAGGCATTGCTAACGTTAGTGAGTTGCTGGCTGTCCAAATGACCTCCAACTTGCAGGTGGCGCTGTTCCATGTATCTGCTGCCCTTGTCCTTATAGATAGAAGTGGTGATATGTTTGAAATGAGTCATCTAAGGATTTTTGGTGAATTTCTGCCATGCATCATGTAGAAAGTACACACTGAGCATCGGTGAATATTTAAAATATTTAGAAGTATTTTAAGTTTTTAAATATGTAAAATTAAGCTGTTATGGGGCTTCCTGTCGGGGACAGTTGGTGGTGTCCCTACCTTCTAGAACCTTCAACATGCTGGAGGTGGGGCTTAGCAACTTGATTTAATTTTAAAATAATCTTAAAAGGTCTGTAACATAGCTAAGATGCCCCTACCTCTGGGACAGAAGTACCAGTTCAGGTTTCACATATCCAAAGACATTGATTAATTCTAAATTACTTACAAGTTCCAACTTCTATCTAGGAGGGGCTGACGTGTGCAAGGGGAAAGTATTCTGTATTTCTGCTGTCTGGGCCACTGTGAATAAACACTCAGCTTCTGCTTCTTTCTTCACCAGACTGCAAAATCATATGATACAGGAGCAGAAGCAGACCATTTGGCCCATCGAGTCTGCTCTGCCATTTGATCAAGGCTGGTATATTTCTCAACTCCATTCTCCTGCCTTCCCACCATCACCCTTGATCCCTTTAACAATCGACAGCCAATCTCTGTCTTAAATACACTCAATGACTTGACCTCCACAGCCCTCTACACCTCTGGCCAAGGAAGTTCCTCCTCATCTCAGTTCTAAAAGGTTGTCCCTTCATTCTAAGGCCATGCCCTCGGCCCCTAGTCTCTCCTATTAGTGGAAACATCTTCTCCATGTCTACTCTGTCCAGGCCTCTCAATATTCTGGAAGTTTCAATCAGATCTCACCTCCATCCAACCCCCACCCCTCCCAAAACTGTAATCTGACTAAACTCAATCAAATACAGACCCAGAGTCCTCAAACAGTCCTCGTATGACAAGCTATTTGTCCCCAGGATGGGGCCCACAACTACTCACAATGCTAATGACACATGGTGATCAACTTAACAGGGCTGCCCTTGCAACAACGATGCTTGTTTTTAATTCATTCACAGCACATGAACATCACTGGCAAGACCTGCATTTCTTGCCCATTCCCAGTGGCCCAGAGGGCAGTTAAGAGTCAACCACATTGCTGTGGGCCTGGAGTCACATGTAGGCCTGAACAGGTAAGGATGACAGTTTCCTTCCCTAAAGAACATTAGTGAACCAGATGGGTTTTCCAACAATCGATTCACAGCCATCATTTAGATTCTTAATTCCAGATATTTATTAAATTCAAATTACATCAACTGCCACAAGGGGATTTGAACCCAGGTCCCCAGAATGTTATCTGGATCTACAGTCCATGAAAATACCATCTGGCCATTGCCTCTCCACATGAAAACTGTTACTACAAGGTGAACAGTGAAGATGCAGTAAGAGAATGATAGCAAGGCATGTGTGGCAGAACAGAACAGATGTTAAAGAATTGGAGAAAGCTTGAGTAAAGCATCAGGGCTAGCAGAGAACAGTTGGGCTGAATGATAATATCATATAATTCTCAGTACCCAGATTTATAACATATCTCTTTTTGTTTGTCCCTGGATTTTGGTTCTGCTGGAGCTTGTTAAAAATGTAACGTTCTCCCTGGCTCACCTCACAGGAGCAGTGCTGGGCATAACATGCGAAAAGAAAATTTCCCTCAGCTCCATTATCTTTCTGACAGATAACACATTGCGTGGCTGAGGAGAAAAAGTACAAAAGACGACTCGTGAACTCGGGAGGGTTAGTGGCAAAGCCAGCTTTAGCACATTAATAATTTTCAAGCTAGAGGTTCATTTGTCAAGATAAAGTGGGCCTGTCAAGGTTTCCGGGCTGCTGATAACTCTTTCTACAAGGAAAGTTCTGTGCTGGAAATGTAAATCCATGGTGAAGTAAACAGCCCAGCAAGTAAGGGAAAAAAAAACACAATTCCCGCTTGACTGAGCTTCTACATGGAGAAAGTGAGGACTGCAGATGCTGGAGTCCTGAAGAAGGGCTCATGCCCGAAACGTTGACTCTCCTCCTCCTTGAATGCTGCCTGACCTGCTGCGCTTTTCCAGCAACACATTTTCAGCTCTGAGCTTCTACATGGCCTTTCTTTTTCAGAAACCCAAGACTGTTGAATCTAACTGGGCTTGCCTTCTTCAGGCTGCTTATACCTGACTTGATCCAGTTTTCATGGGTGGGGTACTTGACATAACAGAGATAACAGGGATTGGAAGAATTAGGGGATTGTTTTTTGACCAGCATGGATACAGTGGGCTGAAGGGCCTTGTGTTATGCTGTTGATCTCTATGACTATATAGCTCAAGGTAGAATGGGCGGCATGGTGGCTCAGTGGTTAGCACTACTGGCTCACAACACCAGGGACCCAGGTTCAATTCCCACCTCAGGGAACTGCCTGGGTCATTCTCCCCATGAAGGCATTCCCACTGTGACTGTGAGGGTTAACTCTGCGTGCTCTGGCTTCCTCCCACAATCCAAAGATTATGCAGGCTAGGTGAATTGACCAAGTTAAATTGCCCACAGTGTTAGGTGCATGAGTCAGGGGTGGATATAAGGTAGGGGAACAAGCCTGAGTGGGTTACTCTTTGGAGGGTTGGTGTGGACTTGTTGGGCCAAAGGGCCTGTTTCTGTACTATAGGGAATCTAATCTAGAAACCACTAGATCTACCTGCAAATCAGGCTGGGAAAATGACCAACATAAAATACTTTCTCCTGGTTCAGAGTGCCTGCTCCAGCTCACTCAAAGTCTTGGCCCTGACCCATTACCTTGAGCTATGATCAGCAACTATTCCAAAGTAGCAATTTTGAATAAATGCAATATTTGTTGAGAATGTCCTGCAAAGTGAAGCATCATCAGCAACGGTGGTCCCTTGCAGATGGAGATGACTCACTTCCCCTCTCAGGGTGAGCCTGTAGGTGGCTGTACAGACCAACGTGACTACTGCAGGCTGGGGGCAGATGGTGGTCATGGGAAGGGTGGGTGGTGTTTCTCTCGCTCTTTTCGCCTGGCGTCCGCTATTTCCCGACGGCAAGTCTCGAGGTGCTCAATTTCACTTTGGACGGACTTGGGCCAGTGATTCCCAGGTGTTTGTGGGAATGCCACGTTCAGCCAGGGAGGCCTTGAGGGTATCATTGAAACACTTCCTCAGTCTACCTGGGACTCACCTGCCGTTTCGGAGCTGGGAGCACTTGCATGGGGACAAAATAAAATTAAAGGATCACTGCAGGGGATGAGCAGGAGCAGACCTTCCAAGGTTTGGTTGCCTCAGGTTAGCCTTCAGGCTGGTCCATGGCTGTCGGTCACAATACACCCTCAGCCTCAACCTTTCTTTTTGCTGCATTTTGACACTAACCCTCCTTTAGTACAGTCCTTACTCAGACATACAGTGTGTTTTCAGAAAGATAACGAAGTTGAGGGTAATGATCTCATGCATCATGCTGACCTTGTGCTTTGGAGATGAGCTAAGGAGAATGCTACATTCTGAAAAAAAATGAGTGTATGTGAAATCCAAGGTATACAAAACGACAGGTGCTAAAGAACAAAGAACAATACAGCACAAGAACAGACCCTTCGGCCCTCCAAGCCTGCGCTGACACATTTTGCCCTTCCACACTAAAACTGTCTTCACTTGCAGGATCTGTATCCCTCTATTCCCTTTGTGGTCTTGTATTGATTCAGGTGTTTCTTGAATGCTACTAAAGAACAAGTTCCAATGGCCATCATTAGTCCCTTAATTACAGATTTTTATAACTTGAACCCAGGTCCCCAGAACATTACCTGGGGCTTTGGATTAATAGTTCAGAATGTATTGCTGGAAAAACACGAGTAAAAAATGAGGTCTGCAGATGCTGGAGATCACAGCTGCAAATGTGTTGCTGGTCAAAGCACAGCAGGTCAGGCAGCATCTCAGGAATAGAGAATTCGACGTTTCGAGCATAAGCCCTTCATCAGGAATCCCCTCACCAGGAATGGTTTCCATTGCAACTATGTTGCAGTGGAGAAGTTGAAGTGAGTACCACTGATTCATTTAAAGAAAAGCTAGAGAAACACATGCAATAGAAACAAATAAAAAAAATGTTGATGGGATGGGCTTAAGAAGGAATGGGAAGAAACTTGGATGAAGCTTAAATACTGGCATAGGAATCCTGATGAAGGGCTTATGCTCGAAATGTCGAATTCTCTATTCCTGAGATGCTGCCTGGCCTGCTGTGCTGGAAAAACACAGCAGGTCAGGCAGCATCAAAGGAGCAGGAAAAGCGACGTTTCAGGCCGGAGCACTCGAAATGTCAATTCTCCTGCTCCTCAGATGCTACCTGACCTGCTGCGCCTTTCCAGCAACACACTCTCAACTCTGATCTCCAGCATCTGCAGACCTCACTGTCTCTACTTTGGAATAATAGTCTAACCATTTTACCATTAGAAAAAAGTGGGGATTGCAGATGCTGGAGATCAGAGTTGAGTGTGAGGGGCTGGAAAAGCACAGCTGGCCAGGCAGCATCCAGGGAACAGGAGAGTCGATGTTCCAAGCATAAGCCCTTCATCAGGATTCCTATGCCAGTATTTAAGCTTCATCCAAGTTTCTTCCCATTCCTTCTTAAGCCCATCCCATCAACATTTTTTTTATTTGTTTCTATTGCATGTGTTTCTCTAGCTTTTCTTTAAATGAATCAGTGGTACTCACTTCAACTCATCCACTGCAACATAGTTGCAATGGAAACCATTCCTGGTGAGTTTTAATATCCAACAAAAAGTTTGAATAAGATTTATATCTTTTGTGTACCCATTAGTTTGATGTGAAATGAGATATGGGATTTAAAACCTTTCCAAACTTAGTGAGTCATGCTTCCTTAAAATAAATGAGCCATAGTTCCCTGCTCCTGCACTCTCAAACTTGCCCATGGGTGAAGAATCATAGGCTAATGACACTACAGAGATCCCTCCCCCCCAACTCCCCCAAACCGCTGCTGATCCATTGAGGCTTTAAAGGAAAAGGAGTCATGTTTTATTAAGTCATGAGTTATGAGTGCCACAGACTAAGCAGTATTTATTGCACATCCCTCAATGCTCAGGAAAATAAGATGGTGTGTAACCTGAGAGTCATAGACTTGTTCAGCACAGAAACCGACCCTTCGGTCCAACTTGTCTATACCAACCAGATATCCTAAATTAATCTAGTCCCATTTGCCAGCATTTAGCCCATATCCCTCTCAATCCTTCCTATTCATACACCCATCCAGATTACTTTTAAATGTTGAAATTGTACCAGCCTCCATCAATTCTGATGGCAGCTCATTTCATACGTGCACCACCTTCTGTGTGAATAAGTTGCCCTTTAGGTCCCTTTTTGAATCTTTCCCCTGTCATCTTAAACCTATGCCCTCGAGTTAAATAATGTATGCCCAGGGAAAAGACCTTGTCTATTTATCCTATCCACACCCTTCATGATTTTATAAACCTTAACCCTTGCAAGTTTAACAACATATTTCCTATAGCAGGGAGACAGGAATTGAACTGCTACAGTCCTTAGGATGTAGGGACACCCACAGTGCTATTTCGAAAGGGATTCCAGAATGTCACTCCAACGGCAGTGAAGGAATTCCAAGTCTACGTAGTGTGTGTGGTTCAGAGGGGAACTTGCAGGTGTTCGTGTTTCTGGAATGAAGTAGGCAGGGAAAGTTATTTGAGGAAGAGACCTCCAAAGAGTGATCATTTGGTCAAGAATTTTCAAACTGATAGAGAACTATGACTGGATTGGATTCCATTATCACAATGTCACTCCACAGTTTAATTCACATACTCCAAGATTCTCTGAAGTGGGAGTATGAATTCCAATAAAGAACATAAAAGCTGGAAAAGCCCAGCTGGTCTAAAACATTTGAGGAGCCATAAACAAAGTTAGAGAGGAGAATCACATAAACATCATATTATACTCAAAGCAGAATTAGTTATTCTTTCTCCATGGATGCTGTTCAATCAGCCGGGTTTCTCCAACATATTCTGTTTTAATTTCAGATCCCCAGAGCTCAAGAAAGAGAAGCATTAGCTGTCAAATAAAACCCTTCATATTTTAATATGAAGAATGTATGATAAGGATGAGTGGTTTATTCTGAATTAAAAAAAAACTTCTAAGCATCTATTGCAGACTTTGTTGAATTCATTCACTGCATTCACATTAATTCAGCTGCATAATCCCTTGTGAAAGTAAGCATCTCATTCAAGAGCTTAAGAGTTTTAAAAAAACAAAGTAATGGAATTCATGAAAGTAAAGTAATGTAAATCCTGGAGTTTTGAAATTAACAGTTCTCTGTTCTCTTCCTAAGTTAGTTTACGTACCTGTCAATTTTCCTTCCCACCGATCCACACCTCCCTCTCCACCGACTAATCACGGTCACCACCCCTACCTGCACTGACCTATCGCTATTCCACCTACCTTCTCCACTCCCCAACCCCCCCCCTCCCCCCACATTTATCTCTCATCCCCCTTCCTCCTCTACATTCCTGATGAAGGGCTTATGCCTTGAGTCTCCTGATCTTCGGATGTGCCTGACCGGCTGTGCTTTTCTAGCGCCACACTTTTTGACCCTACCACATTACAGCCAGAGACACAGAGAGAGAGAGAGAGAGAGAGAGAGAGTGTGTGTGTGTGTGTCTGTGGGATTATTTTTCAGGTGTGTTTGTGCATGCATCTGTGGGTTTGTTTTACAGGTGTGTGTGTGTGTGTGTGTTGTACAAGTGGGTGGGGGAGTGTTTGTCTGTGTGTGTGGCAGAGTAGTATTAGGGAGCAATTGTCCCATCAAGAAGAGAGGGTGTTGTATCAAGCTCTATTCACCTTGTGGAGAGCGGACTGGTGAGCTCATTGGCAAACTGCACCTTTAAAGCCCCGACTTATCAGAAGTTAGTGGCCATGAATTCTGGCAGGTTCTTCGTCCCACAGTTTGATGCTGGAGGGCTAGTCTTGGGGAGGTGGGGGAGTTTCAGTTAGCTCAGTTGGCTGGGTGGCTGATTTGTGATGCAGAGTGATGCCAACAGCACGGCCTCCATTCTCGCATCAGCTGAGATTGCCATAAAGGACTTTCCTCTTCAATCTTCCCAGCCCTCAGGTTAAACCACTGCCGGTGTAGTCTCTCTAATGAGACAGCAGCTCTCTGGTCTGGTAGATTTATGGCAACTTTACTTTGGGGGATTTAATGGCCAGTAATTTTCTTTGGCATCATGAGGAAGGGGGGTGCTGCAGTAAGAGAAATGCTAGTGAAGTTGGAGGTAAGGTCTGGGGGGAATTAAACAAATTGGCATTCAGAGCCATCCCTTCCCTGGGTTGGCCCCAGACTGAGGACCTCACAAATCATAGAATCCCAACAGTGCAGAAACAGGTCCTTCAGCCCAACAAGTCCACGATCCTCTGAAGAATATCCTACCCAAAACCTTTCCCTACCCTGTTTCTCGACATTAACTCCTCACGAACACATCCATGAACACAATGAGCAAATCTAGCATGGCCAATTCAATAGACAACAGACAATAGGCCATCTGCCTTTCGAGCCTGTACCACCATTCAATATGATCATGGGTAATCACCCTTAATCAGTATCCTGTTCCTGCCTTATCTCCATAACCCTTGATTCCACTATCCTTGAGAGCTCTATCCAACTCTTTGTTAAATGAATCCAGAGAATCCAGAGCCTCCACTGCTTTCTGGGGCAGAGCATTCCACATAGCCACCACTCTCTGGGTGAAGAAGTTTCTCCTTATCTCTGTCCTAAATGATCTACCCCGTATTTTTAAGCTGTGTCCTCTGGTTCAGCACTCACCCATCAGCGGAAACATGTTTCCTGCCTCCAGAGTGTCCAATCCTTTAATAATCTTATACGTCTCAATCAGATCCCCTCTCAATCTTCTAAACTCAAGGGTATACAAGCCCAGTCACTCCAGTCTTTCAGTGTAAGGTAGTCCCGCCATTCCAGGAATTGACCTCGTGAACCTACGTTGCACTCCCTCAATAGCCAGAATCTCTTTCCTCAAATTTGGAGACCAGAACTGCACACAGTACTCCAGGTATGGTCTCACCAGGGCCCTGTACAGCTGCAGAAGAGCCTCTTTGCTTCTATACTCAATCCCTCTTGTTATGAAGGCCAGCATGCTATTAGCCTTCTTCACTACCTGCTGTACCTGCATGCTTACCTTCATTGACTGGTGTACAAGAACACCCAGATCTCTTTATACTGCCCCTTTACCTACATTGATTCCATTTAGGTAGTAATCTGCCTTCCTGTTCTTGCCACCAAAGTGGATAACCATACATTTATCCACATTAAACTACATCTGCCATGCATCTTACCACTCACCTAACTTGTCCAGGTCACCCTGTAATCTCCTAACATCCTTCTCACATTTCACCCTGCCATCCAGCCTAGTATCATCAGTAAATTTGCTAATGTTATTACTAATACCATCTTCTATATCATTAATATATATTGTAAAAAACTGCGGTCCCAGCACTGATCGCTGCAGTACCCCACTGGTCACTGCCTGCCATGGAGCTGTTTATCACTACTCTTTGTTTCCTATCTGCCAACCAACTTTCAATCCAAGTTAGTACTTTGCCCCCAATACCATGCGCCCTAATTTTCCTCACTAATCTCCTATGTGGGACTTTATCGAAAGCTTTTTGAAAGTCCAGATACGCTACATCTACTGGATCTCCCTCATCCACCTTCAGAGTTACATCCTCAATTTACCAAAACTATACATCTTTGGATTGTGGGAAGAAACCAGAGCACCCGGAGGGAATCCACACAGACACAGGGAGAATGTGCAAACTCCACACAGACAGTCGCCCAATGATGGAATTGAACTCAGGTCTCTGGCACTGTGAGGCAGCAGTGCTAACCACTGAGCCTCCATGCCACCCCTGTCCAGAAACCAACCACGTTTTTTGCTTGCGAGGAAAGGATGTAATTTGTATTTCATTTCATGATGGGCTGAATGGCCTACTTCTGCTCCTATGACATATGGTCTTATGGGCATGTAGAAAGCTGAAGCCCATGTCTGGCTGATTATTTACCATGAAACAGCTTTGAATGTCTAGTACATCCAACAAATTCCCAATGGCACCTTTCACCAAGTACTTTGTGAGGTGATGCAAAGGTTGGGGGGCGGGGGGGGCTGTCATTGCCTCTCCAGGCACAACGCACCCAATGACTCGCCCTTCTCACCACCTCTGCGGAGGGAAAAATTGCTCCTAGTATCTGATGGGATCTCTCCCCATTCCACAAGTGTGCGACAGAGGAGTGGGAAACTAAACCTGGGTACGTGCTTATACAAAGGAGACTAAAATGGGATGAGGAAGAAGTTGCCTAAGGTATACTGAGAACAATGACTATGTGGTGGAACTTTTGAAGAACAGTGGAGGACATTCACAGCAATTGTTTTTCCACTGGCCAGTGAAACTAAAATCAGGGGGCATAGCCTCAAGTAGTGGGGGGGGGCGGGGGTGCAGATTCAGGACTGAGTTGAGGTGGAACGTCTTCATCCAAAGGGTTGTGAATCTGTGGAATTCCCTGCTCAGTGAAGCAGTTGAGGCTACCTTGTTGAATGTTCTTAAGGCAAAGATAGATAGATTTTGAATATTAAAGGAATTAAGGGTTATGGTGAACGGGTGGGTAAGTTGAGAGGTCAGCCATGTTCTTATTGAATGGTGGAGCAGGCTTGATGGGCCAGATGGCTTACTCCTGCTCCTATTTCTTATGCTCTTATGTTCTTACGTTCGTACATCTAGGACATTAACATAGTGTACATTTCCTCCAATTAATAAGAAACTAAAGCAGTGAAGGTAGTCACGATTGAAATGTAGCTGACCTGTTCTGTACCATACTCATCACCATCCAATCAGCAGGATACACATTCTTGCCAATCAGGTCTTTGAACATGATGAAGGTCTCCATCAGAAAGTCCTGTGGACACAGAAATCAGAGTCAGACACATGACCTGAGGACAGGTCTACATTACTTAACAATTCAACAAGTCAGTCTTTGCAGTGAAGTATTTTAACTCAATAATACATTGAATGAATCACTTGAACAATACTTCCCCAGTATCTCAAACAATTAAATTCAGCATCAGGAGGAAATGAGACCAAAGGGGTAACATCAAACTCATGTGGTAGAGTGTGGCTCCCTGTATCAAGTGAGAGAGTTACCAGTGGGCATAGAGTTACACTCGTTGGCAAAAAGGGAAAATAAGGACAAATTTCTTCACAGAAATAATGAAGTTTTTTTTATTATATTAGATTCTCTATAGTGTGGAAACAGGCCTTTTGGCCCAACAAGCCCACACCAACCCTCCGAAAAGTAACCCACTCAGACCCTTTTCCCTCTGACTAATGCACCCAACACTATGGCAATTTAGTGGGCAATTCACCTAACCTGCACATCTTTGGACTGTGGAAGGAAACCGGAGCACCCAGAGAAGACCCATGCAGACAGGGGGAGAATGTGCAAACTCCACACAGACAGTTGCCAGAGGTTGGAATCGAACCTTGGTCCCTGGCGCTGTTAGGCAGCAGTGCTCACTACTGAGCTCCTGTGCTGCCACACATAAAATCATTTAAATAACAACTTAGATTAGATTCCCTACAGTATGGAAACACACTGACCCTTTGAAGAGTAACCCACTCAGACCCATTCCCCTACCATACATTTACCTTGACTAATGCACTTAACCCTATGGGCAATTTAACACGGCCAATTCACCTGACCTGCACATCAAAGGAAACCCACACAGACACAGGGAGAATGTGCAAACTCCACACAGACAGTCACCCGAGGCAGGAATCGAACCTGGCCCCTGGCACTGTGAGGTAACAGTGCTAACCACTGAGCCACTGCACCACCCCTGAAGGAACCTGCACAGACTCAGGGAGAATGTGCAAACTCCACACAGACATTCTCCCGAGGCAGGACTCAAACCTGGGCCCCTGGCACTGTGAGGTGACAGTGCTAACCACTGAGCCACCCCTGGAGATCTGGAGTACACTACCTGAAGTGCGAATAGAATCAAGTTCCACAACAAGGCAACTGGATGTGTTCTTGAGGAGGAACAATCTGCAGGATTATCCAGGAAAAGGTCAGTATTTGGGAACCAGCCAAAGCAGATTCTTTCAAAGGACCATCATAGACCCAATGGGCTGAATGGCCTATTCCCATATTCTTACAGGGATTGACAATGTAGATGCAGGAAGAATCCCCTGGTTAGTGGGGCTGGGATCAATTTCAGAATAGGAGACTTAGGACTAAAATGAGAAGGATTTCTTTTTGCTCAGATGGTGGTGAATCTTTGGAATTCTCCAGCCCAGAGGACCGTGGGTTCAATACAGACAATGACAGGGATTTTTAATTATGTGTATGTCTTGGCTAGGCCAATATTTACTGCCCATCCCCAGTTGCCCAGAGCTAGTAAAGAGTCAACCACAGTGCCATAGTCTGGAATCACATGTAGGTCAGACTTGGTAAGGATGACATATTTTCTTCCCTGAAGGGCATTAGTGAATGAGATGTGTCTTTTCAACAATTGATAATGGTTACATTGTCACCATTAGGTCAACTTTTTAATTTGAGGTTTATTCTTAATTAAGTTCAAAACTTGCTTGCCTTTATTGGTCAGTGCATTGAGTATAGGAGTTGGGAGGTCATGATGCGGCTGTACAGGACATTGGTTTGATCACTTTTGGAATATTGTGTGCAGTTCTGCTTTCCTAACTATAGGAAGGAGGTTGTGAAAGTTGAAAGGTGTAGAAAACATTTATAAGGATATTGCCAGGGTTGGAGGGCTTGAGCTATAGGGAGAGGCTGAACAAGCTGGGGCTATTTTCTCTGAAGTGTCAGAGGCTGAGGGGTGACAATAAAATCATGGGGAGCATGAATAGGGTGAAAAGACAAGGCCTTTTCCCTGGGCTAGATGAGTACTAACTAGAGGTCATACGTTTAGGTGAGAGGAGAAAATTTTAAAAGAGACCTAAGGGGAAAATTTTTCATATAGAGGGTGGTGCGTGTATGCAATGAGTTGTCAGAGGAAGTGGTGGTGGCTGGTACACTAACAACATTTAGAAAGTATCAGGATACATGGTTTAGAGGGATATGGGCCAAATGCTGGCAAATGGGACGAGGTTAGGTTAGGATATCTGGTCGGACATGGACAAGGTGGACTGAAGAGTCTGTTTCCATGCTGGACACCTCTATGACTCTATGACTATGTCATAGTAGGATTTGAACTCATGTCACCAGAGCATTAGAAACAGAATCAGAAATTGCTGGAAAAATTCAGCAAGTCTGGCAGCATCCATGGAGAGAGAAACAGAGTTAATGTATCAGTATAGCAGCATCTGCATTTTTTTGTTTTGTTTACACCAGACCAATAGCTTCCAAATTAGGTCAGCAACAATCCCACTAGGGGCTACCTCCTCGAGTTAAAAGAACAAAGAACAAAGAAAATTTACAGCCCAGGAACGGGTCCTTTGGCCCTCCAAGCCTGAGCCGATCCAAATCCACTGTCTAAATCTATTGCCCAATTCCTAAGCATCTGTATCCCTCTGCTCCCCACCTACTCATGCATCTGAAATGAATCTACTGTGCCTGCCTCTACTACCTCTGCTGGCAACCTGTTCCAGGCACCTGCCAGCCATGCCAATGGCCATTACATGCTGACTCTGGAGCTGCTGTGATTTGGACCTTGAAGCCTAAAGCATATTCAATAGTAAATTACAACGGGACCTGAAATGTACGCAGTTAAGTAGCAAATAAAAAGCATTGGATTCATTGCAAAATTGACACATTTCATAGAGCCCGTCCAGGCATGTTGCTTAGTAAGTTAGGAACTTAGTAAGTTCCTGCAGCCCACCTTGTTGATGGTCTGTACTGTTGCTCCTCAGCATCTGTGGTGGAGCGAGTGGATGTTTGTGGGTGTGATGTCTTCAACTGTCCCACCTGTCCATTTTCCTTCCCACCTACTACCTTCCGCTCTTTCCCAGCTACCTTCACCCCCGCCCAATGCAACCTCTTATTTATCTCTCAGCCCTCATCCCTACCCCTCACATTCCTGATAAAGGGCCTTTGCCCGGAACGTCGACTCTCCTGTTCCTCGGATGCTGCCTGACCTGTTGTGCTTTTCCAGTGCCACACTTTTCGACTCTGACTCTCCAGCATCTGCAGTCCCTCACTTTCTCCTCCACACTTTTCGACTTCCAGGTAAGAAGGTTGTTATGGTCAGGTTGTTGTAATGTCTTTTGAATGTTGTTGGAGTTACACTTATCCAGGTATGTATGCTATATTCCATCATAATCCTGATTTGTGCCTTTTAGATGGTTTGGGACTCAGGAAGTGAGTAACTCAATGCAGTATTCTTGTAGCCATTGAATTCATATGGCTATTGAAAGTTTAGTTTCTGGTCCATAGTTAATAATGGGTGAGTCTATGATGGTAATGCCACAGAATGTCAAGGGTTACTGGTTAGATTCTCTCTCTCATTGGAGATGATGATGGAATGCAGGTTCATAGCTCCTTGAAAGTGGAGTCGTAGGTAGATAGGATAGTGAAGAAGGCATTTGGTATGCTTTCCTTTATTGGTCAGAGTATTGAGTACAGGAGTTGGGAAGTCATGTTGTGGCTGTACAGGACATTGGTTAGGCCACTGTTGGAATATTGCGTGCAATTCTGGTCTCCTTCCTATCGGAAAGATGTTGTGAAACTTGAAAAGGTTCAGAAAAGATTTACAAGGATGTTGGCAGGGTTGGAGGGTTTGAGCTATAGGGAGAGGTTGAATAGGCTAGGGCTGTTTTCCCTGGAGCGTCGGAGGCTGAGGGGTGGCCTTATAGAGATTTATAAAATTATGAGGGGCATGGATAGGATAAATAGACAAAGTCTTTTCCCTGGGGGTCGGGGTGTCCAGAACTAGAGGGCACACGTTTAGGGTGAGAGGAGAAAGGTTAAAAGAGACCTACAGGGCAACTTTTTCATGCAGAGGATGGTACGTGTATGGAATGAGCTGCCGGAGGAAGTGGTGGAGGCTGGTACAATTCAACATTTAAAAGGCATCTGGATGGGTATATGAATAGGAATAGTTTGGAGGGATATGGGCCAGGTGCTGGCATGTGGGACTAGATTGGGTTGGGATATCTGGTCGGCATGGACAGGTTGGACCAAAGGGTCTGTTTCCATGCTGTACATCTCTATGACTCTATGACTCAATGATCATTGGCTGGCAGTTTTCTGGCAAAAATGTTACTTGCCACTTTTCAGCCCAAGCCTGGATTTTGTCCAGGTCTTGCTGCATTTGGATATGGACTGCTTCGAACTGCGTATGGTGCTGAACATTGTGTAAAGATAAGCAAACACAACCACTTCTGACCTGATGATAGAGGGAAGGTTATTGATGATACAATTGAAGATGGTTAGAACCAAAAACAGAAATCGCTGGAAAACCTCAGCAGGTCTGGCAGCATCTGGGGAAAGACGTCAGAGTTAACGTTTCAGGTCAACCTTGAAGATGTTCTGCTCCTCTCTCCGATGACATTTCAATTCCAATCATTTTTCCTGTCTTAACTCTGATTTCTCCCCCCCCACACATGCTGTCAGATCTGCTGAGTTTTTTCCAGTAGCTTCTGGTTTTGTTTCTGGTTCACAGCATCCATAGTTCTTTCAGTTTTTATTTAGTATTTAACTCACTGCCACTACTCTTTTAGGCACGGCCACCGTGAAGAAATTCTGCTCCTCTCTCTCTCTGATGGGATTTCCATTCTAATCATTTTTCTTGTCCACCTACTGCACATAACCCGACATTTTCCGAGCTACCATCAGTTCTGAGAAAGAGTCATTCGACCCGAAACGTTAACTCCGCTTACTCTCCACAGATGTTGCCAGACCTCCTGAGCTCTTCCAGCAATTCATGATTTTCAGTATCCGCAGTCCTTTTGGTTTTATGAAGGGGGTCGGGCCTCGGACACTACACTGAGCAATTCCATCAGAGGTGCCCGGAACTGAGATGACTGACCTCCAACAACCTAAACAAGCTTCCTTTGTGCCAGGTACGACTCCAACCAGCAGAGACCTTTTCCCCTTAATTCCCACTGACTCAGTTTGCTAGGGCTTGCTCAGTCAAAGATAATCTTGATGTCAACGGCTGTAACTCTGACCTGTCTTGTGTGGACAGAGGAGGTTGATGACTAAGAAATGGGCAAATGGCCGAAGAACATTCGTCATCCAAGTCTGCAGTGGGAGATTACCAATTTAATCAAATTGTCAAGGGTTGCAATGGAACCATAGTCCAGTGTAATAGATCCTTCAGGACAGGGAGGAGGACAACATCTGAAAATAATGAGATGAATCTGAATCGTGTGCAAAGAACGGTCAGTGATTTTGACTCAAAGTTACTTTTTGATGGATGTCTCAGAGGTTCTGTATTAGTTCTTGGGAGTGACCCATATTAAATGTTGAAAACAAGAAAAGACACACCATAGGAACTGTTTGTCTATTTTTCACTTCCATTTGCTTTTGGGGACTGAATGTCTTTGGTTAATTTTAGCAGCACTTGAACATTTGTATAAATAGGTGCAACGCAGGGATCAACTGAAATGTAATTTACAAAAGAAAAGCCTTTCCACTTTCAAAAGGCTGATATAATAAAGTTGAGATTGCCTTGTTCACACTAAACTGCGGCATCTGTGGGAGAGTTACTGTCACCATCAGCGGATGGAAGATTGAGTCACACAAAAGGACTGCAGCCACTGATCGGAATTTCCCTCCTCTCCCAGGCTCCTTAAAACCCACAGATGTCTGCAAGTGCTTAGCTCCTTGATGGAGGATGCGACTCTTCAGAGTCTGGCTCACAGACATCACTGCCATCCATTGCTCAGTTGGTAATCATTTCAATCTAGAATTTGTGGGTTAAAATCTCACTCCAAAGTCAAGGTGAAATATTCCAGTGCCATGCGAGGGATTTTTCATCTGGGATTCTTTATTCATCCTTGGGATGTCAGCATCTCTCGCAAGGCCTCCTTAATTGTACTGAAAAGGCTGGTGCTGAGCTGCCTTCTTCAATTGGAACAGTATTTGGGGATGGGGGTGGGGGAGGGTGTTGAAGGAGTTCCAGGATTTTGAGAGAGCACCACTGAAAGAACAGCAACACTTTCTAAATCAGGATGTTGGGTGGTTTGGAGGGAAACCTGCAGATGGTGGTGTCCCCATTTATCTGCTGCGCTTGCCCTTCCAGGTGGTAGTTGCTGGGGGCTTTGGAACTTTCTCAAAATAATCATGATGATTTTCTACAGTACACCTGATAAGTGGTAGACACTGCTGCTCTCTTGTGTGTTGAGAGATTGAATGCTAGCTGATACACTAACAATCAAGCTGGCTGCTTTCTCTTGGATGCTCCCTTGAGTGTTCTTGCAGCTGCACTCATCCAGACAAGTGAGGAGTATTCCATCACACTCCTGATTTGTGCCTTGTAGATGGTGGACTGGCTCTGGGGAGTCAGTTCAGCCCAGGCCAGGTCTGCTTGGCCAAATGAATGTAAATGATCCCATGGCACTTATCAAAAAAAGAGCACAGAAGTTTCCTTAGGCACCCTGACAATCATTTATCCCTCAAGTAACATCAGTAACAGAGACTGACATGGACTTTGCAATGATAATGATTGTAATGACAATCTCCAGATTGCCTCTTTAGCTAAATATCCTGTCACTCCTGCTGTTCTGAAATCTTCTCTCTTGGTACCAACAAAACCCTCTCACCTTAAACTTATGCCCTCTAGTTTGGACTCCCCTACTCCCCTTGTCTATTCATCCTACCCATGCCCCTCATGATTTTATAAACCTCTATGAGGTCATCCCTCAATCTCCGACACTCCAGGGAAAGTAGCCCCAGCATATTCAGCCTCTCCCTATAGCTCACACCCTCCAACCTTGGTAGCATCCCCGTAAATCTTTTCACAACCTTTCAAGTTTCACAACAGCCTTCCTATAGGAGACCAGAATTAAATACTGTATTCCATAAGTGGCCTAACCAATGTCCTTCCTGTACAGCTACAACATGACATCCCAACTCCTATACTCAGTGCACTGACCAATGAATGCAAGCATACCAAATGCCTTTTTCACTATCCTATCTACCTGCAACTCCCCTTTCAAGGAATTGTGCACCTGCACTCCAAGATCTCTTTGTTCAGCAACACTCCCTAGGGCCTTACCATTACCTGTATCAGTCCTGCCCTGGTTTGTCTTCCCAAACTGAACTGCCCACATTTATTCTAATTAAACTCTATCTGCCTTTCCTCAGTCCATTGGCTCATCTGATCAAGGTACTATTGTACTTCTTGGCTGTCCACTACACCTCCAATTTTGGTATCATCTACAAACTTACTAACCATGCCTCTTAATTTCACATCCAAATCATTTAGATAAATTATGAAAAGCAGTGGATCCAGCACAAATCCTTGTGGTACACAGGCGTCCCGTCCAAAAAGCAACCCTCTACAACCACCCTCTGGCTCTTCAAGCTAGTTTTGTATCCAATTAGCTACCTTCTCCTAGATTCCATGTGATCTAACCTTACTCACCAGTAAATCATGCAGAATCTCCTTTAAACATTCCCCCTTTCACCTTAAACCTGTGCCCCCAAGTGTTTGATATTTCTACTCTTGGAAAAAGACTCCAACTGTCCACTTTGTCCACGCCTCTCATAATTTTCTACATATAAAATCATATATACATATACTATATGTCAAAGTCAATAAATTCAGAAGTATACTTCCATCAGGTTGTCTTCAACTCTGAAGGTCTTGCTAAAACATAATAGCACAGTGGCTCACAGTGAGAGGGACCTGGGTTCAATTCCATCCTTGGGATACTCTCAATAAAGAATTTGCACACTCTCCCCGTGTCTGTATGGGTTTCCTCTGGGTGCTCTAGTGTCTTCCCAAAGTCCAAAGATGTACAGGTTCGATGGATTGGCCATCCTAAATTGTCTATAGTGTCTAGGGATGAGCAGGCGAGGTGCATTAGCCATGGAAAAAAGTGGGGTTATAGTAAAGTAACAACAAAGGGCAGAATGATCTTCCTTCTGAAAGAGTCATAGAAATGTGGTCCGACTCATCCATGCCACCAGATATCCCTACCCAATTTAAGTCCTACCTGCCAGCACTCGGCCCATATCCCTCCAAATCCTTCCTATTCACATACCCATCCAAATGCCTAATAAATGTTTCAATCTTACCAGCCTCACCACTTCGTCTGGCAGCTCATTCCATACACGTACCACCCTCTGACTGAAAAGGTTGCCCCTTAGGTGTCTTATATATCTTCCCCCTCTCACCCTAAACCTATGCCCTCTAGTTCTGGACTACCCCACCTCAGGGAAATGACTTTGCCTCTTTACCCTATCCATGCCCCTCATGAATTTATAAGCCTCTATAACGTCACCCTTCAGCCTCTGACACTCCGGGGAAAACAGCCCCAGCCTAATTAGGGTGCATGGTATTGGGGGCAAAGTACTAACTTGGATTGAAAGTTGGTTGACTGATAGGAAACAAAGAGTAGTGATAAAGGGCTCCATTTCGGAATGGCAGGCAGTGACCAGTGGGGTATCGCAGGGATCAGCACTGGGACCGCAGCTTTTTACAATATATATTAATGATATAGAAGATGATATTAGTAATAACATTAGCAAATTTGCTGATGATACTAAGCTGGGTGGCAGGGTGAAATGTGATGAGGATGTTAGGAGATTACAGGGTGACCTGGACAAGTTAGGTGAGTGGTCAGATGCATGGCAGATGTAGTTTAATGTGGATAAATGTACTTTGGTGGCAAGAACAGGAAGGCAGATTACTACCTAAATGCAATCAATTTAGGTAAAGGGGCAGTATAAAGAGATCTGGGTGTTCTTGTACACCAGTCAATGAAGGTAAATACGCAGGTACAGCTGGTAGTGAGGACTGCTAATAGCCTTCATAACAAGAGGGATTGAGTATAGAAGCAAAGAGGTTCTTCTGCAGCTGTACAGGGCCCTGGTGAGACCACACCTGGAGTATTGTGTGCAGTTCTGGTCTCCAAATTTGAGGAAAGAGATTCTGGCTATTGAGGGAGTGCAGCGTAGGTTCATGAGGTCAATTCCTGGAATGGCAGGATAACCTTACACTGAAAGACTGGAGCGACTGGGCTTGTATACCCTTAAGTTTAGAAGACTGAGAGGGGATCTGATTGAGACATATAAGATTATGAGTAAAAAATGAGGTCTGCAGATGCTGGAGATCACAGCTGCAAATGTGTTGCTGGTCAAAGCACAGCAGGTTAGGCAGCATCTCAGGAATAGAGAATTCGACGTTTCGAGCATAAGCCCTTCATCAGGAATTCCTGATGAAGGGCTTATGCTCGAAACGTCGAATTCTCTATTCCTGAGATGCTGCCTAACCTGCTGTGCTTTGACCAGCAACACATTTGCACATATAAGATTATTAAAGGATTGGACACCCTGGAGAGAGGAATCATGTTTCCACTGATGGGTGAGTGCCGAACTAGAGGACACAGCTTAAAAATATGGGGTAGACCATTTAGGACAGAGATGAGGAAAAACTTCTTCATCCAGAGAGTGGTGGCTGTGTGGAATGCTCTGCCCAGAGGGCAGTGGAGGCCCAGTCTCTGGATTCATTTAAGAAAGAGTTGGATAGTGCTCTCAAGGATTGTGGAATCAAGGGTTATGGAGATAAGGCAGGAACAGGACACTGATTCAGGATGCTCAGCCATGATCATATTGAATGGTGGTGCAGGCTTGAAGGGCAGAATGGCCTACTCCTGCACCTATTGTCTATCCAGCCTCTCCCGATAGTTCAAAACCTCCAACCCTGGCAACGTCCTTGTAAATCTTTTCTGAACCCTCTCAAGTTTCACAACATCTTTCCAATAGGAAGGCAACCAGAATTGTACGCAATATTCCAACAGTGGCCTAACCAATGTCCTGTACAGCCTCAACATGACCTCCCAACTCCTGTACTCAATACTCTGACCAATAAGGGAAAGCATACCAAACGCCTCCTTGACTATCCTATCGACCTGCCACCCCACTTTCAAGGAGCTATGAACCTGCACCCCAAGGTCTCTTTGTCTGTGCTGCTACACTGAGTCAAAGCATCATTGTAGTTGTTTCAGGTGTGAGGCAGAAAGAAATCCTTTTTGTCAATAGCTTTTCATTTGTGTGTTCAGGGATTGCCTCTTATCTTCCTGAATGAAATTACTTCTTGATTTTCATCGAGGCTGTGCAAATAGCAAGACGTTATCGCAAATTGTCCAAATATTGCAATGGATTTTATTTTTTGGCAATAAGTTCCCAGTGGACTGGAACTGAATAGATTGTTTAAGAGATTATGAGGTTTCCCTGATAGGCTGCATTTAATAACGCACTTCACATTCAATTAAGTACCTCTGAAGTGTAAATCAAAAACAAAACGTGAGGTGCTTCATTTTGGAAAAGCAGATCAGAGCAGCTCTCTGATATGGGGAGTGTTGCTGAACAAAGAGACCTTGGAGTGCAGGTTCATAGCTCCTTGAAAGTGGAGTCACATGTCGATAGGATAGTGAAGAAGGCATTTGGTATGCTTTCCTTTATTGGTCAGAGTATTGAGTACAGGAGTTGGGAGGTCATGTTGCGGCTGTACAAGACTTTGGTTCCGCCACTTTTGGAATGCATGCAATTCTGGTCTCCTTCCTATTGAAAGGATGTTGTGAAACTTGAAAGGGTTCAGAAAGATTTACAAGGATGTTTGGGGATTTGAGCTACAGGGAGAGGCTGAATAAACTGGTGCTGTTTTCCCTGGAGCATCAGAGGCTGAGGAGTGACCTTATGGAGGTTTATAAAATCATGAGGGGCATGGATAGGATAAATAGACAAAGTCTATTTCCTGGAGTGGAGGAGTCCAGAACTAGAGGGCATAGCTTTACGGTGAGAGGGGAAAGATATAAAATAAACCTAAGGGGCAACTTTTTCACACGGAGGGTGGTACATATATGGAATGAGCTGCCAGAGGAAGTGGTGGAGACTGGCAAGATTAAAACATTTGTTAGGCATTTGGATGGGTATATGAATAGGAAGGCTTGAGAAGGATATGGGCCAAGTGCTGGCAAATGGGACTAGATTAGGTTAGAATATCTGGTTGGCATGGATGAGTTGGACCGAAGAGTCTGTTTCCGTGCTGTACATCTCGATGACTCTATGACTCTGAAATACCTTGGACACAGGAAATCTGAAATATAAACATAAAATGCTGGAAAATATTTGGCAGCTCCAGCAGTGTCAGTGGAGAGAGAAACAGTTAAAGTTTCAGGCTTGTAACTTTGAGTCGGAGCTTTTGAAGTGTGGCCAGTGTTGCAGTGTAGGACTTTCCAGCCAGCGGTGAAGTCAGGGGGCTGTCCATTGACAAGGAGCTACAAAAATTCATGGCCAGTAGTGACACGCACATCCCGTGCTCAAAGAAAAGCTCTCCACGAGACATAGTGGCCTTGTATTGTGGATATCCCTTTCCCATAGCAGTTTCCACTTTGCCTCATGTCAAGAGATTGACAGTGTGCAAAATCAGAGAGTCCAGCAACCAAGGATCCAATCAGATCGAAGTAATTGAACAGACAGCAAGTCCTCAGGAAGTTGAAATCAATTAACTCCTTTCATTTCTGATTTAACTTCCCAGATAATGAAGTAAGCGATTATGATTCGATTCAGGTAAGATCTAAAGTAAGTGTTTTAAATCAAAAGAGTTGTTTTTTATTATCAGAGTAAAATATGGCTGTTTTTAATTATAATGGAGCTGTTGAATCAATGCTGCTCCTCACTTGTACAAAGCCCTGAGTGTGCAGGAATTCAATGTGCATCATCAAGAGTTGGTTTGGGCAGCAGCACTCTGTTTGAGCTGGTCTGAAAGGGACGTAGTTGATGCACGGGGTGAAAGAACCAACAAGAGGAAACAACTGTTTTGACCTCATCCTCACCAGTTTATTTATCGTAGATGCACCTATCCATGATGATAACATCATGCAGTCCTGGAGGAGACAAATTCACATCTCCAGGATGGAGAATACTCTCTGTCATCATGTATGGCACTATCATTGTGTTAAATAGATTAGACTGTGAACATATCTACTGGCTTTAAACGAGGAAACTGTACATAGCCCAGCATATCTCCCACTAATCCATTACTATCAAGCCAGGAAATCAATCCTGGTTTCAATGAAGAGTACAGGAAGGCAGGCCGGGAGCAGCACCAGGCATGCTAAAAACAAAGGTGTCAACTTGGTAAAGCTATCAAATGGGACTACTTGTGTGTCAAACAGCATAAGCAGCAAATGATGGACCGAGCTATGCAATTAGCTGCTTCATCAATTATCTTTCCTCCATTGTAAGGTCAGTAATGAGTTGGTTGTTAGCCTTACCCAATGTTCAATACCATATGCATCTTCACAGATATTGATGCAGTCCATGTCCAAATGCAGCAAGACCTGGACAATATCCAGGTTTGGACTGAAAAGTGGCAAGTAGCAGTCAAATCACATGAGTGCCAGACAATGAATTAAATTATCACCCCTCAACATTCAATAGTGTTACCATCACTGAGTGCCCCACTATCAACATCCTGATGTTTACCGCTGACCAGAAACTGAACTGGACACACAACACAGCAACAATAAGAGCTGGTCAGAGATGGGGAGTAGGAGAGAACAGTGGTTAACATTGCTGCTTTACAGCGCCAGGGACCCGGGTTCGATTCCAGTCTCAGGTGACTGTCTGTGTGGAGTTTGTACATTCTCCTCTTGTCTGTGCGGGTTCCCTCCAGGTGCTCTGGTTTCCTCACACAAACCAAAGATGTGCAGGTTAGGTGAATTGGCCATACTAAATTGCCCATCCTGTTCAGGGTTGTGGAGGTTAAGTGCATTAGTCAGGGTAAATATCAGGTAACAGGATAGGGGCATGGGTCTGGCTTGGTTACTCTTCGGAGGATCGGTATGGACTTGTTGGGCCGAAGGGCCTGTTTCCACACTATAGGGATTCTATGATTCTATGAATACAGCAGTCAGTGACTCTCCTCATAACTCCCCAAAGTCTGTCCATTATCTACAGCAAAAGTATGACAGAATGCTTCCCAATTACCTGAATGATTGCACTTCCAGTAATACTCAAGAAGTCAAACAGGACAAAGCAGCCCATTGATTACCACCACATCCACAAATATTGAGTCCCACCAATACGAACATTCAGTAGCAGCAGTGTGTCCTATCTACACTTGCACTACAAACAAAAGTCACCAAAGCTCCTTAGACATCATCTTCCAAATCCACATCCACTTCCATCAAGGAGGACTGGTGCAGAACACCATCACCATTATGGATGTGCAGATACATGCAAGTTCTCCTCCAAATGACACACCATCCTGACCTGGAACTATATCACTGTTCCTTCACTCCTTGTGGTAGAAAATCCTGGAACTCCCTTTCTAACAGCATTATGGAAATACCAACAAAACATCAACTGCAGCGGTTCAGGAAGGACGTTCACTACCATCTTCTCATGCCCAATTCGGAATGGGCAATATGTGGAGTTTGCACATTCTCTCCGTGTCTGCGTGGGTTTCCTCCGGGTGCTCCGGTTTCCTCCCACAGTCCAAAGATGTGCGGGTCAGGTGAATTGGCCATGCTAAATTGCCCGTAGTGTTAGGTAAGAGGTAAAATGTAGGGGTATGGGTGGGTTGCGCTTCGGTGGGTCGGTGTGGACTTGTTGGGCCGAAGGGCCTGTTTCCACACTGTAAGTAATCTAATCTAATATCCTGGCCTACCCGACAATGCACACAATCCACAAACAAGTAAAAGGAAACTTGAAGTAAAAAGATAATTTCATCAATACCTCACGTGAAATTTTGGGGTCTTGCTGTGCCAATTGGTTGCTTCATTTCCTGTTTGATAACAGGGGAGGTGATAGTGCATTTTGGCCTAGTGCTATTATCACTGGGCTGTTAATCCAAAGAGGATTCGCATCGTGATGTCTGCAGCGGGGCTTATGCTCGAAACGTTGGCTCTTCTGCTCCTCAGATGCTGCCTGACTGGCTGTGCTTTTCCAGCACCACACTTTTTGACTTTAATCCAAAGGCCCAGGTAAGGTTCAAATTCTGCCATGGCAGATGATGGAATTTGAATTCAATAAGAATCTGTAATTAAAAGTCTAATGTCCTTTAGTAGACCAGATGGATTCAGCCAACAATCAACGGTCATCATTAGACTCTTAATTACAGATTTTTAGGGAAGGATACTGCCATCTTTACTAGGTCTGGCCTTTTTATGAGTCTGGCCTATCGGTTCACAGTAATGTGGTTGACTCTTAACTGACCTCTGGGCAACTAGGGAGAGGCAATAAATGTTGGCCTGGTCAGTGTCAACTGTGTATGAAAAAAAAAACAGATTACACTTCTAAAGTGTTTCATTGACCAGAAAATGCTTGAGATGTGCTGAGGTTGTGAAAAAGATGCGACATAAATGTAAGTGTTTCCTTCAAATGGACAGGAACTGCATCCCACTGATTATGGAGGTGATACTCAGTTCTGTTATGAGGTTTGGAAAGGTTTTACCCAACCCAGTGCTCGACATAAAGATAACACTCCTCTTGCTTGGCAATGAAAAGACCATTGAATTGACAAATTTCCAGTTCTTAGTTGATAGCTACTCATTAAGACAAAAGATCAGGGTTTTCAGCCTTAGTCCATAGCCCTGAGTATAAAACCAAGGTTGGCAGTCCAGTGCAGAACCAATAGCACTGGAAGTGCTGTTTTCTGGATTCTAGACTGCTTCATCTCACCATAATCCCAGTGCCAAAGAAAACTCAGGCAGCATGCCTCAATGACTACCACCCAGTGGTTCTGACCTCCATCAATATAAGGTGTTTCAAGAGATTAGTCATGGCTCACAACAACTCCAGCCTCCGAGCCTACCTTGATACCATGCAATTTGCCTTCCATCGCAACAGCTCCATGCAGACACCATCTCCCTTGCCCTACACTCAACACTGGAACATCTGGACAACAAGGTCACCTATTGGCTACAGCTCCACAATCAACACTATAATTCCAACTAAACTCCGAGACCTAGGTCTCTGCTCCATCGTCTACAACTGGATCCTCGACTTTCTGACTCACAGACAGTAATCAGTGAGAATAGACAACAATGCCTCCTCTATCATAACCATTAACACTGAGGCTGCGTATTCATCCCCCCCACTATACTCCTTATACACTCACAACTGTGTGGCCAAATTCCATCTCCAACTCCATTTACAAGTTTGATGATGACCCCATTGTTGTAGGCTGCATCTCAATGACAAGACAATATTCAGGAAAGAGATAACACGTTTGGTGACATGTGTGGACACGCTTGGTAATAATCTCTCTCTCTCAAAGTCAGCAAAGTGAAGGAGCTGGTCATTGACTTCAGGAAGCAGATTGGAGGGCATTGTCTGCATCAATGCTGTTGAGGTGGAGATGATCAAAAGCGTCAAATTCATGGGAGTGATGATCACCAATCATCTGTCCTGGTCCACCCATGTTGATGTGACAGTCAAGAACCCACAAAATGTCTGTACTTTCTCAGGGGGCTAAGGAAATTCAGCATGTCCACAAAAGATGTTCAATAGAACGCATCTCAAACGAAGGCTATAGTTTAGTCATTGAGGAACATTGAAAAATAGGAGCAGGAGTTGACCATTCAGCCCTTCAGTCTTTTCCATCATTTTACATTAGGGCTGATTGTGTATATGAGTGTTATTTCCCCATATTATCCCCTTATGTCATTAGTATCTAGATTCCCTTACGTCATTAGTATCTAGAAATCTATTTACCTCTCTCTTAAAAATACTAAGTGACTGAGCCTCCACAGCCCTCTTGGATAGAGAATTCCCAAGACTTATGACCCTCTCAGAGATACGGTTCCTTCCCATCTTAGTCCTAGATAGCTTTTCCCTTATACTGAGACTGCATCACCACCTTTAGAAATTCCAGCCACTGGAAGTACTCTTTCTGCATTCATCCTGTCCAGTCTGTAAGAATTTTGAAATGGTTCTTTTAATTCACACATAGAATGTGTACATCACTGCTAGGGTAGCAATTATTACTCATTAATTGGATGGATCTGGAGTCACTTTGGGCAGAGTGGGTGAGGATAACTGATTTCCTTCCCTAAAGGATATTTGTGAACTAGAATAGTTTTTATAATAATCTTCAGTGGTTATAAATCTGTCATTGAATTCAACTTTCAACAGAATGTTAGTCTGGGTTATTAGAGCTTATGGCCGAAATGTCGAATCTCCTGTTCCTTGGATGCTGCCTGACCTGCTGCGCTTTTCCAGCAACACATTTTCAGCTCTGATCTCCAGCATCTGCAGACCTCACTTTCTCCAGTCTGGGTTATGAGCCCAGTAACATTATGTTGAGGTTGTACGGCATGTTGGTGAGACCCCTTCTGGAGTACTGTGTCCAGTTCTGATTGCCCTGCTTTCGGAAAGATATTATTAAGCTTGAGAGGGTTCCAAAAAGTTTTACCAGGATGATGCCAGCAATGGAAGGTTTGAGTTATGAGGAGAGGCTGGATAGCCTGGAACTGTTTTCACTGGAATGTAGGAGGTTGAGGGGTGACTTTATCGAGGTTTATAAAATCATAAGGGGTGGAGATAAGGTGAATAGCAGTGTCTTTTCCCTAGGGTGGGCAATTTCAAGACTTGTGGGACATATTTTCAAGGTGAGGGGAGAAAAATTTTAACAAAGGGTTTTTTTTACACAGACTGTAAATGTGTGGAATGAACTTCCAGGGGAAGTGGTGGATGTAGGTACAGTTACAATGTTTAAAAGATGTTTAGTGAAGTTCATGACTAAGAGGATTGGAGGGATATGGGCTAAGCACAGGAAGATGGGACTAGTTTAGTTTGGGATTATGGTCGGCGTGGACTGTTGGATTGGAGGGTCTGTTTCTGTGCTGTATGACACTGTGATATTACCATTATACTGCATCGCACCTCCACCTTTGGCTCAGCACCGATTATTGTGTTGACTTCAGTCAATTCTATGAAGCCATGAATTTCTATGCCAAACAAGCACCTTAAAAGGCAAGCTGTTGCTGCAGTTGTTGAGATCAGTGATGAACTCACATTGAAACAAATCTTGGGCTTCCAAAAGTTCTAAATTGGAGAAAGGCCAATTTTGACGGTATTAGGCAAGAATTTTCGAAAGCTGATTGGAGGCAGATGTTCGCAGGTTAAGGGACGGCTGGAAAATGGGAAGCCTTCAGAAATGAGATAACCAGAATCCAGAGAAAGTGTATTCCTGTCAGGGTGAAAGGGAAGGCTGGTAGATATAGGGAATGCTGGATGACTAAAGAAATTGAGGGTTAGATAAGAAAAAGAAGGAAGCATATGTCAAGTATAGACAGGGTAGATCGAGTGAATCCTTAGAGTATAAAGAAAGTAGGAGTATACTTAAGAGGGAAATCAGGAGAGCAAAATGGGGACATGAGATAGCTTTGGCAAATAGGATTAAGGAGAATCCAAAGGGGTTTTACAAATATATTAAGGACAAAAAGGTAACTAGGGAGAGGATAGGGCCCTTCAAAGATCAGCAAGGTGGCCTTTGTGTGGAGCCATAGAAAATGGGGGAGATACTAAATGAATATTTTGCATTAGTATTTACTGTGGAAAAGGATATGGAAGATGTAGACTGTAGGGAAATAGATGGTGACATCTTGCAAAATGTCCACATTACAGAGGAAGAAGTGCTGGATGTCTTGAAATGGTTAAAGGTGGATAAATCCCCAGGACTTGATCAGGTGTACCCAACAACTCTGTGAGAAGCTAGGGAAGTGATTGCTGGGCCTCTTGCTGAGATATCTGTGTCATGATAGTCACAGGTGAGGTGCCGGAAGACTGGAGGTTGGCAAACATGGTGCCACTGTTTTAGAAGGGTGGTAAAGACACGCCAGGGAACCATAGACCGGTGAGCCTGACCTTGGTGGTGGGCAAGTTGTTGGAGGGAATCCTGAGGGACAGGATGTACATGTATTTGGAAAGGCAAGGACTGATTCGGGATAGTCAACATGGCTTTGTGCGTGGGAAATCATGTCTCACAAACTTGATTGAGTTTTTTGAGGAAGTAACAAAGAAGGTTGATGAGGGCAGAGCAGTAGATGTGGTCTATATGGACCTCAGTAAGGCGTTTGACAAGGTTCCCCATGGGAGACTGATTAGCAAGGTTTGATCCCATGGAATACAAGGAGGACTAACCATTTGGATACAAACTGGCTCAAAGGTAGAAGACAGATGGTGGTGGTGGAGGGTTGTTTTTCAGACTGGAGGCCTGTGACCAGTGGAGTGCCACAGGGATCGGTGCTGGGTCCTCTACCTTTTGACATTTACATAAATGATTTGGATGTGAGCATAAGAGGTACAGTTAATAAGTTTGCAGATGACACCAAAATTGGAGGTATAGTGGACAGCGAAGAGGGTTACCTCAGATTACAACAGGATTTGGACCAGATGGGCCAACGGGCTGAGAAGTGGCAGGTGGAGTTTAATTCAAATAAATGCGAGGTGGTGCATTTTGGGAAAGCAAATCTTAGCAGGACTTATACACTTAATGGTAAGATCCTAGGGAGTGTTGCTGAACAAAGAGATCTTGGAGTGCAGATTCATAGCTCCTTGAAAGTGGAGTCACAGGTAGATAGATAGTGAAGAAGGCATTTGGTATGCTTTCCTTTATTGGTCAGAGGATTGAGTACAGGAGTTGGGAGGTCATGTTGCAGCTGTACAGGACATTGGTTAGGCCACTGTTGGAATATTGCTTGCAATTCTGGTCTCCTTCCTATGGCAAAGATGTTGTGAAACTTGAAAGGGTTCAGAAAAGATTTACAAGGATGTTGCCAGGGTTGGAGGATTTGAGCTACAGGGAGAGGCTGAACAGGCTGGGGCTGTTTTCCCTGGAGCGTCGGAGGCTGAGAGGTAACCTTATAGAGATTTACAAAATTATGAGGAGCATGGACAAAGTCTTTTCCCTGGGGTTGGGAAGTCCAGAACTAGAGGGCATAGGTTTAGGGTGAGCGGGGAAAGATATAAAAGAGACCTAAGGGGCAACTTTTTCACGCAGAGGGTAGTACATGTACGGACTGAGCTGCCAGAGGATGTGGTGGAGGCTGGTACAATTGCAACATTTAAGAGGCAATTGGATGGGTATATGAATAGGAAGGGTTTGGAGAGATTTGGGCTGGGTGCTGGCAGGTGGAACTAGATTGGGTGGGGATGTCTGGTCAGCATGGACGGGTTGGACCGAAGGGTCTGTTTCCATGCTGTACATCTCTATGACTCTATGACTTTAATCAGGTGGGGTCATCTGAATTAACCAGGATTCACACATGGCTGAAACAACAGAAAGTGATCAGCAGACTGCACATCAGTGAGAAAATGGCTGTTGTGAGCGCAGGATGGAAAACTCCAGAACAAGTTCAGCATTTTTTTTTCCCAATGCAAAAGGACTCCTGTGACCTTCTCTCAGAAAATAGGCAGCTTCAAAGGAATGCGTGAGGGGCAGGAGGTTGAGGGAAATAGTAGGGGGAAGTCATGAAATGAACCAAATAAATAGCGACAGTTGAAAGCTCAGAGAACAGCTGTACTCCAAAGAGGATGCATCTGTTTTGCATATAAAACATTCTGTTTAGACAGCATTCAGTGAAGGCTGAATTAGTGCTCTGTGTGAATGTTGCTTTGCACTTCACCAAGTCCTCAACATCAGACATGACTATTCCTGTTGTTGCCTGACATTCCTAATTGTCTTTCGATTGCATGCATGACCTGTCTGAACTCTCTACCCTGAATGTTTTTTCTACATTTAGCTACTTTGCCTTTTACTTTGAATGTAAAGCCGACAGAAAGAACTGCTGCTCATAACAAGACATTGCTGATGTATAATGTTAAAAATCACAAAACACAGGTTATAGTCCAACAGGTTCATTTAGAGGTACACTGCTTCTTCATCAGGTAGCTACTGGGTCAGGATCCTGTCCCACTAGTTTCCTGATGATGGAACAGAGCTCCGAAAGCTAGTGCTTCGAAATAAAACTGTTGGACTATAACCTGGTGTTGTATGATTTTTAGCATTGTCCACCACAGTCCAACAATGGTACCTCTACATCATTGCGAATGAATAGACACTGTTGTGATGCATGGAACACAACAGCTGATCTCCACACAACAATCTTCCACAGATAGCCAGATAATAACCAGAAGTTGCTGGAAAAGCTCAGCAGGACTAGCAGCACCTGTGGAGAGAAGTCAGAGTTAACGTTTCGGGTCGAGTGACCCTTCCTCAAAACAGATGCTGCCAGACCAGCATCCTGTGGCTATTATCTGGCTGTTTGTGGGAGTTTGCTGTGTGGAAACTGGCTTTCGTATTCCATGCATTTCAACAGTGTCTATACATCAGCAATGTCGTTATGAACAGCAACGTACGAATTCCAATTCTCTCTGTTTCACACCTAAAGTAAATTAAGTTGTTGGAAAAGCTCAGCAGGTCTGGCAGCATCTATTCTGAGGAAGGGTCACATGATCCAAAACGTTAATTCTGATTTCTGTCCACAGATGCTACCTGATCTGCTGTGTGTTTCCAACAAATGCTGCTTTTGCTTCTGATTATAACATCCAACAGTAAATTGAGATAATAATCAGACCTTTTTTTTGTAACCATCATGTTCGTTGATTGATAAATGATGATTAGGGTCCTGGAGAGAACTGATCCCCTCTTCTTCAAACAATTCTTTGTGTAGTGATTCTAACAACATTCTTGATGCAGAGCTTATGCTCAAAATGTCAACTCTCTTGCTCCTTGGACAGTGCCTGACTGGCTGTACTTTTCCAGCACCATATCTTTTGACATTGTAACAAGATCAGCCAGATGGACTGAGAATATGAGTTCCCTGATTGGACCAGATTAACAGCCCCAATCAGGGAGCCCTGGCTGACAGATATAAACAGGAGTGTCAGAGGTTCTGTTCATTCTGAGAGCTGGCTCTGAGGAAGCCAAACCAGTGTCAAGTGCTATGCACGTTTAAATAAAGGGTGACTCGGTGATGGGATACCAGCCTCTGTGGAGATATTTCACTTTGAAAATTTTCTCTGTCCACCTGAGGGGAGATGAAGGATCTTTCTTTTAGCATCTCATCACTTCAAGTGTTGCATTGCTTCCTCAACAAAGCATCAAAGAAGCAATATAGATTATGCACTGATGGGTTTGGATTGAAACTTGAATCCACAATTATTAATCATAGAGATGACAGTGTTACCTCAAAGACACAGCTCACAGAGTGGGCAGTTTCCATGAGCCCAGAACTGCAATGTGTTGCTCAAAACAGTGTCTCTGAGCTTAATATTTTTCTAAACAAAAAGCATGTCATCAAAAGGTTGTCCAAGAGGCATAACATACCTTTTAATTGAATGCATTATTGAAAATAAATTTAGGATGTTAGGATTCAACTACAAGTTAGGATGCTACAGCACAAACCTTCTATCATTTCAATTCCACAGTCATGGCAGGGAAATTGATTTCATATATGTACTAGCTCTTTTGCATGAGGTCCTATGGGACAGTAGGTAGAATTCCTCCTCTGAGCTGGTCCAAATCCTACTCCAAGGATGGCCCAGGAAGCTGCATTAATAACACGATCAACTTATCGCGCGCACGCGCGCGCACACACACACACACACACACACACACACACAGATACAGTGTGTCAGAGCCGGAGAGATTCAGGAACATTGATGTGATGGAAAGAAAGCTGGAGCATCCACCATCACTATCCACAGCTCCAGACTGTAATTGCGTGTAAAAATATATATTCCCACGGCAACTTGAACTCCTTGTGGCACAGCTGATATACTGGTCTGAGGCAGCTTAATGGAATTCACAATGTTATATAGGTTTGGTATGATCACCCTTTTATTATGTAGAGATCCACAGGGCCTGCTATGTGACGTGTGATTGAGAAAAACTGTGAACTGCTCCAATTAGAAGAGGCTCCTGTATTCCTGTATTAAACAAGAAATAATTTATTGCAACCTGTTACCTTGATATGATGGACATTGGTAGAAAGACTATGATGAACACTGGGGATGTTAGGCCTCATGCTTTCAAGAGCTAAGCTGTCCGGCCCACAACTATGTATGGTCATATCATCAGACTGGGTGGTCTTTAAGGCACCCCTCAGTATTAACCCTTTCAGACCCATACAGAACAGGCTGAATTGATGGTATGAATCAGACTGGTATCAGCAGCTTGGGGCAGGGGTAATGCCCAATTCAGCTGGTATAGACTTAGGAGCTGCCTCCTTGTCCTATCTGTGATGGAGATTATGGTACTGTGGGTCAAGCCTATTCTTTGGACTCAGAACAAATAGAAGATAAAACAAAGAACAGAGTATGCTGGGAATCTGAAATTTAAAAAAAAGCAATTGCCAGAGAAACTCAGCAGGGCTGGCAGCATCATTTTTTGATTAGATTAAATTACTTACAGTGTGGAAACAGGCCCTTCGGCCCAACAAGTCCACACTGACCCTCTGAAGAGCAACCCACCCAGACCCATTCCCCTACATCTAACACCACGGGCAATTTAGCATGGCCAATTTGCAGGAAAGCGGAGCACCCCCTCGCAGACACAGGGAGAATGTGCAAACTCCACACAAACAGTTGCCTGAGGCGAGAATTGAACCCAGGTCTCTGACGTTGTGAGGCAGCAGTGCTAACCGCTGTGCCACCGTGCCACCAATCTGTGGAGAGAAAAGAACAGTTCTGAAGAATGGTCACTGGTCCTGAAGAAGGGCTTATTGACTCTTAACTGCCCTCTGAAATGGCTGAGGAAGCCATTTGTTATCGATTACTGTGGAGTCTCAAAAAAGAAATGAAACTGGACGGACCACTTGGCATTGAGCAAGGCACCAGAAAAGCCTTGTCAACCCTGCTAACATCCTCCTTGCTAACATCTGGGGACTAGTGCCAAAACTGGGAGAGCTGTTTCACAAATTAGTCAAGCAACAGCCAGACAGCATTATACTCCCAGAATCATACCTTACAGATAATGTCACAGACACCACCATTACCATCCCTGGATATCTCCTACCCCACTGACAGGACAGATGCAGGACAGAGGTGGCAGCACAGTAGCGTACAGTCAGGTGGAAATGGCCCTGAGAATCTGCAATATTGACTCTGTATCCCATGAATCTCATGGCTTCAGGTTCAACATGGGCGAGTACACCTCCTGCTGATTACTGAGTACCATCCTCCCTCGGCTGATGAGTTGGTACTCCTCCATGTTGAACAACACTTGGAGGAAGCACTGAGGGATGGCAAGGGTTCAGAAGGTATTCCGGATGTGGGATTTCAATGTTCACCACCAAGAGTGGCTTAGCAGCAGTACTACTGATCCTAAAGGACATTGCTGCCAGACTGGGTCTACGACAGGTGGTGAGGGAACCAACAAGAGGGAAAAAACATACTTGACCTCTTTCTTACCAAGCTACCACCTGCAGATGCATATGTTCATGACAGCATTGGTAGGAGTGACCACTGCACAGTCATTTTGGAGATAAAGTCCTGCCTTCAATTGAGATCAACGTTAATTGTGTTTTGTGGCACTATCACCGTGCTATATGGGACAAACTCCAAACAGATCCAGCAACTCAAGACTGGGTATCCATCCATGACTGTGGGCCATCAACAGCAGCAGAATTGTACTCCAGCAAAAATCTGTAACCTCATGGCCCAGCTTATCCCTCACTCAACCGTTACCATCAAGCCAGGAGATCGACCTTGGTTCATTAGGGAGTGCAGGAGGGCAAACCAGGAGCAGCACCAGGCATACCTGAAGATGTGTGGTGTCAACCTGGTGAAGCTACCAAACAGGACTAATTGCATGCTAAACAGCATAAGCAGCAAGTGATGGATGGAGTTAAGCAATCTCTCAACTAATAGATCAGATCTAAGCTCTGCAATCCTGCCACATCCAGTCATGAATGATGGGGGACAATGAAACACCTCACCGGAGGAGAAGGTGCCACAAATATCCCCATCCTCAATGATGGAAGAGTCCAGCACATCTGTGCAAAAGATAAGGCTGAAGCTTTCACAACAATCTTCAGCCAGAAATGCTGAGTGGATGATCCATTGTAGCTTCCACCTCCATGTTCTGCAGTAACTCAGACACTAGTCTTCAGCCAATTTGATTCACTCCACTTGATATCAGGAATTGTATGGAGGCACTGGATACTGCAAGGGCTATGGGCCCTGACAACATTCTGCCAATGCTACTGAAGACGTGCTGCAGAACTTGCTGCTCCCCTAACCAAGCTGTTCCAGTACAGTTACAACACTGGTATCTACTTGACAGTGTGGAACATTGCCCAGGTATGTCCTGTACACAAAATCCAAACTGGCCAATTACTGCCTCATCAGTCTACTCTCGATTATCAGTAACGTGATGGAAGGTGCCATCAACAGCGCTATCAAGCAGCACCTGCTCAGCAATGACCTGCTCAGTGACGCCAAGTTTGGGATCCACCAGGGCCACTCATCTCCTGACCTCATTCCAGCCTTGGTTCAAACATGGACAAAAGAGCTGAATTCCAGAGGGGAGGTGAGAGTGACAGCCCTTGACATCAAGGCTACATTCAACCATGCCGGGTATCAAGGAGCCATAGCAAAACTGAAATCAATGGGTATCAGAGGGCAAACTCTCCGGTGGTTGGTGTCATACCTCGCACAAAAGAAGATGATTGTTGGAGGTCAGTTATCCACAGGAGTTCTCTGCACTTCTCTGCACTGCACTACCCTCATCAATAAATTTAGTCCCTTTTCAAATGCTCAACTAAATTACTCACACACCATATCCCTCTAATGAATCCACGCTGACTATGCCTGATCAACCCCTGCCTTCCCAAGTGTTGGTTAAGCCTATCTCTCAGAATTCTTTCTAAGAATTTCCCTCCTGTGAGGTCAGACTAACTTCTTGGCTATCCCTGCTGCCTTTCTTAAACAAAGGAATGATATTAGCTACCCTCTAGTCATCTCGCACTTCACTTGTGGCCAGCGAAATATTAAATGCCTCCACCAATGCCCCAACATTGTCCTCCCTTGCCTCCCATACCAGCCTGGGATACATCACCTCAGGCCATTTATGCATCGTTATGCTGGCTAAAACATCTAATAGCTCCTCTTTATTAATCTTAACATATTCCAGAGCCTTGCTGTCCCAACTGAAATCACTGCTGCATAGTCTCTTGCCTGTGTGAATACAGATGAAAAATATTCATTTAATACCTCAACCATGTCCTCTGGCTCCATGTATATTCAGTAAGTTAGGAGGAATGGGATACAGGGAAATATGTCTGTCTGGATACAGAATTGGCTGGCTGAAAGAAGTCAGCAAGTGGTAGTGGATGGAATGTATTCCGCTTGGAGCTCGGTGACCAGTGGTGTCCCACAGGGGTCTGTTCTTGGGCGTCTGCTCATTGTAGTTTTCATAAATGATTTGGATTAAGAAGTGGGTTACTAAGTTTGCTGATGATGCAAAGGTCAGTGGTGTTGTAGATAGCGTCGAGGGCTGTTGCAGACTACAACAAGACATTGACAGGATGCAATGACATTGACAGGATGAGAAGTGGCAGATGGAGTTCAACCTGAATAAATGCGAAGCGATTTACTTTGGAAAGTTGAATTTGAATGCTGAATGCAGGGTTAAAGACAGGATTCTTGGCAGTGTGGTGGAACAGTGGGATCTTGGGGTCTATGTACATAGATCTCTCAAGGTTGCCACCCACATTGATTGGGTTCTTAAGAAGGCATTTGGTGTTTTGGCTTTCATTAATAGGAGGTTTGAACTTAAGAGCCGCAAGGTTTTCCTACAGCTCTATAAAGCCCTGGTTTGACCATACTTGCAATATTGTCTCCAATTCTGGTTGCCTCATTACAGAAAAGGTGTAAATGCTTTAGAAAGGGTGCAGAGGAGATTTACCAGGATTCTGCCTGGATTGGAGGGCATGTCTTATGAAGAGAGATTGAGTGAGCTAGGGCTTTTCACACTGGAGAGAAAAAAGGAAGAGAAATGACTTCATCGAAGTGTACAAAGTAATGAGATGCTTAGATAGAGTAGACAGCCAGAGACTCTTGCCCAGGGCGTCAATAGCTGTCACAAGGGGTCATAATTTTAAGGTGATTGGAGGACGGTATAGGGGAGATGTCAGAGGTAGGTTCTTTACACAGAAAGTGGTGGGTGTGTGGAATGCACTGCCAGTGGTAATAGAGTCAGAGACATGCTGGACAAGCACATGGATGGCAGTAAATTGAGGGGTGTGTAGGTAGGTCGATATTGTGCTGAGCATTTAAGTTAAATGCTCAGTACAATATCATGGGCTGAAGGGCCTCTACTGTGCTGCACTGTTCTATGTACGCCCCTTTGTTCTTTAATATTTGGTCACGGGCTTGGGAGGTGCTGCCTTAGGAACTTTGGTGAATGCTTGTCAATGAAAGTAATCTTCAGACCCACATGACAACCTTATCCCATTGGATACAACAGCCATTCAGCCCATCAAGTCTGATCTGCCATTCAATGAGATCATTGCTGATCTGATAATCCTCAATTCCACTTTCCTGCTCTGTCTCCATAACCCTCGATTCCTTGACCTTGAACCATTAATCTTTAATCTTTTACATACTCTGCAATGACTTAATTCCCTTGCAGCTCACTGACTCATCCATTACCCTCTATACATACCATCTGAAGAACAATAAATGACCATGTGAATCTGTGCCCTGCAGTCTAATTCTCGACAATTCAAACAAAACCACCTTATTAGGAATTTATTTCTGCTCTAAAGACATGATAGTCCCTTTTCAGAGTAACATGTGAAAATGTCTGTTTTTCTCTATAATTAATGTCTCATTAAGGAAATTACATTCCCAGTAATCACACATTATAAAGCTGCGTGTTCCTGCAATTTTGTTCGCAGTTTGTTATAACCTTTGAAAAACACCTATTCCCATGTTGTACCCTAATATAGAAATGACAGTACCTTGGTGACATTTCTACCGAACTACTTAGCAAAAAGGAACCTTTGTGAACATTCTTCCAAATTATCCTAAACCTGCTAAGACCCACAGATTAATAGCTATTGAAAATTGCCTCATTTTAACCAGATTAGTCACAAGTCATGTTATATTCTCTGCTTCAAACTAAAACAGGTAAAACTGATTTAACAGGTTAAATAAAATAATCAAAGTTAATTTAGTTATAAATTTATATGAAAGGACATTTCTAAGCTACTGCAATTTGCAGTGGGATGTTAACATACCAGACAGCTACTCATTGGCAATCTATCCAAGTAGCACCCACCTGGCAAGCTGGCAATACCTACTCTGCCTACCTCATATCCTTGGCACCCTACCCTTCATCTTAGATAACTTAATAGAGAGGTAAAACAGTTTGCACTGTAAACAGCTAATATGTATAACTTCAAGAATCAAGAATTTAATTTTATAAGAATAAATTACAGCCGTCAAAAATTCAGTGTCTCACTGCGGCATCTGAAAGCCACAGATCATATGAGCTCTTACTGTTTAGAGTCATAGTTATACAGATGTACAGATAGACCCTTCGGTCGAACATGTCCAGGCTGACCAGATATCCTAAATTAATCTAGTCCCATTTGCCAACACTTAGCCCATATGCCTCAAAACCCTTCCATTCATATACTCATTCAGGTGTCTTTTAAATGTTGTAATTGCACCAGCCTCCACCACTTTCTCAGGCAGCTCATTCCATACACGCACCACCCTCTGTGTGAAAAAGTTGTGCCTCAGGTCCCTTTTCAATCTTTCCCCTCTCACCTTGAACCTATGCCCTCTAGATTTGGACTCCCATACCCTGGGGCAAAGAGCTTGGCTGTTCACACTATCTAAGCCCCTTATAATTATATAAAGTTCTAAAAGTTATCCCTCAGCCTCCAATACTCCAGGGAAAATAACCCCAGCCTGTTCAGCTTCTCCCTATTGCTCAAACCCTCCAACCTTGGCAATATCCTTGTAAATCTTTTCTGAACCCTTTCAAATTTCACAACATACTTCCTATAGCAGGGAGACGAGAGCTGAACGCAGTATTCCAAAATGGTCTCAGCAATGGTCTGCACATCCTCAACATGACCTCCTAATACTCAATGCACTAACCAATACAGACTAGCATACCAAATGTTTTCTTTACTGTCCTATCTACCAGTGACTCTACTTTCCGAGAACCATGAACGTCCACACCAAGGCCTTTTCAATAACAAGTTTAGATTAGATTCCCTTCAGTCCAACAAGTCCAAACCGACCCTCCATAGAGTAACCCACCCAGACCCATTTCCCTCTGACTAATGCACCTAATACTATGGGCAATTTAGCACAGCCAATTCATCTGACCTGCACATCTTTGGATTGTGGGAGGAATCTCACATAGGCACAGGGAGAATGTGCAAACCCCACACAGGGGGTCACCCAAGGGAGGAATCAAACCTGGATCCCTGGTGCTGTGAGGCAGTAGTGTTAACCACTGAGTGACCGTGGCAATGCAGAGGAGAAAGGAAAATCCTTAGAACTGAGACAATAAATGTCAGCAATTCAGTTTCCAATAACTGCACCAGCAGGTTTCAGTATATTACCAGTTAAGTAGTAGAATCTCCAAAAGGGTTTTGCATTACCATAGCCAAGCATCTTTCGATAATGAACAATGTAACAAGGTATTCAGACAGGTGCCCGACACATTCATCAATTTTAAAAGACCGGAAAACAATCATAATCATTGGCAATAGAATGCTGATTAGGTTACTTACAGTGTGGAAACAGGCCCTTCGGCCCAACAAGTCCACACCGACCCGCCGAAGCGCAACCCACCCATACCCCTACATATACCGCTTCCCTAACACTATGGGCAATTTAGCATGGCCAATTCACCTGACCCGCACATCTTTGGAATGTGGGAGGAAACCGGAGCACCCGGAGGAAACCCACGCAGACACAGGGAGAACGTGCAAACTCCACACAGTCAGTCGCCTGAGGCGGGAATTGAACCCAGGTCTCTGGCGCTGTGAGGCAGCAGTGCTAACCACTGTGCCACCGTGCCGCCCTTAAAGCTGCTCGCAACTTTAATTTTAGACCGAGGATTTCAGAAGAACTTTGAAGGCAGACATCTCTTCCTTGAATAGCCTACAGGGTCCAACAAGAACTGTGCAATCTGGAAGATTCATCCTGGTTTGATCAAGTTCATTTCAAAAGAACTCGCATTGATATTGTATCTTTCACAACCACAGGAAGTTCCAAAGTGCTTCCAGACAGTGAAACAGTTTATGAAACATAACCCATGATACACTGGCAGAGATGGCATCAGATAGTGTGTCTGCAGCTAGGTCTAGCAATCAGATAACAATCCATTAATTCCAATCAGAAATCCCAAACCCAATTTCCAATCTTGGTTGAAATAAAAATCAATATATCCATTTACTTTTCGATGACTTCTTAGAATTAGACTTAGATTTTATTGTCACGGGTACACAAGTACATAAGTAAAGGAGTGCAGTGAAAGATTTACAATGTCACCTTTTGTGGTGCCATCTTAGCTACAAAGAACTCAGGAACAAATCTGACATAGAGGAACAGGAATAAAGAAGAAAAAAAGTTGCATTACCTTACAGTGATTCATAGCATAAGTTAGAAATAAGACACAAGTAAAAGGACACATATTACAGTAGGATAAACAGATTGCATTAACAAAACAGATTACATTGCACTTCTGCACTGGAGATCCCTGGAGTGGGATCTACTCAGATTAGAGTGGTGCTAGAAAAGTACATCAGATCAGGCAGCATCCAAGGAGCAGGAAAATCGACATTTTAGGCAAAAGCCCTTCATTCCTGATGAAGGGCTTTTTCCCGAAACGTCGATTTTCCTGCTCCTCAGATGCTGCCTGACTTGCTGTACTTTTCCAGCACCACTCTAATGTGGACTCTGATCTCCAGCATCTGCAGTCCTCACTTTCACCCAGGGATCTACTGATATGAACCCAGACCAGGAATCCTCAAATCCAGCAGTGGAGAAGGTTATTGAAGAAAGCATACCCCCTCTGACAGCACTAAGAGCTCCATTCTGAACGTTAGATGTCCCATGGACGTTTTGAAAGCAACTATCAAAGGGTAATTTTGTCAGAGAAGTGAGAGGGCAGAATAGGAGGTGAATGGTGGGGTGTTGAGGTCTGAGTGGCATCTGGGTGAGATGGGAAGAATGCCAGGTGGGTAGGGTACCAGGTGGGTAGAGTATCGGGTCACTAAAGTCCCAGGTGAGAATGGGCCAGTGTAGCATGTGGAGTTGGGGCTGTAGTATGCAAGTTAGGGGGCTTAGCTGGGTGCTAGGTAAGTGGATGTGAGTGCTTAGGATACATTAGAAGATTGGGGAAATGTGTGTTAGATTGGGTTGGGTCATCTCCTAGAGCCCAGATGAAGCTTCAGGGGCTGGGTCAGGGTTCTGTTGAGGTGTTAACAACTCCAGGTTGTGGGCTGGTGGGGTAGAGTGTCATTGTTTTGTGGGGCGGTGGTGGAGGAAAAGAAGGGGTTTGTTTGTATTGGGTCAAGTGCTACTGGGAGTCAATGGTATAGTTTGAGTGAGTCAGTGCTAATTTGGAATTTAATTTTAATAGTAATTCAAGAGTTAGGCTTAATTGAATTGGAGCACTCAGCAATCTCCCACCTGAAGGGGCTTTTCCTGAGAGAACCTTAGGCAGGGGATTTTTCAATTTCTTGGGCAATTCCCTCCAAGTCAGTTACGTTACGTTGGGAATTCTGCATATTCCCAGCATGCAATGCAGGATGAACTACTGCACAGGAATCTGGCCACTGGAATATCTGGGCTCATCTGTATCTTAGTGATCTTAGTTCTGGGAAAACAACATCAGGGAACACCAGAAGGTGCTCTGCTGTTCTTCATCAAAATAACACAGTGGGTAGAATCGAACAGGGTCTAAGCGACTTACACTGAGATGCGTGGCAGAACTGGACAAGAAGTAAAGTTCCATCTTGAAGAGGGGAACAACGTGCACCACCTTTTATACTTTGACAAACGGTGTGGTGAGATTCTCGCTCATCAGTGGCAAATTGCCAATTAATGGTGATTATCGCTGGTACAGTGTCTGACCAAACTCGGTCAATGAGCTCATGTTGGGAAAACTTTGGTCACATGTACCCCATGTCAGCCTCCAAGAACGCTCACTTATGGGATGCTTGTGCCTGTCACTGTCGCTCTTGGGCTGCACCAGCAACTGCTATTGGATTGCTACAGGGAGGAAACTGGTGCCTAGCTGTCACCTTAACCCACCTCAGGGATCGGACCAGGTGCCATCTCCTAGCTCTTTATGTTCTCATAGCACTTACTCACTTGGAGCCTACTTGGTTACTCACACCATCCCTGCCTTGCCTTGTCATTTTGTGCTTTGCCCCCTTAGTCAGAAAGACCAGGTTCATCATGTGACCTTGTTGTGCCATTCTGCAAAGACAGGAAGCTCACCATATTTGTTAACAGGGAGACAGTCTTCACTCCTGACACTCAAGGATATGGGGCAAGTGCAGGAAATTGGTACTTATTGGGCCTTCAGTGCTAGTTAATGCCAGTGCAGACTCAATGGGCCAAGGGGCCTTTACTGCTCTGTATGATTCTCAGGGGGTCCACCAATAAATTAAAGGCAGCCTCGGATATGACTCATGGTGGTCAGAGTCAGAATCCTCTCCTCATAACGGTGAGAATCTAACTGACAGGCAGCCTATTGCAATGCAATCTGTATGCCTCTTTCTGAGTCGTCTTACAACCTCTGGTCTGTACATACTTGCTTACTGTGACCTGCCTATACCGCTTGTAAACAAAGCTTTTTACTGTTATTTGGTACACGTGACAATTAAGAAACTAATCAAACCACACCCCACTACTCCATCTTGACTCTTTCTGCCTTACTTTGAGCTCATTTCCTCACAGAATGAGAATAAAAGTAAGGCATTGAGGGAGATGAAAGTGAGTGGCACACTATTACTGTCAGTGCAGTTGGGGAGATGTCCTCAGTGAGTGAGTTGGCGTTGCAAAGGATATGCTGGGTTATTGGTGTCGGAGGTTGGCATGGGTGAGAGTGGGTGGCAGAGGTATTGTTGGTGATAGTGAGAGAACATGAGCCTTGGTGGGAGGTGGTTACGGCAGTGGATAGAGAAAGAGTGTGAGGCATGGGAGAGAAGATGGTGAACCTCACCCTGGTGCTGTTGAGAAAGACATTGACATCCTCCCTAGGCATTCCCCAGATGGTTGAGACTGCTTTGACCTGGGGTGGCAACCTTGGAACATGCTGGCATGATGTGGCATGTGATCTCCACTCTTGGCCCTGGGGGAAGCCAACGTCCCACCTGAGCACCATCCCATCCAGCAGGATTCATGCCCACACAGTAGGATGCCCATTTCCCTGCCTGCCACGTATGGTTCAAATGTCAGGAACAGTGTCAAGCTGACAGAACTTTTCCAGGTACACAATAGGCTTTTTAAAGATGACATGGGATGTTAGTGAATTCCAGAACATCCATTGAGTTGTCCCAGTATGATGGTACAGAAGTTGGATGTTTGAGATACCAGAGGAAACACGTAGTTACTCAGTGAGACAATCTTGGTAAAATACAATGGGAGTTGAAAGGATTTATGCCCGAAACGTTGATTCTCCTGCTCCTCAGATGCTGCCAGACCAGCTGTGCTTTTCAAGCACCACATTCTTGACTCTGATCTTCAGCATCTGCAGTCCTCACTTTCTCCCAGTTGAAAATACAGGGGGAATCTCTCAGTGAAAAACCCTCTGAAAAACCCAGCACAACACGGACTTAGTCAAAAACAAATAAGATTCATCCCAATGGGATCTGAGAGAGAAATTGGGATCTTGGGTTAACGTCTTATCTGAAAAGTTAAAAATCACACAACACCAGGTTATAGTCCAACAGGTTTAATTGGAAGCACACTAGATTTCGGAGCGCCGCTCCTTCATCAGGTGGTTGAGATACTGTAGTGCTCCCTCAGTTACTGCAGTAGGACTGTCAACCTAGAATATGTACTGAAGATGTTTGAGCGGGAATTAAACCCATTTTCTCTCAGCGGCAAGAGTGTCACACACTGAACTTTGACTCAGTGAAGAGGGGTATAAAGCTACACCAAATACCTTTAAAGACAGGCTGAATAGGCTGGGACTATTTTCCCTGGATTTTGGAGGGGTGACCATATATAGGTTTATTAATTCATTGAGGGGTATGGATAGGGTGAATAGACAAGAGCTTTTCCTGGGAGTGGGGGGAGTCCAAAACCAGAGGGCATAGGTTTAAGGTGAGAGGGAATAGATTTGAAAGGGACCAAAGGGGCAACTTTTTGACACAGAGGGTAGCGCATGTATGGAATGAGCTGTCAGAGAAGGTGGAGACAGATACAATTATAACATTGAAAAGGTATCTGGATGGGTCTATGAATAGAAAGCGTTTAGAGGGATATGGGCCAATTGCTGCCAAATGGGAGTAGATTAATTTCGGATTTCTGGTCAGCAGGGATGAATTGGACTGAAAGGCCTGTTTCCATGCTGTACAACTCCATGACTCTTAGTAATGAAAGACTTTGGGCAGCGAACAGAATTCCATTTATCAGTGTGAAAACAGCCCCCAATTTCCAGGCTACACCAATAGGAGATTATTAAGTGTAGTTTTAGCTTGGGGAGGGGGGGGGTGTGGGGGCACAGGAAGCTGTGGGTGGGATGCAGGGAGGTGCATGCTCGATGGTCCTGAGACTCACTGCCTGGAATCAGGGGTATATTGCCACCAGGAAAAGACAAAATAGTCCATCCAGATGAGAACAAAATGAAGACGGATCTTAAGGTTCATAATTGATCACATGAGAAAGTAAGAACACTCTTCCTTTGAGATTTCTTCACTGTTTGTGGCTGCATCGTGGCTGATGTCTTCCCTTAGTCCAACCTTTCAACCCTATCTTCTCAATATTTCATTACTTTAGTGCACAAAATTTATCAATTTCTGATCTGAAAATGACTACAAAATAAGCCGTTTGGCCTTTGCTTCTGCTCCATCATTCCACAGGCTCATGCCCAATTTGACTGAGGCTTTAGTTCCATTTTCTCACCCAATCATCCCCAATATCCTTTAAGTCCCTTAATGGTAAATCTACTCGATAGCTGAACATCCGCAGCTGTCTCGGGTACAGAATTCTAAAGATCTGCTGCTCTTTGAGAGAAGACATTTCTCCTCTTCTCCATACAAAAACATGAAACATAAGAACAAAGAGCAAAAGTAGACAATTCAGCCTCTCAAGGCTGCTCCACAATTTGATACAATCTCATCGTAGCTTCAACCTCCCTTTCCTGCCTGTTCTCCATAATCCTGCAATGAGGGGATTTCCTCACTCAGAGAGTTGTGAACCTGTGGAATTCTACAGCACAGAAAGCTTTTGGGGCCAGTCATTAGATATATTCAAGAGGGAGCTGAATAAAGGGATCAAGGGGTATGGACAGAAAGCAGGAATTGGATACTGAGAGTGCCTCATCATCCATGATCATATTGAATGGTAGTGCAGGCCCGAAGGGACCAAATAGCCTACTCCTGCACCTATTTCCTATGTTTCACGACATTATTCATTAAAAATCTGTATACCTCCTCCTTAAATTTACTCAAATGTCCTAGCATTTATTGTTTTTGTCAAATGAAATCTGAACTTAGAATTCCTACAGAGTGGAAACAGGCCCTCCAGCCCAGCAAGTCCACACCGACCCTCCGAAGAATAACCCACCCCCTCGTTTCTCTACAGTAGCCCTGACTAATGCACCTAACACTGTGGGCAATTTAGCATGGCCGATCCAACTACTCTGCACATTTTTGGATTGTGGGGAGGAAACCGGAAACCCACACAGACACGGGGAGAATGTGCAAACTCCACACAGACAGTTGTCCGAGGCAGGAATCGAACCCGAGTCCTTGTCACTGTAAGGCTGCAGTGCTAGCCACTGAGCCACTGTGACACAGCCCTTCCCCCCCCGCCCCCTTCTTTAACTGAGACTATGCCCCTATGCGCTGGTTTCCCAAGTCAGCCTCTCCCCTGTCAATCTCCTCAAGACTTTTATTGTTCCAGTTAGGACTCCTCACATTATGAAACTCCAAAGAATACTGACTGCAATTACTCAATCTCTCCCCATCAGACAATTCCCATCGAACCATTCCAGTGAGCAACTTTAATGTTTGAAAATCAAATGTTGAGCTTGTTGACTCAAAATAAAGCAGTGATGTGTTACAGTCATCAAACATCAAATGAATGTTCATTTAATTACATTTTTACTTAATGTCATTCATCTGAAGCGCTGGATGAAGATTCTACGCCTGGATTTAATGAGGGGAAATGGCATTTCAGTCTATGTTCCAAAATGGTTGTTTTTATTTTCATCTCCTGCATAAGGTTTGATTCTTTTGTGGGAGAACTGGATTTATCTTCAGGTGAGAGGCTAATTATTAAGATTTATAGGCAATGAAATATCACAATGTTCAGAGAATGAAAAAGCTTGAATAGGTGTCTAAATTGGTCAGGGAGGAGTGATTAAACGCTCCGAAGGGGGCAAACATTAAAACCACAAAAGGAAGGCTTCTTTTATGTACAGAGTGAATGGAATTTGCAAAGAGAAGTTATCAATTTCTTGCTCCACGTATGAACAGGCAGTTAAAGTGAAAGAGCTGAATGTAAATGATTTCACAGAACTGTAATGTTGCAGAAGGGAAGCTATTTAACCAATCTGCCTGAGTGCTGATGAAGAGGCACTGGACTCAAAATGTTAACTCTGCTTTCGCTCTACAGAAGCTGCCAGACCTGGTAAGCTTTGCTAGCAATTTCTGTTTTTGAACCTCCTTCTATTACTTAGTGCCAATCTCCTACCCATTTCCCATACCCTGGCACGTTATTTCAATCCAAATTACCATCCAATGCCCTCTCGAGTGCCTCAATTGAACTGCTTCCACTACATTTCCAGGCAGTGCATTCCAAACCTTACCTGTTGTGCAAAGGAGTTTTTGTTTCATGCCTCCCTTGCTTCCTCTGCTCATCAGTTTGAATTTATGCCCTTCCTTTCTTGTTTCTTTTATGAGCAAAAATGGCTTTTCCCTCTCTACTCTGTTCAGCCCACTCAGGATTTTGAAAATTTCCATCAAATCTTCTCTCAGCCTTCTTCTCTCCAAGGAGACCAGCTCCATCTTAGAGTCATAGAGATGTGCACCACAGATACAGACCCTTCATGCCAAGGGTTCATGCCAACCAGATAAATTAAATCAACCCAATCCCATGTGCCAGCATATGGCCCATATCCCTCTAAACCCTTCTTATTCATATACCCATCCAGATACCTTTTAAATGTTGCCATTGTACCAGCCTCCACCACTTCCTCTAGCAGCTCATTCCATACACGCATCACCCTCTGTGTGCCCCTTATGCCCCTTTTAAATCTTACCCCTCTCACCTTAAATCTATACCCTCTAGCTTTGGACTCCCCCCACACCAGGGTAAAGCCCTTCTCTATTTTTTCTATCCATGTCCCTCATGATTTTATAAACTTCTATAACGTCACCCCTCAGTCTCCGATGATCAGGGAAATGCAGCCCCAGCCTAGTCAGCCTCTCCCTATAGTTCAAACCCTCCAACCCTGACAACAACCTTGAGACATTTTCTGTGTCCTTTCAAGTTTCACGACATCTTTCCTGTCGTATGGAGACCAAACCTTCTTCAGACCTCCTTCTAACTGAAGTTTCTCATTTCTGGAACCATTCTTGGAAACTGCTTCTGCATTTCAATGGATTAATTTCTAATCAGAGCAGATGTAAAAGGGAATTGCTATGTTGCTGAATTGCCTCATGTATTCCAGGAACATTCCGATAGTTTTACCCACACCCACAACAAGCATGAGCTGGCAGACAAAGTGGGAGTGTGTAAAATGACCATTCAAGGGCTCTATCCCTCAGTCAGATATTTTACTTGTAGTGGGAGTAGCCAATACCTGATTACTTAGGTTACCAGGCAAGCCTTGGGAACTGAACTCGGGGAAAATGAGCTTCAGAGGTCTCTTGGGGCCATGAACCCTAACCCTACTCCATGGTCTCTTGTCCCCCTGACCTTTCCAGTCATTCCAAAGCCCTTGCCCACTGTTCAACACTCATCCCCCTTCATCCTTGACCCTAGTATCCCAATTCAAAAGATGAGCAGGGTCACCCTGCAATTCCAGCAGTGGCCACACCACTCCTAGAGGCAGTGTAGGGGCATGAGAGGTGACACGAATTGGCACAACTTCATCTTGTTGAATGGTGGAGATCAAGCCTGAAGCCTGGGCTATCACCAGTTTAATGACTAGCCAGGCAAGCAAGGCTGTGTTCATTTGAAGAGATGGAACCACTAACCCCTTGAGTGCAAAATGCAACTGATTGTTGTAACACCAGGCCACTCAGCCCTTGAGTTTGTTCCATAACTCATTTAGTCTGTAGATCTCTGTGACTTGACTCTAATTACTTCCCTCAGCTGCAAATTTTGTTTTATTCTCACCCAACAACAATCTATCACTCCTAGTCTGAAAATTTGAATTGACATTGCATCCACTGGTGCAGTAGAGAATTCAGATTTCCACTATTCTTCATGCAGAAAAAAATTCTAGTTCAGTCCAATATTAAGATTTTGACTCTATTTTTTCCCACACATCTCCAAGGCATGAGAAAATGGGAACACATCTATCAAAAACAGAATTGAACAGAGTTAAAAATCACACAACACCAGGTTATAGTCCAACAGGTTTAATTGGAAGCACACTAGCTTTTGGAGCGACGCTCCTTCATCAGGTGATAGTGCTATCACTTGATGAAGGAGCATTGCTCTGAAAGCTAATGTGCTTCCAATTAAACGTGTTGGACTATAACCTGGTGTTGTGTGATTTTTAACTTTGTACATCCCAGTCCAACACCAGCATCTCTAAATCAGAATTGAACAGGGCCTTGATTTCTGTATTTCCCCATAACGTCAGTATCTCTGACAGTGCAACACTCTTCTCAGTACGACCCAAGAGGATCAGTCTGCATTATTGCTCACCAAGCCTTTGAGTTGGCTTGGATCTCTTAACCATTGAGCAGTTTGCCTTTCTAACTGGCGCATCCCTCCCCCATGGTTTTAGAGTAATTGCAGGCACTGAATGGCTACTATCAAGAGTCATAGAGTCCTACTGTCATACAGTACAGGAAGCAAACCCTTCATTCCAACCAATCCATGCCAACAATATTGCCAAACTAAACAATTCCCAACTTCCCGCGCTTGGCCCATATCTCTCTAAACTTTTTCTGTTCATGAACTTTGCCAAATATATTTTAAACATTGTAAGTGCACCTGCATCCATCACTTTCTCTACAAATCACTCTCTGTATAAAAAAGTTGCCCCTCAAAAGTTGTCCTTTCTAAATCTTTCTCCTCTCTTCTTAAAAATATGTCCCATCGTTTTGAACTCGCCGACCCTAGAGAAAAGACGCTTGTCATTCACCTTATCTATCCCTCTCATGATTTTATAAACCATAATAAGGTCACCCCCCTCAATCTCCAATGCACCAGTGAAAAATAAGACCATAAGACATAGGAGTGGAAGTAAGGCCATTCGGCCCATCGAGTCCACTCCGCCATTCAATCATGGCAGATGGGCATTTCAACTCCACTTACCAGCGTTCTCCCCGTAGCCATTAATTCCTCGAGACAACAAGAATCTCTGAGACTTTCCAGGATATTCTTAAATCCATTCCCAGCAACATCCTGGTATGTCTTTACTGAACACACCCCAGTTGATAGTATCCTTCCCTTATTATGGTGACCAGAACTGCACACTGCACTCAAGAACAGGCATTTGTGGGTGGCACAGTGGCTCAGTGGTTAGCACTGCTGCCTCACGGGTTCAATTCCCGCCTCAGGCAACTGTCTGTGTGGAGTTTGCACATTCTCCCTGTGTCTGCGTGGGTTTCCTCCGGGTGCTCTGGTTTCCTCCCACAGTCCAAAGATGTGCAGGTTAGGTGAATTGGCCATGCTCAATTGCCCGTGGTGTTAGGTGCATTAGTCAGAGGGAAATGGGTCTGGGAGGTTACTCTTCAGAGGGTCAGTGTGGACTTGTTAGGCCGAAGGGCCTGTTTCCACACTGTAGGTAATCTAACCCATCTAATCTAATGTCCTGTACAACCAATCCGGAGACCCTATTAATGTTCTGAGGGTCCAGGTTCAAATGCCTTTTGGGAAGGAGACTAGCCATCCTCACCTAGTTAGATTAGATTAGATAACTTACAGTGTGGAAACAGGCCCTTCGGCCCAACAAGTCCACACTGACCTGCCGAAGCGTATACCACCCAGACCCATACTCCTACATTTACCCCTTCACCTAACACTACGGGCAGGCCTGGCTTACATGCGATTCCAGACCCACAGCAATGTAGTCGACTTTTAACTGCCATCTGGGCAATTAGGGATTGGCACAAAATGCTGGTCTATGCAGCGGCATCCTCATCCCACGAATGACTAAAGAAACAGATTCACTAACCTAATGGGAAATTCAGCTATCACTGTGTGGCTGGTTCAAAGCAGCCAGTTAAAAGAAGATTAACTATTAAACCTGCACAGTGAAATAGTTTTATTACAGAGGATGCAATAAAATGAGAGCATTTACAGAGAATGAAGATCCAATGTATTGGATGGATAAGGGGATTTGTGTTGTCTGCCTATTGAACAAAAGAAAACACATACAACTGTCATCTAGTACCCTTTAGGGAAGCACGTGGATTGTCAGAATCTTTGCTTGCTATCAGGTTTAGTGCTGAGTTAGTTGATCTCAGTGATAGTTGCGTATTCATTCTGTAACCTGGAGTAAGGAGGAGGCAAGATTAGTCTACGTTCTACCCTCCTCTGTGACTGGTGACAACCTCTTTGTTTTGGCGTGGCTAATGCACAAAGGAACTCTTGCTTGCTGCCCATGAATAAGGCACAATTAGAAAACATAACAGCCGAGAGGTCAGGCTGGGATGCAGGCATCCTCTGTTTTATTAATTGGGGTATTAATCAGAAGGCTACAGACAGAGGAGCAGGAACAGGCCATTTAGCCCAATCTGCTGAGCCATTCAATAAGATTATCGCTAATCTGATCATTGAGAACTCCACTCTCCTGCCTTTTTATCACGGGTAAAAACAAGGACAACAGATGCTGGAAACCAGAGACTAGATTAGAGTGCTGCTGGGAAAGCACGGCAGATCAGGCAGCATCCGAGGAGCAGGAAAATTGACGTTTCGGGTAAAAACACTTCATCAGGAATAGAGGCAGGGTGCCTGCAGAGTGGGGAGATAAGTGAGAGGGGGTGTGGGGGTCGGGCGGAAGTAGCATTGAATACAATAGGTGAGTAGGGGTGGGGATGAAGGTGATAGGTCAGAGAGGAGGGTGGAGTGGATAGGGGAAGGGAAGATAGGCAGGTAGAACAGGTCATGGGGATGGTGCTGAATTAGAAGGTTGGAGCTGGCGTTGAGGTGGGGGAAGGGGAAATGAGAAAACTGGTGAAATCCACATTGATGCCCTGGGGTTGAAGTGTTCCGAGGCAGAATATGAGGCGTTCTTCCATCCCCACCCCCATTCACCTATTGTACTCTATGCTACTTTCTCCCCTCCCCCACCCCCCTCTCATTTATCTCTCCACTCTGCAAGCACCCTGCCTCTATTCCTGATGAAGGGCTTTTGCCCGAAACATAGATTTTCCTGCTCCTTGGATGCTGCCTGACTTGCTGTGCTTTTTCAGCACCACTCTAATCTAGACTCTGCCTTTTTATCATGACCCTTGGGTCATTTACAGAGACTTGCCAACTTTAAGGGGGTTTAAATGGTCATTGGATAGACATATGGATGAAAATGGAATAGTGTTGGTTAGATGGGCTTCAGATTGGTTTCACAGGTCGGTGCAACATCGAGGGCTGAAGGGCCTGTACTGCACTGGAATGTTCTATGAGATTATCAGGAGATGGGGGCGAAACACATGATTGCATCAGGATCTCAAGCTGAAGACAACCTTTCTCCTCCTGGAAGGTACCGTCTGAAGCTCTGGTGGAGGCACATACAATTGTACCATTTATGTGGGAACTGGTTTATCAACTTAAAAAAGAAGAATGTAGGGCTACAGGGAGAAGACCAGGGAATGGCACAAGGGCTTTGCTCCTTTGGAGAGCCAGCGCAAATATGACTAATGGAATGGGATCCTTCTATACTGTCACTGAACTCTATAAATTGCTCTTCAGACCTCGAAGGAGTATTGAGGACAATTCTAGTTCAAGAAATGTGTCAAGGTCTAAACCAGAGTAGAGCCTGCCCCAATGCCAGTGACATGTTACTCTGGACAAGAGGCTCTGGTTATGGAAAACAATTCAACAGAGTAGGATTGCTCGCCCTTGAGTTGAATATTCCCAGACAACTGCGGTGGGTCTGGTGATAATGGGGAGGAGAGGAACCATTTCTGACACTTGCTTGAAGAACCCACTAATGGATAGGGATGCCAATCTGCTCACTACGAACCCAGTCAGGGTCCACGCTCCACCCAGTTTGTTCCTGACATTGAGGTTCCAAAGCCCGTGAAAATATCCAGCCCTTGGGAAGGCAAGAGCTTAAGATGTGACATGGTGGATGGTTCCAAGATGATTAGAGGCTGGGTTTGGGCCAGTGCAAGGATAGGTCTTCTCTCCGGCCAATGGCCAAGGGGACAGATTAAAAATCATTGGCAAAATGGCTGAAAGAGGAGATGAAGCGAAAATACTTTATTCAGAGAACTATTGGCATCAGGAACACTCCACCTGAGGTCTGTCTCCGATGGAGTTTAGAAGGATGAGGGGGAATCTGATTGAAACTTACAGAATACTGAGAGGCCTGGATAGAATGGACATGGAGAAGGCGAGACCCCAGGACACAGCCTCAGAGTGAAGGGGTGACCCTTTAGAACTGAGATGAGGAGGAATTTCTTCAACCAGAGGATGGGGAATCTGTTGTTGCCGCAGAAGGTTGTGGAGGCCAAATCATTGAGTGTATTTAAGATAGAGATAGATAGATTCTTGATTGGTAATTGGATCAAAGGTTATGGGAGAAGGCAGGAGAATGGGGTTGAGAAACATTTCAACCATGATTGAATGGTGAAGCAGAACCAATGGGGCGAATGGCCTACTTCCGTTCTTATATCCTATGGCCTTACAGTCTTATGGTCCATCTGAAAAGGTAATATAAGCTAAAATAGAATGGAAGCAAGTAATCTGAAAGAAAGTTGGTGATGACAAAAATCTTGCAAAGGTAAGGTCACCATCATCCCACTCCCTCATTAGAAGGAGAGTCCTTCATGATAACCTTAGTTGGTGTGGGAATTCATCCCGTGCTGTTGTGATCACTCTGCACTGCAAGACAGACATCCAGCCAACAGAGCAGAAGTGGGTACTGCAGATGCTGGAGATTAGAAACAAGATTAGAGTGGTGCTGGAAAAGCCCTTCATCATTCGTGATGAAGGACTTTTGCCCGAAACATTGATTTTCCTGCTCCTCAGATGCCGCCTGGCCTGCTCTGCTTTTCCAGCACCACTCTCATCTTGATCCAGCCAACTGAGCTCACCGGCCCCTTCTTACAAATGAAGCACAGTTGTGGGACCAAGCATGGCTAAACTTTGAAAGGACTGGCAAGTTAGACTGAATGACTTCTTTATCTATCAAGCTGGTGACACAGTAACAGTACAACAGGAGCCGGAAGCTCATTGACTCCTTCCAATTTACTTTCTTTTCTCTCTTTTCCTAAACTTCTTTTAATGTTTCCATTTATGATGGTACCTCACGTTTACTTTTCACGACTTCGGTGGAAGGTTTCTCCTCCTGGCACAACATCCTGGAATAGTGATATAGGCCTGCGGCCTAATGGGACAATCTCCCAGTGTGGTGGTCAACTCCAGGATGAGTAGTCTCAGTCTGGCATTGTGGTCTTGTCCTGGTGTGGAGGTCTTCTTCTGCAGCTTCTGGGTCTTCCAGCAGCTGGTTGTGAAGGTCTAGTCGACATAGACGTCTCGTCTGGGCATGGCAGGGTAGTCTCGGTCCAGCCCTGCGTGGTGTTCTCTGCCCAGTTTTTCAGGCGTACCCTGAATCCACGAGCAGTCAGTTGTACTGTAATGAACTCTTACTTCTTTTTTCTTATTATTTGTGACTTCTGTCATTAATTAAGGTACCATGTATGGCAATGTACAAAACTTTTCAATGTCTTTGTTGTAAACACACAAGAGACAATAAATTGATATTCTATTTTATTATATACAATATTCTGCAGTGCCATATGTTTGAAGTGAATGCAGAGTTCTGCATCCTTGCTTCAGCTCTCCTGCCCTCTAGTGTTAATAACCTTTACTCTCTCATCCACATCTAGAGGATGCTTAGCTGCAATTTCCGCCATCCACAGTGAGATACCGCAACAAAACTCATGTTCCCCTCCCCTCCCTTGTCAGCCTTTCACAGGGACCATTCTCCCTGGGACACCCTGGTCCACTCCTCCTTCACTCCGAACACACCCCGCACCCTCATGACACCTTTCCTTGCAAGTGCAGAAGGTGTAACACCTGTCCGTTTACCTCCTCAGTATCCAAGGCCCCAAACACACCTTCTAGGTGAAGCAGTGCTTCACCTGTACTTCACACAATCTGCCTTCACTGCTCACAACGTGGTCTCCTCGACATTGGGGGAACAAAACGTAGACTGGGTGACCACTTTGCAGAACATCTACATTCTGCCCACAAAAAAGACCTTGAGCTTCCTGTTATTTTAACACACCACCCAGTTTCCTGGCCAACATCTGTCTTAGCACCTCATTCTCCATTTGGGAACTTCACAGTCTTTTGGACTCATTGCTGAGTTCAACAATTTTAGGATTTAAGGCACTTTCTCCCATATCCGTATCCCAACCCCCACATAACAGGCCTTGTTATCACATGGTCTGCTATTATGCACACCCCTCGTTAGCCAATAATAGTCCCCATGAGTAGCCATTCATTTGCCTAGACTGACTGTTATCCACTCCTTCATCTGTCTGTTTTATTGGATTCTGTCCCCATCTGTCATTTATGCCTTACCCCTGGTCCCACCTTGTCTTCTGCAATTAAAACCGACCTTGTCATAGCTACCATTAGTTCTGAGGAAGGGTCACTGGTTCTGAAATGTTAACTCTGATTTCTCTCCACAGAGGATGCCAGACCTGCTGAGCCTTTCCAGCATTTTCTGTTCTATTTTCATTCTGTGGGGTCTTGCCAAAAGGCCAGTCACTTGGACACAATGACCAACAGAGCTGGTCAAATGTTTGAGGTGTAAATCGGGACACTGAAGTAGACAAGAAATAAAAAGCCAGTGCAAGACAAACCAAATGAAATCTTTTCATGCCACTCACCATGAGGTCTTGACGTGTTTGAAAGGAATTGATGTAATTGACATAATGTGAGTACTCCATCTGGCTGAGAATAGCTGTCATACATGCCACAAAATTACTCTAGAAAAGAAAATGGAAAATGGATTGTAAGCAGGACATGTCATCACCTTCAAAACATAGACAACAATAGATTTCTGACAAAGCATACTATTCGGTGATACAATATAAGATGTGTGGTAAGCTCAACAGGACTGGGGTTAACAGATTGCTTTTCCATCGACTTGTGTCATGTTGCAGACTAGTTAGTTGTGACCAATTGCTATGAATGACCAAAACTATTACTGTTGCTTTTCTCTTAGTGGGTCATGAGTACTTTTGGAAGTCTCGCCCAGACAACGTGGTGGAAGCAGAGTTGTTGAGCATCTTTAAGGCAGGGTAGAGATACTCCTGTCAAGCAAGCGGTTTTTGAAAGGTGATCAGGGACAGGTGGGAATGTGGATTCGAAGTGACAATCAGATCAGTCGTGATCTTACAGAGTTGTGAAGCAGACTGCAAGACCTGGATAGCCTACTCCTGCTCCTGATTCACATGTACATGCACATGTATGTAACCACTAATTCTTTGGTTCTGATGTATCAAGCTCATCCATTATTAAGATAAGTTGTGTCAATTGACCAATAGATTAATGTGGGGACAAGACAATTTTTGCAATTAACCCAATTCTCTAAAGCTTGTCCCCATCTACATGGCCCATCATCTATGAGATCTAAGTCAGGAGTGTGATAGAATACTCCCCACTTGACTGGATGGGTGCAGCTCCAATTCCACTCAAGAAGATTGACACCATCCAAGTCAAAGCAGCAAAGTTGTTTGGCACTGTATCCAGCACCTTCAATGTTCACAAGGCACATGAAAACATCACCACCTCCATGTACCTCTGACTTGGAAATTATTGTTTCTGCTTCACTATTGCTGGGTCCACATCTTGGAGTTCCCTTCTGACCAGCATGGTGAGTTTACTCACATCTCAAGAAAGCCGCTCACCTTTCCAAGGCAATTAGCGATAGGCAGCAAATGAGGTCCTAGCTGGTGAGACCCATATCCCATTGGGATATATTTAAACATTTTGATGCCAAACCAACCATTATCAGATTACAGCCTGAATATCTGCAAGAACAGATAAGCCAGGATTTTGTCTCATTGTGTTTCTTGTGCAAACCTTTGCAAAAGGTTTGCACAAGTTGTAGCTGTGAAATTTGTCTTCAAAAAATTATGTTTCATGGGATATCAAAGGGATCTGAAGGAACAATTAAAACGTGAAGAATCTTGAAATGTTTTTTTATTATGCATCTTAATTCCCCGGAGAAGAACATCTTACAGAATATTAAAGAATGGTATTTCAAGGAGTCTTTTCTGTAAAACAGCAGCTGGTTGCTCCTATCCTGCATTTCATAATCATTTTGTAATTCTTGCAATTGCTGCAGACCAAGTCAAATTGGGGCAGCCAGTCCAGAGAGCTTTCTATCTGTCACAAGTATTGGTCCAAGACACGCCTGCAATGAATCAGAGAATTCCTACAATCAGGAAGCAGGCCATTCAGCTCACACTGATGGTCTGAAGGGCAACCCGCCGAGACCTTATCCCTGTGGCCCTGCCTTTCCCATGGGTAATCCATCTAGCCTGCACATCTTCAGACACGATGGGCACTTCAGCATGGCCAGTCCACCTAACCTGTACATCTTTGGATTGTGGGAGGAAACCGGAGCACCCAGAGGAAACCCAACGCAGACACGAGGTGAGTATGTAAACACCACACAGGAAGTTGCCCAAGGGTCCCTGGTGCTGTGAGGTAGCAGTGCTAACCACTGAGTCACTGTGCCACCCCAATGCCACAATGGGGCAGCAAGGTTTCCCTCAACCACGTATCACCAAACTGAATGGTATAAACAAAAAGGTTTTGAGTTGGCTGACAATTAGAGGTACGTACAAACTATTTAATTCTGTAATTCTCAGACAATCCTTTGTGACCTCCTTCCTCTGAGTACAAGCTACAAAGAAATCAAATGCTGATTGATTCAGTCGAATTCCTGCACCATTAACGTCAATGATCCTTCACTCTGTGAACTAATAAAGACATTGTTCAGTCAATGCATTCACAAGGGTTTTCAGATAGATATGGATCAAAAGGACCACTCATCCAGTAAGATGCTACAATGAGATAGAAATTGTATTGGTTACAAATTGGACGGTTCGATCAAAGTACCTGCACTACCATGATAGGTTGAATGTTCTCCTTCTACATTGTAAGATTCTACTCTTACCTGAATACAACAAATACAGGGCAGCACGTTGGCTCAGTGGTTAGCACTGCCGAGTTCGATTCCAGCCTCGAGCAACTGTCTGTGCGGAGTTTGCACGTTCTCCGCATGTCTGCGTGGGTTTCCCCTGTGTGCTCCGGTTGCCTCCCACAGTCCAAAGAAGTGCAGGTCAGGTGAATCGACCATGCTAAATTGTCCATAATGTTAGGTGCATTAGTCAGGGGTAAATAGGGGAATGGGTGCGTTACTCTTAGGAGGGTTGGTGTGGACTTGTCAGGCCAAAGGGCCTTTTCCATACTGTAGGAATCTAATCAAGCTATCTCTAAACAGCAATAAAACAAAGAACCGCGGGTGCTGGAAATCAGAGACAAAAGCAGAAATTGCTGTAAGAGCTTTGCAGATCCAGCAGCATCAGTGGAAAGAAAGCAGAGTTAATGTCGGGTCTTCTGTCCACAGATGCTGCCAGGCCTGCTGAGCTTTTCCAACATGTTCTATTTATGTGACCGTCTTTGAAAGACAGAATGACAAACTCCTGCTCCTATTCTCTATGTCTGTGTGAAGTCTATAGGAGCACAGGGATCACAGTCGCTCAGTAGATCATGACCTAGCCTCAAGTTTCAGATCCTGATCTTTCGTTACTGTTTTCCTTGGTTTACTGAAAGCAGAGCTTCATGTTAGAGGCATCGATTAATTTCATCATCTAGAATGGCCTTTATTGAGAGGAGTCAGATAATCTCCCGGCTGTTCCACACCCTCTTGTTGCTCCACGTGCAATGCTAATCTCAGAATTAGCTTTTGCTATTTTCAGCTCATTTCAAAGTTACAAGTTATTTCCAGCCCAGTAGACCCATCCTGGGGAGTATGCTTGACATAAACACAGAAAGCAGCAGCAGGAATAGGCCATTCATTCCTTTGAGCCTGTTCCACCATTCCGTAAGATCATGGCTGATCATTCAATTCAATGTCCTGTTTTCATTTTGTACTCTTGTACTCTTTGATCCTTATAGCCTGAACAACTAACCAAATTGAAAACATGCAATGCTTTGCCCTCAACCAGGAATGGCTCAGTGGTTAGCACTGCTGCATCCCAGTGCCAGGGACCCAGGTTCAATTCCAGCCTCGGACAACTGTTGAGTGTTTGCATGGGTTTCCTCTAGGTACTTTGGTTTCTTCACACAGTCCAAAAATGTGCAAGTTAGACGGGCTGGTCATGCCGAATTGCTCTGCTGTGTCCAGGGATGTGCAGGTTAGGTGAATTGGCCATGCTGAATTGCTCTGTAGTGTTCAGGGGTGTGCAGGTTGGGTGTATTGGCCACGCTGAATTGCTCTGTAGTGTTCAGGGATGTGCAGGTTGGGTGGACTGGCCATGCCGAGTTGCTCTGTCGTGTCCAGGGATGTGCAGGCTGGGTGGTTTGGCCATGCTGAATTGCTCTGTAGTGTTCAGGGATGTGCAGGTTGGGCGGATTGGCCATGCTGAATTGCTCTGCCGTGTCCAGGGATGCAGGCTAGCTGGGTTAACCATGGGAAATGTGGGGGTATGGGGAGAGAGTGGGATTCTCTTCGGAGGATGGGTGCAGACCCGATGGGCCAAATGGGCTCTATCTGCAGGATAGGGATTGCATGAACTGAATTTTATGGCAACAAATTCCACAGACTCACCATCTCTGGGTGAAAACATTTCTCCCACTCTTCCTCATGTGATCCTAGAGATAGAATTACACCTTTTTCCTGTGTTTAAATAGCTTCCCTTCAAATGCATCTTGGCCATTCTTCTCAACTATTCCTTGTGAATTCTGCATGGCAACATTTCTCTGCTTCTGAAATGTCTCCTGAATTTCTGATTTCATTTATCAATATTGTATCTGTAAAGTTCTAATTTTATTTCTAAGTTAAAAAGAAAACCTTTTCTGCCTGTATCCTGTTAAACTCTTTCATTGTCATTGAGTTTAACTTCCTCACGTGACCTGATTCTTTCAGAAAAATAGTGACTGGCACCTCTAGCCTTTTGAGACAAGTGCGTTTGAGATCCCTTTGTGTTATGTCTGAAGTGGTGCTGCCTCAATTTACCTCAAAATGTGCCGAATGGCCTTTCTTCCACTCCTATGTCTTATGGTCTTAAAATGGCCTGACTCTCATGTTTTTGCTCTGATTTCTCCAGACCGAGGAGATAATTCCTCTGAAACACGATTCCTTTCCTTTTCCCATTTCAACAGCTTGTTTAGAACAACGTGCAACCATCAGACCATAGGAGCCAAAGTAGGCCATTCAGCCCATCGAGCTTGCTCTGCCATGCAATGAGATCATGGTTGATCTGATCACCCTCATCTCGACCTTCCTGCCTTTCCCCCGTAACCCTTGATTCCCACACAGATTAAAAACCTGTCTCAGTATACTTAACAATTTGCGAACCCAATCAAGTAAAGGGCAAGCGAGTTGAATTATCCTCAGAATTTAACCCTTTGAGCTTTGGTATAAGCCCAGAAGAACGTGCACTTCATGGCCAGCCTGTGCAGTTTGCCTGGCATCAGGCAGACAATGGTTTCAAAAGCTAAAAGCAGTCCTGAGAAAGCCAGAAAACTTACTGATAAGGCTGAGAGGAAGACAGGGTGGCAGGCACCTCATGTATAGCATAGATCCTGACATGGACCAGTTGGACTGAATGACCTGTGTCTCTGGTGCCTATTCTGCCTAAATTCTAAGTAAAAATGAAAAGGCCTGGCACATTCCCATGCAGTATGCCAGTCATCAACGCAGTCACCACTCAGTCCAGTCTCCTCCATCTCTATGCCAATGAGGTACTAAATTGCTCTTCGTGAAGTGTTCCTTTTATTAGCCAATAAATCAGAGGTCAGAGCTGCTATCAGCACTTATTTTATAGTCACTGCCATCTTTTTTATTAAATTCATTTTGAAAGATGGCCCAGACTTCTGATGGAAAGACGCACCGCAGTAAAGGTGGTGGGAGCAGTTTGATGGCGCTGTCCTTCAAAAGCTTCAAATAAAAACACGATTTCTCAGCAGAATTCTTCAATCCTGTGAAATGGCACAACGGATGTGGACCCCGCCACTGAGATCCCAGCAGTAACTTTGCAGGACCCGAACATCTAGGCAGGATTCTCGAAAATCAATGGTTCCTACGCTATGTCTAACAGGATGACTAACACCACCCCCCACCATTCAGTCCCCCGCAAACATGAAGGAAAATGTACAAGGGAAGCCTTTCAATATGTCAAACTCGGGCATGAGGAAGCACTTGCACTGCACCTGCACCCTTCACAGCCGCGTAATATCTCAAAGCATTTCACAACCAATGAAGTGCCTTTGTTCTAACCTAAGCAACACAGCAGCCAATTGGACACAGAAGTTTTTCAACAATCAGCAATCCTCAGCTAGTTATGGACAAGTGGAGCACAAGGAGAGTCTGTTTGGTCCATCAAGTCTGTACTGGTTCTTTCATACAGTGACTCAGCTACTCCGACCCTGCAACACCCCCACCTCCCACATTCCTGACCCTTTTTCGCCTGCAAGGATGGCCCAGTGGCTCAGTGGTTAGCCCTTCTGCCTCTCAGCACCAACGACCCAGGTTCGATTCCACTCTCGGGCAGCTGTGTGGAGTTTGAACATTCTCTCCATGTCTGTGTGGGTTTCCTCTGGGTGATCAGGTTTCCTCCCACAGCCCAAAGATGTGCAGATTAGGTGGATTGGTCATGGGAAATACAGCGTGACAGTGATAGGGTGGGAGGTGGGACTGGGTGGGATGGTCTTGATGGCCCAAGTAGCCAGCTTCCACACTGTAGGGATTCTATGATTCTATAAGAATTAGGGGCATAGAATCACAGAGATGTACAGCATGGAAACACACCCTTCAGTGTAACTGGTTCATGATGACCAGATATCCTACATTAATCCAGTCCCATTTGCCAGCACTTGGCCTGTACCCCTCCAAGCCCTTACTATTCATATATCCATCCAGATGCCTTTTAAATGTTGTAAGTGTACCAGCCACCACCACTTCCTCTGGCAACTCATTCCATACATGCACCACCCTCAGTATGAAAAAGTTACCCCTTAGTTCCCTTTTAAATTTTTCCATGATCACCTTAAACATATGCCCTCTAATTCTGGACTCTCTCAACCCAGGAAACCGACGCACCAGAGAAAACAGCCCCAGCTTATTCAGCCTCTCCCTATAGCTCAAACCCTCCAATCCTGGCAGTGACATTATAAATGTTTTCTGCACCCTTTCAAGTATCACAACATCCTTCTGATAAGCTAAAGAATATGCTATTACGCCGCCCATTCTAAATCCTGATCATTAGTTGTGTAAAAGCATTTCACTATGGCCAGCTAAAACTTAGCTTGGTCTCTGTGGTGAATACATGTCAGCCAGAACTCTTCCCCACAGCCCCAACAAAGGCAGACTGTTCAAACTACTGCAGCTGCACTTGGAAGAGGGAGGTCAACTAATGCTTTTGATTGTGTTTCAACTTCAGATATTGGATGAAGATGAGACCAAGGTCGTGGTGACTCTCAGTGCGAGGCTTAATAATGTCTCAGATCTCCAGTCTCTCCTTTCAGTTTTCCTTTCCTGCCATTCTCACAGGCTTGTTAAACCCGAGTTTTATTTGTTACAGACCAAGCCAGACCTCCACAAAACATTTCAAGAAGGAAGCCGAAATCCTAACTTTGCGAGTTGTTTAAAGCAGGTGTCACATGAGAGAGATGTCGCTGGTCAAACCAAGTAGTTTTAAACAAAACAGAATTTATTACAAGATTGCCAAATGAAACACAAGCAATAGGGAACAATAACTTAACCTATCCGAAAAACCAACAGGATATGCCAACTTAACAGCGCTGTTCCAAATACTTGCAACAATCCCCATAAACACCACTTGGCACAAAAGATGAAATCAAACCCAGGGTCTGACAGGAGACAAGCCAGAGAGAGAGGAGGATCGGAGTGGATTTATGGGGTCCAGAAGCTTTTTCAACACCACCATGCTAAAACCAAACAAACCAAGCCAGAAGAAAGCTGACCTGGGAGGACTGGCCACTCCCCTTTTACTGTACAAATGTTTTTTTTTAAACTTGAAAGCCTTTTGCCTGAGGCATCACCTGTTAGCTACAATCAAACTGACCCTAAAACCCTTCAACTTAGACTTTTCAGAGTCTGTGTTTTTTACGACCTCTCTGAAAAAAACAACAAGGATAACATAACCTTGTCAAAGAAGCAGCATTGTCAAATGTCCGAGGGACAAGTGGAGTTTATTTTAGATAAATGTGAGGTGCTGCATTTTGGAAAGGCAAATCAGGACAGGACATCAACACTTAATGGTAAAGTCCTGGGGAATGTTGCTGAACAAAGAAACCTTGGAGTGTAGGTTGAAAGTAGAGTTGCAAGTTGATAGGATAGTGAAGAAGGTGTTTGGCACGCTTGCCATTATGGGGCTGAGCATTGAGTAAAGGAGTTGGGAGGTCATGTTGCGGCTGTATAGGACATTGGTTTAGCCACTTTTGGAATATTGCATGCAATTCTGGTCTCTGCTATAGGAAATATGTTGTGAAACTTTAAAGGGTTCAGATAAGATTTATAATGATGATGCAAGGGTTGGACAGTTTGAGCTATAGGGAGAGGCTGAATAGGCTGGGGCTGTTTTCCCCTGGAGCGACCAAGGCTGAGAGATGATCTTATAGAGGTTCACAAAACTATGAGGTGTAAATAGACAAGGTCTTTTCCCAGGGGTGGGGGAGACTAGAAGTAGAGGGCATAGGTTTGGGGTGAGAGAGGTAAGATTTAAAAGGGACCTAAGGGGCAAATTTTCAGGCAGAGGGTGGTGCATACATGGAATGAGCTGCTAGAGGAAGTGGTGGAGGCTGGTACAATTATAACATTTAAAAGGCATCTGGAAGGGTATATGAATAGGTCGGCATGGGCGAGTTGGACCAAAGGGTCTGTTTCTGTGCTGTAAATCTTTATGAATCTGTGACTCTATCTTATTGTGATTAACTGCAGCCTCTCTAATAATCTCTTCAACCGTAATGTTGAGGAACACTGTACTCTTTTAACCTTCATTTCGGGTCTGTCATGAAAATATAAACACTGCTCATAAGCAAAGGAGGGAAGAGGGAATTCTTTTGAGGGAGTTGATGAGGAAGAGATGAGAATGTTGACATTTTAATCGTAATGCCTTGTTATGAGCAACGCATCCTTGATCTGGGCAAAAAAATAATTACAGAACTAATTGGGAACTGAGCCTACCCACAGTCAGAAAATGTCATTTGCTAAATACAGCAAGTAATTTATTAGAAAATGTCATGTCATACAAACTTCTGAATGGATCTTCAACCTTTTGTGCCATGCAATTTGTTCAATTAATCCCACAACCAGCATGACGGTAACTGCGTTTGTGAGGGTGAGATGGAAGAAATGAGTTGAAATAAACACAGGGGAAAAGACAGCATTCCTCATTTGCCATTCTTGGCTCAGTTGGTTACAGTCTTCTTGCAATTACAAAGTTGGCAGATCCCCTGGCATTATTTAAAGTGGGGGAGCTCTCTCCAGTGTCCTGACCAATAATCAGGGCGGCACGGTGGCACAGTGGTTAGCACTGCTGCCTCACAGCGCCTGAAGACCCGGGTTCAATTCCCGACTCAGGCGACTGACTGTGTGGAGTTTGCACGTTCTCCCCGTGTCTGCGTGGGTTTCCTCCGGGTGCTCCGGTTTCCTCCCACAGTCCAAAGATGTGCGGGTCAGGTGAATTGGCCATGCTAAATTGCCCGTAGTGTTAGGTAAGGGGTAATGTAGGGGTATGGGTGGGTTTCGCTTCGGCGGGTCGGTGTGGACTTGTTGGGCCGAAGGGCCTGTTTCCACACTGTAAGTCTAATCTAATCTAATCTAATCTAATCATCCCTCAATCAGAAAGAAAACAATCTTTACGCTGCTACTTGTGAGCTCTTGCCTCTGTCTTTTGTCTGTTCTAATTTCCATATTACGACAATTCAAAAGCATGTCATAGAGTCAGAGAAATGCGCAGCACGGAAACAGACACTTCTGTCCAACTCATCCATGCCAACCAGATATCCTAAACAAGTCCCATTTGCCAACATTTGGCCCCATTCGTCTAAATCCTTCTTATTCATGTACCCATCCAGATGCCTTTTCAATGTTGTCATTGCACCAGCCTCCACCACTTCCTCTGGCAGCTCATTCCATATGCACACTCCCCTCTGCATGGAGAAGTTGTCCCTTATGCCCCTTTTAAATTTGTCCCCTCTCACTCTAGACCAATGCCTTCCAGTTCTGGACTCCGAGTTTACCTTATCCAGGCCCCCTCGTGATTTTGTGTTGCTGGAAAAGCGCAGCAGGTCAGGCAGCATCCAAGGAACAGGAGATTCGACGTTTCGGGCATAAGCCCTTCTTCAGGAATGAGGGAGGAAGTGAGCTTCTTCAAGGAAGGCATCTTTGCAAGAGGATTCGCAGTAGGTTAAAATCTTCGAGGAGAAAGTGAGGTCTGCAGATGCTGGAGATCAGAGCTGAAAATGTGTTGCTGGAAAAGTGCAGCAGGTCAGGCAGCATCCAAGGAACAGGAGATTCGACGTCTCGGGCATAAGCCTATTCAAAAACAGCCCCAGCCTATTCAGCCTCTCCCCATAACTCAAGCCTTCCAACCTTGGCAACATCCTTGTCTAGAAAATGCTTTTGTTACATCACGATTGGTGGATTATCAATGGAATTTCCATCCTTTACTCTTCGAAGCTTTTTCCCTTACCATTTAGGGCAACATTGTCCCTGTTTTTCATGATAGTTATGAATGATCTCAGTGTGGAGGGAGCAACTTCAAAGGTTACAAACATCACAAACATCGGGGGAATTGGAAACTGAGAGGAGGTCAGTGTGGAGCTCCCAAAAGGATATTGACAAGTTGGTGGAGTTGCAGGCAGGTGGCAGATGTGGAGATATGTGGGGTGATGCAGCTTGATAGGAAGAACACTGAAATGCAGCATAGAATAAAGGGTACAATTTTAACATGGGTTCAGGAGCAGATCAACCTGGATGCATTCGTGCACAAGGACAGGTAGGGAGAGAGCAGTAACTAAAGCATGCAGTATTCTCAGCTTTATTATTATCAGCACAGAGTACAAGAGCAAAGAGGAGATTTTGAACTTTCACAATACACTTGTTGGGCCTCAACTGGAGCAGTGTACACAGCTCTGGGTGCAACATTGCCGGAAAGATGAGAATTTGTTATAGAGAGTGCAAAAGCGGTTTCAAGGAACGCTTCCAGGGATGAGGAAGCTCAGTTGTGAGGATGGATTGAAGAAGTTGGAACAGCTGTCCTTGGAGAGAGGATGTCCAAAAAGGAGATCTGACTGAGGTTCTCAAAGTCATGTGTGCGCTGGTTAGGCTACGTCAGGGAAAATGTTCCCATTCATAAAAGGAACAATAACAGGAGGGTCGCACTCAAATCGATTGACCAAAGGTACAAAAGTGAGGATTTTTCACACAGCAAGTAGTTAGGCCTGGCATGTTCTGCCTGGAATGTGGTGAAAGCAGGTTCCATCAAGGCATTCAGGAGAGCTTTAGATCATTATTAGGAAAGAAATGGTGTGAAGGGTACGGGGAAAAACCAGAAGCTTGTCACCAGGTAATGATGCTCATTAAATGAGCCAGAACAGGCGCAACGGGACAAATGGCCTCTTTCTGTGTCGTGACACTTCTGTGAAGCTGAGATTTGTTGATGAAAGATGGCGATCATGTTTAGCGTTGGCCAATCCTAGTACCAAGGCTAACCCTAATCCCTCAAAGCCAAGATAATACAACCTATCATGCTCCAAGGAGCTCATTGAGAGCTGACAGGCCTATCAGAGGGCAGGATTGGCAGGATATAAAGATAAAACAGAGACTTGGACCTTTTGGGTCCTAAAGATGGCCACTCAAGGCCGATTCCTCAGGAGATGCACGGCAATGTTTGATTGGGGAGAGAAGGATTGCTGGATAGGTGACGGAGATGGAATCACAGGCAGAGTTAAGGGGAGTAGCTTTCAGGAGCCAGCCCCCTTGCTCACCATCCCTGCATCTGATTGCTCCCAGGTCATGGCATGTGGGTATGTCGTAATGTTCTTTGCATCTTCAAAACACAGTTTGTATTGATCATTTGAGCCTTTACACCCAACCATCAGGTACCAACAAGGAAAATGTCCATTTGTAAGGTGAAACATTGATGTTGACATGAGTATAGCGTGTCATGGCTGAGAAGGATGGGGTGAGGTTGGTGTCAGTGGTTCAACTATCTTGTTGAGACTAAACAAAACACATGATTTTTGTGGGTTTCATAAAGGGGTCATCTTATACACTGGATCAGCTTCTATACTGCGATCTACAATACTTGAAAAGAGTTCAGATCAGAGTGGTGCTGGAAAAGCATAGCAGGTCAGGCAACATCCGAAGAGCAGGAAAATCAATGTTTCAGGCAAAAGCCCTTCATCAGGAATGCTTCATCAGCCCTTCCTGATGAAGAGCTTTTGCCTGAAATGTCGATTTTCCTGCTCCTCAGATGCTGCCTGACCTGCTGTGCTTTTCCAGCACCACTCTGATCTGAACTCTGATTTCCAGCATCTGCAGTACTCACTTTTGCCTCATATTCGAAAAGACTCAATTTCTCCAAAACTGCAACCATAATCTTCATTTGTATCCTCTTGCCTGGGCAAAAACTCAGTCCATAAATTGGTTTATTGATCTTCATCGCTCTTTCTCTGATTGTTTTCCTGAGGTACCACGATGTCATCTTCCTTTTATTCCTCATGGAAAAATCAGCCTCAATGAGGGAAACAACGATGAAAGGGGGAGAGAGAAGAGCCTATCACAACTTGGTCAGAAGTCAGAGTTAAAAAAATGACCAGACTCATTTGGACTGAACTGACGTGACAGAACAGAGAAACACACTGAACTCCTTTTAACCACAAAGAACTCCTCTTATTGTTAAAAATCGCACAACACCAGGTTATAGTCCAACAGGTTTAATTGGAAGCACATCAGCTTTCGGAGCATCGCTCCTTCATCAGGTGTTAGCACAACCACCTGACGAAGGAGAGACGCTCCGACAGCTAGTCTGCTTCCAATTAAACCTGTTGGACTATAACCTGGTGTTGTGTGATTTTTAACTTTGTACACCCCAGTCCAGCACTGGCATCTCCTAATCATGACTCCTCTTATTATGTTCAGTGCTTTCAAGCATTTTGATTCCTGCTCTGCTCATACAGAGAGAGGATTTGCTTAAGGTGCCTCGGTGGGAGTGCTTGATGTATGATCAGTCAGTGAAATGACAGGGAAAGGATCACAGCTTGCAAGGATAATAAGGAAACCTGACAGTGCACATTCTTGTCACTGGAATGCTATCCACTCTGTGGGAGGGAGGTCCTGTTTATCTTCCTCTTTATAAAAGATAGTTGTTTCTCTTCACTGATTCAAAGATGTATCTATTTAGAAATCGAGAGCCCCTCTTTGCCATCAGAGTTGCCGTAAACTTCTGCACGAGCGCTTTGCCAAATTTTATAATCTCTAAACAAGACTACATGAGTGGTGTTTCCCTTTCCCCGGCAATACGAACAACTTGAATTGTTTAGTCCCTTTTTGTCATCCTGCCAGGACAACCAATCCATAACCTTTGAGATGTAATCATCATTACCAGGCAATTTGTACACAGCGAGTTCCAGCTAGCAATTACGAGACTGACCCTCCAGTATTTCTGAATTAAGAAACTCGCTATTAAAGTTTTTCATCTCACACTCACCAGGACAGAGACAAGAATACCAGCATTTCAAAGGACACTGTGTAGGGAGCTGATTGGTTAGCAATTCAACTGTGATTGGTCCAGATGTTGCCATGCGGAGTGTACCAGGGAAACATTGTCTCCTGGGCTTTTGTTTAATTCAAAAAAGGCACAATGACACGACATTATTTTTCTTGGCGGAGGAATCAATGACTGAGGACATCGATTTAAGATAAGGGGCAGAAGGTTTAGAAGGGATGGAATATGTCTTTTTCATTCAGGGGGTGGAGAGAATCTGGAACTTTGAGGGTTATGATAGCAGAAACCCTTGTAACATTTAAGAAGCATTTAGATGTCCACTTGCAATGCCAATGCATAAAAGGCTATAAGGAGAAAGTGAGGACTGCAGATGCTGGAGATCAGAGCTGAAAATGTATTGCTGGAAAAGCGCAGCAGGTCAGGCAGCATCCAAGGAGAAGGAGAATGTACGTTTCGGGCATGAGCCCTTCTTCAGGAAAGGCTATAAGCTAAGTGCTGGAAAATGAGATTAGATTAAGGGCTGATGAAGGGCTTATGCCCAGAACGTTGATTCTCCTGCTTCTTGGATGCTGCCTGGCCTGCTGTGCTTTTCCAGCACCATATTCTTGACTTAAGATTAGTTAGGTGGTTGCTTTTGACCAGTGCAGATTAAATGGGCTGAAGAGCCTTTTTTCTGTGTTATAGAAATGTTATATGACTCTATATAAGGGATATGGGCCAAAGAAAGTTATATGGAGTTTGGCCACCAATCTCACTGAATGATAGAACAAGTTCAAGGGGCTGAATGGCCTACTCCTGCTCCTACATAACTATAAATTAAGCAGAATTTTCTCTTTATTTGTCAAAGGGACAGGGCATTGCCAAGCCAGCATTTATTGCCCATCCCTAATTGCCCACGGTGCTGTTAAACATCAACCACATTGCTATGGGTCTGCAGTCACATGTAGGCCAGACTGTGTTTGCATGGTAGACTTCCTTCCTTGAAGGACATTAGTGAACCAGATGGGTTTTTACGGCAATTGGCAGCAGTCACCATTGGGCCAGCTTTCTTTGTAATTCCCAATTTTCTTTTGAATTCAAATTTCACCATCTGCCATGGTGGGATTTCAAATCATGTCCCTAGAACATTAACCTTGGGTTCTGGATTACCACGATGCCACTGCTTCCCCTATACTGATTTTTTAATGTGTCCTGAGCTGACAGTAAATCTGGTTGAGATTAGCCCAAATGCATTTACTGTGGACCCTGACTAACTTCACCAAAGATGAGAGAAGGCTTTCGGTGCATCAATTAAGACCAGACCAATTCTGGGTCCCAAGAATGATAGTCTAACACCTGGCTCACTGTTAGACACAACTCTCACCCTTTACAAAATAAAGAGAAGGGTTGAGAATGAGCAAATGCTGTTCACTTCGCCAATTCTAATCTGTGCAGTGAGCCTTGTTTGCACCAATTGGCATTTAGTGTACACTTCAGCAGCTCTTTTACTTCCCATTCCACATGGGGTACCAGGATAGAACACTGACTAGCCTTCTGCTTTTGTTTGTGCAGTGTTACAGACCCAGACTACTTGTCACTTTTCCCTGTGAAATAGCAGGCAATGCACTCTAAAAGGATGTCATTGTGCAAGCACATTGGGACAGGAGGTTCAGCAGTAGCTGCATACAATTAGGTATGTTCTGCACCTCTCATATCTTAAGTGCCAACAAATTTGTACAAATGGAGAAAGGCCCTTTGGCCCAACATGTCCATGCTGGCTATCACATATCCATCTATTCTAATCCCATTTTCCAGCCCATGGCCTGTAGCCTTGTAGATTAGATTCCCTACAGTGTGGAAACAGGCCAGCGGCATAACAAGTCCACACCGACCCTCTGAAGAGTAACCCACCACCTCTGACTAATGCACTTAACAACTATGGACAATTTAGCATGGTCAATTCACCTGATCTGCGTCAATTCACCTGATCTGCACATCTTTGGAATGTGGGAGGAAACCCACACAGACACGGGGAGAAGGTGCAAACGCCACACAGACAGTCGTCTGAGGCTGGAATCGAACCTGGGACCCTGGCACTGTGAGGCAGCAGTGCTAACCATTGAGCCACCATGCCACTAGTTTTGCCTTTTTACCCTAACTATGCCTTTTATAACATTGCACAGTCAGGATTCCCCCTCTTCCCCTCAACCTTTGCTGTTCTAAGAAAAACAACCCCATATCCTGATCGGCAGACTAAAAATCCAAAATATTTATCTTTCTTTATAAGGGTTGAAGGTTTTTTTTGATATTGGGTTTGAATGTATTGTTTATAGCTCAGTAACAGCCTGTAGTGTTGAGAACCGAGAGGACTGCGGGCACTGGAAATCAGAAAAATATCAGAAACTGCTGGAAAAGCTCAGCAGGTCTGGCAGCATCTGTAGAGAGAAATCAAAGTTAACTTTCTGAGTCCAGTGACTGTGTAGAATACCACCAGAATACCAACTGATGTTCTGAGGAAGGGTCACTGGATTAACTCCGATTTCTCTCCACAGGCACTGCTCAAGCTGGTGAGCTTTTCCAGCAACTTTGTTTTTTACGCCTATAGTTTGGAGTTGGCTTCGTTAAGAATGTTTCACAATATAAAGATAACCCAAGCTTCTTGGAAGAGCAGTTACTATGGTTCACCTCTGTAATCAAACTTCCAACTTTGCTTTGCTAAAATATTGCTGTAAAAAGCAAACTGATTGCAATGAAGCCTGAATATCGCCGTAAATATTTCTTTTAATATGCTCCTGTACTAACATTTATTTTATATCAAGAAACCTTGAGATGATTCATGCGCAAGATAGAGAGAATTAAGACAGTCTCAAGCCTGGGTATGAATTATGTCTGTAGAAGGATCTTTCCTACTGGTCTGATCTGCACAGAAATGATCCACCTGTCTGAAACCTTGCCTCAGATGAATTAATAGCAGGAGTTGGCTATTCATCCCCTTGAGTATCTTCCATCAGTTATTAAGCTCATGGCTGGTCTGACTATGGCCATTTTCCTGTCTACCCCTTGAGTCCTTTTCAAGCAAGAATCTAACTTAGTTTCAACAATTTCCATTAAGGGGAGAAACTGTCTAGTGGCATTATCACTGGACTGTTAGTATCATAGTGGTAGATGCAGGAGTTTTGACCTGTCAAGCCTGCTCCACCCTTCATGGCTGGTCTATCCATTGTCTCAGCTCCTCCTACCTGCATTATTCCCATAACTCTTAATTCTCTTACCATGCAAAAGCCCATCCAATTGTGTCTTGAATCTATTTAATGAATCTGCCTCTGCTGCTTCATTGGCAGAGAATTCCATTGATTCATTCAATTCTAGGAAAAGCAGTACCTCCTCATCTCTGTCCTAAATCTACTCCCCCTAATCTTGAGGCCATGTCCCCTAGTCCTAGTCTCACCCACCAGCGGAAACAAATTGCCTGCCTCTATCTTATGCATCCCTTTCATAATTTTATATTTTTCTAAAAGATCCCTTCTCATTCTTCTAAATACTAGGGAATACAGTCCCAGGTAACCCCCTCATCCCCGGAATCAACCTGGTGAACCTCCTCTGCACCGCCCCCAAAGCCAGTATATCCTTCCTTATGTAAGGAGACCAGAATACTCCGGGTGCTGCTTCACCAATACCTTGTACAACTGCAGCAGAACCTCTCTACTCTTCAATTCAATTCTTCGAGCCTATATTGCATATGCCCTCCAGAGACCCAGGTAATGGGAACCTTAGTTCAAATCCCACCATAGCAGATGACGGAATTTAAATTCAATAGAAAATCTGGAACTAAGAGTCCCTAATGATGGCCATAAATCTATTCTTAATTGTTGTGGAAAACCCATCTATTTCACTAATGTCCTTCAGCAAGGAAACTGTCATTGTTACCTGGTCTGGCCTACATGTGACTCCAAACCCACAGCAATGTGGCTGACTTTTAACTGCCCTCTGGGAAAATAGGGATGGGCAATAAATCCTGGCCAACCAACACCCACATCGTGTGAAGAATTTTTTTAAAAAGCAAGAGAATTCCACAGACTAACCTCGAGTTCTGAAGGAAGTAGTTGGGAGGTTTCCTTTTCGCTGTCATGGCTTCCATGTGCAACCTCCTACAGCAGTGGCCACAGTTTACCCATCATTGCTGTACTCATTGACCTATGTTAAGTGCTCTCTGTCCCTAAACGTTTCTGTTTTAGAAATTCACTCACTTATTCAACTGTCTCCAAGGCCTCATCCCTCTCTATGTTGGTAATCTCCTCTATGACATTTCAGCCCTCTGGGCAGCATGGTGGTTCAGTGTTTAACACTACTGTCAGGTACCTGGGTTCAATTCCACTGTCGGGTGACTGTCTGTGTGGAGTTTGCACATTCTCCCTATCTCTGTGTCCAAAGACTGTGGGTTAGGTGGATTGGCTATTTTGTAGAGGCCAGGGAGGGAAGGCTAGATGAGTTTGCTGTGGTAAATGCAGGGCTATGGGGTTGGGTCTAGTTGGAATGCTCTTTGAAGGGAGCAGTGCAGACTCGATGGGCCAAATGGCCTCTTTATGCACTCTAAGGATTCTATGATTCTCCTGCACTCCTCAAAATCTAGCTTCTGATACATCTCTCACTGCCAAAGCCTCCCTGAAAGCCCTGCCTGATCTCTGGAATTTCCCCATAAACATTTCTGCTTCCTTCTCCCTTCCTTCAAGTAGTTTCTTTAAAAGTTGCATTTTGGATCATAAAAATGGCACAATAAATAAAAACCCACACTTCTTCTGTTTCTTTAGCCCATTATCTTAAATCTGTGTTCTCCAGTTAGTAATACTCCAGCCACTGGTTCTTATTGATCCTCTCAAAATCCTTCATAACCACAAGCACCTGAAAGAACTTCCTACTTAACCTTTGCTGCACTTAAGGAGAATAACTCCAACCTCAGTAGTTCCACAGAAGTGTCTTCCCTCATCTCTGCTTACAATTCCAGTAGGTCATCTGTGCAGCCTCTCCAGGGTCTTGCCATCCTCCACAAGGTCACACGTGGAATTGGATATAGTACTCCAGTATAGGTGCAGCCAACCATTTATCAAAGGTTTAGCACAACTTTGTGCTATTTTATTTGTTAATAAAGTCATGGATCCTACATTTTTATAAAAAAGACTTCTCAATTTTTCTTGCCATTCTGTAAGGTCTGTGTATGCAGTACCTCTCTGTTTCAGCACTTTCTTCAAAATAATACCATTTGGTTTATAATGCCTCTCCTTATTCTCCCTTTGAAAATGTATCACTTCACACTGGTTTGCATTACTTTTCATTTGATAAGTGTCTGATGAGCCTTTTTTTTTGTTTAATCATTCATGGGAAGAGCCCATCGCTGGCTAGGCCAGCATTTAATACCCATTTCTAATTCTAGTCGGTGGTTAAGCATCAATTCTATTGCTGTGGTTCTGGAGTCACATGTAGGCCAGACCGGGTGAGGATGATAGGTTTCCTTCATAGGATCCTTACTGTGTGGAAACAGGCCCTTTGGCCCAACAAGTCCACACCAACCCTCCAAAGAGCAACCCACCCTACCCGATTATCCTATACTTACGCCTGACTAATGCACCTAACCTACACATCCCTGAACACTTTGGTCAATTTATCATGGCCAATTCAACACACCTGAACATCTTTGGATTGTGGGAGAGACCCATACAGACATGGGGAGAATATGTAAACATTAGTACACCAGATTGGTCTCTCTGACAATTGGCAATGGTATCATGGTCATCATGAGACTCTTAATTCCAGGATTTTATTGAAGTCATATTCTGCTGTAGTGGGATTCAAATCCGGATCCTCAGAACTTTATCTGGATCTCTAGATTAATAGATGAGTGATGATACCATTTTGCTATCACCTCCCCAAAAGTGGCATTGCTCATATTCATCAATTAGTTTCACTTGCTTTTCCAAGCTGTAATCAATTCCTTCTTCATTTAAAAGCAGTGTCTATATAACTTTTTGTTTTTGTTTTTCACTCCACAATGCAGTTTATACAACTCCAGCCAACCAAACATTTTCAACTGTCCCTGGAATGTCGAAACTGAACAAGAAATCACCCCATTCCACCCGGGAAAGTTGGAACAAAACTGACATAGACTCACTTTCAGGTGCTCTATGATTTAGGCAAACTTTAAAAAAAGAGAGAGCACATTATAGAGTTTCCCTTTTGTCTTCCAGGCCCTTCCCCTGCCCCCTTACCATTTTCCCCCGGACAGAATATTTCCATCTTTCCGCAGTTCTGATGAAATATTGTAAACATTGCCCTGGGGAGATGCTACGGACATGCTAGCATGCTAACGTTGCCAGCGATTTCCGATTTTATTTCAGATTTCCAGCATCTGCGGTGACTTGCTTTTGTGTTAAAAATGCTTTGGGAGGGGAAAAATATTATCCTGGCAATGATAGTCCACATATTTCAAGAGACAGACAAGCTGAAAAGGCCTCAGGATTCCTAAATGGCTTCTCTTCTCCCCCCCCCCTCACAAGTGTTTTAGACTTTGAATGATCCTATTGATCAATTCCTGGTTGGTTGAGCACAACTGGTTTTTCTTGCTTAGATATTATCCTGAGTCAGCAAAGGATGAATTTGTTCAATTGAGTCCTATGATTTTTCAAAAGCCTGGGTTCCTTGAGCAAACATAAGGCACTGGAATAAAATCAGGGTAGGTCATTCAGCCCTGAAAATTTATCAACTCTTTGATAAGACTGTGCATGATCATCTGTCTCTACTTTCTGCTTCATCCCCATACCTCCTGAGTACCTTAGAGTCATAGAATCATGGGGTCCTACAGCACAGAGACAAACTGGTCCATGCCGATCAAAATATCCATCCAGTCTAACCCCATTTCCCTTCACTTGGCCCATATCCTTCCAATCCTTTCCTATCCGTGTATCCGTCCAAATGCCTTTTAAATGTTGTTCACGTACCCACCTCAACCATCTCTACCAGCAGCTCATTCCATATGCTCACCAGCCTCTGTGCAACAAAATTGCTCCTCAGCTTCCCCCATTTTCTTTCCCATCTAACTCCAAACTGATGCCTTCCGGTCCTCGGTTCCCCAAACCTGGGAAAAGGACTGAGTGCATTCACCTCCTCTCAGTCTCCTCTGCTCCAAAGAAATTTTCCAACCTGTCCCTGCCTTATTTAGTGATTATTGTTTATTTTTGCGTGTTTTAAAATTGCGAGCTGAAATGAGAAAGAACTGATTTTAAACAGAAGGTTGACTGCATGTTTTGAAAGCAAGGAATTTGATACTGATTGTGAACCCTGTTTATGTAGCTGTGGGCTCCAGCAATGTGCAGATGAACTGGAGCCAAGGGGTTGCAAAGGAAGCTGCATGGTCTGTGCGATGGGGATAAGTTACTAGTGATAAAGGTACTCTTCCTGCCAACAACTGTGTGATTGGTTATCGAGTAGTTGAATAGTTTGTGTTTGTGAACAAGAAAGTAAGATGTTGGTTGAGACCATGGTAAAAATCATAGAATCCCTACAGTGTGGAAGCAGGCCATTTATCCCATTGAGTCCACACCTATCAAGCTAAGAGAATCTCACCCTCCCTACCTTATTCCTGTAAACCTGCACTTACAAATGGCTAATCCATCGAGCCTACACATCCCTGGATTTATGGGCAAGTTAGCACTTCCAATCCATCTAACTTGCACATATTAGGATTGTGGGAGGAAACCAGTGCACCCTGAGGAAACTTATACAGACATGGGGAGAATGTGCAAACTCCACACACACACAGTCACACGAGAGTGGAATCAAATGCAAGTCCCTGTTGCTGTGAGGCAGCAATGCTAACCCACGGAGCCACAGTGCTGCACTAAGTTGGAGTATTATACTGGACAGACTTCTGAAGCTTGGGCTAGTCAAGGCTGAAAGAGACCAGGGATGGAGGAGCTCTGAGATCTTGGAAGGAGGACTCAAGGACTGGGATCCAGTGATGGTTAATAATGTCAGGATGTTGGAGGAACAGTGCAAACACAGATATCCGAGACAGCACTCTGAAAGCTAGTGCTTCCAAATAAACCTGTTGGACTATAACCTGGTGTTGTGTGATTTTTAACTTTGCACACCCCAGTCCAACACCTGCCTCTCCAAATCAGCACAGATATCGACAGCAGGATGAGAATGAAAGGACAAATTTGGGAATGTGGGTTGTGAAAATGAATAAAAAAGTGTAAAGCCAGTATTTGATTGCTTGCTATTAATAAGACTCTGCTTATCTCTTGGTTCTTACCCTCTGTTTGCAGTGATAACATTTTGCAGGCAGATTTCCAAAGGTAATAAAAAGCAAAGTAGTTTGCTTTTTGGGAAAATGGACTTACTCAGCAAAAAACTTACCCAGGGAACGACTGAGCTCCCTTCTAAGTGCAATGAATTTATGTGAAACTTTATATTCAAATGATGCCTCAACTCTAGATCATCTCTATTAAATGAACATTAGCAATGCTCCTCAATAAACAATTATGTTCACCCACACGCACAGGCACACTGACAGTATTTACCTTGCGACATAATTTGAATCCATCAGTCCCCAAACCATTTACCCATCACACACTAAACCCAATAAAATGTACTTTGAAAGAGGTGGCAGGAGAGGGGGAGAGCTCTAGGGGCTGCACAAAGCACTAAGCTTTTGTGCTGAGCATAACCTTTCCCCGAGTTTGCACAGCTGCTGGAGAGATCCTGCAGCTCAATGCATTAAGCTCATCAGCGAGCTGACAATTGGTTTTGTTTACATGTGAGGTATTCTCCAGATAAATTAAGTGTTACACATTAACATTTGTAGCATATTCATGCTTTGGGTTTGTAACTTCACCCAAAGTGATGATTCTTTATGCATCAACCTGAATGGCCCAATGCCTTGGTGCTCAGAAGCAAACCTCTGTGCATTCTCATATGACAATAAAACCCAGTTTGTTGTTCCTGAAGCCTCTCTGAGCTTTCCTAAGCATTTATAAGTCCCATCTCTTCAACTAAGCTTTCTGTATCCAATCCCCCACCTTCCCCCACCTTTCTCTGCAGCTCTGATCATAGAGGAGAGAGAGGAAGAGATTTGATTTGATTTGACTTATTGCAATCATGTGTACGCTGAAAAGAAACAGGAAAGCAGTTTGGAAGTGGAATAAAGCTGAGAGTTCTGGAATTTAAGCTGCTTCACTCATTGTTGTGGTAGAGGGAAAGAACAGAGACTTTTATTTATGTATCACAAATGTCAGGGCACAAGACAACCTTTGCAATCTCGATACAGTCCTTCAACAACTTAAGTCATCTTATATGGCAACTATCTGTGCCAGAGGTGTGTCATAACACATTTGATCAGTTTTGTTTAAAATATCTAAAAAACTGAATCACTTCTGTGGGCGTGAATGGCCAGCACTTTGAAACGCGACCTCCATCGTATACAAAAAATCTTAATTCCCCTTGTCCCACAGGCTGTGTCACTGACTGGATTCCTTGCACCCAGTTATAAGATTTTGGAAGCAAAACAATCAATTTGTGGGGTGAAAAATTAAGGCTGGATGTTAACATAAGCATGGTGGGCGGCATGGTGGCACAGTAGTTAGCACTGCTGCCTCACAGTGCCAGAGACCCGGGTTCAATTCCCGACTCAGGCGACTGACTGTGTGGAGTTTGCACGTTCTCCCCGTGTCTGCGTGGGTTTCCTCCGGGTGCTCCGGTTTCCTCCCACAGTCCAAAGATGTGCGGGTCAGGTGAATTGGCCATGCTAAATTGCCCGTAGTGTTAGGTAAAGGGGTAAATGCAGGGGTATGGGTGGGTTGCGCTTCGGCGGGTCGGTGCGGACTTGTTGGGCCGAAGGGCCTGTTTCCACACTGTAAGTAATCTAATCTAATCTAGTTCGAGACGAAAGAAACTGCAAATGCTGGAATGCAAGGTAGACAAGCAGGAGGCTGGAAGAACACAGTAAGCCAGGCAGCATCAGGAGATGCTGGGCTGAAAAGTGAGGTTAAATTATTGACCAAGTAATGGTCAAAAACAGGCAGTTCAGAAAATGTGTGTAAGTTTATGTTCTAGATTCATCTATCTGTCACAACTTATGATTGTGCCTTTCATGACCTGAGGATATCATAACATGATCATAGAATCACAGTGTTAAGGTGCAGAAGGAGACCTGTCGGCCTGTCATGCTTGCACTGGTCGCTAAACGATCATTGTTAATTAACACCAATTTCCTGCTTTTTCTTCATATCCCTGCACCTATCTTCTGCATGAAGAAACTACATTTTCCTAGCTACCATCAGTTCTGACCCATTTACTCTGATTTCTCTCCATAGATGCTGCCACACCTGCTGAGCTTTTCCAGCAATTTCTGTTTTTGAATTCATAAAAGACTTGCTACATCAAGAACGGCAATTTATCTCACCAACCTGCTGCCAAACAACACGAATATGGGAACTTATTTTTCAATATTACTTCCTCCTTGTACTGAAAGACATCTCAAAGCATTTTACAGATGCTGGGCAAGCGTAGAAGCTTAACGAAATGTAGACAGTGCAAAAAGAGAACAACGTTAGACCGAGAGTTCAGAAGCACTGTCACAAAGGATATTTTTGTGTGGTTTCTGAAACTGAGGAGTGAATTTAGAGGGAGTATTAGAAGACAGGGATACTCTGAAGTCAAGAGTGTGATGGGATATTTGTCTGGATGAGTGTACCTCCACCAATGTTCAAGAAACTTGACTCTACTCAGGACAAACAAGCCAGTGTATCGCCTTAAGTATTGAAATCCCCCCACCAACGGTACACAATGATGGTTACTGTACCCCAGCGTACACCATCAAAAAGTAACTTGTCAATGTTTCTCCTCCCAAAGCCACTCATGTTCTACTCCTTGGAAGAACAAGAGCAGTAGAAAGACAGCGATATCACTAACTGTATGTTCTTCTGTAAGTTAAAAACATCCTTACTTGGCACGACATCACTATTCCTTCTTTTTGATTAGTCCAAAATATAGAATTCCCTTGTTAATAGCCACTGTTGGAGTGCCTTCACTATATATTCTACAATGGATCCTCCTTCTCAAGGGGCAACTAGGGTCAGAAAGGAAATTCTGACCCGAGTTAATTCTCAACACAACTTGAGAATTAATTTCTAAAAGACAGCCAAATGATGAGGGAGTACAGCCCAAAGATTATAGGGGCAGAAGCTTATTCAGTGTACCAAATCTGTTCCACCATGCAACAAGATCATGGCCAATATATCTGCCATTTCCCCCTTAACCCTTGGTTCCCTTACTGATTAAAAAGAACTAAGTATGGGAGCAGCTGCGAGCTCTCTTAAAAATACAGATTCCTCTTTCTTCAAGGACAAATTTACTTTCCAACCTGCCTGCCCTGTGAATCATGATTCTAAAGAGGACTAAGAATCTAAAGGCTAGTTTGAAATGTATTTCAATGAGCGTGCAGTAATCCAGAATTCACAACTCTATCAGAGCATTACTAAGCCCACAGAGTGGCAAGAGTAGTTTGGATGGCTAAGAAAGATGTAGGACATCCTGAAGAAATGGCAGGATTTACATAAAGCAATTTTCTCTGTGGTCTTTCACGTTTCTAGAAATTAATATACATCGACAGAAATTATCCCTTCAGATGTCAGCTTGAACTGTGTGGGAAGTTAAAGCTGCCCATGTAGGAACACTGCAAATGCTACTTAGAAATTCTACTGTGGTACAAAAAGGATTAAGAAATGGTTTTTCTAAAGGTGAGGGAAGGGAAGTTGAATCATGCCACTCACAATATAAGTATTAGCTTTGCATACAAAGAGCAACAATGAAGCATAATTTAAAAGGAACAGTTTGAATTTATAAAGCACATTTCACACTCCTGGAACAAACCAATCCACTCTGCAAATGGCAAAGTACCCTCAAAGGTGTCGTCACCTTCCCAACAGTTGGCAAACAGTGGGCAACATGCACTTCCCACAAGCAGCAGGTAGATCATAATCAGAAGATCTGTTTCAGAGATGTTGGGCGAAGAATAAATGTTGGTCAGAACACTGGGGAATGGCTCCCTTGTCCATTTTCTAAATCACAGCACGTGGGATCTCTCAGGACCACCTGTGAGGGTGACCTCAGTCCAAACCTTTATCCTAACCATGGGTACTGGAGTGCCAACTTGGAATATTCGCTTCAGTGTCAGGGTGGACAAAGGACTCACAACCCTCTGGGTCAAAAAGAACAAAAGAGAAGTACAGCACAGGAACAGGCCGTTCAGCCTGTGCCAATCATCATCAACTAACAAACAAACCTTCTGCCCCTATTCAGTCCATATCCCTCTATTCTCTCCCTATTCATGGAACCATCCAGATGCCTCTTAAATGTCACCAATCTGCCTGCTTCCACCACTTCTCTGGCAGTGTGTTCCAAGCTCCTACCACTCACTGTGTGAAAAACTTACCTCACACATCTCCTTTAAACTTTCCCACTCTCACCTGGAACCTGTGTCCCCTTGTAATTGAAACTTCAACCCTGAGAAAAAGCCTCTGACTATCCACCTTATCTATGCCTCTCATAACTTTGTTGACCTCCATCAGACCTCCTGTCAGGGTCAAGTTCAGGTCTACCAACTGACCCATTTTATAAATCGACAAGGTCAAAGGCTAACAAGATTGGCCACATGATCCAGACACCTCAAATTGATGGAAGATGATTAAGTTGGACATGAAATTAAATTGGAGCTTAAAATAAGTTTTGATATTTTGCCTAAACAGGTCTTTGATTTTTGACGCATCAGTCAATGCGCAGGACATTAGATAATGAAAACAGAAAGACTGGAGAAAAATCAGCACATCTGCCGACATCCATGCAGAGTGAACCAGAGTTCGGGTTACGAGTCCAAGATATGATTCTTCTTTTGAGAAGAGCCATTGGATTCGAAATGTTAACACGACTTTCTCTCCACAGATGCTGCCAGACGTGCTGAGGTGCTACAGTACTTTCTGTTTCCATAGCAAATTTCTGGGATCCATAGTATTTTCCTTTCATTTGTGTACATTAGGTCACTGAGATTACCTATCTGAATGTGCCCTGATCCCATCAGTTGTTTTTTCTCAGAGCTGCACATGCTATCAATTGAGTCAAACTGATTAACGATCTAGTAACTTACTGTGTTCAATAGTTTGGCTTGTAATGACCTTACATCGATAACTTTACTTCTATCGAACCTCTAACATCGTAAATCATCGAAAGGTGCTTTACAAGTGTATGTGCAGATAAAAGTTAACACTAAACCACGTGTTACAGAAGAAATATAAATAGGGAAAGACAATTCAGCCCCTCAGACCTGCCCTGGTATCCAATAAAATCATGGTTGATTTGCCACAGTACCAAATCCTCATAGGCCTCAATTCCCTTATATTTCAATGTATCTGTCCACCTCCTCATTAAATACTTTGAATGACCCAGCCTCCACAACTTTCTGAGGTCAGAATTTCAAACATTCACTCCTCTCTGGGAGAAAACATTCTTTCCTATATCAGAGTATCCCATAACTGTGTTCCCTGGTCCCCTAGAGAAGCACATGCAAGAAGTGGAGGGATACGGACCAAGGGGATTAGTTTCATTTGGCATCATGTTTGGCACAGCATCATGGACCAAAGGGTCTGTTCCTGTCCTGTATGTTCTCGGCTTAAGTTTGAATTCCCTCACTTGTGAAAACATCTTAACAGTGACCTTGTTGAGCCTCCTCATAATCTTGTACGTTTCAACAAAATTATTGCTCAATAAAGGCCTCATCTGCTGAGCTGTTCTTGAAAAAATCAACCCCTTCATCTCAGGAATCAGCCGAGTGAATCTCTTCTGAACAGCCTCCTACACCAGCAAATCCCTTTTTAAATAGGGAGACCAAAGTTGTACACACTACGACAGGTATGGCCTCACTAACACCTGTACAGTTGTAATGTGACTTCCTGCACATAAAAGCCAGCTTCCTAGCATTAACAGCCAAAATTCCACTTGCTTTCTTAATGACTTGCTTAAATAATTAGCACAAGTGAGCAAAGGTTTGGCATGGCATTAAGCTTTGAGGACGGTCTTTGAGGAGGCAAGAGAGATGGAGAGGGTAAAAGGGTTAGGGAAGAAGTTCCAGAGCTTAGGGCTGATATAACTGAAGACACTGCTGTCAATATGTCAGCAATAAAAACTGGAGATATGCAAGAGGCCAGAATTGGAAGATTGCAGACAGCTCAGATGTATTTAGGGTTGAAGGAGATTATTGGGATTGGGACAGGTGAGGAATTTGAAGCATTCGAACAGAAGGATGAGATCATTAAGATTGAGAGATTGCTATGGTGGAGGCAAGTAAGCCCCCAGTGTTGCTGGACAAACCTCACACATAGGGTCGATAGAGGCTTTTTCCCAGGGTGCAAAGGGCAACTACAAGAGGGCACAAGTTCAAGGTGAGAGGGGCAAGTTTAGGGGAGATTTGCAGGGATAACCTTTTCACACAGAGGATGGTGGGTGCCTGGAATGAACTGCCAGTGCAGGTGGTAGAAGCAGGCACATTAGCAACGGTTAAGGCATATCCCGATAGACACATCAACAAACAGAGGGATAGAAACCACGCATGGGCAACAAGTAGCAGATCTAACTGAGGGTTAGAATCGGCACAGCCTTGGTGGGCCGAAGGGCATGTTTCCATGTTGTATTGAATTGCATTGGATTGTTATAAACAGGTATGGGCTTCAAACTCTTAGGTGAGAGGATTGCAGGGGGGCTAAGGCGGAGGAAGGTGAGAACAGTACTGTGGCATGACATCCAACTTCAGCTACACAAACCCCTCACAGGGCATTGTGGGTCAGCGGTTCAATAGTCAGCTCACTACCACCTTCTCAAGGGCAACAAGGGACTGACAATAAATACTGGCCAGTGTCGCCCGACTCTCTGGAGTGAATTATGAAAAAAATAACATGCCAAGCTACCACTAAGTCAGAAGGTGCAGATTGACCCCTGCTTCAAGAAACTTGATTCTAAATATTGGATCAACATGCATTGGGATATTTGTATTTGATGGATGTGTACGACATCCTCTCCATCAGGGACAGTGAGTGTCATGAAATCTAGAAGCTTACTATCACCTGTTGAACTGTGCCATGAAAATATCTGTGCAATGATGCTGAGCAACAATCATAATACAAGCAGAATGCATGACATTTCAACTGAAGGCATAAACCAACATATTAAAATGGAAGGCAGAGGCAATGATGTTACATAACCTGATTTCAACTCTATCATTATATAGGACGTATCAGTTTCTATGTCAATTACAACCTTGGAAGAAGCATTAATGTTGTAGCCTGTCAGAGAGTTGATCACTTCACAGTAAATGAGGTTATTAAAATGACTAAACTAGCTGCTATGAGTATTAATAAAGGTGTATTGTTGCTGTTATAAGGTGAGGGTGAGCTGTACAGACACAGAAGGGTAAATTGCAACTAAGTAACAGGAAATAACTATTCCAGTTGGCGTTGAAGTATTCAGATGGCCATTTGAGATGCCAAGGCATCCAAGGCCATGGTTCAGATGCTGGCAAATGAGATTACAATAGTCAGGTGCTTGTTTTTGATAGGTGCAGATTCGATGGGCCAAAGGGTCTTTTTCCGTGCTGTGAACCTTTATAATTATGGCTCTACACACTGAGGTGGGGGAGAACTCAAAAGGGAGGTGATCACTGATCCCAGGATGAGGTGGGTTGTTCCTTTTCAAGGTGGAGGCTGGTTCCCAATGACAGTCAGGAAAGTAGGAAATTTGATGGGCTGAGGGGACTTTTTGACCCACAAGCAGTGCTGTAAAGATACATGTCTTCTCCCAAAGCTGTTCTTTTATCCATTAGCTGTCAGGATTTCTTTGGCTGGTTAGGATTAAACCTGGGTACATGAGGTGCTTATAAGAGAGGTTATGCATTTTCGCAGGAAGAATAGAGGAATTGAATTTTACTTAAATGGAGAAAAACTTCAGAAAGCTACAGCATAGAGGGATTTGGGAGTCCTTGTACATAAATAACAAAACTAGCACACAAGTTCAGCAGGTAATAGGGAAGGCAAATGGATTGTTGGCCTTTCTTTTAAAGAGAAAGAAGTATAAAAAATTGGGCAGTCTTGGAAAACGATACAAGGTACGAATCAGATCACAGCTGGAATATTGTGAAGATATACTGACATTGGAGGCAGTCTAGATAAGGGGCATTGGGCTGATCTCATGCATACATAGATTGATTTATGAGGAGAGGTAATAGAGTCATATAACATTGAAACAGGGCAAACGTGAGGACAGCAGATGCCGGAGATTAGAATCCAGAGTGTGGTGCTGGAAAAGCACAGCAGTTCAGGCAGCATCTGAGGAGTAGGAGAATTGATGTTTCAGGCATAAGTCCTTCATCAGGCTCATTCCTGATGAATGGCTTTTACCCGAAACATCAATTCTCCTGCTCCTCGGATGCTGCCTGACCTCTGTGTTTTTCCAGCACCACACTCTCAACTCTAACACAGAAACAGACCCTTTGATCAATACTGAACAAGTCTCTCAAATTAAATTAGTCCCATCTGTCTGCATTTGACCCATATCCCTCTAGACTTTATGACTCTATTCATCTATCTGTCTTTTAAATGTTGTAACTGTACCCGTATCCACCAACTACCTTCGGCAGTTCATTCCATACATCATCCTGTGTGTGAAAAAGTTGCCCCTCAGGTCCCTTTTAAATCTTTCCACTCTCACCTTAAACCTACGCTCTCTAGTTTTGGACTTTCCTACACTGGAGAAAATACTTTTGCTTCTCACCTTGAAAATCATGCTCCTCATAATTTCTTAAACCTCCATAACGTCACCCCCTCAATCTCCTACGATCCAGGGAAAAGCAGCCCAGTCCATCCAGCCACACCTTATAACTCAAACTCAAATTCATTCCCAGCAACATCCTGGGATTTTGAACCCTCTCCAGCTTAATAATATCCTTGCTATAGCAGGGTGACCAGAACTGTTTGCAGTACTTCAGAAGTGGCCTCACCAATGTCCTGTACAACGACAACATGACATCGCAAGTCAGTGGTCTGAGCAATGTCAAACACCTTCTTAACCACCCTGTCTTCCTGTGATGCCACTGTCAAAGAACTATGTACCCAAAGCTCAAAGTAGGTTGGGCCTATCATCATTGTAGTCAAGAAAAATTAGAGATTGTTTCCACTGTGGGAGATTCTAGGACCAGCGGGGCATAACCCTAGAATAAGGAGTTGTAGATTTACGACAGAGATGAGGAGAAACCTCTCCTCTCAGAGGATCGTGAATCTGTGGACTTCTTTACCGCAGAGTAGGGCTGGGTTGTTGAGAATTATAAGTGCTGAGGTGAACAGATTTTAATCAGGAAATTAGTTGAGATTTATAGGGAAAAGGAAGGAAAGTAGAGTTCAGGATTATTAGATCAACAATGATCTCATTGAGTGGCACAGCAGTCTTGATGGGCTGAATGGCCTATTTCTGTTCCAGTGTTGAATGGGTTTATGGTTCTCAGGTTCATTATTGTAGCTAAATGTTCATCACAATTCATGGGAATGTATGTATGTCCTCTTTCCATTAGAATTGGCAGTGGTTTGAAGCTGTTCTTGAGCTTTCTGACAAGATCAATATCCCACCCCTTTCTTTGGGGGTTAAATGGGGCAAAATTAAATTTAATCGCTCATTTATCACCGTGGTTGGACAGCAGTTGTCCACAAATGTTTACGTCACACAGCTCAGCAAACGACAGCATCGCTTTTAAATTTCCCCTCAGTCATTTCTTGAAATACAAGGTGAGACATGCTGAAACATATTGTGCTTGGGGTTGACAGAGATCACTGCTGGTAGGAAGGGCCTTAATCTCTGGCTTCAAGCTTATTCTCAAAGTAATTATTTGGACTTCAAATTCATGAAATTTTAAAAAAGTGTTCAATGAATTTTCATTTGGGGCTTGAAGTATTGTTTTAGTGAGTCAGATGTTGAATGGTGGCTCTAGGGCTGGCAAGACAGGAAACAGGTCTCAATCCCTGACTCTTGTCTGTCATTGAAAAGGACTCAAATTATCTGCATTTAACATTTGTCAGAGTCCAGTAGAGTCTTGAGCTTTCTCACTCAACCCTGTAGAAGTGGTGCAATCTCTTTACTATCTCAGTAAGCCACATTCAATCACAGGAGAATAGCATGGCCTCAGGTTTAACTCCCCACTCTTACCCGCCCTTGTCTGATTGACTGCTATTCCAAACAGCAGACGGCAGGGAGTCACCCCTTCCCCCAAGTCTTCCTTATGATTAGATCAGATCAGATTCTCTACAGTGTGGAAATAGGCCCTTCAGCGCAACAAGTCTACACCAACCCTCTGAAGAATAACCCACCCAAACCTATTCCCTTACCCTACATTTACCCCCTGACTAATGCACCTAACACTACGGGCAATATAGCACGACCAATTCACCTAACCTGCACATCTTTGGATTGTGGGAGGAAACTGGAGCACCCGGAGGAAACCCATGCAGACACAGGGAGAATGTGCAAACTCCTTAGTTGAGGCCCTTATGTGCAAGGCCATCCAGGTCTCATTTGTGAACATAACACAATGGTTGGAGCAACAAGCCAAGCCTGCTGGGAGTGGAATCCAACCCAGCTAAGGTGAGGTATTTGTTTCTGGGTTCAATGTGGAGCAGGAATTCTCCCATGTGGTAACACTGGACTTGTCTCTTTGCTGTGTTCCTGCCAAGTGAATAAAAACAATGTCCATGCTGAATTGTGGAAGTATAGAGGGGAAAAGGAGGCCAGGTGGACCATCATGCATCTGCTGGCACTTTGAAAGAGCCGTTCCCACCCACTTTCCTCATTGACCATTCCCATCGTTTCATTCCCTTTCGAAGGTCATTGTTTCTTTTGTGGGGTCAGTTAGCTCAGTTAACTGGATGGCTGATGCCAGCAGCGTGGGTTCAATACCCACACTGGCTGAGGTCACAATGAAGGACTGTCCTTCTTGACCTCTCCCCTCACCTGAGGCATGGACCCTCAGGTTAAACCATCACCAGTTGCCTTTCTCTAAAGATAACGTCGTTCTGTCGCACCATGGCAATTTTATCTTTTATCTTCTGTCAGCCTTTAAGACAGTGGATTCCAAATCACATCAACTCACTGCAACAAGCAATGACGTACGGTACAACATGAGTGGATATATAATACAAAAATATATAAGCATAATGTCTAAATTTGAATAATGGTTAAAAATTAATAGAATTCCTCAAGTCAAATTCACTATTAGCAATGACTCTTGCCTCTGACTGTGAAGTTTTTGTATTTAAGATTCATTCCAGTGATTTGAGCAGACAACCCTGTGGTATAATTACAATGGAAATGATAATGAAATGGTAAAGCACATTGTGATGTGCCGTCAGCAGGTAGTTTACATTAGTTCTGTTTGAACAATGTGTTACTTAAGACTGCGACCTGAGACAGAAATGTTAGTGCCCAGTCCTATTGCAGGAGCTGTTATTCTCTTGTATTTAATGAGCCATTGCAGCGACTCCACCCATCACGTAGTACAAGGGTCAGTCTGACCATGTGTGTGCACCCCTGAATTACAGTCTTACAGCCACCATTCAAAGATGTACAGTTTAGGTAAGTTGGGAGAAAGTGAGGACTGTAGATGCTGGAGATCAGAGTCGAAGAGTGTGGTGCTGCAAAAGCACAGCCGATCAGACAGTATTAGAGGAGCAGGAGAATCAACGTTTTGAGCATAAGTTCTCATGAACGGTCCTCTGAATCCTTAGTGAGCATCATTCCTTCTCTGCATGGAACATCACACCCAAGCCAAAAGACATATACAGCACAGGGAGGTCAGTGGATTACACGGTGTCCCAATTGACTGACTGTCTCTAAAGCGTGGCACATCCTGATAAAGAGCTTATGCTCAAAACGTTGATTCTCTTGCTCCTCGGATGTTACCTGACCAGGTTAGGTGAATTGGCCATATTGAAGATGACTCAAACAAGCAGAGGAATATGACCATAGTGTTTAGGGATGCGTAGGTAGGTGCATAATGTAGGGGGATGGGTCTGGGTGGGTTACTCTTTGGAGGGTCGGTGTGGACTTGTTAATCCGAAGTGCCTGTTTCCACACTGTAGGGATTCTGTGACCCTATGATTTTACATAAAGAAAAACCTTGTGACATTTATAGCACCTCACCAGTGTCATAATCAGTGCAGTCCTGGCTTTAAAAAGTTCTGGCTAAATCTGACCTGAAAGAATTCTTCTTCCACAATGAGAGAAGTCTATTTGTCTCAAAGTGGAGTCTGTCTCTCTATTATGAAGGGGAGTAGAATTGACAAGACGTTCAGAAAGGTCAACTGAGCTGTCAATCACTGTCAATGGTATGCTGCAGATCAGGGACCAAGATACGATATCTTTTCCTTTTCATTAACAATCCTCTTGAAGGGGCCAGGGTAGGAGACCAATGAGACTGACACTGAATCCTTAGTGAGCGTCATCCGTTCTCTGCATGGAATATCACGCCTGAGCAGAAAGACGTATACAGCACAGGGAGATCAGCAGATTATATGGTGTCCCAATTGACTGACTGTCTCTAAAGAGTCGCACATGAACAGGAACTCCATAAAATGCTACTGATGGGAGATATATTTTCCGAGAGGTTTAAGGGAAGTACTCACTTGCCTACAATCTTGCAAAATAACAACACATAACTGCTCTCTATTTTGTATCATTGATTCGATCTTGTCATTACTTATTTCAATCAACCTGCATTTTTTTGCCATTCCTTGGTGCCCTTGAGAAGGTGATGGTGAGCTGCCTTCATCAATTGTAGCAGTCCGTGTACTGGGGGGCACAGCCACAATGTCTTTTGGGAGAGGGTTGTGCAGATGGTACTGGGAGGGGTGGTGTTCCCATTTATCTGTTGCCCTTGTCCTTCTAAACTGTAGAAGCCATGGGTTTGGAAGATGATTTGTTTACTCATTGTCCATAATCTGCACCTTACAATGTCATCGCCTTTCTACTGCTTCAGAAAAGAAATACATCTTCAAGAAGCTTTTCACCTTTCAGTCATCAGTCTGAATGCAAGTAAGTCGAACCTTTGATGATTGTGACCATTTATACCACAGGAGAAAAGGTTGGTATGTTTCAGTGCCAGTGTGATGCCAGGTACATAGGCCATACATTGGCTGATTGAATCAAGATGCATGATCCTTTGGAAGGCAGAGTGCAGACCTTGCTCAAACAGCCAATGCTTGCCAAACCCGAAACAAACTCTGTCTACGTTATCTGTTCTTGGGCAGCACTTGTTGGACAATCTTGAATGTGGTCATAGCTGAATTGATAACCAAGTGAAGATAATCAGTCAAGTGGGTAATTTTCGTCCATTGGAAGTGACACACATTCACACGTAGGGACCTGACTCTGCAACTAAAAGAAATACTTTCAAGCCTTGTCATTTTTGTTTTGAATTACCTCAGAGCTTGGGGAGACTCTAGTTCTACATTTATTTGTCTGTTGCCAATGCCTTAACCAACTGGAGTTGAAATGTCAAGCAGTCAGCATTCTTTTCTCATGCACTATAAATTCTTGTGATTGTTCGATTGTTTGGCATTCCTGCATTTGACCTTATATGTACAAGAAAAAAACCTTCAGCAAGCTGTCTCGCTTTTCAGCAATAATCAACGTCTCCATTATTTCTTAAATCTCAACAAAGAGAATCCCTCTTTGAAACCTCACTCCCATCATTAAGTTCTCAGGCTTTGACAGCATTTTTGATCAATACTGATATCTTACCTTGCACTATCTTTTCTGAATGTGTTACAGCCAAGAATATTAAGTCCCTATCCCTCTCCTTGTTTGAGCCGTCTTCAATATTGCCATTATATCATTGCCCCATAGGAGTACTTACTTCTGCCTGCAGCTCATCAATCTTATTTACAAATCTCTAGACATTTATGCACATGTACTCTAGACCAATCCTAGTCTGCATCACACTTATCCTTTTTCAATTTTCTCCTATTTTTTTGAACTGATCTTTACTCTAAAACTGTTCATATCACCTCTGCCTCTATTGTGTCTTCATCCCTGTGTGGAATGAAATTCCCATCAATGAGAAAGGACAGAAGGTTTCAGTGTGCTTTAAGATCTTATTCAGTTACTTATTTGTTTGGAAAGTCATTAATCTTCTAAATTTAAATGCCAAAATCGAAGATTAATTGGGATCTGAGAACATTGCAGTGCATTTGCATGTTGACGAACAAAGGATTTGGTTTCATTTAGATTGTTTTAAGATCTGCTTATAGAGATTGAGTTAAAATTAATTACTGATGGGAGTTAATGCTTTGATTGGCAGATCAGGCTTACTGAGAATCATTCAGAACAGTGCTAGTGACAGCTGTTACAATGAGCATTGTTACACGGCTGATTGAGAAAAGAGAATTAAACTTTTGCAAAATAATCCAGTTGCTTCCCATCATCATGCATTCATGATTCTTGCAGAAGAGGAGTGGGGACGGGATGAAGGTAAGGCAGAGTCTCCAAGCAGACTTGAAGCTTGGAAAGATACTGTACCCCGATCCTGCATTGTCCCAGAGCTGTGCAGAGCTGGTGTATAACTCACGCTCATTCCGATGTGAGAAATATACGGCCTCAGCTGTAGTTCAGGCTGGCTTGGATACAGAGGGTGATATACTGGCTGTATACAAACTGTCAGGAAGCAAAGGAAAAGGTTCAGAAGAGATTTACCAGGATATTGCTGGAAATGGAGGGTCTGAGTTTTAAGGAGAGGTCTTTGTCACTAGAATGTAGGAGGTTGAGATGTGACCTTACAGAGGTTTATAAAATCATGAGGGGTATAGATAAGGTGAATAGCAGGTGCCTTTTCCTTAGGATGGGGGGCTTCAAGATTAGGGGAATATTTTTAAGGTGAGAGGAGAAACATTTAAAAAAAAACATGAGGGGCAATTTGGTTTACACAAAGAGTGGTTCATGTGTGGAATGAACTTCCAAAGGAAGCGGTGAATGTGGGTAAAGTTGCAACATTTAAAAGACATTTAGATAAGTACATGAATCAGAAATATTTGGAGGGATATGCACAAAACACAAACAGGTGGGACTAGTTCAATTTAGGTTTGGCATGGACTGGGTGAACCGAAGGGTTTGTTTCCGTGTTGTATGACTCTAAAAGGTCTTTGGACAAGAACAAGGAAGTGAACTATTAGCAATTGCCATGATTGTCACTACCCATTCCTCTTCAAAAAGTAATGAATACTCTGCAACTTCTATAGATGCAACATTATGCAGTGCATAATGGCCTGGTATGGCAACTGCTCTGCCAAGGATTGCAGGAAGCTACAGAAGGTAGTGTGCACAGCCCTTCCATCCATGGATTGCATCCATGTGGCTCGCTGCCACAGAAAGGCTGCCAACATCATCAGGGTTTTGCCCGAAACGTCGATATTCCTGCTCCTCGGATGCTGCCTGACCTGCGGTGCTTTTCCAGCACCACACTCTCGACTCTAATCTCTAGCATCTGCAGTGCTCACTTTCGCTTCATCAAAGACCGCCCCCACCCTGGTAATGCTCTCTTACAACCTCTTCCATCAGGCAGGAGATAGAGAAGCCTGAACACATGCACCAGCAGGTTCAGGAACAGCTTCTTCTATGGCCATTAATAGACTGATGAACGGACTCTCTCCCCTCAAATAATGCTGATCTTGTTCATGTTGACCTCTCTTCTACACCCTGTGCAATGGATCCTGTATGCCTCTGTCAAAATCATTTGTTCTGTACTTACTTGCTTCCTATGATCTGCCTCTATTGCTTGCAAACAAGCTTTTCACTGTACTGTGGTACAGCTGACAATAAATAAAATAATCAATCAATTAAGATTCAAACTGATGAAGACCTACCGAAGGCAAATGGTAGAAAATATTGGGATGAGAATAGTTAGGTGGTTGTTGTTGACTAGTGAGATACAATGGGCTGCTGGGACTTTTTCTGTGCTAAAGATCTTGATGACCTTTCGTTGTGAATTAAACACAGAGTATCTTGTGCCCAACAATGTAGTTCACTCTTAACTGTGATCTGGGCATTTCAAAATGGGCAATAAATGCTGGCCTGGCCAACAATGGCCTGGGAATGAATAAAACAAAACTCTCTCATTGACAGAGAGCTTCAGATCCTGCACTCACTCGGAAATACAGCCAGTTTTGTTTAGCTGCTGCCCATGTGTCCCAAATCCAGGGAGTGAGTGCAGAAAAATTCCAGCTCAACACTCCCTTTATATTTTCCAGTACAAAGGCCAGACCGGGATGATGAGTTGAAAGCCAAGAGTCTCAGCTGGCTGTGAAGTTTCCTTTCTGAAAGCTGTTTGAGCAATGGACCCAAGTATGTTGTTGAATTGAAGGCATTGGGACTGTCAAGGCTGGAGCATTTCTTACCCTGGAGGACATGATTGAGAACGTTTTTGTGGTAAAATTGCAACTTTTTGGGGGTTTTCTTTTTAAGTATTCACCTGCAAATTTGCCACAAATTAGCATTAAATTGGTATTAACTCTCCACAAACATCCGTTCTAGGATGGAGAAGCTTTAAAATAAAGGAAGATTGTTCACAGCTTTAGGATGTCCCAAACGACTTCATAGCTAAAAACCACACAACACCAGCTTATAGTCCAACAGGTTTAATTGGAAGCACTAACTTTCAGAGAGCTGCTCCTCCATCAGGTGGAAGGACCGTTGCTCCGAAAGCTAGTCGGCTTCCAATTAAATCTATTGGACTATAAGCTGGTGTTGTGTGATTTTTTAACTTTGTACACCCCAGTCCAACACCGGCAGCTCCAAATCATGACTACTTCATAGCTAATAGCCATTTTGAAAGGCAAGTACCATCTTAATATAGAAAGTTCTCAGCACTCAATTTGCAAACAGCAAGCTCCCACAGAAAGAAACTCCCACCGTGCCACGCAAAGGTGCCAACTCCACCACCAAGACGAAGGCAGTACCCCCTCACGTTCCCTGCAAGTTCCCTTCCAAGAGTTTACTCAACCACTTCATTGACTTATGCTTGCATTTTATTCCCTGCCGCATTCACATATTCCTGAGACACCTTAAGCCTGTGCAACTCTTATCTTCCTTAATCTTCTCTCCCTTTACATTTTATAAAAGTCAACTCTGGAAGATTTAATGCATGATGTTTGCCTTATGTTAACTCAACATCAGATCACCCCCTGATGGGAATAAGCACATTGTAGTAATTATACTCTTATGTCTTTCTTTGTATTACTTTATTAATCTGTGACAGAAGGTTCCAGAAGGTCTGGAAATAAAAGCTGTTTCTTACTAACACACAGACTCAAATGTTTATTTGGATGTAATCCAAACATGGATTCGTTGACCTCATTTTCTTTCAAGATTACTAATATTCCATTCTTTAGGCCCTGTTGTTTCATTCTGCTTACTTTTTAAATTAAATAAGCAATAATTTGAAGTATAAGTGTAGAAACATAGAAAGTAGGAGCAGGTATAGGCCTTTCAGCCCTTCAAGCCTGCTCTGCCGTTCAACAATGACCATGGCTGATCATCCAGCTCAGTATCCTGTTCCACCCCGTATCCTTTGATCCCTTTAGGCCTAAGATGTTATGTCGATCTCCTTCTTGAACATATTCATTGTCTTGGACTTGACCACTTTCTTCAGCAGAGAATTCCACAGGCTCACCACTCTCTGGGTGAAGACATCTCACCTCATCGCAGTCCTAAATGTCCCAGCTCATATAGATCTAGAACTAAGGGACATAGCCTTAAAATAAGGAGGAGCAGATTTAGAACTGAGTTGAGGAGGAACTTCTTCACCCAGAAGGTTGTGAATCTGTGGAATTCCCTGCCCAGTGAAGCAGTTGAGGCTACCTCATTGTATGTTTTAAGGCAAAGATAGATAGACTTTTGAACAGTAAAGGAATTAAGGGATGTGGCAAGCAAGCAAGTAAGTGCAGTTGAGTGTGTCAGATGGCCTATTTCTTATGTTTTCACGTATCCTTAAGACAGTGACCCCTGATCCTGGCCTCCCTGGTTATCAGGAACATCCTTTCTGCACTTATCCTGTCTTGACCTGTTTGAATTTTATAGGTTTCGATGAGATCCCACCTTATACGTCTCAACACCACAGAACATAGTCCTAAACAATCCAGTCCGTCTTCATATATCAGTCCGGCCATTCCAGGAGTCGGTTTGGTCAACATTCACTGCACTCCCTTCCTCATCAGAACATCCTTCCTCAGATATGGAGACCAAAACTGCACATAGTACCCCAAGTGTGATCTCATCAAGGCTCTTTATAATTGCAGTCGAAGAGTGTGATGCTGGAAAAGCACAGCCAGTCAGGCAGCATCCGAGGAGCAGGAGAGTCGACATTTCAAGTATAAGCTCTTCATTGTGAATCTTCCTGATGAAGAGCTTGTGCTCGAAACTTCAACCCTCCTGCTCCTCGGATGCTGCCTGACCAGCTGTGCTTTTACAGCACCATCCTCTGTGACTCAGATCTCCAGCATCAGCAGTCCTCACTGTCTCCTCTTTATAATTGCTGCCTACTCAAATCCTCTTGCTATCATGGCCAATGTACCGTTTATAGGTTTAACTGGTTGTAAGAGTAAGTGATCCATAAAGACTGGCATACTCCCAAGATTAAAAAGGTTGATCTTAATGAGCCATCATTGTCATGTACTGGTTATGACTCTGAACTAGTAATCTGGTGCCCCAAACTAATGTTCTGAGAACATGGCTTTGAATCTTTCAGGCAGCATGGTAAGGTAACAGGGAGATGGAAGGGAGCTAGGTGGGAGGGTTGGTGTATCAATGGGCTGACAGGCCTCTTTCTGCACTGTGCGGCTTCTATGATTCTTGAACATAGTCGATCATAATTTTTAAATTCAATTAAATCTGGATTTCTTTTTTAAAAAATGCCTTGTCTAAGGGTGACCACGTATCATTAAAACCCAAACAAAAGCAGAAGTTGCTGGAAAAGCATGTCTGGCAGCGCTTACGAAGAGAAATCAGAATTAACGCTTCGGGCCCGGTGACCAGGTCAGTTCTGAGGAAGGATCACCTGACCCAAAACGCTAACTCTGATTTCTCTGCACAGATGCTGCCAGACCTGCTGAGCTTTGCCAAATGTTTGGTCCTGATTTGCAATATCAGTTTTTATCATAAAGACCCATCTGTCCTTTAAGTATGAAAATCTGCCATCCTTATCGAGTCTGACCCATGTGTGACCCCAGACCCACAGCAATGGCATTTGCTCTTAACTGCCCACCTCAGGGAGATGACGGCCACGTGATATTATCATTAGACCATTAATCCAAAGACCCCAATAATGCTCTGGGATCTCGGGTTTGAATCCCACTGTCTCAGATGGTGGAATTTGAATTCAGTAGAAAAAGTTATGGAAGTCAGAGACTAATGATGACCATGAGTCCATTACCAATTGTCAGGAAAAAACCATCTGGTTCACTAATGTTCTTTAGGGAAGGAAGCTGCCATCCATACCCAGAGCACGTTTCGCCAAGCATCTCCGCCTGGCCCGCAGGGGCCGATCTGACCTCCCAGTCACTGCATATTTTAATTGCCCCTCATACTCCCTTTGCGACATGGCCATCCTCAGCAATGGACTTGTTGGGCCAAAGGACCTGTTTCCAAACTGTAGGGACACAACACTGTGTTCTCCAATCTCAAACCATGTCCCTCCCCATTCCCCAACTCACTTCTCAGCCCCTCCCCCTCCCTTCCATCCCTCCCATCGATCAACCAGGCTGTGCCCTCTACCTGCGTTCACCTATCCTTACCTCACCACCACACCCCTCTCTCCACCCAAAACCCTCCACAACCCCTCTCTCCTTCAGCTCCCCTGACACCCACCCCTCGTCCCGAGGGAGGGTTACAGCTGAAACATTGACTTCCCCACCTCTTGATGCTGCCTGACTTGCTGTGTTCTTCTAGCCTCCTGCCTGTCTACCTTGGATTCCAGCATCTGCAGTTTTTTTGTCTCCTCTTTACTTTTTATAGCCTACATGTGACCACAGACTCACAGCAACAGGGTTGATTCTGGACAATTAGGGATGGGCAATAAGTGCTAGCTGAGCCAGTCACACCCACATCTGATGAATGAATAAATAGAAAATGACCTGAAGAGTTAATGGGCTGATGACATTTTGGAAAGAGTACAATTAATTTACAATGTTGAACTGAAGTTAAACTATTTTGGGTGGTACAGTGGCTCAGTGGTTAGCATTGCTATCTCATAGCACCAGGGACCCGGGTTCAATTCCAGCCTCAGGCAACTGTCTGGGTGGAGTTAGCATATTCTCCCCGCGTCTGTGTGGGTTTGCTCCGGTTTCCTCCCACAATTCAAAGATGTGCAGGTCAGGTGAATTGGCTATGCTAAATTGCCCATAGTGTCAGGTACGTTAGTCAGGGGTAAATATAGGGTTGGGGAACAGGTCTGGGTGGGTTACTCTCCGGACGGTCGGTGTGGACTTGTTGGGTCGAAGGGCCTGTTTCCATACTGTAGGGAATCTAATCTAAACTTGATTCATTTATTTATTGTCATGTGTATTTTGTTGCAAACTACAGTCAAAAAGGGTTGTATAGCATCATCACACATTGGCGCCATCTTAAAACACAGAAAAATTAACCAAATCATAGAATATAAAGAGCTGAAAATGTGTTGCTGGAAAAGCGCAGCAGGTCAGGCAGCATCCAAGGAACAGGAAGGGCTCATGCCCGAAATTTCGATTCTCCTGTTCCTTGGATGCTGCCTGACCTGCTGCGCTTTTCCAGCAACACATTTTCAGCTCTGATCTCCAGCATCTGCAGTCCTCACTTTCTCCCATAGAATATAAAGACAGGACAATGAAGAAATAAAGAAAAAGTGTCCGACTTTACAGTCCTTCTTGTTACGTGCTCTGCCACGGACCATGAGCATGTGATACTGCATTTGCAGCTCAAGCCTCCACTGTAACAGATAGCCTCCCTCCCCAAACTAAGGGTAACACACAAAGTTAGCAAGGCGCGCTGGCTCAGAGAAGGAGTAAACCTATATGGAGAGTGCAACTTTTTAATCAATGTGGGGTTATTGTATTGAAGGTGCAAAAATAAATCAGCTTTGAATAAATAAATAAAGAGCACGGGGAAGAATGGTCCAATTTGCATGTTAATAGCTCAGAGGTCCAGTAAATTAAGTGCAACCATTTCCAGCTCACAAGAGACAAATATTCTTGGTTTCGTTCGATGCCACCCCCTACATCCCCCCCCACCCCGGTTACATTTTGACTCCTCTTCTCTGGGTAATTTCTCAGGAGTTGAGCCATTTTAATTGGTTGTATTCAATGGGGGAGAGCATGGAGCAATTAAGGTCAAAAACTGCAGCAGGAAGGGATAGTGAATGAAAGGTAGCCACAACTTGTTGCAACAAAACAAAGCTGAGCAATATTAGCCCTCTCCTTTTCTGTTTAGTATGAGTCTCATATTTTACTTTCTCCTCACTCTGACAGCTAGCTGTAGCTTGACAGTCCCTTTGTCGCACGGGTGATACAGCATAAATTTTATTTATTTAAGGTTGTAGAAATTTATAGCAGAGTGGCTTGGTAACTAGGGCTGCAATGCCTGTTTTTTTTTATTATTGGAGTGAAAATCTGCTGCTTACAATTTTTAAGAGTGTCGGTTCATCTGAGACGTGAACTGCGAATCTGTATGCCCAGGACATGAATCATGTCGTTTTAGTCTTAAAGCACTGTGTGGTGCATGCTTCCTAGAAATACAGGAGCAGGAAAAGACAGCAAATAAAACTGAGGCCCAAACTGCTCCATCCATCCGCAAATCAAACTCCCACCCACTCTGGAAGTGCGCCTCATACGAGATTGAATCGGATGACTTTTAAGTCCAATTGAATTGCCTGAAATTTGGTGACTTAAATGGGTCCCTCATAGATCTGTGGCACTGGAAAAGCACAGCATATCAGGAGGCAGCCGATGAGCAGGAGAGTCAACATTTCGGGCATCAGTCCTTCATCAGGAATGTCAGGAAGGGCTTATGCTCAAAACATCAATTCTCCTGCTCCTGAGATGCTGCCTGACTTTCTGTGCTTTTTCAGTGCCACACTTTTCAACTCTAGACTCTCCAACATCTGCAGTCCTCATTTTCTCCTTCATATAACTGGCCTCCTTGATCCAGGCTTCATTGTTTCACTATTGATGGCCATGCCTTCAACTGCCTGGAAGCTAAGCTTTGGAATTTGCAGCCTCCTTCCCATTTCTCTATCCTTCCCTAAAACTTATCTTACTGATCGGATTTCTGGTCACCTCTCTCTCGTATCTCCTTGTGTTGCTTCGTGTCCAGTCATGCATGATAATTCTGCTATGAAGTGCATTGGAGGGTCGTATGATGTTAAAAGCATCATAAGTGTTGCCAGTGCTGCACAGGGCCTTACAAACATATGGACCAATAGCAGCACTGGAATAGGAGTAGGCCATTCAGCCCATCTTCTCTGTTCTACCATTCAATAAAATCATGGCTGATCTATGGCCTACCTCCAAATATCTGCTTTTGGCCCACATCCCTTAATATTTACTCAACAAAAAAATTTATCCACCTCAGATTTAAAATTAATAACTGTATCTAGCACCAACTGCCAATTGTGGAAGATAGCTCCAAACATCTACAACCCCTTGTGTACAGAATGACGTTGTTAAACTTGAAAGGGTTCAGAAATGATTGACAGGTATGTTGCCAGGGTTAGGAGGGTTTGAGCTATAGGGAGAGGTTGAATCAGCTCGGGCTGTTTTCCTTGGAGTGTCAGAGGCTGAGGGGTGACCATACAGAGGTTTATGAAATCATGAGGGGCATGGGTATGGTGAATAGCTCAGGTTGTTTCCCCAGAGTGGGGCAGTCCAAAACTAGAGAGCATAGATGAGAGGGGAAAGATTTAAAGAGACCTAAGGGGCAACGTTTTCATGCAGAGGATGGTGTGTGTAAGGAATGAGTTACAGAGAATGTGGGGGAGGCTGGTACAATAACAGGCATCAGGAAAGGAAGGGTTGAGAGGAAAATTGGCTAAATGCTGGCAAATAGGAGAAGATTAATTTGGGATATCTGGTGGGCATGGAGGAGCTGTACAACTCTATGACTCTATAACATGCTCAGAAAAGAGGGATATGGACCATGTACAGGCAGATGGTATTAGTTTTGATTGGTCAACACAGAAATGGTGGGCCGAAGGGCCTGTCCCTGTGCTGTACTATTCTATGTCATACTTGTTGCTGTGAGAGACATCTTGAGGCCACTTGGCAGGGTGTGTTTGAACTCCAAACATGATTCTCTCCAAATTGATATCTGCCAATGTTACTGAAGCAAAGTTTTCACTGACAATGGCTTAACGCTAACAGCGATACATGCTCCCACTTCATCCTTCTCTACAGCAGCTGACTGACCACAATCACCTCTTCCTTCACCTCTCTTTCCATCTTGTAGGGACTGTCCCGGTCTGCTTCCAGTCTTGTCCATCAGACTATGGCTAATCTCGCAGTTACTTTTCTTGCATCCCCCAGCCTGTCTATGGAGTCGTCTGATGACACGCTTCCTATTTCTCATCCAAGAGCTGCCCTTCAGAGACAATGGTCTAAAGCGCGTGGCATGAGGTGACACATGACACCCAGTCTGTCGACCCCTCCAGTGCCATGGATTTGTTGCAATGCTTTCCCATTGTGCTTTGGAGGTGCCAGTGTTGGACAAAGTTAAAAATCACACAACACCAGGTTATAGTCTAACAGGTTTATTTGGAAGCACTAGCTTTCAGAGTGCTGCCCTTTCATCAGTTGGCTGATGAACTACCTGATGAAGGAGCAGAACTCCAAAAGCTAGTGCTTCCAATTAAACCTGTTGGACTATAATCTGGTGTTGTGTGACTTTTAACTTTCCCATTGTTGCCAAAATTTCTTCAGTTAATCATTGGGCAGGCTGGAGATCCACTGTCTGCCCCCAACCCCCCTGCCTTACAAACCGTGCTTCCTCAACACCCATCTCCAAACATCTACAACCTCTTGTGTACAGAACGACGTTGTTAAACTTGAAAGGGTTCAGAAATGATTGACAAGCATGTTGCCAGGGTTAGGAGGGGACAGGAAGGAGGAAAACATGAAGTGAATGAATGATTCCCTGAAGATGCTGAAGTGACTCCTGGAGGTGGTGGAGTAATGCTAATGGCGGAAATATTGCACTGATCAAAACATTTGTGGCATCGGGGCAGGGGGAGAGAGATTAGGCCACTTCCGGCGGCAGGGTTTGTATCAGAGTAAGTCAAACCACATTTAAATATCCAAAGCTGTTGGCTGTTCAGTCACCCCTAAAGCTCAACAATAATTAGCGCCAATTCAGCAGCCATGCCTGAACATGTTAAGAAGTAATAATAATGATAACACTAATAGACAGCACAGAAAGCTAAATATCGTTGCAGAGCTCCTCTGAAGCACATTGCCAGGCAACACAAAGGAAAGCTGTGTGTCAGGCTGTTTACCTGGGGTGAGAGGCTTCCATACACTTACTGGAGGCAGAAGGAAACAACCTACCACTGGCCAACACCATCAGCTCTCCAACTACGTTTCGAGGGCAAGGTAGAAAATGCTTGAAACATACAGCTTTGTACTTCAGAACATTTGTAATAGCCATAACGGTACCCATTGAAAAGAACAAACTTGCATTTAGAAAAGTGCCTTTCATGACCTCAGGATGTCCCAGGATGTTTCGCAACGAAGGGCCATCAGTACCACAATGCAAGAGGTGTCACAGCTAATGTTTAAACAACAAGCTCCCACCAACAGCTATGCTGTGATAAACTACATGATTGAAATATCTTTAATTGTAACATGAAGGCTAGTTACTTGCCAGAACTGGAAAGGGTTCTCTTCTTTCAATGATGGGAGTCTTTCATAATCACCTGCGAGAGTAAACAGAACCTCCAACAGTGCAGCGTTCCCTCAGGAATGAACCCTCTAACAGTGCAGCATTCCATCAGGACTGAACCCTCTAACAGTGCAGTGTTCCCTCAGGACTGAACCGTCTAACAGTGCAGCATTCCATCAGGACTGAACCCTCTATCAGTGCAGCGTTCCCTCAGGACTGAACCCTCTAACAGTGCAGTGTTCCCTCAGGACTGAACCGTCTAACAGTGCAGCATTCCATCAGGACTGAACCCTCTATCAGTGCAGCGTTCCCTCAGGACTGAACCCTCTAACAGTGCAGCATTCACTCAGGACTGAACCCTCTAACAGTGCAGCGTTCACTCAGGACTGAACCCTCTAACAGTGCAGCGTTCACTCAGGACTGAACCCTCTAACAGTGCAGCGTTCCCTCAGGACTGAACCCTCTAACAGTACAGCGTTCCCTCAGGACTGAACCCTCTAACAGTGCAGCGTTCACTCAGGACTGAACCCTCTAACAGTGCAGCATTCACTCAGGACTGAACCCTCTAACAGTGCAGCATTCCCTCAGGGCTGAACCCTCTAACAGTGCAGCATTCACTCAGGACTGAACCCTCTAACAGTGCAGCGTTCCCTCAGGACTGAACCCTCTAACAGTGCAGCGTTCCCTCAGGGCTGAATCCTCTAACAGTGCAGCGTTCCCTCAGGACTGAACCCTCTAACAGTGCAGCATTCTCTCAGGACTGAACTCTCCAACAGTGCAGCGTTCACTCAGGACTGAATCCTCTAACAGTGCAGCGTCCCCTCAGGACTGAACCCTCTAACAGTGCAGCGTTCACTCAGGACTGAACCCTCCATCAGTGCAGCGTTCCCTCAGGACTGAACCCTCTAACAGTGCAGCGTTCCCTCAGGACTGAACCCTCCAACAGTGCAGCGTTCACTCAGGACTGAACCCTCTAACAGTGCAGCGTTCACTCAGGACTGAACCCTCTAACAGTACAGTGTTTCCTCAGGACTGAACTCTCTAACAGTGCAGCATTCACTCAGTGATTGAACCCTCTAACAGTGCAGCATTCCCTCAGGACTGAACCCTCTAACAGTGCAGCGTTCCCTCAGGACTGAACCCTCCAACAGTGCAGCGTTCACTCAGGACTGAACCCTCTAACAGTGCAGCGTTCACTCAGGACTGAACCCTCTAACAGTACAGTGTTTCCTCAGGACTGAACTCTCTAACAGTGCAGCATTCACTCAGTGATTGAACCCTCTAACAGTGCAGCATTCCCTCAGGACTGAACCCTCCATCAGTGCAGCGTTCCCTCAGGACTGAACCCTCTAACAGTGCAGCGTTCCCTCAGGACTGAACCCTCTAACAGTGCAAGTTTCCCTCAGTAAACTCCTCTTACAGTGCAGTGTACCCTCAGTTCTAAACCCGCCGATATTAAACTCTGTATTAAACTCTCTGATAGTCCAGCACTCCATCAGTACTGACCCTTGTAAATGTGCAGCACTCCCTTAGTACTGATCCTCTGACAGTGCAGAACCCTCTCAGTACTGACCCTCTGATAGTACAGCATTCCCTCAGTACTGACCCTCTGACAGTGCAGTACTCCCACAGTACTGGCCCTCTGACAGTGCAGCAATCCCTCAGCACTGACTCCTCTGACAGTACAGTATCCCCTCAGTAATGACCCTCTGACAGTGCAGTATTCCTTCAGTACTGATCATCCGACAGTGCAGTATTCCCTCAGTACCAACCCTCTGACAGTGCAATTTTCCCTTAGTACTGATCTTCCAAGCCTGCAGTGCTCCCTCAGTATTAACCTTCTGACAGTACAGCATTAGCTCAGTACTGACTCTCTGACAGTGCGGCATTCCCTCAATACTGACCCTCTGACAGTGCGGCATTCCCTCAGTACTGATCCTCTGACAGTGCAGCACTTCCTCAGTACTGACCCTGTGACAGTGCAGCACTCCCTCAGTACTGACCCATGGACAGTTTGATATTCCCTCAGTACTGACCCTGTGACAGTGCAGCACTCCCTCAGTTCTGACCCTTGGACAGTGCGGCACTCCCTCAGTACTGACCCTCTGACAGTGCGGCACTCCCTCAGTACTGACCCTGTGACAGTGTAGCACTCCCTCAGTTCTGACCATCTGACAGTGCAGCACTCCCTCAGTACTGACCCTGTGACAGCGCAGCACTCCCTCAGCACTAACCCTGTGACAGTGCAGCACTCCCTCAGTGCTGACCCTGGGACAGTGCTGACCCAACCTTTTCATGCCAAGCATGGTGCATGTGTGGAATGAGCTGCCAGAGGAAGTGTTGGAGGCTGGTATAATTACAACATTCAAAAGGTACCTGGATGGGTTTATGAAGGGGAAGGGTTTAGAGGGATATGGGCCAAATACTGGCAAATGGGACGAGATTAATCAGGATATCTGCTTGGTTTATGATGAGCTGGATCAAAGGGTCTGTTGCCATGCTGTACATCTCTATGACTCTATCCCTGAGCCTTGCAGGGTACTGAAGTACAGAGTTAGATGGAAATCTCTTGAAAACATTTGAACAAGTGAACTTTGAACAATTGTGGAAACTGTGTCTCCTTGTCCACGTTTCACACTGGTCACTTATAACATCCTTTAAGATTAAATCTCCCTTTAAGCTTGTATGTTGTCAGAAAAGCAAACCCAGTGTTTTCTAACTATGAATTGGACTTGGATATGAAAAGGACTGAACCGTGTCTCTCACTCCCCTGCTTCCTCGTTCAAAACTATTTTTGATTTCTTTTCAGGAGGAAAGGCAAATAGCATTATTGATGTCTAGCTGACCACAGCTTTGAGGGTGGAACTTGCTTGATTTTAGTTGTGGAGTGTTTATGAGAGTAGTTATTAAAACACTCTTCTTTCTCCAGTTAATGAGCACTGTGCTTGACTGAACAAATGAGATTCAAACTTGGGCATCTGCGGCAGGTTTGTGATGGATCCCAGACGCCATGCCAAGTGTTTAATCCACGCGGGCTGATGTCTCTCTGCCTCAGGCAGCAGTTGTAAAAACACCAGGCTCTTTTGTGTGTGATTATTTTTCTTTTTGATGCTCAGAGTCCTCCTTATGGATGTCCACTCTCAGGCATTGTCTGTCTTTTAACACTCTATCTGTGAAAGCCAACTGTTTTTTTTGTGTGTGTGGGCAAGAGAGAACTGGATCGGTTCGAACAATTTTCACTGCAGTTTAGAAGAATGACTGGGAGGGAGTTCGCATCGAAACTTATAAAATTCTAACAGGACTAGACAGGGTAAATGTCAGAAAGATTCTCCCGATGACTGGGGAATCCAGAACTGGGGACACAGTCTAAAAATACAGGGTAGGCCATCTCGGACAGGGATGAGGGTAAATGTCGCCACCCAGAGACTGGCGGGCCTGTGGGGGTTAGTTCACCTCAGTTGACTGGATGGTTGGTGAGGTGCCAACACCATGGGTTCAATCCCTACACCAGCTGAGGTCTCTTTCTCAACCTCTCTCCCCTTGCCTGAGGTATGGGGGCCCTCAGGTTAAGCCACCATCAGTTGTGTCTCTCTGTAATGAGAGAGCAGCTCTGTGGTCTGTTAAGATTATTGCGGCTTGACGTTTGTTTTAGATTGGACTCCCTACAGTGTGAAAACAGGCCCTTTGGGCCCCAACAAGTCCACATCAACCTTCCAAAGAGTAACCCGCTCAGACTCATCTCTCCCTATTTTTCTCCCTAACGCACCTAACACTATGGGCAACTTAGCATGGACAATTCACCTGACCTGCACATGTTGTGGAATGTGGGAGGAAACTGGAGCACCCAGAGGAAACCCACGCAGACACGGGGAGGATATACAGACAGTCAGCTGAGGCTGGAATCGAACCCGGGTCCGTGGTGCTGTGAGGCAGCAGTGCTAACCGAGTGAGCCTGTGGAATTCTTTGCCTTTGAAAGAGGCTGAGGCTAATTCATTGAAATTTTTTTCAAGCAGGAGTCACGTCTAACTTTCAGGGATCAAAGGTTATGGGAAGAAAGCAGGAACAGGGCACTGAGTTGGATGATCAGCCGTGATCCTATTGAAGGGTGTAGTAGGCTTGAAGGGCTGAATGGCCTACTCCTAGTTGTATTTTCTATGTTTCTAAATGCTCCTGTTTCTGTCCAGTGGTCCATGGGTCCAAAGAGATTTTAAAGTGAGATTCCAGCTAAAGTCTCAAGTGAACAAAGAAGATTCCCGGAAAAAACATTCAAAGAACAGGGAAAGTTGTCCAGGGTGTGCCGGCTAAGACCTATCCAGCACCAACATCATGAAACAATTCCTCACCTGAAGTCTGTGGTACCTTGCTGTGTCCAGGTTCCCTCAACAATATTTGAAGTAAAGCATCAGCATCAGTAAAACAGTTCAGGGCAATGTATATAGGAAGACTTCCTTTTCTGTTTGCTATGAAAATTACCTGATACTAGAAATAGTAAAGACAAAAAAACAGAAAGTGCTACAGAAAGTCAGCAGGTCTGATCACATTATAGGTAGGAAAAACTGAATTCATATTTTCAGTCCAGTGACCATTCATTAGAACATAAAACTATACAGCACAGGAATAGGCCCTTTGGCCCACCATATCCATAGAATCCCTACAGTGTGGAAACAGGCCCTTCAGCCCAACAAATCCACACCAACCCTCTGAAGAATATCCCACCCAAACCCATTCTTCTACTCTATTATCCTGTATTTCCCCCTGACTAATGCACCTAGCCTACGCTTCCCCGAACACTATGGGCAATTTAGCACAGCCAATTCACCCTAACCTGTTTACCATTGGATTGTGGGAGGAAACCGGAGCACCCAGAGGAAACTCATGAAGACACGGGGAGGATATGCAACCTCCACACAGACAGTCGCCCGAGGCTGGAATTGAACTCAGGCTGCTGGCGCTTTGAGGCAGCAGTGCTAACCACTGAGCCACTGTGCTGCCCCTGTGCTGACCATAATGCCATTCTAAATTAATGCCATTGCCTGCACATGGTCCATTATCCCTCTATTCCCTGCTTATTCATGTGTTGGTTTAAATGCCTCTTACATATTGATATCATATCTGCTTCTACCATAGACCATAAGATGTCCGAATAGAGTTGGGCCATTTGGCCCATCGATCATTGTTGATATATTTCTCAACCCCATTTTCCTGCCTTCTCCCCATAACCCTTGATCCTCTTATTAGTCAAGAACCATTCTATCTCTGTCTTAAATACACTCAATGACTTTACTTCCCCTGGCAGTGCATTCCAGGAGTGGACATTGAAATGCCTTAGATGAAAGTGAGGACTGCAGATTCTGGAGAGTCAGAGTCGAGAGTGTGGTGCTGGAAAAGCACAGCAGGTCAGGCAACATCCGAGGAGCAGGAGAGTCAACATTTTGGGCAAAAGCCCTTTTTCTGATGAAGGGCTCATGCCTGAAACATCGTCTCTCCTGCTCCTTGGATGCCGCCTGACCTGCTGTGCTTTTCCAGTGCCATACTTTTCGACATTGAAATGCCTTAGTTTTCCACTTCACAGAATGACATCAGTGTAATGGTATAGAAAGAGGCCATTTGGCTCAATGTGTCTGTACTGGATCGGTCAAGGACATGTCTATCAATTTGGGTACAATTTTCAGCCCAGAGGACTGAAAGTACAGAGTTGTGTCTACATAGGCGTGCGCCCAAAACTCAAAGCTGGCATTAATTGGCAATGTCAGTCAAACTGTTACAGATGTTTTAAGAATTAATGGACAAAATTTGCCAAGCAGTGCAACAGGGAATGCTCTTTGCCCTGGATAGGGGTGGGGGAATTGTGGGAGGAGGGGTCTACAGCATTTTGCTGAGGTGGGTAAGAGGGTACAACTCTGAAAGTCAGAGAGTTGTGGGCTCGAGTGTTGCCGAAGAGATGTACGTGCAGCGCCAAGACAAACCCTCTGCACGATCGAAGGTGCGGCCTTTCAAATGAGGAGTCACCCTTCATGTCTCCTTGGGCGGATAGCACTGTTCTGAAGAAGCGGAGGTGTCTTGCCCAATACTTACCCATCCACAAGGGACTCAAAATGGAAAATTTACAACTTTGTCACTATCCTATTGCTACTAGTGGGGATCTTTCTCTGTCTGCCATCAAACTATTTGAGGTGGACAGCAACAGGGGACGTAGGGATGGGGAAAGGTGGGGTGCCGTCCCTGTATGAGGACAGCCCCATTCTTAACATCCTTCAGCTTGCTGAGCAGAAGAAGGAACATAAAGCCAACTCCGTGCTAAACAACCCAAAGCAAAAAAAAACATCACAAATACATTCACACTTGCTGCTCTTAAACAACTGATTCTGTTTCAAGTCCTAAAGGAAAGAAAGAAAGCCTTTTTCTGGAATACTGCAAAGTGAGCACTTACTCAGTAAGATCCTGACAGCTACAAGGAAATGAGGGCTGACACGAGGCATAATTTTTTAATTATTATAACAATCCTCTGGTAGCTGTTATGATAGAGTAGGACAGCCATGGCTATATTAGTGCTCACGATAGCAGGCTGAGGCATCCGACTGGAAGCTACATGCCATCTGCTACTAAAACCCCAATGTGAGTGTGTGATGAAGAAGGGATGGCTGAGCCAATGAGTTAGTTACAGCGACCTGGTCTTCCATCAGGTTGTCTCATCGGTAAGTTGGCTTGACTCTGTGTGCTATGGAAACCACATGCGCCTGTCAACACTAGATCTGACTATTCCAAACCTCTGCTGGTCAACTGTCTGAATGCTCCATGTGCTTCAGTCCAAAGTAGACAAGCAGGAGGCTGGAAGAACACAGCGAGCCAGGCAGCAACAGGAGGTGGAGAAGTCAACATTTCGGGTATAACCCTTCTTCAGAAATGGAGGTGCGAGCAGGGGGAGCAACAGATAAAGAAAGGGTTGGAGGGTTTTCGGGGGGTGGAGTAGTGAGGTAGTGATAGGTGAAGACAGGTGGTGGTATGACCTGGTTACTCAATGGGAGGGATGAATCCGGTTGGGTGCTGGAAGGAAGGGTCGGTAGGTGGAATAGATGGGAGGGGACTGGGATGAAAAGGAAGTCGGAGGATGGGAAGGGAGGTTATTTGAAGTTGGAGAACTCAACATTGAGGCTTACGGGCTGTAGGCTGCCCAGGCAGAAGATGAGGTGCTGTTTCTCCAATGTGACAGCAGTCCACACCCTAATTTGGATCTGCCTTAGTTCACCCATCACTCTTGTATATATCGAAGGGTATGCATACTCACTACCATCTTCTCAAGGGCAGCGAGAGAGGGGTAATAAACGTCAGCCCAGCTAATGGCGCCCATGTCCCACGAGTGAATTTAAAAAGCAAAGTCTCCAATTGTTGTTCCTTTACCATCCAAGTCTCCATCCCCCATTATCCATCTTACAACTCCTTGTCCTATGAGATTTCAGATCTCCTCCAGTTTTGCCCTTTGCTGTATTCTTTCACCAACCATTTGCAGCTATGTCTTCCGCAGCTAAGCATCTGAAATGGTTCCCCCGCCCCGGCACTTCTCTCAGCCTTTACTCTGATAAAGTGGATCGGCAGCGGCATTGAAAAGTGCAGCGGATGGGAACAGGTGGGGTACCAGGGAACCCCCTCATCCCCAGGCCCATGGCTCCATCTATCGATGCATTGGTCACAGGAGTGGCTGCAGCAGAGACCCATAATAGAGACCCCAGACCCTGTTACAGACACTCAGCAGCAATCAGAGGAACCAGCAGAGGAGGAATAAAAGGAAGAGAGCAAGACAAACTAGATTGCAGTAAAATCTTGCACGATATTCAATGTTTCAAGGTGATGCCGAAGCACGTTGAGACTTTGCGTAGAACACACAAAGAAACATTTTTGCCTGTAGTTTTACGTGCGTGTGACAAGTCTATATCTATAAGAGGCTTCTGAAACTTACTTCTTGATCAAGATCTCTCGTAAAGATTCCTCATCCAGTCCAACGTCAAAGTTTGTTTGCTAATAGCTCCCATGAAGTGCCTCAGAGATGTTATGCTGCATTAAAGATGTTGACTAATTTACAACGTTGCTGGTTGCTGTTAGGAGGCTCAAATGACAGCGTTGAGCATCACCAGGACAGGGACGGGGACAGGGACAGTGTGTGATGACTGGGCTACAGAGACGCAGTGACAAGCTTTAACAATTTAGCAAGCCTCACACCAGCAGTGGAGCTTCACATTGTCTATGTGCAATGATAATGCCTGCTTTTTATTTACTGATCACTAGCACTGCAGCCTCTTGGCATTTCAGCTATGGCACAGAGTAAAAAATGAGGTCTGCAGATGCTGGAGATCACAGCTGCAAATGTGTTGCTGGTCAAAGCACAGCAGGTTAGGCAGCATCTCAGGAATAGAGAATTCGACGTTTCGAGCATAAGCCCTTCATCAGGAATAATCCTTTGATGAAGGGCTTATGCTCGAAACGTCGAATTCTCTATTCCTGAGATGCTGCCTAACCTGCTGTGCTTTGACCAGCAACACATTTGCCGCTATGGCACAGAACAAAGAACACCGGACAGTACAGTGCAAAAACAGGCCCTTCGGCATACAATTTCTGTGCTGACCACGATGTTATTCTAAACTAATCCATCTGCCTGCATATGGTTCATATCTCGCTATTCCCTGCCTGTTCACATGTCTGTCAAAATGCTTCTTAAACATTGTCATAGAGTCATAGAGTCATAGAGATGTACAGCACGGAAACAGACCCTACGGTCCAACCCGTCCATATCGACCAGATATCCCAACACAATCTAGTCCCACCTGCCAGCACCCGGCCCATATCCCTCCAAACCCTTCCTATTCATATTCCCATCCAAATGCCTCTTAAATGTTGTGATTGTACCAGCTTCCACCACTTCCTCTGGCACTCATTCTGTACACATACCACCCTCTGTGTGAACAAGTTGCCCCTTAGGTCTCTTTTATATCTTTCCCCTTTCATCCTAAACCTATGCCCTCTAGATCTGGACTCCCCAACTCCAGGGAAAAGACTTTGTCTATTTATCCTATCCATGCACCTCATAATTTTGTAAACCTCTATAAGATCACCCCTCAGCCTCCAGCACTCCAAGGAAAACAGTCCCAGCCTGTTCAGCCACTCCCTATAGCTTAAATCCTCCAACCCTGGCAACATGCTTGTAAATCTTTTCTGAATCCTTTCAAGCTTCACAACATCTATGCGATAGGAAGGAGACCAGAATTGCACTCAATATTCCAACAGTAGCCTAACCAATGTCCTGTACAGCCACAACTGGACCTCCCAACTCCTGTACTCAATACTCTGACCAATAAAGGAAAGCATACCAAATGCCTTTTTCACTATTCTATCTACCTGCAACTCCATTTTCAAGGAGCTATTCTTACATGTTTCCATGTTGTCCCTGTATAACTGTTTACAAATCTAATTCCATTGACTATTGCGAGGGCAACAATAATAATCCCACTGTAGTGACTGAAGCTTTCTATTTCCTGAATGTTTACCCAGGTTAACTTGCTGAATGAGCCATCACCCACCCCGCCCAAAGATGTCCTGTCTTAGCTCGGCTATGACATTTTCCTTAAAAAGTAACACAGCTCCCCAACCTCCTTTACACCTCCATCTATCTTGCCTGAAACATCTAAATCCTGCAAAAGAGAACAACTAGTTCTGTTATTTTCTCAACCAAATTTCTCTAATGGTGACAATATTGTATATCAATCCAGACTCTAACCCCAGTCCTACACTGACTGTCCTTGCTCCCACACTGACTGTCCTCACTCCCACCCTGATGGTCCTCAGTCCCACTCTGACTGTTCTCACTCCCACTCTAACTGTCCTCACTCCCACTCTGACTGTCCCCAGTCCTACTCTGACTGTTCTCACTCCCACTCTGACTGTTCTCACTCCCACTCTCACTGTCCTCACTCCCACTCTGACTGTCCTCAGTCCCACTCTGACTGCCCTCACTCCCACTCTGACTGTCCTCAGTCCTACTCTGACTGTTCTCACTCCCACTGTGACTGTTCTCAATCCCGCTCTGACTGTCCTCACTCTCACTCTGACTGTCCTCACTCCCACCCTGACTGTCCTCAGTCCCACTCTGACTGTCCTCAATCCCACTCTAACTGTCCTCACTCTCATTCTGACTGTCCTCACTCCCACCCTGACTGTCCTCAGTCCCACTGTGACTGTTCTCAATCCCATTCTGGCTGTCCTCACTCCCATTCTGACTGTCCTCAGTCCCACTGTGACTGTTCTCAATCCCACTCTAACTCTCCTCACTCCCACTCTGACTGCCCTCACTCCCATTCTGACTGTCCTCACTCCCACTCTAACTGTCCTCACTCCCACTCTGACTGCCCTCACTCCCATTCTGACTGTCCTCACTCCCACTATAATTGTTCTCACTCCCACTCTCTGTCCTCACTCCCACCCTGACTGTCCTCAGTCCCACTCTGACTGTCCTCACTCCCACTCTGACTGTCCTCACTCCCATCCTGACTGTCCTCACTCCCACCCTGACTGTCCTCACTCCCACCCTGACTGTCCTCAGTCCTACTCTGACTGTCCTCACTCCCACTCTGACTGTTCTCACTCCCACTCTGACTGTCCTCACTCCCACCCTGACTGTCCTCACTCCCACTCTGACTGTTCTCACTCCCACTCTGACTGTCCTCACTCCCACCCTGACTGTCCTCAATCCTACTCTGGCTGTCCTCACTCCCACTCTGACTGTTCTCACTCCCACTCTGACCGTCCTCACTCCCACCATGACTGTCCTCACTCCCACTCTGACTGTTCTCACTCCCACTCTGACTGTCCTCACTCCCACCCTGACTGTCCTCACTCCCACTCTGACTGTCCTCACTCCCACCCTGACTGTCCTCACTCCCACTCTGACTGTTCTCACTCCCACTCTGACTGTCCTCACTCCCACCCTGACTGTCCTCAATCCTACTCTGGCTGTCCTCACTCCCACTCTGACTGTTCTCACTCCCACTCTGACCGTCCTCACTCCCACCATGACTGTCCTCACTCCCACTCTGACTGTTCTCACTCCCACTCTGACTGTCCTCACTCCCACCCTGACTGTCCTCACTCCCACTCTGACTGTCCTCACTCCCACCCTGACTGTCCTCACTCCCACTCTGACCGTCCTCACTCCCACCCTGACTGTCTCTAATCCCATCAATGCTCACAGTCAACTGTCGGAAGAATAATCCGAGCTGGCCTGAAAACAAAGCATGCACACTTCATCAGGAATGGAGAAGCTGCCTGATTTTCCCTTTCTGCTTTACTCGTACCTTCAGGTCAAAAGTCTGAACGTTTGGTCCATCTGAGCCTGTTCCAAAATGATTAATCACTCAGGATTGGAAAGTTCACTTGACACCCTTCTCCTTAAGTACTCTTTGTGAGGGAGAGAGTTTTAGATTTGCATTCCCATGTTTTCTGATGTTGGGCTCCCTGACATCATTCCTCAACCGCCAAGGTTCAACTGAAATCTCCCTTGTGGGCAATAAGCTCAGCATTAATGACAGAGGGAGTCTTTCTAGATGAGGAAAGATTTCTGCCCCCAGGAAATGGTGAGCCTGTGGAACTCTCCGCTACAGAAAATGGTTGAAGCCAGAACATTGAATGCTTGCAAGAAGGAATTAGGTGTAGCTCACGAATAGAAATTGCTGGAGAAACTCAGCACATCTGACAGTCACTCTTCTTTCACCCAATCTCGAAACATTAACTCAGCTTCCTCCTGCCAGATGTTGCCAGAGCTGTTGAGTTTCTCTAGCACTATCTGGTTTTGTTTCAGGTTTATAGAATACACAATTTCTTTGTTTTAAATTAGATATTAGGGCTGAAGGAGCATCGAGTCATACAGCATGGAAACAAACCCTTTGGTCTAATCGGTATTTGCAAACTGTATCCCACACGGATCTTGGCCCATACCCTCCCAAGCCTTTCCTATGATGTACTAAGAGTCATAGAGATGTACAGCACTGAAACACATCCTTCAGTCCAACTCATCCATGCTGGATGTCCAAAAAGGACCATATATCCAAAACTAATCTAGTCCCATTTGGGATTTGGTCCATATCTTTCCAAACTCTTCAAATTCACATATCCATTCAGATGCCTTTTAAATGTTGTATTTGTACCATCCTCCACCACTTCCTCTGTCTGTTTATTCCATACATGCACCACTCTCTGAGTGAAAAAGTTGCCCCTAAGGTCCCTTTTAAATTTTTCTCCTCTTACCTTAAAAATATGTTCCCTAGCTTGGAACTCCCCAACCCGAGGGAAAAGATCCTTGTCATTCACCTTATCTGTGCCCCTCATGATTTTATAAACCTCTGTAAAGTCACCCCTCAGCCTCCTATGCTCCAGGGAAAAAGTTCCTGGTCTGTCCCATCTATTTTAACATCTCAAAGAGTCGGGAGAAAGGAAGACAGGGCATTGAGGTGAATGACTAGCTGCAATCGTACTGAACAGTGGAATAGGCTGGAAGGGCTGGATGGCCTTCTCCAGGTTAGATTTTCTGTTTTTCCTTTCATCTGCATGTCTTCATTCCAGAAGAAGCAAAGGGTTTGTACCTCTTAGGCTGCCTACTGTCATCAATACAACATGCTCATTCACATCTTACTGAGCTCATATTTTCTTTTATGAAAGACAAAAGGAGCAGGTCTACGTTGTTATGTTTTGCTTGATGTGTTTATTAAACTGGGAGTTGGGAATTGTGTCTGCCTGTTGAAGGCATGATGTGTTTTGACAGGCCCAGCTGGGCACTTGTTGGTAAGAATTGTTTTTCTCTCACCACCACCCCCAACCCCACCTCCCCCCACTTCTGAGAAACAAGAAAAACAGGATTGCAGGAACTGGAAATTGTGAAGAGCAAAGCAATGATTAATGTGCTGGGTCATTCAATCCATGAACTTGGCCAGACGCTGTCTTTTATTTAAAAAGAATTTCTCACTTCTCACTAACTCAGGCGGGGGTGGGGGTTGGATCCAGGTCAATGTAGGGGAACGGGAGATGTGGGGATTGGGGGGCGTGGAAATTGATAGGGTGGGAGACTGGTTCTGCTTATGTCTCTGCTCCAGTCAACTAGAACAGAAGCGGCTGCCTTAGTCGCTGTTTGAACTTTTCATTTCTTCTATAAGTTTTAAAGAAAGAGGACTGTGGTTCAAAGTATTGAGTGTTGCATCTGGAAACAGAGCGGCAGGAGTAAGTCATTTGAGGCTGCTTCGCCATTCATCAGCTCATCACTGACCTCAAAGACACAAGCTCTGTATCCCTGGACATCGTGACTCTCCAGCAATCTATTGATTTCAGTTTTGAATCTGCTCAATGGTTGTACTCTCACAACCCTGTGGATTATGGAATTCCAAAGATTAACCACCTTCTGAGTGAAGAAGTACTTCCTCTTCTCAGTCAGAAAAGGCCTGTCCCCTTTCCTGAGATGAAGTCCTCGGTTCTAGGCCAGGAGGAACACACACCTATTTATATCCACCCTTTCATGCCTTGGCAGAATTTTATGTTTCAAAAAGATGGCCTCTCAATGTCATGGAGGTTCACAGCATGGAAACAGGCCCTTCAGCCTAACTTGCCCAGTTTTCACAATTAATCTAGTCCCATTTGCCGGCGTTTGGTCAATATCCCTCCCTACCTATCCCTTCCATATACGTGTCCAAGTGTTTCTTCAAAGATAAAGCTAAGTTGCCCGTAGTGTTAGGTAAGGGGTAAATGTAGGGGTATGGGTGGGTTGCACTTCGGTGGGTCGGTGTGGACTTGTTGGGCTGAAGGGCCTGTTTCCTGTAAGTAATCTAATCTAATCTAAATAAAACTGTACCAGCCTCCACCACTACCTCTAGCAGCCTATTCCAGACACTCACCAACTTCTGTGTGAAAAATTGCTCCCTTTTGTATCTCTCCCCTTACACCTTAAGTCTACGCTCTGTAGTTTTGGACTCCCCTGTAGTTTTTAAGGAAAAGCTGTTGGCTATCTACCTTATGTATGATTTTGTAGACCTTTATAAGACCCCTCAGTCTCCTATGTTTGGAGCTCATCCAGTCTCATCAGTCTCATCTCACAGAATTAACCAACCTCCTGGGTCTGGTGAGCATCCATGGCATATATAAAATCACTACAGTCCTACCAGAACATAGGGCTGCTCTCTCATTAGAGAGACAGATAATTGGCATGATTTTAACCTAAAGGTTACCACACCTCAGATGAGGGGAAGAGGTTGAGAAGGAGAGTCCTTCATGGTAACCTTAGCCGGTGCAGGAATTGAACCCACGCTGCTGGAATCATTCTTCATCACAAACCAGCCATCCAACCTAACCGACTTCCCCCCTCGCCCACAAATATCCGCCCCCCCCCCCCCCCCCCACCCCAAAACAACCAAAACTGTGCACGGTTCTCCAGGGCTCTCTACAACCACAGCAAGACATCTTCACTTCTGCACTCAAACAACCGTGTTACAAAAACCAATGGACCATTCGTGTTCCTAAACCCTTGCTGCAACTGCACATTGACTTTTCGTGATTTATGAATGAGGTGTGTTTTTAATTCCACCAGTCGTAGCCCTGTGTTTTGTACCCACATCATCAGCCTGTGTGCCTGGCTTTTAAATTTCTAGTTGACTGGCATTAACAATTCAACCACCACCTGCTCTAACACCAATACTTGTGTTATTATCCCTTGTTATTTTGTGTTCTACTTTTCAAACCCTGTTGGTTGTCTGTCTTCTGCATCATCTGAGAGGAGACAAGCAGAGCAAGGTCATGTAATTCTGCTGTGGAAACAGTCAATACTCTCCAGGACTGAGTGCTTTCAGACAACATTTATATTATTAGCTGCAATACGAATGCAAATATTTCTTTCCTGTCATTTTTTTCATGGATCCGCAAGTCTTGTCACATTCTTAACCTGACCTCCAGGTTGTTATTGGGCTCAATGGAGTTGGGTAACATTAAGTTGCTGATCCAATCATAGAATCCCTACAGTGTGGAAGCAGGCCATTCGGTCCATCCAGTCCAGAGGGGGGAGAAAAGAATTGTACTGATGGGAGAGGATTCATGCAAAGTGTGCTGGGAGGTGTTCTGGTGAATCAAATAACAAGGCTTGCAGAAACAGATTATAAAACAAAATGCAGAAGGGGATGGTTTGGAAGAAGGGATACGTAGAACCAGAGCAAAAGGATAAAACAGCATTGCAGGGCAACTCTATATGTAATGATATACCCAGAGCAGGATAGAGAATCATAACCAAAAAGCAGCAAATAAAGTCAGAGGGAAAACATGGTTTTAAAATGAAATCCAAATCAATAGCTCTTTACTAAATGCACATAGTACTTGGACTAAAATAAAGGAATTTATGACACAAATAGAGGTTAACATGTCAGCTTGTACAGCCATTTTGAAGGCATGACTACAAGAAGATTAAATCTGGGAATTAAATAGTCAAGAGTAAATGACTTCTTGAAAGTACAGGCAGAAAGAAAAAGACAATGGAATAACTTTGTTAGTGTGAGAGCAAGAAATAATCTTGAATAGGAAAATGTACAATCCATGTCGATAGAGGTTAGAGGACAAAATAAATTTTGAAGGTAAAGTAACAAGTACGAGGTAAAAATGATAGTAAAAGTTGTTTAACAATATAAAAAGGGAGAGACTTCAAGAATACTTTGCATCAGCCTTCACAATAGAAGACACAAAAAAATTTCCAACAATACTAAATAACTAAGGAACAAAAAGGAAATAAATACAATTATTATTACTGGAGAAAAGATACTAGATAAACTAATGGGGCTAAACATGTAGGAACAGACAAAGGCCATTCAGCCCATTGAGTCTGCTCCACCATTCAATGAGATTGTGGCTGATACAATAATCCTCACATCCACTTTCCTGCCTTTTCCCCCATGAACCCTGATTCCTTTACTGATTAGAAATCTGTCTATCTCAGCCTTGAGTATCACTGGGGAGGCAATGGCCTACTATAACTCAGCCAATGTCCAGGGGACCTGTATTTGAATCCTGTCAAAGCAGATGGTGGAATTTGAATTCAATAAAAATCTGGAATCAAGGGTCTCACCATGAAAGCCATGAATCCATTGTGAATTGTTGGAAAAGCCCATTTGCTTCACTACTGCCCTTTAGGAGGGAAACTGTGATTCTTACCAGGTCTGGACTACACGTGTCTCCAGATCCCCAGCAATGTGGTTGATTCTTAATGGTAAGTGCTGGCCTGCCCAATGACACCCACTGCCCATGAATGAATAAAAACAAAGTTAACCTCTGCAGCCCACTACAGTAATAAATCCCACAGATTCACTTCCCTCTGAGAGAAGTTTCTCCTCATCCCTATCCTAATACAAAGTCAGAAGTCACATGACATCAGATGATGGGGCAGCTGTCCGAATGCTTGTGATTTCAAATAAACCTGTTGGACTATAAGCTGGTGTCATGTGACTCCTGACTTTGTCTACCCCATTCAACACTGACACCTCTACAGTCTGTCTTAAATGGGTGACCCATCACTTGAGATTACCTCCTCTGATCCTAGACTTGCTCACTAGGGAAACAAGGCCTCTGCACCTGCCCTATCAAAATCCCCAAAGAATGTTTCAATAATATCACCCCTCATTCTTCAAAATGGTATTAAGTGCAAGTACTCCAACCTGCTCAACCACATCAATAGACAATCCATGATCATATCACACAAAGAAGGTTTACTCATGTGAGATATTAAGAGGGCTGGCAGCCCTTCAGTGAATGAGCAGCTTGAGATGCAGCATGTGCTAGTCCTAATGACTTCCATATTTGATCTTCCATACAGAAAGCACCAACATCAGAGGTCACCTGACTATGACAAGTGTTTGTGCACAATTTGTACTGCATAATGATCTTTCTCCAAACACAGTATTTCCAAGACTCAAATCCCTCTGATGTTTTGCCGAAGCAGCCATAGAGTCATAGAGGTCTACAGCATGAAAACAGGCCCTTTGGCCCAACTTACCTATGTCGCTCTGGTTTCACCATCACAGTCCTGAGGTTTTCATGAACATCTTACAGGAGAAGAGGTGTAGGGATGGGAGTCTAGGCAGCCAAAGGAATGGCCACCAATATTGCAACAGTGAAAACCGGGAAAATGCAGAAAAGTTAAAACTGAAGTGTAATCCTGGAAGTAGCACGGAGTGCCGTCAGTTCACAGGAGGATAGGTCGGAATGGGTGATAGGGGCAGAGACATTGAGGCAACCAATGTCACGCCGATGGTTCTCAGTGAATGATGCAGGTAAATGACCAGAGGGAGGGGTCCAGGCAGAGGGGGAGTGTTGGAGGTGGGCAAAGGGGTCTATGGAATGGGAAGAGGACTCTTTTCCAAAGAAATGGGCATGGAGGTGAAGGTGATGGAAGACGTTCAAGTTCAGCGTTCAGTTTGTTCGCTGAGCTGGAGCTTTGTTTTCAGGCATTTCGTCACCATGCTAAGTAACGCCATCAGTGAGCCGCCGGTGAAGCGCTGGTGTTCTGTCCCGCTTTCTATTTATGAGTCTCGGTCTGTTAAAGTGGATGATATCATTTCCGGTTCTTTTTCTCAGAGGTTGGTAAATGGGGTTCAAATCACTATGTTTATTGATGGAGTTCTGGTTTGAATGCCAGGCCTCTAGGAATTCCTGTGTGTGTCACTGTTTAGCCTGTCTCAGGATCGATGTGTCGTTTATGTGATTGACGAAGAGTTCAAAGTCATACCATGCCTGACATTCTTCAAGGTGAGGATGCAGAGGGATAAAACAGAGACCTTCACTGATGACAGAATGGTGTCAGGAGTACAGAAGTGTACTTTTTTGGTGGCGAGTTATCTGCCTCAATTAGAGTACTGCTCCCAATTCAGATTGCTAAGCTTAAGGTAGGATGTTAAGTTAGATACTGCACAGGCGATTGACTGGAATAACTACCAAAAACGAGGGAATTGAGATATGTGGAGAGACTGTGAGAACTTGAGGAATTGGGGCTGTTCTACCAGCAGCTGAAAGGCTAGTGAAAGAGTTAACGAAGGAACTGAAAAGTGCTTTCAAAGAGTCGTTATGGTGAAACTATTGCCACTGGTTGGATGTGAGAGGTTTAAGCCAAATTGTCAAAAAAAGATCAGCCAGCAGAAGATTTTTTTTATGCAAGAACTCTTTACGCACCAGAGAGTGCTGCCTGAGAGAGTGGTGGGAGTAGATTAAATAGCTATCTTGTAAGGGAAATGGGATAATAAGTAGTTGAAATAATTGCTTGGTTGCACAGAACTTCAATGTTGAAAGGATTAAGAAATCAAAGCTTTTCATCTTGCTCTGGCATGGCAACACCCTGACCAATCAAACTAGACCTGCCTGGTTTAAAGGCAAAGACTGACAGTTACCATTGTCTCCGTAGCAATGACACTCCAACCAATTGCCACCCTCTTCTCTGGCTTGGTGTTTCCTTTATCAAATCTGCTTCTTTTTTCCTGGTCCTGATGAGTGCAAGTTAAAAGACTTTGACCTGCCGCCTCCATTTTGAAATATCTTGCAATATACTTTGTGTGACTGTACTGCAGCAAAATCTTGCATTATGTTCAGTGCTTCAAGATGGTGCTGGAACATGGTGGGACTTTGAGTCTAACATGCAGCAAAATACCTTTCACTGTATTTTTTATATACACGTGAAAATAAATCTAAACCTAATCTGGTTGGACATTTTTTTCGAAGTACTGGTATTAGCACATTGGGGGAATGGTAGCTTTCTACATTAACTCCACAATTTAACAAAGTAGAATGAGAGAGCTGTTGGAAGTAATGCTCAGGACCTTTAAATTTCCTAATCCCATCTTCCTCCAATTTGATATTTAATTATCTGGTGGGTGAAGTAAATATTCCATTGAAAGTACAGCACTGTCTCTATTCTACCTCAGTGTATTTTTTTTCATTCATTCAGGGGATACAAACATCGGTCAGCATTTATTGCCTGCTGTCTAGTTACCCTTGAGAAAATGGTGTCTCCTGAAACCATAACAGTCCATGTGCTGTGAGTGAACCCACAACGCCATGAGGGAGGAAGTTCCAGGATTTCGACCCAGTGACACTGAAGGAATGACTGAAATCAGGATGGTGAATGGTTTGGAGGGGAACTTGCAGGTGGTGGTGTTCCCATGTATCTGCTGCCCTTGCCCTTGAGATGGTGGAGTACACAGACTCGAAAGTCACTTACCATCCAGTCAAGGATGGCCCTTGGGCTTGTTTGCAAGGCTGATGGGCTCATCACAAAGAAAGAAAAAGGTAAGTGGGAGAGACAGACACTCTTCAAAATGAAGGTGTCCTGTCCACAGAGTAGCTGCAATGCTTCCTACAATAGAAGTGATGACCCCAGAAACATACTTCATTGTGATGCACTTTGGCATACCTCAAAGTCATGAGTTCACTAGAGTCTAGAAGGATGAGAGAAGATCTGATGCAAACATATAAAATTCTAACACGGCTGAACAGACTGGATGAGGGGGGGGATATTTTCCCTAGTTGGGAAGTCAACAGCCAAGGAAAGCAGACTCAGGATATGAAGTTGTTCATTTCAGATTGAGATTTTTTCACTGAAATGTCAGTGAACCTACAGAATTCTCTACCACCGAAGACTGCAGAGGACAGGGTGCTGAATTGTTTTCAAGAAACAGAGAGATGCATTTTTGATTTAAAGGCATCAAGGGGTATGAAGACAAAGCAAGGACATGAGTGACATTGCAGGCTCAAAGGATGAAGGGCTCCTGCCTGAAATGTCGATTTTCCTGCTCCTCAGATGCTGCCTGACCTGCTGTGCTTTTCCAGCACCACTCTAATCTTGATTCTGATCTCCAGCATCTGTAGTCCTTACATTCACCTCAAAGGACTGAATGGCCTTACTCTGACTCTTGGTTTCTATGTTTCCAAGAAAGCTCTTATATTAATGTCTTTCCTTCTTTCAAAGTCAGGAGTGGTGCAGTTGAGGCAAAGCCAAACGTTGGCAACAGCTCCAGCGTCAAACGTAGATGAGCATCTCTAATTGAATCAATCTAAGTATTTAATTTCCCATTCCAATCTTCTGGGTTCTCTCCATAAAACAGATAGCTGAGGTCAAACACACTTGAGATATTGCAGCTTCTGGATGTCATTCGAAGATTAAGGAAGAGGTTTCTTCAAACGTGGCCTCTCAGGAAGAGAAAGAACTTACATTTATGTAACACGGCCAGTAACATAGAACATAGAACAATACAGCGCAGAACAGGCCCTTCAGGCCTCGATGTTGTGCCGACCTGTGAACTATTCTCAGCTCGTCCCCCTACACTATCCCATCATCATCCATGTGCTTATCCAAAGATTGTTTAAATCTCCCTCATGTGGCTGGGTTAACTATGTTGGCAGGTAGGGCATTCCATGCCCTTACCATTCTCTGAGTAAAGAACTGAAAATGTGTTGCTGGTTAAAGCGCAGCAGGTCAGGCAGCATCCAAGGAACAGGAAATTCGACGTTTCGGGCACAAGCCCTTCATCAGGACTTTTTACTCGAAGATTTTAACCTATTGCGAATCCTCTTGCAAGGATGCCTTCCTTGAAGAATCTCTCTTCCTCCCTCTACAAGGATTTCAGTGAGTCTCTCTCTCACTGCACCCCCCAGGTCATCTCCTCTGCACAGAAGCTCTTCAGCCACGCACTTTTTACTCTGAGTAAAGAACCTCCCTCTGACATGTGGCATAAATCTATCACCACTCAATTTGTAGTTTTGCCCCCTCGTACAAGCTGACATCATCATCCTAGGAAAAAGACTTTCACTGTCCACCCTATCATCTTGTATGTCCCTATCAAATCCCCTTTTAGCCTCCTTCTTGCCAATAAGAACAGGTTCAAGTCTCTCAGCCTTTCCTCATAAGACCTTCCCTCCAGACCAGACAATATCCTGGTAAATCTCCTTTGCACCTTTTCCAATGCTTCCACATCCTTCCTGAAATATGGGAAACATCTTTCACTTTTCAACATACCTCACAGGAACTGCTGTCAATTATATTACTTTCATGTAACTCTCACTGTTAATTTGTGGCCAAATTCAGAAGTCATCTTGCTCACATATCTGCTTTGTTGTCTTACCTAAACCTCTGACAACACAACAGTTCTGTACTGAAATGTCAACTGTGTGTTGTTTTTATCTTCCCTCTTTGATAAATGCTGCTAAGAAGGCTTCCCTTTGGGTATAAGGATTGGCGTCGTACATTATACTCCTGTGGGCAAATATGGGTTTGGGAAATTTAACAGGGACAGTCAAAGTTTAAAGGGGTTTTAAAAGAACAGTAAGGAAAAAATTGCCCCCCTCTGGCAGAGAAATTGGGAATTTTAGATCACAGCTTCAAGATAATTGAAAAAAAAAGAACAACGCCAGGCAGAAAGGGCTTTAAAAAAAAATCAGAAAGTAGTGACGATTTAGAAAGCTTGTAAGAGCAATGGGAACAGATTCAGTGGTGACTTTCAAGACAGGATCAGGATTTATCGCAGAGTGAATAACAATGCAGCAGGGCCTCGGATAATAAAGAGGGAGTTATCTAATCTTTTCATAGAAATGATGGGCCAAATGGGGTCCTTCTGTGCTGTATGAGACCATGGGCTGAACTTTCACGTGCCCAACCCTCTGGCTAGTTCAGGAACTGAGGGTGACAGAACCCAACAAATTGCCGTGCAGTGTATACCAGTGTGCAAGGAATTCTCACCCTGTTCTAAACATCATCCAATTTACCCAAAAAGATTCAAGGTGTGGAATGACATTCCCAGACAATTGTGTCAGAGCCACGCTAACCAGAGATAAGGAATGCAGACTCCAGTTTACTGACATAATGGGGTAGAATGGATGATGCAGGTTCTCAACCGGAGAGCCTCAAACAGTCTGCGCTAGTCTTAGGGTGTCAGTCCTCCTGGAAGGGCTACAGACCGTCTCTCCCAGCCTGACGTAATTTATAACTAATATTAACAGGTGTTGCTACAAAATAGAAGGTCTCGCTTTTCAAAAAAAATTCACAGGATGTGGGTGCCACAGGCTATCCCTAATTGCCAGAGGACAGTTAAGAGTCAACCACATTGCTGTGGGTCTGGAATCACAATAGGCTAGACTAGGTAAGGATGGCCGATTTCCTTCCCTGAAAGGCATCAGAGAACCAGATGGGCTTTTTTACCCCTGGACAATCAATAACAGTTGTTTTATTGAACTCAAATTCCACTATCTGGCATGGTGAGATTTGAACCCAGACCCTCAGAACATTGCCCGAGTGTCCAGATTAACAAACTCAAAGATTAATTACTGATAATAGGCGATACGGTGGTACAGTGGTTAGCACTGCTGCCTCACAGCGCCAGAGACCCAGGTTCAATTCCCACCTCAGGCGACTGTCTGTGTGGAGTTTGCACATTCTCCCCGTGTCTGCGTGGATTTCCTCCAGGTGCTCCGGTTTCCTCCCACAGTCCAAAGATGTGCAGGTTAGGTGAATTGGCCACGCTAAATTGCCCGTAGTGCTAGGTGAAGGGGTAAATGTAGGGGAATGGGTCTGGATGGGTTGCTCTTCGCCGGGTCGGTGTGGACTTGTTGGGCCGAAGGGCCTGTTTCCACACTGTACGTAATCTAATCTAATCTAATCATAATCCCACCAGGCCATTGCCTCCCTGTGATTAGTTACCTTCTAACACTGAGTGTGCGCCTTTGCCTTCAATACAGAATACTTTGGTCAAAATCCTATAAATTCCCATCCCAACAGCTGTGTGGGTCAACCTTCAACACATGGTCTCTGGTTCAAAAAGACAGCTCGCTACCAACTTCTCAAGAGCAACTAAGGATGGACAATATATGGCCAGTGGCATCCACACCCCAACCAGCAATGCCAAATTCCCATAGGTCCCACAGTTACAGGTCAAAAACTGGTTTATTCCTTCAGCACTAAGGCTCACCAGGACCCCAAAACAGTTGCAGGCCCAGAATAAAAGTGTAGCCTGTATTTGATTGACTATCATGCTCCTGTTTTGTTTTACTAAGAACATTTGACAAAGCCTTTGCGTTACAACTCAGTATTGTTGGGTCATCATCTGAAATTCCCCCCCGACAGCATATACTCAATGGATAAGAAGGAAGCTCACCACCACCTTTTCCAAGGACAAATTGGGATGTGCTGTTAAGTGCTGACCCAGCCGGCGCCCTCCACATCACATGAATTAATTCAAAACAAAAGTCTGTGAAACTGTTCTATGAGGCCAGCAGCCCTTCAGTACTCAGCACTGAGTGTTATTCAATGAAGCGATCCTTTCCCTCCCACACCAGATTTTGCTTGTTCTGCCTGTCCATCAATGGGCAGCTGCAGAAGGTTGGGTCCCTTCAACGGCTATTATTGGGTCCCCATCAAAGAGCTTCAGTTATCAAAGGAATGTCCATGGACCTCCCCACATTGACGTAACACGATTGAGGGTGGAAAGCTGTTGGGTCACTACTTCACACAATTAGCTGACCCCCTTGACCTCAACCTGTCCAGGGGATAGCAAACAAGATTCTAGCCCCTACCTTGATTGGTCTACATGCGACTGTAATTCTGATTGATTGATTGATGGATTGTCACCTGCACCGAAGTACAGTGAAAAGCTTTGTTTAAGAGCAGTACAGGCAGATAATAGGAGGCAAGACATATGGATCGATGAGAGTTAGACAGAGGCATTCAGGTTACATTACAAGCTGCAGTGTGTACTGGGTGAGATCAAGGTCAGCACTATTTGAGGCAAATAACGGCTGGGAAGAAGCTGTTCCTGAACCTGCTGATGTGTGCGTGTTCAGGCTTCTTTATCTTCTGCCTGATGGAAGAGGTTATAGGAGATCATTGTCAGGGGTGTGATGGGTCTTCGTCATCAATGACAATAGACAATCGGTGCAGGAGTAGGCCATTCTGCCCTTCGAGCCTGCATCACCATTCAATATGATCATAGCTGATCATCCTTAATCAGTATCCAGTTCCTGCCTTATCTCCATAACCCATGATTCCACTATCCTTGAGAGCTCTATCCAACTCTTTCTTAAATGAATCCAGAGACTGGGCCTCCACTGTCCTCTGGGGAAGAGCATTCCACACAGCCACCACTCTCTGGGTGAAGAAGTTTCTCCTCATCTCTGTCATAAATGGTCTACCCCGTATTTTTAAGCTGTGTCCTCTGGTTCGGCACTCATCCATCAGCGGAAACATGTTTCCTGCCTCCAGAGTGTCCAATCCTTTAATAATCTTATATGTCTCAATCAGATCCCCTCTCAGTCTTCTAAACTCAAGGGTATACAAGCCCAGTCGCTCCAGTCTTTCAGTGTAAGGTAATCCCGCCATTCCAGGAATTGACCTCGTGAACCTATGCTGCACTCCCTCAATAGCCAGAATGTCTTTCCTCAAATTTGGAGAATTGCACACAGTAATCCAGGTGTGGTCTCACCAGGGCCTGTACAGCTGCAGAAGAACCTCTTTGCTTCTATACTCAATCCCTCTTGTTACGAAGGCCAGCATACTATTAGCTTTCTTCATTACCTGCTGTACCTGCATGCTTATCTTCATTGATTGGTGTACAAGAACACGCAGATCTCTTTGTACTGCCCCTTTACCTAAATTGATTCCATTTAGGTAGTAATCTGCCTTTCTGTTCTTGCCACCAAAGTGGATAACCATACATTTATCCACATTAAACTGCATCTGCCATGCATCTGACCACTCACCTAACCTGTCCAGGTCACCCTGTAATCTCCTAACATCCTCCTCACATTTCACCCTGCCACCCAGCTTAGTATCATCAGCAAATTTGCTAATGTTATTACTAATACCATCTTCTACATCATTAATATATATTGTAAAAAGCTGCGGTCCCAGTACTGATCCCTGCGGTACCCCACTGGTCACTGCCTGCCATTCTGAAATGGAGCCGTTTATCACTGCTGTTTGTTTCCTATCAGTCAACCAACTTTCAATCCAAGTTAGTACTTTGCCCCCAATACCATGCGCCCTAATTTTGCTCACTAACCTCCTATATGGGACTTTATCAAAAGCTTTCTGAAAGTCCAGGTACATTACATCTATTGGATCTCCCTCGTCCATCTTCAGAGTTACATCCTCAAAAAATACCAGAAGATTAGTCAAGCATGATTTCCCCTTCATAAATCCATGCTGACTCTGACCTATCCTGTTACTACTATCCAGGTGTGTCATAATTTCATCCTTTATAATTGACTCCAGCATCTTTCCCACCACTGAGGTCAGACTAACTGGTCTATAATTTCCTGCTTTCTCTCTCCCACCTTTCTTAAAAAGTGGTACAACATTAGCCATCCTCCAATCCGCAGGAACTGATTCTGAATCTATCGAACTCTGGAAAATAATCACCAATGCATCCACGATTTCTCGAGCCATCTCCTTCAGTACCCTGGGACGTAGACCATCAGGCCCCGGGGACTTATCAACCTTCATACCTAACAGTCTCTCCAACACCAATTCCTGGCAAATATAAATTCCCTTCAGTTCAGGTCCTTCAGCCAGTGTTACCTCAGGGAGATTGCTTGTGTCTTCCCCAGTGAACACAGATCTGAAGTACCAATTCAATTCTTCTGCCATTTCTTTGTTTCCTGTAATATATTCCCCTGTGTCTGTCTTCAAGGGCCCAATTTTAGTCTTCACCATTTTTTCCCCCTTTCACATACCTAAAAAAGCTTTTACTATCCTCCTTTGTATTTTTGGCCAGTTTACCTTCGTACCTCATTTTTTCTCTGTGTATTTCCTTCTTAGTAATCCTCTGTTGTTCTTTAAAAGCTTTCCAGTCCTCCGCTTTTCCACTTATCTTTGCTATGTTATCCTTTTTCTCTTTTAACTTTATATATTTCTTAACTTCCCTTGTCAGCCACAACCACCCCTGCCTCCTCTTAGGATCTTTCTTCCTTTTTGGAATGAACTGATCCTGCATCTTCTTCATTATTCCCTGAAATATCTGCCATTGTTCCTCCACTGTCATCCCTGCTAAGGTATTGCACCATTGAACTTTGGCCAGCTCCTCCCTCATAGCTCCATAGTTCCCTTTATTCAACTGAAATATTGTCACTTCCAATTGTATTATGGTCACTACTTCCCAATGGCTCCTTCACCTTGAGGTCCCTGATCAATTTGGTTCGTTGCACAAGATCCAGAATTGCCTTCTCCCTGGTAGGCCCCAGCAACAGCTGTTCTAAGACTCCATCTTGGAGGCACTCTACAAAGTTTCTTTCTTGAGATCCAATACCATCCTGATTCTCCCAGTTTACCTGCATGTTGAAATCCCCCATAACAACTGTAGTAACATCTTTGCGACAGGCCAATTTCAGCACCTGATTCAACTTACATCCGATATCCAGACTACTGTTTGGGGGCCTGTAGATAACTCCCAAGAGGGTCTTTTTACCGTAGAATTTCTCAGCTCTATCCATACTGACTCTACATCCCCCGATTCTAGGTCCCCCCGCGCAAGGGACTGCATGTCATCCCTTACCAACATGGCCACCCCACCCCTCTGCCCGCCAGTCTGTCCTTACGATAACACATGTAGCCTTGAATATTCATTTCCCAGGCCCTGTCCACTTAAAGCTACATCTCAGTTATCCCCACAATATCGTATCTGCCAATTTCCAAAAGAGCCTCAAGCTCATCCATCTTATTTCTAATGCTTCATGCATTCATATATAGTATTTTTAATTTGTCACTGCCCTCACCCTTCCTATCAACTCCTATTTCACTCAACCTTACGACATGATCCCTTGTTGAGTTTTCTGCTTCATTGATACCGTTGTCTTTCTTGACTTTCCTTGTTCTAACTTTCCCTTCAATTTCCTTCTTAAACATCCAGTTTGTCCCCTCCCCCCGCTACTTAGTTTAAATGCAGCTGTGTTGCAGTAGCAAACCTGCCTGCCAGAATGCTGGTCCCCAACCTATTAAGGTGCAAACCATCTCTCTTGTATAACTTATGCTTACCACAAAACATACCCCAGTGATTCAAGAATTTAAATCCTTGCTTCCTGCACCTATTTCCCCAGCCACATGTTCAAGTCCATTATCTCCCTGTTCCTGGCCTCACCAGCCCAAGGAACTGAAAGCAAACCGGAGATAACCACTCTGGATGTCCTGCTTTTCAGCCTTCTTCCTAGTTCTCCGAAGTCCCGCTGTAGTATGTTCCTCCTCTTCTTCCCGACATCATTTGTGCCGACATGTACCACCACCTCTGGCTCTTCACCTTCATCCTTGAGGATTTCCTGCACTCTGTCTGTGATGTCCTTAACCCCGGCACCAGGAAGGCAACACACCATCCTTAAGTCCCGCCTGCTGCCACAAAAACCCCGGTCAGTTCCTCTCACTATGGAGTCCCCTATTACCACGGCTCTGTGTGATGTCCGACTCTTCCGCTCTGCCTCCACACCAACTTTTGATTGACAGACCTGGCCGTCTCGCAGACTGGCAGTGTCATCTGTCTCTACTGTTTCCAAAAGATTCAACTTGTTCCTGACAGGTACTTCCCCTGCGGTCTCTTGCACCTGTCTCCTCTCTGCCTTCCTCATCATCTGCTCTCTCTGCCTTCCTCATCACCTGCTCTCTTCTGGTATGGTTAGTGTAATAACCTCGCTGAAGGTCTTGTCCAGAAAGATCTCATTCTCTCGGATGAGCCTAAGGTCCTTGAGTTCTTTCATCAGTGCTGTGATATGCTCTGTCAGTAGCTGAACGTGCACACACTTTCCACACTTATACGAGCCAGACACACCGGAGTCGTTGACCTCCCGCATCAAGCACGTAGCGCACTGAACCAGCCGGGTAGTCATGTCTTCATCCTCTTCAACTGTGGCGCAATCATTTCACTCAACCTCCTTGTCAAAGACTCTTGAGCTAAAGCCTCACTCTTCACTCTACAGGAACTTCCTTGGACTCTCTTTTTGGGGCAAATGCAAATGGAATGGGCAAGTAACACTAATAAAGCTCAGTGTTGTTCACAACGTAAGAGCAAACCTCTGATCCTAACAGCTCTTCATGTGGCCGTCTGTCCCATTTTGTTTGATAATATTCCTACAATTGGCCTAAGGGTGATTTACTTGATTGGAAGTGATATGCAAATGAATATTGTCTTTTCAGATTTTAGATTTTACTGCCATGACCAGAAGTGACTGTTTTATTTTCCATCTGTGTTGAGGGTGTGGCGACAGTCCAACCACATTCGATTGTGCGGACCAAAAATAACATTGGTGACGAAACACTCGTTTAATCTGACATACCCTCAGGATTCGGAAAGGTAAGGTGTTAAAAGGCTCAAAGGAGGGCCATGTGCAGGTGATTCTCTCCGAGATGATGAAGGCACATTATTAAGGACACTGTATAAATCCTCTGCTGTTTAATAAAACATCAAGTAGATCAGGCAGAAGTTCGAATTTGCTGGGAACGATCATTTCTAAATGGCGGGAGTACCTCAAACAGAAGTCTAACAAGGTCACAGCTTGTAGGCAGACTTTCACAGCCTATCACACACTTGAATCATAAGAGTTTCGCTAATGTTCTGCATTGGTGCAATGGCAGCAATAACTTCAATTTGGAGAGCCTTGTATTCATTCGTGAAGAAGAGTAATGAGGTGGCAGGCTATTTATTACCATATGGCCTGAAAAATTAATCATAACACTAATGCCAGTTAATTTTTCCTTTATTAAGGAGCCTAGCTAATGGGCCAGTGCACATTGGCAAGGTTAAAATGTTGACAACTCAAGCTGAATCAAACCAAGGAATAGTGGCTGGATGAGCCAATGCCATATTTTATTTTGCAATAATCAAGCGAAGGGAAGTCAATCATCCCTAAAGTTTGCAGATGTGGAACAGAGCAGATTGAGACAGGGGTGAGGATGGAGGTTGGCGAAGAGGGGACAGAGAGCTGGTGAATTTAGAATGAATACTGCAAATGTCCATGCAAGGTCAGTGGGGAAAGGCAAGTAAATTTAGAGCAAAGCTAGACACTGAAGTTAGAGATGAAAAAAAGGATTTTCTAACAGACAGCAATCAAATGCTGTGTATTTACAAAATATCTTACAGTAATCTGTGTCAGGTTGCTTCATATTGAAGAAGAAAACATTTGTGAGAGTGGAATGGAAGGATGTGACCACACAACACAGTGGAGGATATCCTGAATGTGGGACTTTGTCTCCACAGGACTGTGCATTGGTGACTCTTATAGATACTGTCATGGACAGTTGCATCTGAAATGAGGTCAAATATGCATTTCCCGGTTGTTGGTTCCCTTACCAACTGCCGCAGACCCAATCTAGCAGTTATGTATTTTAGGACCTTAACAGCTCTATTAGTAGAGCTGCTGCCAAGCCACCTTTGATGGTGGATGTTGAAATCCCCCACCCAGAGTACACTTTGGGTTGTTGCCACCCTCAGTGCTTCTGCTCAGAGTTGTCCAACGTGGACAAGTTCTGATGATTAGCCGAGGGCGGACAGTGTGAGGTAACTAGCGGAAGTTTACTAACTTTCCATACTTAACCTGAAGCCATGAGACAGGGGTTAATGTTGAGGATTCCCAGGGAAACTCCCTCCTGAAACAGTGTATGGCTGGGTCTGTCCTGCCGGGAGTGGGATAGCACATATCCAGGGATGGTGTCTGGGACATTGCCTGTGAGAATGATTATGTCAGGCTGTTGTTTGACTCGTCTGTGAGACAGATCTCCCACACATATCTGGGTGATCACTCATTGTCTTGCTCGGTTTGCCCTATTCAATAATCCATGGAATATTGCAATGACCAGGTTACTGAGAGTCATGTTTTCATGAGTTCCTTTCTCTCTCCTTCTGACTTGAAACAGAAAATCCCTGCCATTACAAAAAAAAACACTGTCCAGTGTTATTAAGCAAGCAATTTGGAAGCTCCATGCCAGACCTCCGTGAAACATGTCAGAGTTTAAAAAGAACAAGAAGAAAAAGGAACAAATCCTTAGCAACTGCTTTTCAATTGTAATCGAAAGTAGCCCCAAGCAAGCACAGTCATATCAAGAACAAGAATGAAATGATTACTTTCTTCACCTGGTTGCCTCTGGTAATGAGAAGTTATGTTTTGTGTCCGAATTAATTAAATACTATGTTTGAACATGTTTATTACTGAGCAAATAGATATCACATACAAGAAACCCTGTCTCTCCAATTAAAACAAGACAGAATTAAGCTTAGCGACTTCAGAGGAAAGCTGTCGGCCACTAAGCAAATATTCTTTCGTTTGTGTTTGAGATAAGGTCCTGGCCCTTCAGATTGAGTGCTGCTTGCAGCAGCTTCTGCCTGACTCCCATCTACTATTTTACTTCACCTCCCTTGCACTTCCGCTTGGCTCTCCATGTCCTGAGAGGTCTATGTTCCAGGCGGTGGCTCAAGGGGAATTTCGTAATGGCAGATGCCAAGAAGCGTTAGCTTAACACAGTTGCTGAAGCTAGGATTCTTGGCTCAATTGAGAAAATGTCGGGTGCTTTGGTTGTGGGCAATAGGGTTGATGGGGAGAGGAGGAGGATGGACTTGCTGGTTTTACATGGCAACAAACATCAGCAGAGCTGGCTGGGCTTTGACCAAGCAGGTCAGGCAGCCTCCGAGGAGCAGGAAAATCGATGTTTCGGGCAAAAGCCCTTCATCCTCCATTCCTGGTGAAGGGCTTTTACCCGAAACGTCGATTTTCCTGCTCCTTGGATGCTGCATGACCTGCTGTGCTTTTCCAGCAGCACTCTAACCTAAACTCTGGTTCCCAGCATCTGCAGTCCTTGTTTTTACCCTGGGCTTTGTCCAAGACTAAGCATGTGGTACTGATGGTGCTCACCATTTACCAGGTCCAGACATCACCATGATTTACAAGGAGTAGGACTGAGGTGTTGGGTGAACTGACTACTACTGGTCCGATTGAAGTTAATGTCTTCATTATTTAATGTCTAATTGAGGGCCTCATACAGCCATAGTGATATATAACATGGAAAGAGACCCTTCAGTGCAACTCATCCATGCTGACCAGATATCCTAAATTAATCTCGTCTCATTTGCCAGAACTTGGCCAATATCCCTCTAAACTCTTCCTATCCATGTACTCATCCAGATGCCTTTCAAATATTGTAATTGGACCAGCCTCCACCACCTCCTCTGGCAGCTCATTCATGTTGCAGCTGAACCATAACAGTGTGTAACAGAAGGTGTTGCAGTCAAAAATGTGTTGCTGGAAAAGCACATCAGGTCAGGCAACATCCGAGGAACAGGAGAATCAAAGTTTCAGACTGAGCCCTTCATCATCACCTGAAGAGGTCTCTGACTTATCTGAATGCCCAAGTCCGTTGCTGGGTGCCAACCCCTTGGATTGCCACCAGCAGTGCCCACTATTCCTTCTTGATGTTGTCAGTGTGCACAGCCGCCAATCTCTTTGAGGGGGCACCCCTTCTCTGGAGGCAGAAGGGAGCGTCACCCCACACAAATTAAAAGTCTGTCACCCAAACAATTAAAGCAGGGTGAGCCAACTAAACAGAGGGCATTCAGATAAGTCTGAGATCTCTTCAGGTTGAGCCTGAGAGACCCTGACAAAGGAGTGCGTTTCGGGAGTTTGGGAAGGATGGAAAGGCTAGTGGGAATAAGATGGAAGTGGAAAAGCAGGATTGTGAGGAAGACCACCATTTTACCATAGTCCATATTGGCAGTGGAGTCAAATACACCCCGTACCCCAGGTAAATGTGTGTGTGTGTGTGTGTGTGTGTGTGTGTGTGTAGGAAGATCCCAGAGCAAAAGTCAGCCTTGAAAGTAGATCCGTATGGGACAGGAAATAGCTGATGAAAGAGGATAGAGAAGCATGCGGGGCAGAGCCACAAATGGGAATACCGGTAGCAATTTAAAATTAGAACCAGCAATCTCTCAGAAACAAAATCTCTCTTCGGCTTCTTCTTTTGCAGCAGGCGATTTCTGGAACAGTTACTGTTGTGCCTGCTTTGCAAGGTCACTAGTCATAGGAGATCAGTGTAAGTGTTGTGCACTGTTAGGAAATGCAGCTTATGACCTGACTTTCATAATGTTCAGGCTGCTGCTGCTGAGGATATGTCAACAGTTTATAATCAGTATGGAATGCTGCTCTGCTGCTGAGCTGATTCCATATTAAAAGGCAATGAAAAATGATGATGTTGAACTGGGAGGTTCCTAATTTCCACTTCCATTGTGCACAATCAATAAAGATGCCTCTATTCACTGGGTGCCACATATGCCTCAGAATCATGGAGGGAGTATTGGCTCATGTCCCACTTCATTCAAAATCCTGGCAAACTCTTCACCACTGAGTAAGTGCTGCACAATCGGTCTTCCTAGCTGCTTGGTACACCAAGGTCCCTTTTTGGCTTTTATGGATGAGCACAGAAGACTTTAAGATGCTATTTGAAGGAGAGCAGGTGGGTGATTTCTGGTGAACAGCTCACTGAGCTAACATTATTAAAAAACGCAGATTGTCTGATAATTTGTGATCATCCACCATGATCACATTGAATGGGAGAGTAGGCTCAAAGGACTGAATAGCCCACTCTTGCCCCATTATTTCCAGTATTGCTGCTTGTGGGAGCTTGCTGTGTGGTATTCTCTGTGTTAAAGCACTAATTACATGTCTAATGTGGATAATTGGCCCCAAAGCATTTTGACACTTCATTTTTTTTTATTCATTCAAGGGATGAGGGTGTGGATGGTCAGGCCAGCATGTATTAACCATCCCTAATTGCCCAGAGGGCAGTTTAAGAGTCAACCACATTGCTGTGGGCCTGGATTTGCATGTAGGCCAGACCAGGTAATGATAGCAGTTTCCTTCCCTAAAGAACATTAGTGAAGCAGATGGGCATTTCCTGACAATTGACAATAGATTCATGGTCATCATTAGACTTTTTAATTCCAGATTTTTATTAAATTGGAATTCTATCATCTGCTGTGGCAGGATTTGAACTCGGGTCCTCAGAATGTTGTCTGGGTCTCGAGATAAACAGAAACTGCAAGGACTGCAGAAGCTGTAAATCAGAGACATAAACAGAAGTTGCTGGAAAAGCTTGGGAAGTCTGGCAGCATCTGTGAAGAGAAATCAGACTTAACGTTTTGGGTCCGGTGACCCGTTCTGAGGAAATGTTAGCTTTGATTTCTCTCCACGGATGCTGCCAGACCTGCTGAGCTTTTCCAGCAATTTCCATTTCTGTCTCTGGACTAACAGTCTGGCGTTAGCACCACTAGGCCACAGCCTCCCCATGTATTCATGAAAGATCCAATATAAAAACATGTCTCCTTTATTCTCTTTGTATTTTCACTGTATTGCAGTATAAACTGGGGCTGGATTTGGCTTTGCAATTCAGCGCCTAGTCTTCTTTCACTGATCTGAACAGGTACTTGCCAGACAGAGCCAAGGTACACTAAGGCATACTACAGCCACGGAGATGTGGATGTTTGCATTTTACTCTCTTTGAGAAAACTCATTATCCAATTACCATGTGATGAGTAGACTGGATATTTATTTGAACTCTGAAGCAAACATAATGTGCGATGGAGTTATTTTTCTCCTGAAATGATGCAATTGGTGGAATGTTAAAAGTCTACAGATGACTCCACAATCTGTCCAGTTGGCTGCTGTTGATGCTCTGTCCACCAATTTGATTCACTTAGGAAATCTACAGGCATGGACCAATCACTGGGACCTTTCAATTAAATTCTGGTTCATATTGCCAACACTGGGGGAGGTTGGTCACAGCTGAAAGAATAATGAGGAGCTTATCAATGCTCTCAGTTGAAAAGTAACATATGCTCAGCAGCTATTCATACTTGGAGCTGTCTCGCTCTTGGCTCTGCGCTCTTCCAGGGTTTTACGTAAGATTCTTTTTTTTGTCACTAGTTGCACATCAATGTCACAAACGAGGTCCCAAATGGATATCAAGGCCTCCTATTATTTTAAGCAAATGGCTCAACATCTATCTTGGTCAACATCTATTTCATCCAGGTCTTTACCAATTCGGCAGCTGAGAAATATCCAGTGTGAGAGTTGTGCCGCCAACACAGCAGCCATTTTGAGTAATCCGGAACACAATTTCTCACCTGCAAAATGGCATCACCAACCATCAAGGCCTGAAGGCCAAGCCAAAAGTCATGTGTTTATCCTGACCACCTGTCACACAGCCCTGTTCACCCCAGCTGCAAGACTTCAATTCAATTTTGGAAGTAAGAAGACAACATTGCTTTGAAATGATTGTACCAAAAGGTTTGCTGTCGTTAGAAGATTTGAATGAACTGTGTGAGCAGCCAGTTCAAGCTGTTAAACTTCATTGAATTTTGTCAGACTTCACAACATACAGTGCCTACAGGAACATCCACACAAAATCCATTTTCCTTCTACAAAGAACATTAAATAGACCTAGCCTAGAGATTAAAAATGTATTCATGAGAGACCTCAATTGAATTGATTGAGCTGGCAGCCTTCCTCCATCCTTCAGTAGGGGAGAAATTCATCCTGGCTCTGATAGGGGTCAATAAACATTACATTAGCCTGAAGCAGTGTGACAACATTCCTCAGAACCCACTGCTCAGGCAGGGTCTTAACTCATACCGTCCCTCCTTTCTGATCAATTGCTCTCTGGGCACTTTGTGCCAATGAGGTTTTTTTCAGGTTCATTTGTAAATCAACTCCATATTCTGTCCACATTTGAGGGTGGCTCAGTGGTTAGCACTGTTGCCTCACAGTACTAGGGACCTGGATTCAATTCCATCCTTAGGTGACTTCCTGTTTGGAGTTTGCACATTCTCCCCAGTGCTGGGAGAGTGGGGGCAAATTCGGGGGCAAATCCTGAGGAGCCTGGGATACCTAACCTTGTGTGGGTTTTCACTGGACGCTCCGGTTTCCTTTCAAGATGTGCAGGCTTGGTGGATTGGCCATGGAAAATTGCCCAGAGGGTGCAGGCAAGGTGGATTAACTATGAGGAAATCCAAGGTTCCAGGGACAAGATAGGTCAGTCGACTCGATGGACTGAATGGCTTGCTTCCACACTGAAGGGATTTCATCAATTGACATTCCAAGAAAGAAAACAGACTTGTTTTCACTGTCTCCCAGAAACAGGAATAGGCTATTCACTCCCTTGTTCTTCTATCCAGTTGCATCATGGCCGATCTGTGGCTTAATTCAATCCATTCACCTTTGTTCCAAATAAAACCTGATCCATTTCCATTCACCCACAGCCTCAGAATGCCTTTCTGCCACCGAGGTTTCTACGTCTCCTCTCCTGATGGAGTATTGCCCCTTTGTACTGGCCATGTCTTGCCATAAGAATATAAGACCAAGGAGCAGGAGTAGGCTATGTCATCCATCGAGTCTGCTCTGCCATTCAATAAGATCGGGGCTGATCTTTTTTGTGAACTCAGCTCCAGTTACCCGCCAGCTCATCATAACTCTTAATTCCATTAATGTTCAAAAATCTACCTAATTTTGCCTTAAAATCATTCAATGAGGTCGCCTCAACTGCTTCACTGGGAAGGGACTTCCACAGATTCACAATTTTTTGGGTGAAGAAATTCCCGCTCAATTCAGTCCTAAAACTGCTCCCACTTATTTTGAGGCTATATCCCCTAGTTCTAGTTTCACCATCCAGTAGAAAAAATCTCTCTCTTTCTATCTTACATCACTGAGTCACAGAGCTGTACAGCATGGAAACAGACCCTTTGGTCCATGCCAACCAGATATCCCAACCTAACCTAGTCCCATTTGCCAGCATTTGGCCCATATCCCTCTAAATCATTCCTATTTATATACCCAACCAGATGACTTTTAAATGCTGTAATTGTACCAGTCTCCACAATTTCCTCTGGCAGCTCATTCCATGCATGCACCACCCTCTGAGTGAAAGAGTTGCCCCTTAGGTCCCTTTTCAATCTTTCCCCTCTCACCTTAAACCTTTGGCCTCTAGTTTTGGACTTAACCTACCCAGGGAAAAGACATTGGCTATTCACCGTATCCATGCCCCTAATGACTTTATGAATTTCTACACCCCTCAGCCTCTGACGCTCCAGGGAAAACAGCCCGAGCATATTCAGCCTCTCCCCATAGCTCAAACCCTCCAACCATGGCAACATTCTTGTAAATCTTTTCCAAACCGTTTCACAACATCCTTCCTACAGTAGGTAGACCAGAAATTCTCACAGTATTCCAAAAGTGGCATAACCAATGACCTGTATGGCCTCAAATTGGCAAGCATACTGACCGCCGTCTTCAATATCCTGTCTATCTATGACTCTACTTTCAAGGAACTATGAACCTGTCTATGAACCTTACCTATTCCCTACATAATTTTATATGTTTCTGTAAAATTCCCCTCTCATTCTTCTAGATTCAAATGAGTATTGTCCGAGTCTACTCAATGGTCAGTTATTTCATAATTGAGACAAATTGATGATTCATTTAATTTTATCTCACTTCAATTTCACTCAATTTTTCAGTCCCCAAATACATTGCAATCTCATAATACTCTCGATTGATCATTATCCAATGTACATATTTCAACAATAGAAACAGAATCCATCCTCAACACTGGTGCAAATATTTGACTATCAGCATAAAATCCAGATCTGAGGAGACAAAGATTTAATTCTCTGAAAAGCCGCTCTAGATTACCACCACCTTCATTCTTTCATGGGATGTGGCTCGCATTTATCACCCTTGAACTGAATGCCTTCTTAGGCCATTTCAGAGGGATCTGGAGTCACATGTAGGCCAGACCAGGTGAGGATGACAGATTGCCTTCCTTGAAGGACATTGGCAAATGGGTTGACACAACAACCAACGATAGCTTCACCATCATGAACGTTATAGGATTAGCTTCATATTCCTATTTATTAATTGAATCCAAATTTTACCAGCTGCTTATGTGAGATTTGAACTCATCCTCCCAGCCCTGTTCCTGTAAATTAATAGCCCAATGACATTACCACTACACACTTTCTGCCCTGATACAGAACCTCTGTAAACTACTTTGCTGTTGATGGACAGTGTGGCTGTTTGACAAAGGACATGGTTTTGGTTTCATTTAATACTAAGTTTCAAAATTCTGAAATACCCATTGGCTGGGCGTTTCTACACTCCGAGGCACATTCAGAACCTTACAAAGAGTTAAGGTGAGAATGCCAATCAAGACAAAGCAACCCTGAGAAACCCTTTCCTAACGATGTGACATAAATGAGTAACAGCAGTCAAAATCATGCATTATTTAATGGGATTAAAATGCCTTTGAGTAGGAAACTGAATTGCCAATATATTCGCCAAAAAAAAATCAGATGCGAGAAAGGCGAATAAAGCAAAATGGGTCTGGAAGATAAAACGCTGCCGTCTCTTCCAATTGCAGTTGAATCGTCCTCTTTATCTCAATAGCAGGTCAAAGGTCCCACATACTTTACAATATAATGAGAGCTGAAAGATGCTGCTCCCATTACATTGCCTGGCAACTCTGTGTCTTTTCCTAAGATGGGACTCAAGGAATGACACAGGAACAAATTGGCACGAAGTTTCAGGTTCACTTAGGTTGTTCCATTAATGAAAATGGGACCATATGGGAGAGCGCTGCAAATAACAAAAGCCAGCGAATAGTTTGTTGGACTGGTATTCCAACACCGGTGATTAAATGTCATTTTTAAAATGATTGTTAATTCAAAATTTGCTGAACTCACTTCCAAGGAGATAATTGGAGCTATTTTAGGTTGGGTCATTAGCTTAGGAACATAAAACCGAGGAGCAGGAACAGGCAATGCAATCTCTCTCGCCTGCTCCTCCATTTAATACCATTGTGGCTTAACTCATCTCTGCCTTGACTCGCTTGCTCTCCATAACCCTTTAACCCGTTGCTAAGTACAAATCTGCCTGTCTCCTCATTAATCTTATTCAGTGTCCCAGGGTCCTCTTAACTCTGGAGTAGTGAATTCCACAGATTCATAACTCTTAGAGCATCCAAATGCCTTTGATAACTTTAATAGCTTCATGTCAAAATGAGGTCTATGCCAGCTTTAGACTGTTCCAGCTCTGTATGTGTGGGATGCTGGTTACTGCAGCTCAAAAGCTTTGAGATAAGCATAGGCAGTATTCAACCCAATCGCCCATGTTTTGCCACTCAGTAAGTTCCTCGCTGGTTTTCTGCATTAGCTCAGCTATCCCATTCTGTCTACATTTAAAGGTTCCCTGTTTTAAGTTACCATGATGTTCAAGCAGCTATTGAAATCCAGGCACCAGGAAACTTGATACTGGAATGGATAAAATCCCTATAGTGTGAAAGCAAGCCATTCCACCCAGCGAGTCCACACTGACCCTGCGAAGGGCATCCCACCCTATGCCTGTGACCCTGCACTTCCCATAACTAATGCACCTAGCCTGCACACTACTGGCAATTTGGCATGGCCAATTCAGCTAAACTGCACATCTTTGGACAGTGGGAGGAAACCAGAGCACCTGGAGAAACCCCACACAGATATGGGGAGAATGAGCAAACTCCACATAATCGCCCAAGGCTGGAATTGAACCCAGGTTCCTGATGCTGTGAGGCAGCAGTGCTAACCACTGAGCCACCATGTCATCCTGCACTGTCATGCACCTCTAGCATACTGCATCTCTCCAAGTTTATTTGCTCCTTTCATGTAAGTTCTGCCTGTTATTGACAAATAGTTCTACTATTGTGCAGTTAACATTCATTTTAGTTTGTATGGAAGCCATTTGTGGAATGTCAATCCTAATTTTTGCCTTCACCATTTTTCATAATGGTTAACTCTCATTTACATCTATCCAAGGTGGGATGCTCCAGTTCTTTCAAACTTTACATCATAAGATTAGATTAGATTACTTACAGTGTGGAAACAGGCCCTTCGGCCCAACAAGTCCACACCGACCCACTGAAGCGCAACCCACCCATCCCCTACATATACCCCTTACCTAACACTACGGGCAATTTAGCATGGCCAATTCACCTGAGCTGCACATCTTTGTGACTGTGGGAGGAAACCGGAGCACCCAGAGGAAACCCACGCAGACACGGGGAGAACGTGCAAACTCCACACAGTCAGTCGCCTGAGGCGGGAATTGAACGCAGGTCCCTGGCGCTGTGAGGCAGCAGTGCTAACCACTGTGCCACCGTGCCGCCCAAAGATCATGAAATTTCATTTAAGAATCACCTTCAGTACTATGTCCTGTTCTGGACAAGGGATTTGCGAAGGTCCTTCAACTGGGGAAAAATTTATTGGAATTGTAGCTGGGACGGGGGACAATTAGAAAGGTGAGGGAAACTAGGACTCTTCCTTAAAATAGAGAAGGTCTAGCGGAAATGTAACTGCTGCATTCAAAATTATGAAAGGTTTTGATAACGTTGGCATGGAGAAATCTCTTAAGTGGTTGATGCAGTAAATCTTGTAGATGGTACACATCTCTGCCATTGTGCAAAGGTGATTAGATTACTTACAGTGTGGAAACAGGCCCTTCAGCCCAACAAGTCCACACTGACCCGCCGAAGCACAACCCACCCATACCCCTACATTTACCCCTTACCTAACACTACGGGCAATTTAGCATGGTCAATTCACCTGACCCGCACATCTTTGGACAGTGGGAGGAAACCCACGCGGACACGGGGAGAACGTGCAAACTCCACACAGTCAGTCGGCTGAGGCAGGAACTGAACCCGGGTCTCAGGCGCTGTGAGGCAGCAGTGCTAACCACTGTGCCACCGTGCCGCCCACAAAGGATGTAAGGATTGAATATTGAAGGTGGTGGATGTGATGCCAATCAAGCAGGCTGCTTTGGCCTGGATGCTGTCAAGCTTCTTGAGTGTTGATGGAGCTTCACTCATCCAGGAAATTGGGGAGTATTCCATCACACTCCTGACTCACGCCTTACAAATGATGAACAGCCTGGAGATGAGTTACCCATTGCAGTATTCCTAGCTTCTGACCGTTTTTGCAGTCACTGTACTTACATGGCTAGTTCAGTTCAGTTTCTGGTCAATGCTAACCGTCAGTATGTTGATTGCAGATGACTCAGCAATGGTAATGCTATTGAACATCAACGGGGTGATGATTAGATTCTCTCTTATTGTACTTGTGTGGCATGAATAATACTTGCTATTTATCAGCACATATGGATTTTGTCCAGTTTCTTTGCATATCAGTATGGACATGGACTGCTTCAGTACCTGAGTAGTCGAGAATGGTGCAAAACATTGTGCAGTAATCAGCGAACATCCCCACTTCTGGCCTTGTGACAGAGGAAAGGTTGTTGGTAAAGCAGCTGAGCCTGCCTAGGTCACTATCCTGAGTAACTCCTGCAGAGATGTCCTGGAGCTCAAATGACTGACCTTCAACAACCATCTTCCCTTCTGTTCAATTTGACTCTATCCAGCGATTAGTTTTCCTGCTGTTACCAATTGGCATCAGTTGTGACAGGATATCTTGATGCCACACTGGGACAAATCAACAAAATCAACAGCAGTTTACTCGATTGTTTACCTCTTATCTATTTGTGGAAGCTTGCTGTGCAGGAGGGCAATCACTCTCACCTCACCCTTAGAGGTCAGCTCTTTTGTCCATGTCTGAACCAAGACTGTAATTAGATCAGGAGCTGAGTAGAGTCATAGAGATGTACAGCACAGAAACAGACCCTTCAGTTCATTGCGCCAATATCCCTCTAAACTATTCCTATTCATACACCCATCTAGATGCCTTTTAAATGATGTAATTGTACCAGCCTTCACCACTTTGTCTGGCAGCTTATTCCATACATGCACAATCCTTTGACTGAAAAAGTTAACCCCCTCAGGTCCCTTTTAAATTTTTTTGCCTCTCACCCTAAACCTATGCCCTCTAGTTCTGGACTCCCCCACCCTTGTCTATTTACCCTACTCATGCCCCAAGAAAACCTCTACAAGCTCTGAATGAGTGAACAGGAATGTTACAGCAGTAGATAAAGTGTTTGACCTGGCAGAGTCAAGAATTGTTCGGTGTGGTCAAGTAGGCAGTACTCAGTAGGTAGGCCTCCTCAGTGGTCCCTAATTTCTCAGAGACTTTTTAGCAAAATAAATTCCATTTCTTTGTTTGGGATTTTCAAAAATAGTTTCCTACGAGAACAGTTGGCCACCTTTCATAAGATGAAGAGAGGCCTTGTAGCTGCAGTTTATTTCCCAATGTCTTTCGCTCCCTTTTGAACTTGCTCTAGTCACAAAATGAAAGGTTTAGTGTGCGCCAAATGGATGTTTTCCAGATGATGTAAAATATTCCAGATTATTATTACTCCCCATGGGATCCTGTACAACTGGAGTGCTCAGTTCTGATGTTGGATCCTGGTTGCCATGGTTGTCACGGAGCTGGGATGTGCAATATCCTCGAACGTTATTGGCTACTGCAGTTCGCATGGAGCTGGGATGATAATATTCCCGAACATTATTGGCTACTGACGTTCTCATGGAGCTGGGATAGTCAATGATAATGATCATTATGGTATACAATGGTTGTCATGGAGCTGGGATATGTGACTCTTTGTGTTTACAGTGGTTGTCATGGAACTAGGACGTGGCATGTCGCTCACTCTCATTGTTTATTTGAAGTGCCTGTCAAAACACTTTCATGCAATAGGATTTCAGTATTTAGTTTTGCCCATTGCAAATGGAGTATTTGTTAACTTGTGAGAAAATGATGATTGGATGTTGCTGTGTGCTCTGCAAGAGGCTTCACCCAAGTACTTTATCTGGTATGAAGTATTCATTCAGCTATGGCCCATCAAATATTAACTAACAGACTAAGATCAGCTTCTGTAGTGGATGGCTTGAGATCTCTTGTTGGATCCTCTCTCTGCAGTGTTCTAGTGTTATGAAGCAAGCACCACAACCATCATGATAAATGCTAACGATGATGACCATGTGCCCAAAGATTTGACAAATTTGCAATCATCTAGTTTTTGTGCACGACTGCATTCTGGTGTGCTTTATTGTCAGTTAGGTACTTTGCAAATCAATGTTGTTACTGTTGCAATGTAAGAAGCCAATTGGCTTAACTGTGTACAGCAAGTTCCCACAAACAGACGCAGGATAAACAATCAAATAAACTGGTTGTTGGCTGGGAATAGTTTTGGCTAGGACATGGGAAGAAGTCCCATGCTCTTCCCTCCATGGGGTATAATGCACGTCCCATTGAAAAGTCACCAGTGCAGCAACTCCACAGTGCTCCAGTGAGCTGTTAGTTTGTAGTGTATGCTCAATTCTCTGTGGTGAGACTCAAAACCTACAAAAGATGAAAGTGCTGCCAATTGAACCAAATGCAACTGCAACCTATTGAATACAACAAAGTATATTTAAATAGGGTCAGCTCAGCAGCAATTGCAGGCAGAAATCAGGGTCTTTCATTCCTGAAGAAGGGCTCATGCCGGTAATGTCGATTCTCCTGCTCTTTGGATGCTGTCTGATCTGCTGCGCTTTTCCAGCAACACATTTTCAGCTCTGATCTCCAGCATCTGCAGTCCTCACTTTCTCCTTGTCTTTCATTCTACTCCAATTATGCAGCTGCAAATGTCTTTATGCCCAGAAAGAGATGTGAGCTCGAGGGTGCTCAGCACTGGTTTCTGAATTCAACTACAATTTACTTTAAACGAAACAGCCAGGTTCCAGCAACTTTGAAGGTTTCTGCACAATAAAAAAGGTGAAGATTGAAATCAGGTAGGCTGATCTATAAGCTGGAGCCTACATGGCGAGGAATTTCTCTCCATAACCATGAATCTCAAGGTGGAATTCTACCTTCAGGTTTCTTATTCAAGGGGTCATACCTGAAACGTCGATTCTCCTGCTCCTCAGGTGCTGCCTGACCTGCTGTCCTTTTCCAGCACCATACTGTCGACTCTTCTCCTACCATTCTAGAAATGTAGGCATGGTGAGTTCAGTGCGGCTCAGTGGTTAGCACTGCTTCCTCTTAGCACCAGGGTCCCTGGTTCGATTCCAGCCTCGGACAACTGTCTGTGTGAAGTTTGCACATACTCCCTGTGTCTGTGTGGGTTTCTTCTGGGTGCTCCGGTTTCCTCACACAGTCCAATGATGTGCAGGCCAGGTGAACTGGCTGTGCTAAATTGCCCATAGTGTTAGGTGCATTAGTCAGAGGGAGATGGGTCTGGGTGGGTTACTCTTTGGAGGGTCGGTGTGGACTGGTTGGGCCAAAAGGTCTGTTTCCACACTATAGGGAATCTAATCAAATCAAAATCTGTCCTGATATTTCCCATGCATTGCAAACGGAGAGCTGTGTATGCTATTTTCCAAATGAGATATCAGACTGAGAATGGTCTTGGATGGATCTACAAGAGTCCATGATGCTGTTCTGAAAAGCAGCAGGAGAATGTACCCACTGCCCCATTGAACAAGTAATCCCTCAACAAGAACAGTAACTTGCATTTATATAACGCCTTGACTGTAATAAAATGTCCTCAAAAGTAGCACAATCAAATACATTTTGAAACCAACATTTTAGAATTCTTGATAGTTGAGCCAAAGATTAAGATGTTAAGACGCAAATTAAAGGAGAGAATTAGGGCAAATTGAAATCACAGCCAACAGTGGCAGTGGGATTAAGGGTAAGATTGGGTAAAAACAATGACGGCAGATGCTGGAAACCAGATTCAGGATCAGTGGTGCTGGAAGAGCACAGCAGTTCAGGCAGCATCCGAGGAGCAGCAAAATCGACGTTTCGGGCAAAAACCCTTCATCAGGAATAAAGGCAGAGAGCCTGAAGCGTGGAGAGATAAGCTAGAGGAGGGTGGGGGTGGGGAGAAAGTAGCATAAAGTCCAATGGGTGAGCGGGGGAGGGGATGAAGATGATAGGTCAGGGAGGAGAGGGTGGAGTGGATAGGTGGAAAAGATGATAGGCAGGTTGGACAAGTCATGGGGACAGTGCTGAGCTGGAAGTTTGGAACTAGGGTGAGGTGGGGGAAGGGGAAATGAGGAAACTGTTGAAGTCCACATTGATGCCCTGGGGTTGAAGTGTTCCGAGGCGGAAGATGAGGCGTTCTTCCTCCAGGCGTCTGGTGGTGAGATTGCTCAAGAGGTTAGAAATGGAGGAATATAAATATCCCATGAGTTGTTGGTCTGAAGGAGATTATACAGGATGGAATCCTATCATACAGAGGGATTCAAAAGCAGGGAAAATAATTTTTTTTAGATTAGATTAGATTTCTTACAGTGTGGAACAGGCCCTTCGGTCCAACAAATCCACACTGACCTCCGAAGGGCAACCCATCTAGACCCATTCCCCTCTTCACCTGGCACTACAGGCATTTTTGAATGGCCAATTCACCTAACACGCACATCTTTGGACTGTGGGAGGAAACCACAGCACTCAGAGAAAACCCATGCAGACAAGGGGAGAATGTGCAAACTCCACACAGATAGTTGCTCGAGGTAGGAATTGAACCCGGGTCCCTGGTGCTAACCACTATGCCACCGTGCCACCCCATTTAAATCATGAACTCTCAGAGAGCTGAAATGTTAAGTCTGTTCTGTTTCCAGTGATGCTGCCTGACAATTTCTAGTATTCTTTGGTATACTTCTACTTAAAAACAAAGTCATTGTCAAAGAGTCATGCAGCAGGGAAATGTACCCCTCAATCCAACCAGTCCATGCCGAACATAATCCCAAACTAACATAGTCCCACCTGCCTGCTCCTGGCCCATAGCCTTTCCTACAAATGTCCTTAACCAAATGTTTTTTAAATGTTGTCATTGTACCTGCAACCACCACTTCCTCAGGAAGTTCACTCCACACGCCAACTACCCTCTGTGTAAAATAATTTCCCCCATACCTTTTTTAAACCTCTCTCCTCTCACCTTAAAAATGCACCCACTAGTCTTGAAATCCTCCATCCAAAGGAAAAGACAACTACCATTAACTCTATCTATACCCCTCTTTATTTTATAAACATCTATCAAGTTGCCCCTCGATCTCCTACGCTCCAGGGAAAAGAGTCCCAGCCTTTCTCTATAACTCAAATCTCCCACACCCAGCAACATCCTAGTACATCTCTTCTGGACTCTCTCCAGATTAATAATATCCCTTCCTACAACTGGACAATCAGAACTGGGCCAAAAAAGCAGGGGATGAATTAGAGCAGATTGGGATATGAGCAATGGAGTATCAGATGACTCAAGGTTATGGTCAATAGATATTGCAAGCTGATCAGACAGTGCATTGGAATAATTAAAGCAAGGGTTAACAGAGGCATGAATGAGGCTTTCAGCACAGGATAAATAGAGTCAGGGAAAGATGTGGATGGGGAGTCTAACTGATGGTGTAGGTATGTGATTGCAAGTTCAATGTGACATCCAAGATTGTGAACACTCTGGTTTAGCCTCACGGTGTTGCCAGGAAGAGGGTTAGAATCAGTGAAGATGACAATTTTTGGTGGGGACCAAAATGATTGTGGCCTTCCTTAAATTAACTTGGAGGAACATTCTTCACTTCCAGGAGGTCAAAGAAGTAGCCTGACAGGTATTTCTGTTGCCTGACCACAATCACATTTCTGTCTACGGGAATTGGCTGTGGATAAACGGACTCTTCATTTCTTAGGTTCGCTTTCAACATGTTTCAAACCCTGGGGTTATGGAAGGTGCGACGTGAGTGTGTATCATGTCATTGTTCTTTTTCCTCTTTGTTGCTGCTGTTCTGATACAGCAGTAACTTTTATTTACAGATTGCTGCAAGCTGTATGTATCCCTCAATGAATACAATGTGATTTAAATATTTATCAAGTGAAGGAATATCTTTTGCAGCTTAACATAATAATGCCTTGCACTTTCTGAGTTTATATGTCACTGAGCAGAGCTATGGAATCAGAAGGTTCCGTATTGCTCTCTGTAACTAACAAGCTGCGATAGGAACGAGGTACTGAGGAGGTGAAATGACGTCAAGCCACTATAAGCAGTCCATTCAAACTTTCATCAGCTGTGTGAAGTGAATTTACTCTGAAACATTCATGTATTTTAGATTTGGGACAAACATGTCAGAGGTGAATACATGTTCTTTCAAGTTAGTTTGTCCCCTCTAAATATAGTCTCTGTTTGTGCTCTGTGAGATGTTTAATTAATGATGGAATTCATCGTATCTAAGGTTTCCAAGTGTATTCGCCCCCATCCTTATAACAAGCTGCTTTCGCAGATGTCAGGAATCTGCTGGCCTTCCATTCAAAGACCCTCTGTTCCTTGCATTGACACAGCCCAATGTTGGTTAAAGATGGAATTTAATTTGTATTGATATCTGAACGCATCTTACAGCCTAAAAGGAATTCTGGAGTGCTGTCAATGTTGTAAGGTAGTAAATATGGCAGGGAAAAGGCACACTGCTCCCACAAAAAGCACTGAGATAATGAACTAATAATATGCTCCTAGTGATGTCTGTTGAGTTTTAAATACTATAACATAGAATAGTACAGCACAGGAACAGATCCTTCAGCGCATGATGTTGTGCTGAGCTAAATTAAACTAATCCCTTCTGCCTGCCCCTGGTCCATGGTACTGTTCACAGCATTGAAGGCAATTCTCCTGTTGGCTCTTCTTCGGAGTGGTGACTTACATCCACCTGACAGAGTGGACAGAGCCTCAGTTTAGTACATCGATCAAAGGGCAGCACTTTGGACAATGCAGGGTTCCTTCAGTACTGCAATAGGCTTGTCAATGTGAGTTATGAGCTCAGGAGAGGCACTACGAGACCACAACCTATGTCTGGCTTAGAGGTGGTCTAAGCTGAGTTGGCCAGCTACCCACTAAGCACAGGTAGCAATGGCAAGTTATTCCAGCCTGGATGGTATCACAACCTATCCTCCCAACAATATTCAATCAGTCCCCAGCAGGATTACAAAGTAACTGTCAGAACTGGACCAGAAATTCATTTCTTGGAATGTGGAGTTTCTTGGTAAGGCCAGCATTTGTTGCCTATTCCAAAGTGGCCTCAATCTGAGCAGCTTGCTTGACCATCTCAATGAGCAATTAAGAGACAAACACGCTGCTATAGGTCAAAACCCTCACTGACTAGAGAGACAGCAGCTTCTCTTCCCTCGGTGAAATAGGGCTCCAAAAATATTTTGAGTTGAAACAAACACAAGTTTGGATTTGGGACAAACATGTCAGAGGTGAATACATGTTCTTTCAAGTTAGTTTGTCCTAGTCTTTGTTTGTGCTATAGGTTAAAGGAGGAGCAGAGTTGAACAATGCACTGGAGGAGGCGTAAAATTAAGTGGGCCCTATGAAATGACAAGCATTGAGACTGACAGGTCGGCTCAGGGGGCAAGTGAGATACTGCCGATGCAAACAGTTTCACAATGATTTCAGCGACAATAGTTTGGGTGTTAGCACAAGGGAATTTCCCCAAGTTTCACCAATAATGACTAAGGAAAACGAATGATAACCGGGCAGATAAGTTATTAGGAGGGGTGACCAGAGGCAAATCACGTGGTAAAGGTGATGGAGTTTGAGATGGTTATTAAATTTGTGAGTGCGAAGTGTGACAGAGAGGATTAAGAAGGAAGTGGAAGAGGGAAGATGGAAGGAGACAGAAAGATCTGCCACAGATACTAGGTTAGAGTTCTTAGGGAGGAAGATAGGAGATGGCCATTTCGTTCCTTTCATCATTCAGCCAGATCAAGGTTGATTTTTTCCTTGTGAGAGTGTATACTGCCACTCAGTTGGTAATATATTCACTTTGGCAGCACGGTGGCTCAGTGGTTAGCACTGCTGCCGCACTGCACCAGGGACCTGGGTTTGATTCCAGCTTCAGGCGACTGTCTGAGTGAAATTTGCATATTCTCCCCATGTCTGTGTGGGTTTCCTCCGAGTACTCCGGTTTCCTCCCACAGTCCGAAGGTGTGCAGGTTAGGTGGATTGGCTGTGCTAAATTGCCTGTTGTGAGCAGGGACGTACAGGATAGGAGGACAAGCCATGGGAAATGCAGGGTTATGCAGTAGGGGGAATGGGTGGATGTTCTTTGGAGGGTCAATGTGGACACAATGGGCCAAATGGCCTGCTTGAACACTGAAGGGATCCTATGAAATCACAAGGAACTGAGATAGAGGTCCACTCCAGACATTGAAGACAAAAATTGAGGCTGATACCCTAGTCCATACTGAGGGAGCCCTGAACTATCAGGACTGCTATCTCTCAAATAATATATTAAGCCGAAAGCCCATCTGCTTGCTCAAAGATCCCGTGACACTATTTGGAAGAATAGAAAGGGAGGTATCTCTGTTGGATATGGGTTGGAAAGGGTTAATATTTGAATGCATGCCATTCGAAGTCGGGTTACTCTTTGGAATAGGTGAATTCTCTGCTTATTTGCTTACATCAACCCTGCACGGTCTAATCTTAAGGCAATGCAACTCCTAAAGAGCAGGTGAAAAGCACCGAGCACTTCAGCCAAATGTCACATTCCTTTCTTTTAGATTAGATTTGTTACAGTGTGGAAACAGGCCCTTCAGCTCAAGCAAGCCTCCAAAGAGTAACCCACACAGACTCATTTCCCTCTGACTAATGCACCTAACACTACAGGCAATTTAGTATGGCCAATACACCTGACTTGCACATCTTTGGACTGTGGGAGGAAACTGGAAGAAACCCACACAGACACAGGGAGAATTTGCAAACTCCACATAGACAGTCACCCAAGGCAGGTATCAAACCTGGGTCCCTGACGCTACGAGGCAGCAGTGCTAACCACTGAGCCACCATGCTGCCCTTTTGCTCCCCTATTTTAAGCCAAACAGCCTGCACTTAGAATGTTTCCACTCTGTATGTATCAGTGAGTCAATATTCCCTTCAGGACTGCAAAATATAGAATTGGAAGAACCACAGAAAGAAAAAAGCATCATGATTTAATCAAACGCCAGTTTGTTGTAACAATCTGTCATGTATATCTGTCCTGTGTATCAGTGCCGAAAATATGTTTCACACAAGCTTTGACAGAGCGCTAAGATCTGATGCATTCTTCAAGCTAAAAGGATTTTCAGTTCGCTTTATTGTTGAAATTTCCCTTGGAATTGGAGATATGAATGAAAGAATTTACATTTATATAGCAACTCATCACATCCTCAGGAGATCCCAAGGTACCACAAAGGGAACAACTAACTTGGCTTTGACATGTAGCCACTGCTTCTTTTATCAAGTGAAAAGGGTCACCCAGTTTGTGCACAGCAAGATCTCACAAACAGATGACTGACCAGTTCAGCCTCTTTCTGGGAACAAAGCATGGTGCTGGAAAAGCAAAGCAGGTCAGGCAGCTGCGAGAGGCTTATGCCCAAAACATTGACTCTCCTGCTCCTCGGATGCTGCCTGGCCTGCTGTGCTTTTCCAGCACTCCACTTTTTGACTCTGATCTGCAGCATCTGAAGTCCTCACTTTCTCCTTTTTCTGTGAGCAGTTTCCTTGATCACTTTGACCATTTATGTGGGTCCACCTTAAAGCTCTGAAGTCTTCATCTGACTGACAGGGGATTCATTTGACAGTACAGTGCGCTAATGTTCACTAGATTACAGTTGGGAAATTCTTGCAACCTCCAGATTCTCTACTGTCATGTTAGCGGAAACCTCCCCTCTCCCCCTCCCCATCCTACTCTATTTGCAGTGAGAGAGCAGGATTCATTTTGAGGAAACTCCTAGCCTCTGCACCAACCTTCTAGAAAGGGATTTGTGACTACAACCTTTGAAAATAAAGACAAAAGTATTACCAACTGAGCATTATTTGGTCCGTTTGATTTGGACTTTAAATGTTTGTAATTCATTGGGTGAGGACACAGCTGGCCGGCCCAGCATTTATTGCCCATCTGTAATTGCCCAGAGGGCAGTTAAGAGTCAATCACATTGCTGTGGGTCTGGAGTCACGTATACACCAAACCAGGTAAGAAAAATATTTTCTTTCCCTAAAAGACACCAAGTGAATCAGATGGGTTTTTCCAACAATTGACAATGGTTTCATGGCCATCATCAGACCGTAATCAGACCTGACAGGTGATTTGATAGATTAGAGTGGTTCTAGAAAAGCACAGCAGGTCAGGCAGCTTCCAAGGAGCAGGGAAATTGATGATTCGAGTAGGAGCCCTTCATCAGGAATGAGGCAGGGAGCCTGCAGTGTGGAGAGATAATTGTTAGGGGGGTGGGGCTGGGAAGAAGGTAGCAAAGGTAGATGAAGGTGGGGATAAAGGTGATAGGTCAGAGAGGAGGGTGGAACGGATAGGTGGGAAGGAAGATTGGCAGGTAGGACAGATCATGAGGATGGTGCTGAATTGCATGGTTGGAACTAGGGTAAGGTGGGGGGAGGGGAAATGAAAAAACTCTTGAAATCCACATTGATGCCATGGAGTTGAAGTGTTCTTAGGTGGAAGATAAGGCATTCTTCTTCCAGGCATCGGGTCGTGAGGAAGTGACGGTGGACGAGGCCCAAGACCTGTATGTCCACGGCAAAAGAGGAGGGGGAGTTGAAGTGTTCAGCCATGAGGTGGTGGGGTTGATTGGTGCCAGTGTCCCAGAGATGTTCCCTAAAGCGCTCTGCAATAAGGCGTCCAGTCTCCCCAATGTAAAGGAGACCGCATCGGGAGCAAAGCAATGTCTCCACCCTCCTCTCTGACCTATCACCTTTATCCCCACCTCCATCCACCCATTGCACTCTTAGCTACCTTCTCCCCAGCCCCACCCCCCTCCTATTTATCTCTCCACCCGGAGGCACCCAGCCTCATTCCTGAAGAAGGGCTTTTGCCGAAAATATTGATTTTCCTGCTCCTCGGATGCTGCCTGACCTGCTGTGCTTTTTCCAGCACCACTCTAATCTTGACTCTGATCTCCAGCATCTGCAGTACTCACTTTGGCCTCACCAATTTGATAGAGTTGTACAAGATAATGAGAAGCATAGATAGAGTGGAGACTCTTTCCCAGGACAGAAATGCCAATCACAAGGGGGCATAATTTTAAGGTGATTGGAACAAGGTTTAGGGGAGATGGCAGAGATTAGTGGGTGCGTGGAATATACTGCCAGCAGTGGTAGTAGAGTCAGATACATTAGTGACATTTAAGCAACTCTTGGATAGACAACAGGGATGGGAATGAATAGAAGTGAATGTAGGTGAGAGTAGGATAAAAGGTCAGCACAACATTAAAGGCCAAAGGGCCTGCACTGTTCAATATTTTATGTTGGTTCCAGACTTTTATTAAATTCAAATTCTACTATCTGCCATGGCAGGATTTCCAACCCAGGTCCCCGTAATATTATCTGTGTCTTCTGGATTAATAGTCCAGTAATAATACCATGAGGGCACTGCCTTCCCGTAACTTCGTGTGTTAAAATCTCTAAGTACCATTCATACTATACAAGCGCCAGGGCAAGACCATTTTCCCCGGAGAGAACTGAACCATTGATTTGATTTGCTTTATTTATTGCTGCATGTATTTTGTTACAGAACACAGTGAAAAGTGTTGCATAGTGTCGCCAAACTCCAGCGCCATCTTAAAACACAGAAAAACAAACTGAAGCATAAAATATATAAAGGCAGCAAATGAAGAAATAAAGAAAAAGTGTTCAGCTTTACAGTTCTTCTTGCTGAGTGCTCTGCCATAGGTCAGGCATGACTCCTCTTCACCACGCCGTGGCACAGAAACAAAGGTTATCTATTCTTCAGTGCCATCGCACCTCCATTGATGCCCATGCCATTATGAGTTATAGAGTCATTGAGCCATAGAGATGGACAGCACAGAAACTGCTGTCCAACTCATCCATGCCGACCAGATATTCTAACCTAACCTAGTCCCATTTTCTAGCACTTGGTCCATATCCCTCTAAACCTTTCCTATTCATATACTTGTCTAGATGACTTTTAAATGCTGTAATTGGACCAGCCTCTACCACTTCCTCCAGCAGGTCATTCCATACATGCACCACCCTCTGAATGAAAAAAATGCCCCATACGTCCCTTTCAAATCTTCCCTCTCTCACCCACAACTGATGCCCTCTAACTTTGGACTTCACTGGACCTCGCCAATGCAGCCACCACCAATGCTGCCAGGTATCGAACCAGCCCAAACCCGACTCCACCGCCGCCACCATGAATCCACTAATGCTGATGCTGCCAATTCTGCTGGATTGTGTACGGGGCCTGAAGTCACCACCATGAATTTGCACTGGAAACAGCTGCCACCTCTGCTACAGCAACCATGACTCGATGCTAGGAGGCCCTTCGGTCCAACACATCCATGCCGACCAGATAGCTTAAATTAGTCTAGTTCCATTTGCCAATTCTTGACTATATTCCTCTAAATCCTTCCTATTCACATGTGCATCAAGATGTCTTTTAAATGCTGTAATTGTACCACTTCCTCTGGCAGTTCATTCCATATATGTAGAACCCTCTGCATGCAAACATTGCCCCTTAGATCCTTTTTATATCTTTCTCCTCTCACCCTAAACCTATGCCCTCTAGTTTGGACTCCCCCACAACAGGGTAAAGACCTCGTCTATTTCCCCTGTCCATGCCCCTCATAATTTTATAAACTTCTTCAAGATCAGCCTCCGATGCTCCAGGCCTAGCCTATTCAGCCTGTTAACACTTGATATGGCAATATCATCACTGAATCCCTCTTTATCTTCTCATTGGGGAGATTAGATTAGATTAGATTAGATTTACAGTGTGGAAACAGGCCCTTCGGCCCAACAAGTCCACACCGACCCGCCGAAGAGCAACCCACCCATACCCCAACATTTACCCCTTACCTAACACTATGGGCAATTTAGCATGGCCAATTCACCTGACCCGCACATCTTTGGACTGTGGGAGGAAACCGGAGCACCCGGAGGAAACCCACGCAGACACGGGGAGAACGTGCAAACTCCACACAGTCAGTCGCCTGAGTCGGGGATTGAACCCGGGTCTTCAGGCGCTGTGAGGCAGCAGTGCTAACCACTGTGCCACCGTGCCGCCAATGGTTGGATCAGTAATCCAGAACCCAAGGCTAATGTCCTGGGGATAAAGGTTTGAATCCCACCATAGCAGGCGATGAAATGCCAATTGATTCGAAATCTGGAGTTACAAACTCACCTAATGGTAACCATCGTTAATTGTTGTGAGAGTAGAAAATCTGCTGTTCTTGCGAGATTGATCTACATATGATTCTGAACAACGTGTTTGACTTTAACCTGCTCTTTGAAGCAGCCAAGCAACCCACTAAAATGAAGGACAATTTCGGACAGGCGCTGACTGAAATCATGCTTCCAAGCCCCACTCCATCCTGACTTGGAACTACTTCACTGTTTCTTCAGTGTGGCTGGGTCAAAATCCTCGAACCTCCCACCTAACAGCATTGTGATGGCACCTAGACTCCTGGACCACAGCAGTTCAAGAAAACGGCTCATCACCACCTTCTCAAAGAAAACTAAGGATGAGCAAAAAATGCTCTTTCCAAAAATGATGCCCATATCCCCTGAATGAATTTAAAAAAAGCTATGTTTTTTTTCTGAGGTGTTGTCAACAGCTATACCCTGGACATCATTAATTCTGGATGCTCCACTGCAGTCCGAGAGATTTGGTAACTCAATTCACTGAATCAGGCGAACTCCAGTCCTTGAGTCATAGAGTCACACAGCACAAAAACAGACCCTTCAGTCCAAGCAGATCAGAATAGGAGAAAGTGAGGACTGCAGATGCTGGAGGTCAGGATGGAAGAGTGTGGTGCTGGAAAAGCACATCCAGTCAGGCAGCATCCAAGGAGTAGGAGAGTTGACGTTTTGAGCATAATTCCTGATGAAAAGCTTATGCCTGAAACGTCGACTCTCCTGCTCCTGCTCCTCGGATGCTGTCTGATCGGCTGTGCTTTTCCAGCACCACAGTCTTCCACACTGGCCATAATCCGAATCTCAACTAATCCAACATGTCTGTGCTTGGCCCATATCCCTCCATTTACTTATCCAACTGTCTTTTAAACATTGTAATACACCAATCCATCACCCCTTCTGGCAGTTCATTACACACACAAACCACCTCTGTGTAAAAAAAAAGCCCCTCATTTCTTTTTAAAATCTTTGTCCTCTCACCTTAAAAATATGCCCCCTATTCTTGAAATCCCCCACCCGAGGGAAAAGAGACCTGCTATTCACCTTATCAGTCCTCCTCATTATTTCATAAACCTCGATAAGGTCACCCCTCAACCTGCTACGCTCTAGTGAAAAAAGTCCAGTCACTCCTTATAACTCAAGGTTTGGAGATGCCAGTGTTATACTGTGATGTACAAAGTTAAAAATCACACAACACCAGGTTATAGTCCAACAGGTTTCGGAGTGTTGCTCTTCATCAACCCCCTGATGAAGGAGCGGTGCTCCAAAAGCTCGTGCTTCCAATTAAACCTGTTGGACTATAACCTGGTGTTGTGTGATTTTTAACTTATAACTCAAAGCCTCCAGTCTCAGCAACATCCTGGTAAATGTCTTCTGAGCCCTCTCCAGTTTAGTAATATCCTTCCTGTTACAAGGAGATCAGAACTGCGCACATTCCTCCAGAAGAGGCCTCACCAACATCTGGTACAACTTTAACATGACGTCTCAACTCCTCGACTCAAAGGTCTAAGCAATGAAGGGAAGCATGCTAAATGCCTTTTTAGCCACCCTGTCTCCCTTCAAAGAATTATAACACTGACACTGAATGCACAGTGAAGTAGTGCAGTTACTAAGCCACTAAATTATGATTCTATTGAAAATAGACAACTTTACATAATCACACCATCCTGGGAGCAACCACAGTAGACTACCACTAATAGACATCACCTAGCCTATTGACAAAAGAACAAAAATTAGGAACTGAAAACAGTTTAATTCCTTATTTCAGCACAAGAAGACCAAAACATGCTGCTTTATACAGCTGGGGTCTCATAAAACGTAAGCAGGCTCTGGGCTCTTTTACACTAAATGAACTCTGATCTCATGTGTGTGATGGTTTATGATGGCTCAGAGGAGGCCAGAGCAGATTCTCTGTCCTGCTGTTACTCAGCCTTAGAAAGAAGTTGCAGAATTCCCCCTAGCTGAGGTACAGTTGAATATTCTGAGGGCCTCTCACTGACAATCTGTTTTGCTGATGGTCACTGAAGCGGGTAGAAGTTTCCTTTTAGAATAATCACTTGCTTTTGAATACAGTGAGGTCAGACAGTTCCTGGTTTAAAAGCACTTGAACGGGTGGCTAGTGCTAAACGGCTTTTGGTAATCTTTTGAGTGCAGGAGGGGTCTTATCGGACAGGCTAAATTCCTCACATAACTGAGGTAATGAGGAAGAACCAGAGGGGCAGGAATTAAATTTCATAGTTTCTTCAAAGAGCTAACACAGGCATAGAATTATAGAAATATACAGAACAGAAACAGGCCCTTCAGTCCAACTCATCCATGCCAACCAGATATCCTAAATAAATCTAGTCCCATTTGCCAACATTTGGCCCATATCCCTCCAAACCCTTCCTATTCATATATCCATCCAGATATCTTTTAAATGTTGTAATTGTACCAGCCTCCATCACCTCCTCTGGCAGCTCATTTCATACAAGTACCACCCTCTGTGTGAAAAAGTTGTCCCTTAGGTCCCTTTCAAATCTTTCCCCTCTTACCTTAAACCTATGTCCTCTAGTTTCGGACTCCCCCACAACAGGGAAAAGGCCTTGACTATTCATACTATGATTTTATAAACTTATATAAGACCAACTCTCAGCCTCCGATGCTTCAGCTAAAGCTGCTCCCTTGAACCCTCCAACCCTCCAAGGCAACATCCTTGTAAATCTTTCCTGTACCCTTTCTGGTTCACAACATCTTTCCTATAGCAGGGAGACCAGATTGCACACAGTATTCCAAAAGTGGCCTAACCATTATCCTGCATAGCCGCAGCATAGAACATAGAACAATACAGCCCAGAGCAGGCCCTTCAGCCATCCATGTTGTGCTGACCTGTGAAGTATTCTCAACTTGACCCCCTACACTATCTCAAAATCATCCATGTGCTTATCTAAGGATTGTTTAAATCTCCTTAATGTGGCTGAGTTGACTCCATTAGCAGGTAGGGCATTCCACGCCCTTACCACTCTCTGTGTAAAGAACATGACCCCCCAATTCCAATACTCAACGTATGGACCAATAAAGGCAAGCATATCATGACTAGACAAATGGCCTCTCCCTGTGCATTAAAGTTCCATGATATTATGAAGTGAAAGGAAAAATAATTTATACACCGGACTGCCAAAAAAAACTGAAAGAAGTCTTGCATTCACTAAATGCCCCACTTGTCATAAACAGTGTTGACACATAGTGATTCCATACCTATAGGAAAGAAAGCCTTATGCCATTTAGATAACGCACTCAGCAAATAACCAGTTAACTTACTGCTTGATGAAGTTGGTTGAAGGGGTGATGCATTTGCCTGGCCATTGAGAGAACTGTTCAGAGAGACATACTTGAATCATTCAACAGACCCAATAACATCCATATGGGCAGGAAGAATGGCTTGCAATGTAAAACCATGAGAAAGAGGAACAGGAGTAGGCCATTCAGGCCCTCAAGCTTGGTCTGCTGCCTGATAGGATCATGGCTGATCCGACATTCTTCCTGCCCATGTTCCTGCCCTTTCCCCATTACCCTTGATTCCCCCACTAATCAAGAATCTATCTCAGTCTTAAATATACACAAGGATAAGCGTGTATGGCTCCACAGCTGTCTGTGGAAATGATTCCCAAAGACTCACAACCCTCTGAGAGAAGAAATTCCTCCTCATCTCAGTTTTAAATTGGCACCCCTTAATTCTGAGATTATGCCCTCTGCTGCTGGACTCCCTCAAGAGGTGAAACATCTTGTCAGCATTTACCATGTCAAGCCTCTTAAGAATCTTTTCTGTCTCAATGATGTCACCTCTCATCATAGAGTAATAGAGATGTACAACATGGAAACAGATCCTTTGGTCCATTTCGTCCATGCTGACCAGATATTCCAACCCAATCTAGTCCCACCTGCCAGCACCCGGCCCATATCCCTCCGAACCCTCTGGCAACTCATTCCATACACGTACCACCCTCTGGGTGAAAAAGTTGCCCCTTAGGTCTCTTTTATATCTTTCCCCTCTCACCTTAAACCTATTCCCTCTAGTTCTGGACTCCCTGACCCCAGGGAAAGGACTTTGCTAATTTACCCGATCCATGCCCCTCTATAAGGTCACCCCTCAGCCTCTGACGCTCCAGGGAAAACAGCCCCAGCCTGTTCAGCCTCTCCCTATAGCTCAAATCCTCCAACCTTGGCAACATCCTTGTAAATCTTTTCTGAACCCTTCAAGTTTCACAACATCTTTCCAATAGGAAGGAGACCAGAATTGCACACAATATTCCAACAGTGGCCTAACCAATGTCCTGTACAGCCGCAACATGACCTCCCAACTCCTGTACTCAATACTCTGACCAATAAAGGAAAGCATACCAAACGCCTTCTTCATTATCCTATCCACCTGTGACTCCACTTTCAAGGAGCTATGAACCTGCACTCCAAGATCTCTTTGTTCAGCAACACTCCCTAGGACCTTACCATTAAGTATATAAGTCCTGCTCAGATTTGCTTTCACAAAATGCAGCATCTTGCATTTATCTGAATTAAACTCCATCTGCCACTTCTCAGCCCATTGGCCCATCTGGTCCAGATCCTGTTGTAACCTGAGGTAATCCTCTTCTAAACTCCAGTGAGTAGAGTCCCAATATGTCAATGCATATCTCCTTCTCTGGGAAATAGTTTGGCAGCAACACCTATATCCTGGGAAAGGTGGAATCGGATAAATCCGATGAGAAAAGAAGACAGTAAACCGAAAGGGAAATAAGATCCGCTGTCTCTATTGTGAGTTGAAAGTGTTGCTTCGTCTCCCAAGTTCTACAAGTAATCAGTGGCTGACCTGTATAATAGTGTGTGAATTGGTTTCAAGTTGTCTACAATCCAAACAGATGAACTTCAATTTTTTTCTTAAAAGCAATGCACTGTGGGATAATACTTTCAAAAGGGAATCTCTTGCCTTGCAATTTCATCATGCAAACTGGGGTCAACTCCAGGGCATAAGAAAATTACTACAAGTCATGCAAGGTCTATGTAATTTTCACCAATAAATGAGCTCCCAAATGCAATCTGTTCAAGCTTTGAAGCTGTTCTGAAGAAAAAAGAAATGAGTGCTGGTGATTGATTTGAATGATACTGGTCATTTTTCTATCCTCTTAATGAGTTCTGGATGACTGTCGTTGTTATGTTCTACACAGTCTAAGTTAGGGGGTTCCAACAGCACATTGGTAGTGAACTTGCTTTTGGGCTAAAAGTTTCAAGTCCCATGCCAAGGCTTGATGGCCAAGGAACACTATTCATGTTGCATGGGCAAACAGATTATCAACCTGTACTGACAACAACAAATACTGGAGACCACAAGCGGATCTTTAGCATTTGTTGTTTTCAGTACAGACACTAGCAACAGCAGTAATTTGTTCCTATCAACCTGTAACTCCTCCTAGTACAGAGTAATGGTAAGAGGTGGGAGAGCAATTTGATGGAAAGAACTTTGGAACCTTGACATCACTATCCACAGCTGCAGAATACAATATGTATGTTAAAAAGTGAATTATGCCGAAGCACTCAGACTCCCTGTGCGTAACACACCACCAAATCCATCTCTAAATCACACCACCATCGTACTGAGTGACACATGCTTAACAGCAGCAGCTGTTATTGAATTGACTTCAGTTATACCTCCGCAACAGGAAGTGCAGCAGGAAGGCAGCTGTTATTTACTACACCCTCTCCACACTTAAAGAAGATGTAAAATGCTCCATGTATAAAAGCTTCCAGAATATCAGACGAATGAACATGAACAATTCTTGAAAATTAAACTCATTGAGTTCCGTACTTTCTTTTACTGTAACTACATCCAAACAATTTGACTAACATTTCAAGAATAATTTACTTGTAAAAATAACATTCTTTAACATCGGTATGTACATTCTTTTTAAATCAGGATTTGACAGGAAGAAATTAAAAACCGTTCCTTCCTAAACACTTTCAATTTTTTTATCTAGTTTCTTTCTCTTGGTGATGTGGGATAGATTTAAAGGAAGCTTGGTTGGATAATGTATCATTTTAGGATACACTTCATTGCTTTTCACCAACTCTTAAATATTTTTATCCACCTTTGCAAATCAACACAGCTTCTTGCTTGTGCTGTCATTCGATCTGTACCTGTGTTAGCCAAGAATATACAACATACAACATAGAACAGTACAGCTCAGTAACTGGCCCTTCAGCCCACCTCCCCATGGCCGGTCATTTTATCACAGCATCCTGCTCACATGCCCACATGTCTATCCTCGACGTGCTGCAGTGTTCCAGTGAAGCACCATCTGGCGGAACAACATCTCATCTTCAGACTCTGCACTTTACAACCTTAGAACATAGAACATTACAGCGCAGTGCAGGCCCTTCGGCCCTCGATGTTGCGCCACCCTGACATACTAATCTGAAGCCTATCCCACCTACACTATTCCATGTGCGTCCATATGCCTGTTCAATGACAACTTAAATGCTCTTAAACTTGGCAAATCTACTACTGTTGTAGGCAAAGCATTCCATACTCTTACTACTCTCTGAGTAAAGAAACTACCTCTGACATCTGTCTTATACCTATCTCCCCTCACTTTAAAGTTGTATCCCCTCGTGTTTGCCGTTCCCATACTTGGAAAAAGGCTCTCCCTGTCCACCCTATCTAACTCTCTGATTACCTTGTATGTCTCTAATAAGTCATCTCGCAACCTTCTTCTCTCTAACGAGAACAGCCTCAAGGCCCTCAGCCTTTCCTCGTAAGACATTCCTTCCAAGCCTTCAAATTGTGAACCCGCTCCCATTCCCTCCCTTTCTTTTACCTTTAATTGTTGCATTCTCTGTCACCGTGCCCTCTTTCCTGTCCTCCCACCCAAGTGGAACTGTTCTCTCCAGTCTGGCGGTTAAACACACCATTGTTCTGCCATCCTTACATTCCCATCACTTAATCCGAACCATCAGCATCCTTCCTCCCCAGCACTTGTCACTCCAACATGTTCCCGCTCCCCCCCCCCCCCCCCCCAACTACGGCAGTAATGCTGCCCCATCCACACTTCACATCAGGTCTGATAAAGAGTCATCTTGACTCGAAACGTTAGTTTGCTCTATCTCTCCACGGATGCTGTCTTACCTGCTGTGATCTCCAGCATTTATCGTTTTCAGTACCTTCAGCCCACTATGTCTGTGCTGACCATGAAGCCATTCTAAACTAATCTCATTTGCCTGCATGAGGTCCATATCTCTCTATTCTCTGCCTGTTCATGTGTCTGTCTCAGTGCATCTTAAATGTTACTATTGTGTCTGCTTCCACCCCCTCCCCTGGCAGCATGTTCCAGGCACCTACCATCCTCTGTATAAAAAAAAGTGTCTCTCACATCCCCTTTAAACTCACCCTACACCTATGTTCCCTAGCATTTGACATCTCCACCCTGCGAAAAAGTCTTGAGGAAATTTCTCTAACAACTTCCCTCTAAACATTGATGGGTTAATGACACTTGAACCCCATCAAAAGATGGCCTCGATTGAAACTCAATTGATTTCTGCATGCAAAAGACTCGTGCAATTTCTCATAATCACAATTTTTAGATATAATTGACTTTACTGAGCACCACAACCTTGCACTTTTTTTTTCCGTAATTTCGATTCTAGCATATCATTTGTGCATCTAAAGTAATTCACAGGTAACTCAGTGAATAGACATTAATCAGTCTTCACAGGAAATCTTGGAAAAAAGGCCACATTTGTATGTCTTTTGACATTTCATATTCCTATTTATTCCTATCAGCCATCAAAATCTCTGCTTCTGGGGATGGTATGCTTCCTGTTTTCACAGAAACCCTACAATGTGGAAGCATGCCATTCAGCTCATTGGGTTCACGCCCACCTCTTCAAAGAGCATCCCACCCAGACCCACTCCCCTACCCTATAACCCTCATTCCCCATGGCTAATCTGCTCAGCCTGCACATTCCTGGACACTGTGGGCAATTTAGCCTGGTCAATCCACTTAACCCACATGTCAGACATCGGGAGAATGTGCAAACAGACATGCACCTGATGGTGAAATCTTACTTAGGTCCCTGGTGCTGTGAGGCAGCAGTGCTAACCAATGAGCCACCAGGCCTCTTTGAACCCAAAATGACTGTAATGAGGTGAGGAGAAATTCCTTTATTCAGAGATTGCAGAATTCTTTGTCACAGAGTGCCAGAAAATTGAATGTTTTCAAAAGAGTTAGATATGGGTCTTGGGCTAAAGGGATCAAACGGTACGGGCTGAGAGCAAGAACATGACACTGAGTTGGATGATCAGGCATGATCACATTGATTGGGGGAGCAGGATCAAATAGCCTATTCCTGTTTCTATTTTTAAAGTCAACACTTTGTGGAATTTCCAAAAAAGACGGCTAGTTTTCAGTCTTTTATTTCTCTGATGAGATTTAAGAAACAATTCCCTCCCATATACTATTTATTCAGATCAAGTCATCAAAGTCCCACTCTCTCATTAGACAGGCAGTTTAGATCAGAGTGGTGCTATAGGTTCCTGACGAAGGGCTTTTACCCAAAACATTGATTGCCCTGCCCCGCTGTGTTTTCCCAGCACCACTCTGATTTCCAGCCCTCACTTTTGCCTAAAGGCAACTGGCAGTGAGGCTAGATTAAGGTTAAAACAACAGGAACTGCATGGTGACCTCAGCCAATCTGGGAATTGAACCTGCACTGCTAGTATCACTCCAGGCTGTAACCAAGCCACCTAGCCAAGTGAGCTAACTGACCTCTGGCTGCAGCAAGCACTGAGTAAAACAAATGAATGCACACAGATTATTGAACTCATGTTATTTAACCCTTCCCAGTAGAGAGGGCAGCTATTAAATACTCTGCTGTAACCAATCTGGCTCAGAGATATCATTGCTTCGAACATTTCCAATCTCCACAGAAAGACACAGCAAAGAGAGGCCACTCTGCCAATCATGATTGTGTTATTCCTTAAAAATAGTATTTCTATCCTTCCAAGGATTTCTCTTCAAGTATTTATCTGATTCCCTGTTGAAATTGATTACTGAGCTTGTTCCCTCTGCAATATCCAGAAGGGTCTCCTCGATCATAATACCTTGCCACGTAGAATTGGATCAAATCAGAAAAGTACAAAATGAAATTATAATCCTGTTAAATTTCCTCTGCGGGGTTGCTGCCAATGTCTCTGAGGGATTACACAGGTAAAGACTCAGTGTGAGAAAGTTACGTTTTCAAAGGCAGGGGCACATGATGTAGCCTGACACTGGAGTGCAGTGCAGATGAAGTGCTGCGCTGTTGCTGGTGCTGTCAATTGGGTGAGGTGGTAAACCAAACTACCCACCTGACCCATCAGGTTGATGTGAAGATACCATGGTATTATTGTAAAGGACAGTGTGGGAATTCTCCTCTGTGTCCTGGCTAGCATGCCACTGTCGTGTTCTCTTAATGACCGCGCATCACATTGCTGGTACTGAAACTTGGCTGTGTTGTCAAGAGTTTCCTTGACTCTGCAAGGTTAATTCACAGGCAGTAAAGTGCTCTGGGCACATCCTGAAGCAGTGGAAGGCACTATATAAATGCAGTTCTTTCTTTCAGTACTCGAACAGCTATTATCAGTTTCCCAAGAAGGTGTTCAAGTAGGCAAGTCTGGTGCAATTTTGACTGAAATACCACCAGTTTGGTCATGGTTCTACACTGACAAGAAATAAGTGAAACAACCTGTAAAACTCCAGAAAATTAATGCAACACCACACCTCCTGTCAGCTACCTGCTGCTTCTGCAAGTAGGTTGTGTGTGTGAACTGCAATGAAAATTGCTTTAGTGAGTCATGTTATTTGTTAATGCTTTCAGTACTTTGTAAAAGACAGTAATTGATGGCGTGCCATTAGGTTCGTTGCAAATTCTTCCAGTCCAAGATTCACCCTCCCTTTTCTCTTGAAACAAGACTATCCCTAATTTTCTTTGACATTTCACTGTTGCTCTGCACTCAAAAGTGTTGTGTTTTGGATGTTGCAATGGCTGGAACAAAAAAATTGTCATTAAATTAAAAAAAAACGAATTTGACAAAAAAAATGAGGTGTGCTCTGAGAGATGTGACTAATATTCACCTGTCTCCCTGTACCATCTCCAGCAAAAGAGATTTTAACCAGTTCTCCTTGATACTCCATGACATTACTATCATTAAGACTGTCAGTTATTTTTTACTATATAATCATGAGGTGAGTGCGTCTTTAGCTCCATTAAGAGTCAACCACATTGAGTTGAGAGTCAACAATCTATATGGAGTCATATATAGGCCAGACCAGATAAGGATGGCAGCTACTTTTCCTAAAAGACATTAGCAAACCAGATGGTTTTTTAGAGTCAGAGTGTACAACACAGAAACTTCGGTCCAACTCATACTGCCATGGGATCTTTTGTCAACTGACTAAATTAATCTAGTCCCATTTGCCAGCACTCAGCCCATATCCTTCTAAACCCTTCCAAGTCAATTATCCATTCAAATGCCTTTTAAATATTGTGATTGCACCAGCGTCCACCACTTTCTCCAGCAGCTCATTCCATACACGCACCACCCTCCATGTGAAAAACCTTCCCCTCATGTCCCTTTTAAATCTCTCCCCTCTCACCTTAAACCTATGTCCTCTAGTTTTGGACTCCCCTACCTTGAGAAAACAGCCTTGGCTATTCACTCTATCCATGCTCCTCATGATTTTATAAACCTCTATAACGCCACCCCTCAGCCTCCAATGCTCCAGGGAAAACAAACCTAGCCTATTCAACCTTTTCCTGTAGTTCAGACCTTCCAAACAATCATAGATCATAGTCAGCATTAGACTCTTCATTGTAGATTTTTATGAAATTCAAAGTCCACCATTTGACATGACAGGAATCAAACCTAGGTACACAGAACATTACTTGGGTCTCATCGATTAAGAGTCCAGTGACATTTATTACAAGGCTACCACTTCCCCTATTAACATCCTGGTGGTGACCAGAAACCGAATGGGGCCACCCACATAATTAATATAGTTGCAAGGACAGGGCAGCATCTAAGGGTTCTCCAGTGAGAAACCCCTGACTGTCTAAAGCATGTGCACCACCTACATGTCACAGCAGGTTATATGTTCTAGTCCCATGGGCTGTGTGGGTGGAGGTGCTGATTTGCTGTTGGAATGTGAAACAGAAACCCTGTCGGTTCTATCAGGTGGACACAAAAGATCCCATGGCAGTATGCTGAAGAAAAGTAGATGAGTTATCTCTGTTGTTCTAGATTCTTACCTCCTCAATAAACATTACAAAAATAAGGCAAAGCAGAGAACAAGGTGGGACTGATAAATTAAACTGCATTTATTTCAATGCAAGAGGCCTAACAGGGAAGGCAGATGAACTCAGGGCATGGTTAGGAACATGGGACTGGGATATCATAGGAATTACAGAAACATGGCTCAGAGATGGACAGGACTGGCAGCTTAATGTTCCAGGATACAAATGCTACAGGAAGGATAGAAAGGGAGGCAAGAGAGGAGGGGGAGTAGCATTTTTGATAAAGGATAGCATTACAGCTGTGCTGAGGGAAGATATTCCCGCAAATACATCAAGGGAAGTTATTTGGGTAGAACTGAGAAATAAGAAAGGGATGATCACCTTATTGGAATTGTACTATAGACACGCCCCCCCCCCCCCCTTTATAGTCAGAGGGAAATTGAGAAACAAATTTGTAAGGAGATCTCAGTTCTCTGTAAGAATAAAAGGATGGTTATGGTAGGGCATTTTAACTTTCCAAACATAGACTGGGACTGCCATAGTGTTAAGGGTTTAGATGGAAAGGAATTTGTTAAGTGTGGACAAGAACATTTTCTAATTCAGCATGTGGATGTACCTACTAGAGAAGGTGCAAAACTTGACTTACTCTTGGGAAATATGGCAGGGCAGGTGACTGAGGTGTCAATGGGGGAGCACTTTGAGGCCAGCAACCATAAGTCTATTAGTTTTAAAATAGTGATGGAAAAGGATAGATCAGATCTAAAAGCTGAAGTTCTAAATTGGAACAAGGCCAACTTTGATGGTATTAGGCTAGAACTTACAAAAACTAATTGAGGGCAGATGTTCAGATGTAAATGGACGAATGGGAAGCCTTCAGAAATGAGATAATGAGAGTGCAGAGATCGAATATTCCTGTTAGGGTGAAAGGAAAAGTTGGTAGGTATAGGGAATGCTGGATGACTCAAGAAATTGAGGGTTTGGTTAAGAAAAAGCAGGAAGCATATGTCGGGTATAGACAGGAGAGATCGAGTGAATCCTTGGAAGCGTATAAAGACAGTAGGAGTATACTTAAGAGGGAAATCAGGAGGGCAAAAAGGGAACATGAGATAGCTTTGGCAAATAGGGTGAAGGAAAATACAAAGGGTTTTTAAAAATACATTAAGGACAAAAGGGTAACTAGGAAGAGAATAGGGTCCCTCAAAGATCAGCAAGGAGATGGGGCAGATACTAAATGAGTATTTTGCATCAGTATTTACTGTGGAAAAGGATATATAAAATATAGAAAGTAAGGAAATAGATGGTGACATCTTGAAAAAGGAGGAAGTGCTGGATATCTTGAAACGCATAAAAGTGGATAAGTCCCCAGGACCTGATCAGGTGTACCCGAGAACTCTGTGGGAAGCTCGGGAAGTGATTGCTGGGCATCTTGTGGAGATATTTGTCTCATTGATAGCCACAGGTGAGGTGCCGGAAGACTGGAGGTTGGAAAACTTGGTGCCACTTTTTAAGAAAGGTGGTAAGGACAAGTCAGGGAACTATAGATAGTGAGCCTGACCTCATTGGTGGCTAAGTTGTTGGAGGGATTCCTGAGGGACAGGATGTACATGTATTTGGAAAGGCAAGGTCTGATTAGGGAGAGTCAACATGGCCTTGTGCGTGGGAAATCATGTCTCACAAACTTGATTGAGTTTTTTGAAAAAGTAACAAAGATTGATGAGGGCAGAATGGTAGAAGTGACCTACATGGACTTCAATAAGGCTTTCGACAAGGTTCCCATGAGAGACTGATTTGCAAGGTTAGATCTCATGAAATACAGGGAGAACCAGCCATTTGGATACAGAACTGGCTCAAAGGTAGAAGACAGAGAGTGGTGGGTTTTTTTTAGATTGGAGGCCTGGAACCAGTGGTGTGCCACAAGGGTCAGTGCTTGGTCCTCTACTTTTCATTATTTATTTCAATGATTTCGATGTGAACACAAGAGGTACAGTTAGTAAGTTTGCAGACGACACCAAATTGGAGATGTAGTGGACAGTGAAGAGGGTTACCTCAGATTACAACAGGATCTTGACCAGATGCGCCAATGGGCTGAGGAGTGGCAGAAAGAGTTTAATTGAGCTAAATGTGAGGTGTTGCATTTTGGGAAAGCAAATCTTAGCAGGACTTATACACTGAATGGAAAGGTCCAAGGGAGTGTTGCTGAATGAAGAGACCTCGGAGTGCAGATTCATAGCTCCTTGAAAGTAGAGTCACATGTAGGTAGGTTAGAGAAGATGATGTTTGGTATGCTTTCCTTTATTGGTTAGAGTATTGAGTATGGGAGTTGGGAGGTATGTTGCGGCTGTACAGGACATTGGTTTGGCCACTGTTGGAATATTGCATGCAATTCTGGTCTCCTTCCTATTGGAAAGATGTTGTGAAACTTATAAGGGTTCTGAAAATATTTACAAGGATGTTGCCAGGGTTGGAGGTTTTAAGCTTTAGGGAGAGACTGAATAGGCTAGGGCTGTTTTCCCTGGAGTGTTGGAGGCTGAGGGGTGACCTTATAGAGCTTTACAAAATGATGACGGGCATCGATAGGATAAATAGACAAAGTCTTTTCCCTGGAGTGGTGGAGTCCAGAACTAGAGGGCATAGGTTTAGGGTGAGAGGGGAAAAATATAAAAGAGACTCAAAGGGTAATATTTTCACGCAGGGGGTGGTATGTGTATGGAATGAGCTGCCAGACGAAGTGGTGGAGGCTGGTATAATTGCAACATTTAAAAGGCAGCTGGATGGGTAAATGACTAGGAAGAGTTTGGAGGGATATGGGCCGGGTGCTGGTAAGTGGGACCAGATTGGGTTGGGATATCTGGTCGGCATGGAGGGGTTGGACTGAAGGGTCTGTGTCTATGCTGTCACATTGCTTTTTATGGAAGCAGGTTGTTCCAAACTGCCTGTGGCATTTCATGCATTAAAACAGTGAGTCAACCTTAAAAGTAAATCCTTGCCTCCGGAGTGCCTCGAGGTGGACAGAGGTCATGAAAAGGTGATTTTAGAAATAACTAGTTTATCTTTCTTACAGGTCCAACTTGCTGTCTCTCCCTTTCTTCACCAACCTTTGGCAGGATCTTTACTCAGAGAGTGGTAAGGGTGTGGAATGCCCTGCCTGCCAATGTAGTTAACTCAGCCACATTGGGGAGATTCAAACAATCCTCGGATAAGTTCATGGATGGTGATGGGATAGTGTCGGGGGATAGGCTTAGATTAGTTCACTGGTCGGCGCAACATCGAGGGCCGAAGGGCCTGTTCTGCGCTGTATTGTTCTATGTTCAAGCATTCTGCCCTCAGCAAGTCCAAATCTAAACTTGTGGCATTGGCTGCTGTTCCTACCTCAGCCTTTTCCAGGTGCTCAATAGAGTGGAACTCCACCTCCCGCCCAAACCCACACCCCTGCACCTCACGCTTCAAATGACAATTTAGGTCTGCAAAATGGAAACTCAGGTTTACACAGCTACCATTTCAAGAACTGTCTGAACATCTCTCCCATGCCTCATAAGCTTGCTGCTGTTCTGTATCATGCCCCCTCTGTCTACATCTCCTATATACTTTCAAAGCTCTGCAACACTTTGCACTGATACTGAGTTCAGGTTATCATGCAGAGAACTACTGACATCAGCAGCAGTCATTAAGAATGCATTGTATTGCTTTGAAGGAAGAGGGGATCACCTCATATTCAAAATCAGTTTCGTAATCTGAGAGCAAATCCTATGTATACATCTTAAAGATTCCTTTTAATATTGACTTAAATTTAATGTTGGATTATGATTCATTTTCTTTTTGCAAAAACCAATAGGAACGATAAACAGAGACTAAGTAAAGATTGAAAATGTATAATCTGTCACCTCAGTAACAGCGTCTTCTTTAAATTCATTCACAGCATGAGGGTGTCACTGGCTGTCCCAGCATTTATTGAACATCTCTGATTATCCAGAGAAAATGTGACAATCAACCACATTGCTGTGGGTCTGGAGTCAAGTAAGAAGGGACATCAATGATCCAGATGGGTGTTTCCAAACAATCAGCATTAGTCTCGCAATCCCAGATTTTTCATTCAATTCAAATTTCACCCTGCCAGGATTTTAACCTGGGTCCCCAGAACATTCTCTCCGTCTCTAGATTAACAGTAACAATACCACTAGACTATCAACACTGTAGTGATACTGGGTTTAATAATAAAGTTACTTGGTCCACATTCAGCCATCTACAAGAGTTAGAGATATATCAACTCAAATTGTACATTGTAAAATAATACCAAGTGCTTGAAAATCAATGTTTTGGGCAAAAGCCTTGCTTCAGAATTCCTGATGAAGGGCTTTTGCCCGAAATGTCGATTTTCCTGCTCCTCAACTGCTGCCTGACCTGCTGTGCTTTTCCAGCACCACATTCTTGACTCTAATTAGATTAGATTCCTTACAGTGTGGAAACAGGCCCTTCGGCCCAACAAGTCCACACCAACCCGCCGAAGCGCAACCCACCCATACCCCTACATTTACCCCTTACCTAACACTACGGGCAATTTAGCATGGCCAATTCACCTGACCCGCACATCTTTCCCGCACATCTTTGGACTGTGGGAGGAAACCGGAGCACCCGGAGGAAACCCATGCAGACACGGGGAGAACGTGCAAACTCCACACAGTCAATCGCCTGAGTCGGGAATTGAACCCGGGTCTCAGACGCTGTGTGGCAGCAGTGCTAACCACTGTGCCACCGTGCCACCCACAAATCTCCAGCATCTGCTGCTTTTGTCTAATACCAAGTATTTGCACATTTTACACCCTTATGAATTGAACCCTTAATTTTCGGGCTGGGTGAGTGAATAAGAATGTGCCAGATGGAATAAAGCTTGGGTAAGTGTGAGGTTATCCAAGCTGAAAGGAGGAATGGAGGCACAGAGTTTTTTTTTCATTGGTGAGAAACTGAGAAGTGTTGACCTCCAAAGGAAGGTGTCCTTGTACATAAGCCATTGAAGGCAAAAATGCATGTAAAGCAAGCAATTAGCAAGGCAAATGGTGTGCTGGCCTTGACTGCAGCACAATTTAACTGCAGGAGTATCGGTGTTTCAATTGTGCTGAATGGAATATTGTGTACAATTTTGATACACTTGTGTCAGGAATGATATTCTTTCCATAGAGGGACTGCAAGAGAGATTCATTAGACTAATCCCGAGGATAGTGGGACTCTCATATCAGAGATTAAGGGTCAGTATTCTCTAGTGTTTGAAAGAATGAGAGGTGGTAGTTAAACTCAGAAAACGCTTGGACTAAGCGAGGTGGATGCAGAAAGCACGTTCTCTTTGCCCAAGGAGTCTAGAACTAGGAGGCATTGGGCCAAATACTCCTCTCCCTGAAAGAGGATGTGAGAATTAGGCAAGTTAGGCCTGAGCAAGATCTATATCCACTTCTCACCATCCTTCCAATTGCGTTCGGGTGAGAAACTCCATTGAAGATTTTCTCAATGCACCACCAGTCAAGATCCGAAGTGATCAGTTAATGGCCACTTAAGGGCCCCAAACCACCACCTCCCTGATCACCTGCAGTTTTGGTGAGCACCAATGATTTCAGGTTAGTGCAGAAGGGCTTTGGGTTCAGGAGTGAAGTGGGGTGGGAGACATCAGAAAGGTGTATGGTATTGTCCAAATTTTTCTACCCATCTGAGGAGTTGTTAAAGGTGCTGAACATTGTGCAGTCATCAATGAACATCCCCATTTAGGACCTCTCGATGGATGGAAGGTCATCGATGAAGCAGCAGAAAATGCTTGGGCTGACGACACAACCCTGAGGAATTCTTCAGAGATGCCCTGGCGCTGAAATGGCTGACCTCCAATAACCAGAAACATCGTCTGATGTGCCAGCTATGACTCTAACTCGCTCCCAATACCCATTGATTCCAGTTTTGCTCGGACACCTTAATGCCACACTCGGTCGAATGCAGCCTTGACATCAAGGGCTGCAAATGTGTTGCTGGTCAAAGCACAGCAGGCCAGGCAGCATCTCAGGAATAGATGCTGCCTGGCCTGCTGTGCTTTGACCAGCAACACATTTGCAGCTGTGATCTCCAGCATCTGCAGACCTCATTTTTTACTTGACATCAAGGGCTGTCACTCTCACCTCACCTCTGAAATTCCACTCTTTTGTCCATGAGGTCAGGAGCTGAGTGCCCCTGGTGGAACCCAAACTGGGCGTCACTGAGCAGGTTATTGCTGAGCAGGTGCTGCTTGACAGTACTGTTGATGACCCCTTCCATCACTTTACTGATGGGGCGGTAATTGGCCAGGTTGGATTTGTCCTGCTTTTTGTGTACAGGACATACCTGGACTGAATTCCATATTGTCGGGTAGAATCCCGTGTTGTAACTGTACTGGAAGAGTTTGGCCGGTGGAGCAATAAGTTCTGGAACACAAGTCTTCAGTACTACTGCCGGACTGTTGTCAGGGCTTATAAGCTTTGTGGTATCCAGTACCTTTGTGTGTTTCTTGTTATTATATAGAATAATTCAATTTGAAGACTGTGATCTGTGATGATGGAAACCACCTTTTTCTGGCTGAAGACTGATGCAGATTCTTCCACCTTCTCCTTTGCACTGATGTGCTGAGCTCCCTCATCATTGAGGAAAGGGACATTTGGAAAGGCTGTTCCTTCTCTTGGATTTGGAATTGTCCACCCCTGCTCATGACTTGATGTGGCACAACTGCAGAGCTGAGAATCAATCTGCTGGTTGTGGGATTGCTTAGCTCCATTGCAGGCAAACCTCCAGTCTTTGCCTTGCAAGTGATGTAGATGGATAGCCACAGGCATGATTGGTAAATGGGACTTCGATGTGAGGTAAGATGCAGAATTAGGCACAAAACACTTGGACGAATTTGATGTCTACACGTGGGTGGAAAACACAGTGCCTGCAGTTAAATCCCAACACCTAGTTGACAAAACAGCTTGACTGAGATTGAGTTAATTCCTGATTAGTCATGCATGAGGTTAAAAAATGAGGTCTGCAGATGCTGGAGATCACAGTTGAAAATGTGTTGCTGGTTAAAGCACAGCAGGTCAGGCAGCATCCAAGGAATAGGAAATTCGACGTTTCGGGCATAAGCCCTTCATCAGGAATGAGGAGAGGAGAGGAGAGAGCCTGCCTGGCACCCTCTCCTCATTCCTGATGAAGGGCTTATGCCCGAAACGTCGAATTTCCTATTCCTTGGATGCTGCCTGACCTGCTGTGCTTTAACCAGCAACACATTTTCAAACATGCATGAGGTTACTTCAGAACACAAAGCTATCCAAGCAAAGGCATAGAACACAATGGTCAGATTAGCGATGGACTTGAGATAAACAACTCATCTAGAATTTTAGATTTGCAGATTCTAACTGGGGCTGAGTGCAGTCCCACAGTCAGTCTTAATTAATCCCCGTCAGCAACTTGGGAAATGGTGAAGTTTGCGTCCACCTATCCTTTCCCACTGGACCATGTTTCTGAGCTGCAGCTCAAGCTCAACATAGAGTTCAGAATCCCAAATAAATCTCTGATGATTGATGTTTCAAAAGTCAATGATATAATCTTTTTGTCATCGCAAAACCCGTACGATTGTCGCCCAGGAGGGGAGGGGGTGGATTTTCTTCAAGAAAACCCCTTGCAGATATTAGCTTCACCTTTTCGAAGTGCTGAACTGCATTTCAGACTTCCACATGACACTCTGCTGCTGCACTTCCCATTATCTCAATCGCTCTGTAATGCCAATCAGAAAGACGCATTGACACTGCAATTAAGTGCTGGTGAAGGGAACAATTTGTGTAAATTTAATGCCCAGGGAACACCTCCAACAGAAAATGTCATTTGAACGTCATGTAATTATACCTGTTGCCAGCAAAAGACCTACTAAGAAGATTGGAGGAAAAAATGTATGATACCACAAGCAGGAAACAGAGACTTGCATTTACTTAGCACCATTTGGAATGTCAAAAAAAAATGCTTTGCAGTCACTTTATGCTAATTCTGAAATGTACTTATTGCTGTAATGCCAGACACACAATTTACACACAGTGAGCTCTGACAAACAGCAATGTGGAATTTTCTTCTAAATTCACCCATGGGATGTGGACATCGCTGGCTGGGCCAGCATTTACTGTCAGTCCCTAGTTGCCTTTGCAAAGATGATGGTGAGCTGCCTTCTTGAACCGCTACAGTCCATGTACAATAGGTGGACTCAGTAAGGAGGCACTTGCATAATTTTGACCCAACGACTGACAATAAATGCAGTTTTAGGGAGTTTCCTTTTGAGAGATTTCTGAATAATCGCTCGGGAGAATTTCCTTACTCTTCTTTGAAATAGTGGCATGGGATCTTTGATGGTGACCTGTAAGGTCAATCAGACTCAGTTTAATTCGTTATCTGATACATTTTGGAAGGTCAAGTACAGTCAGAAATCAGACAGTGAATGGCAGAACCATTAGGAGCATTGATATGCAGAGGGATCTGGGTGTGCAGGTTCACAGATCACTGAAGGTGGCAGCGCAGGTAGATAAGGGAGTAAAAAAAGGTGTATGGCATGCTTGATCTCATTGGAAGGAGCACTGAGCATAACGATAGACAAAGTTAAAAATCACACAACACCAGGTTATAGTCCAACAGGTTTAACTGGAAAGCTTCCAATTAAACCTGTTGGACTATAATCCGGTGTTGTGTGATTTTTAACTTTGTACACCTCTGTCCAACACCAGCATCTCCAAATCAAGGATAGACAAGTTATGCTACAGCTTCACAGACCTTTACTTAGGTTACACACGGATTGTTGTGTACAGCTCTGGTCATCACACTCTGAAGGATAAGGGTGCTTCAGAGAGGGTACAGAAAAGATTTACCAGGATTTGCCTGGTTTGGGGGATTTTAGCTCTGAAGAAAGGTTGGAGAGACTGGGGTTATTTTCACTGGAATGCAGGAGGCTGAGGGCTGACCTAATAGATTGTGAATGGCATGGATAGAGTGGAAAGTACGAGGCTTTTTCCCAGGGTGGAGGGGTCAATTACTAGGGGACACAGGATCAAGGTATATGGATGTGGGAGTCGGGGTGGGGGGACATTTAAAAGAGATGTGCAAGGTGAGTATTTCACACTTAGGGTGGTGAGTGCCTGGAACGTGCTGCCAGAGGAAGTGGCAGAAGCAGACACAACAGCAGCATTCAGGAAGCACCTGGAAGAATACATGAACAGGAAGGGAATATAGGGATACGAATCCTGAAAGGAAGACAGTTTTAGTATGGAAGGGCAAAATGTATCAGCACAGGCTTGGAGGATAGAATGGCCTGTTCCTGTATTTGTTCTTGTTCTTTCTGAACGATGGTGGTTGAGACAGTGCAGCATTCTTTTAGCGAGGCATGGAAAGTCAACCTAGGCTTTTTACAGATTGTTGAAAGCACAAAGCTTCCTGGCCTGCAGACTGACATGACAGAAGGGATTTATTCCAAGCCCTCCACTGAGTCAGTCACTCCAAATGAGTGCATTAACCAGGAGGGGCCACAGTGCATAGAAACTGAGGCTGGGGAAAGAATCCACTCAGATTTATCAACAAGACAGTTGCTCACAGAGCATGGTTAGAGGCATGATGGAATGATTTCCTGTGTCTCAGAAGCTTTCCCCCTCCTCACCCCGCACCAAACCCCACCCTGACATTATTAAGGTCCACTGGCAGATATCTGGATGGGTCGAAAAACGTGGCGCTGAAAAGCACAGCAGGTCAGGCAGCATCTGAGGAGCAGAAGATTTGACGTTTGGGCATAAGCCCTTCATGTTCCTGATGAAGAACATATGCCCAAAACATCGATTCTCCTGCTCCTCGGATGCCGCCTGACCTGTTGCGCTTTCCCAGCGCCACACTTTTCGACTCTGACTCTCCAGCATCAGCAGTCCTCACCTTCTCCCAAATATCTGGACGTACAAGAACCTGTTCCTTGGAACTTCCCTATTCTGCCCTTCACTCAACATGAGGTCCTGACTTCAAGAGGGAAGGACACAAGGCTGAAGAAAGAAAGAAAAGCATTGAGCTGGCATTTCCTGTCAGAACTGTTTCCCCAGATGTTAACATTACAAAGATTGCTTTCCGTGCTCATTCAATTACAATGTTTCCATAAACTGGAACAGTGCAATTCGCAACCTGAGGTAGCAGGTCACAAATTAGCTTGTTGCCCACAGATAACCCTCCAGGGGGGGTCTCCTAATTTTTAATTGCATTTTTGCCACATTTGACATTTGCTTCTAAGCTTTTCTTTTGTTATTTCCCTTGTGGACCAGGTTGCACGTTCCAATCCCTAGGCTGAACAATACCAGTGTTGAGACTGAAATGTTCTCCCTTTGAGCACAACTGGCCAAAGGAGGAAGGGGAAAGGTACTTTGTGAATCTTCTGTATCATTCCAAACCTTTACCTCAAGCTCAATCGAAGATGTGCCCCTCCTGTTTGTACAAGGTGCACATTTTGAGCAAATCTGTAATGCATTCGCAGTCAGGAGGATTTAAACTGGAGACAGGAAAGAGGCAGAGAGATGATTTATTGAAAGATAAAAGATCTTGGATAAGTTGAAGATAACGTTTTTTCTTTTAAAGGGTTATTAAACTGTGGAATTCTCTTTCCGGGAAGCACTGGAGGGCGGATCTTATCCAAGACTGAGTTAGATCAATTTTTGATGGACAAAAGAGAGTCAAGGGTTAGGTGGAAAACCCAAACTGGATTGAAGACATTGACTAAAGAAGTCATGATCTGAGTTCTAAAGAAGGGTCACTGGACCCAAAGCGTTCACTTTGATTTCTTTCCACAGATGATGCCAGATGATGTTGAGTTTCTCCAGCAATTCCTGCTTTTGTAAGCCATGATCTTGTTGAATGGAGAAGAAGGTCTAAGAGCTAAATGGCCAATTTCCCCTTCTCTATTCCAAATATAAAATAGAAACTCAAGGTGTAGTGATTGTAATAAGGTCAGCCAGTGAATATCATAGAATATGAGTTCTCTAATTGGTGTTATTAACCTGGTCCAATCAGGGAACCCTGGCTGACAGATATAAACAGGCACTTTGGGGTTATGTTCATTCTTGGATCTGTCTCTGAGCTAGCTGGGTCAGTGTCATGTGCTATGCACATATAAATAAAGGGTGACTTGGTGACAACATATGTCCTTCTTGGAGTTATTTCATAAGACTTCTAATTACCACGCAAAAACTTAAGTGATTATCTGCTATTAATGAGGGAAGGGAATCTGCTATCCTTACCCAGTGTAGTGTTGTGTATTAAATGTGGGTCACAATGACAAATATCGGCTAAAGCAATGTTAGTGAGCCTCTTACTGACTTCTCAAAGAGAGCGGAATTCGGTTTCAACATGGCATTGTTGATATGAGGAATCAAATATGATCAGTGCCTTTGGGAGCATTATCTTCACTGGTGCTTCATTGGTTGAACTTAGTTCCAGTGTCATGTCACCTTTGACACGTTTCAGCAAAACCTTGCATTCAAACTGGACTTCCTATCTTCTCCTCCTACCCTGAAATATTATGGTGGCTCAACGGTTCGCACCGCTGCCTCACTACACCAGGGACCTGGGTTTGATTCCAGCCTGTCTGCGTAGACTTTGCAAGTTCTCCTGTGTTTGTGTTTTTTTGCTGTGTGCTCTGGTTTCCCCCCAAAGTCCATATGCCTGCAGGATTGACCATACTAAATTGTCCCATTAAGTCCAGCCGTGTGCATATTAGGTGGGTTAGCCATGGTAAATGTGGGGATTGAGTAGCAGTCTGGTTAGGCTGCTCTTTGCAGACTTGATGGGCTGAATGGCCTCTTTCTGCCACTGTTTCTATCATTCTTGTCCTTCGGTTTTGATCATCTTTCCCTTCATTTCTTGATCCTTTAATACTTTTGGTCTCCTCTTTCTATCTCCTTTCTTCTATCATATTTTAATCCTTTCCTTTTATTTCTCCTTTCCGTTTTTACAACTTTCTCTCACTCCCTTGTTCTGTCCCTCTTTCTGTCCTTTGTTTCTTCTCAGTGTTCTTTCTATTTCTCATTTCTCTGATCATCCGTCCTTTCTCCATTGCAAGTTTTCACAAGCAGCATGGCTCCGACAAAACAAAAAGCTCAAGGGAAGATAAAGAAATCTGGTTCCTGTAACTCGGAGAACTGCCCATGCTTATTCAGGAATTATTCCTGGGAATATCAATCCCAACTTCTGCAAGGAGCAATTGCATTGTCAAGTTAACAAGCTGCCAAATGGACCACAATTCAGCAATTCCACAGATAAAAGAACAGTGAATATAATGTGCCTTTAAATAAGAACTAACAACTTCACATAGAATGCATTGAAGGGATTAATCTGAATTAATCAGTAAACTATCTTCCCAACACAGAGCCAGACCTAAGAACCAGACACATGTAATTAAAAAAAACCCTCATTTATATTCATTAAAAAATTTATGACAGTGTGCATGAAATAACACTAGAAGGATAATTTAAGTTGAATTCTAATAAAAGTGAAATTAGAAATACGAACATTTGCCTTAGGATTACATCAGTTGAAATTTCTTGATTAAGCCATTCCAATATCTTCCATAGGAGAGATGTATTAGCGATTAGCAGATCACAGGAGGACAAATGCAAGTTTGCAACTTGCTGTGAGCAGAAAATTTCTCCAGACAGGAAAAGACAACTAGGAGCAACGAGCCCACTTGTTTTTGCTCAGCAGCACCTGCTCAGCAATAACCTGCTCAGTGATGCCCAGTTTTGGATTCCACCAGGGTCACTCAGCTCCCGACTCTATTACAGCCTTAGTTCAAACATGGACAAAAGAGCTGAATTCCAGAGGGGAGATGAGAGTGACATCAAGGCTCCATTTGACTGAGCGTGGCATCAAGGAGCCTTAGCAAAACTGGAATCAATGGGCAAACTCTCCAGTGGTTGGAGTCATACCTGACACATAGGAAGATAGCTGTGGTTGTTGGAGGTCAGTCACCTCAGCTCCAGGACATCTCTGCAAGAGTTCCTCAAGACAGTGTCCTTGGCCCAATCACCTTTAGCTGCTTCATTAATGTCCTTCCCTCCATCATAAGGAAGTGGGGATGTTTGCTGATGACAGCACAATGTTCAGTACTATTCATGAATCCTCAGATACTGAAGCAGTCCATGTTTAAATGCAACAAGATCCAGGTTTGGGCTACCAAGTGGCAAGTAACATTCATACCAGGCTATGACTATCACAAATAAGAGACAATCTAACCACTGCCCCTTGGCATTCAACGGTGTTACCATCACTGAATTCCCCACCATCAACATCCTGGGAATTATCATTGACCAGAAACTCAACTGGACTCACTACATAAACACAGTAGCTATAAGAGCAGGTCAGAAGCTAGGAATACTCCAAGTAACTCACCTCCTGTCTCCTATCCACCATCTACAAGGCACAAGTCAGGAGTGTGATGGAATACTGCCCACTTGCCTGGAAGAGTACAACTCCAGCAACACTCAAGAAACTTGGCACCATTCAGGTCAAAGTAGTTTGCTTGATTGGCATTGCATCCATAAGCATCCAATCCCTCCACCACCGATGTTCAGTCACAGCGGTGTGTACTATCTACAAGATGCACTACAGAAATTCACCAAAGAGCCTCAGACAGTACCTTCCAAATGCACAATCATTTCCATCTGGAAGGACAAGGATAGCAGATACATGTGAATACCATCACCTTCAAATTCCCCTCTGAGCCACACACTGTCCTGACTTAGAAATATATCAGTTCCATCACTGTTACTGGGTCAAAACCCTGGAATTCCCTCCCTAAGAGCATTCTGGGTCAACCCACAGCAGGTGGACTGTAGCTCACCACCACCTTCTTAAGGGCAACTCGGGACGGGCAAGAAATGCTGGCCAGCCACATCTCACAAATGAATTTTAAAAAACCATGACATTTGGTTTCACATTATTGTCCTTAAAACTGCTCTTGCATTTTGAACCTTGGTTCCACCACATGTCTCAATGTCCATTCCTGGTACAGGTCATGTGAGATTCACATGGTAGAATAGCAAGGCTGACATGCCAGTGCAGTATCAGTGGGCGCTGCACCATCAGACATGCTGTCTTTCAAATGAGGCTTTGTACTGAGGCCTAATTTGTCCTCTTTGGCAGATGCACAGCTCTCCATGTGACAGCCTGCTCCAAATTCAACTAGACTTGAGTCCTGCTCCTGCGCTATATAGTCATATAGGAATGGAGACCTCTATTATCTCCAGGTCAATATCTATCCCTCATCTAACAATAATGGGTTATCTGGTCATTGGCACATTGTTGTGTGTTAGAGCTGGCTATGCAAACTGTTGGCTGCTGCATTTTTTACATCACAACAGGATTAACCCTTCCAAAACAAAACTGCATTGTCTGTGAAGAGCTTTGCGACATTTTGTAGTCCTGATACTACCTGCAGAATGAGGCACTTTTCCATCCACAAAGTTTCCGACTCAAGAAAGGGGATCTTTAGGGGACTGCTGTCCCTTTACCTACTCCGTCCGATCTTTAGGGACTTGAAGTGGCATGCCTTCTGTCAGCATCATAAGGTGGAGGCAGGCTCGTTCCACTCAATGGGAATGCTTTTGGAGACAGAAGTTGAGACAGAGTTTCCAGGACTGAGTTCAGAGTTCACAGAGTTTTAGCATGTGCAGATATCAAGATGTACAGAGCTGTAGTGGATAAATGGAGCTGAGCCTCAGATCACAGGTGACCTCACTAAGAACAACTCACATATCACATTGCTTACTCCTTTTCCTATGAGTACCTGCCCAATATCTAATGGCCCCTTACCCAGAATTATACTTGGGGTCTCAGATGGACAATAGGAGGTAGGTCAAAATCTATCCTAGAAATATTCAGGTCTTGACGTGAAAATTCTAGGTCAATGTCTGGAATAAGGAGTTTGGAATAAGTCTCATATCAGTCATATAGCCTAACCCTGCATTATTGATCTACTTGTACACACCATTTGCATTCTTTGAAGATTAATGTTGTAGTTTGAATCAGAGAGAGGAGTTACCATGCTGAAAAGCATTATCATTGAGTTATACAGAGCTGCTAGTAATATATCGAGGTTATGGATGGTGGGAGGTAGGCAAGGGAGGTACAATGATATGAAGGGAAAAACACTTGGAAACTAATGTAAAGTGAATATTGTGTTTGGGAATGTGCTCCCCAGCACGCCTGCCCAAGGTCTTTGGTCTTATCTGTATAAAACGTACAAGTCAATTCAACCAGAGCATTGATGCCTTAGCCATTCGTAGCAAAATTAGATGTCAAAGGGATGAGGAGTCTTTGTCCCAGTGATGTTAAAGGAAGAGATGTGATCTCTGCACTCTACAACACTACACCCGCAGTTGTTGATCAAGGGATAAAAGGAATACCATTACTTGTCCCATAATGGACTGGGTCAGGTGTAAAGAAAATGGAAAGGAGAAATGGTCCAGATGTCACTCTTGTCTGTTGCATATGTGGCACCCAGTTGGTAATACTTGTGCCAATGTAATTAGTCTGTGAGTTCTAGGTCAACAGAAGAGACTAGCACAGAACCAACCTAACAACTCTGTGCAGTAATAGGGGAGTTCTCCACTGTTACCTTCCAGATGAGACATTAATAGGGCACTGCCTGTCCTAATAAAAGGGGCAGCAAAAGTATTTTCCTGAACCAACAGCAACCAACAGTTTGTGTAATGTGCAGTTAGTTGCTGCATTTTCTACATTACACCAGTGGATCACTTCAAAATGACTTCATTAGCTATAAAGCAGTTTGGCGCATCCACTTTAGCCACCCAAATCTCTCTCTTCTTCATTTGCAGACTTCAATGCGATGTGAATATTTAGCCTCTGTGGACCCTATCTCTCCAAATAATGCCTCTACAGATGGACAGGCATTGTTGGAGGTCAGTGTTTTTAGCAGATCCCAAACATATCTTCCCTTCATTCGAGAACTGCAGATCCCCCACAATCTTATCAACAGTATCCACACTTTCCAAATCCTTAACACCCACAAGCTACGTTCACACGATGAATGCCATCAACTCCCCTCTAAGTCAATCACCCTCCGGTTTGGGTGTTTATTATCACTCCTACACAGTCACAAGGTCATGATTGGGCCTCCTTCCTCCTGAAACCACACTGACAGAATCTTTCCTGCATGGGCCACATTAGAACATAGAACATACAACGTACAACAGTACAGCACAGAACAGGCCCTTCAGCCCACGATGTTGTGCTGACCATTGATCCTCATGTATGCACTCTCAAATTTCTGTGACCATGTGCATGTCAAGCTTCCACTCCTATGTCTTATGGTCTTATAGTCTTAAGCAGTCTCTTAAATTTCCCCAGGAAGGCAACCCATCATTACTTTCTTGAGAGTAACTCAGAAAAGGTAACACATCGATCTATGCTGGGAATGAATGGTGAAAATAATAAATGCGGATACAATTTCAGCTGAACTCAGCTCCGTGCTCCAAAGAGCTAGGCCAATTTCAAAGGCACATTTCTACTTGAAGGTGAATAACTGGTAAGCGAATTTTCTTGATAAGCACAAAAAAAAAGTCTTATGCAAATAGACTGTGTACTTAAGAGGATTGTGTCAAGGTCTTCCTATTACATTCAAAGCACACTTTTCAACGGGATCCTGTTCAGTATTCAAATGTTCATGCTTTCAAAAACCACAAGTAATTGACTGTATCCCTAGATATACGATACACACTTCTCTCAATGAAATGGTCGGTATTGTTGGAGACCAGACATCTTGCTCTGGCACATGTACCTTATTGAATTGAGAGCAGAGAATTGAACATTCAAGAGATAAAAACCTTTAAAAGAATATGACACTTGGGATTTCAGCATTGCTGCCATCTTGTCCAGAAAAGGTGAAGGCGTGAAACTACTGTATGCTGGTTTTGATAGAACTAAATGCCCTTGGTGTGGGCCTGGACTCTAATACAAGCCAAACCAAATAACAAAGGATAACACAGGAACAGGCCCTTCAGCCCTTCAAGCCTGCGCTGACGCATTTTGATAGACCAACAAAGAACTGCAGGTTTTCTTCATCAAATGACTTTACCAAACCGGTTTTGTTGATAATATATTATTGCCAGTCCATAAGACCATAAGACATAGGAGTGGAAGTAAGGCCATTCGGCCCATCGAGTCCACTCCGCCATTCAATCATGGCTGATGGGCATTTCAACTCCACTTACCCGCATTCTCCCCATAGTCCTTAACTCCTTGTGACATCAAGAATCTATCAATCTCTGCCTTGAAGACATTTAGCGTCCCGGTCTCCACTGCACTCTGTGGCAATGAATTCCACAGGCCCACCACTCTCTGGCTGAAGAAATGTCTCCGCATTTCTGTTCTGAATTGACCCCCTCTAATTCTAAGGCTGTGTCCACAGGTCCTAGTCTCCTCGCCTAATGGAAACAATTTTCTAGTGTCCACCTTTTCCAAGCCATATATTATTTTGTAACTATCTTGTCACTAATGTCACTATCTTGTAACTATCTTGTCACTAATGATAAAATAACCTCGAACCACCAATTATTGCATTTGAATTGGCATCCACTAAATTATTTATCCAGCCCACTGTTTAACTAGTCTAATAATGTAGCTAATTACAACAGCATATCTCTACACCACCCCCCCCCCCACACCCCCACTTCCTCCATGCTTAATTCAAGCCATTACGCATAATGTACTGTACCTGGAGCACAGTGGACTGTACTTGGAGCAGAGTAATTATTCCAGTGTCAGTGTAACACTATTTGAAATTGTACATTGATTGAAGTGAGGATCTACCCACATGCAGTTCCATTGATTGGGCCATGATGTCCAACAATTACACTGGCATCGATTCAACGCAGAGCATGTGCAATCAGGACAGCATTAGTTGAACCAATAGCTTCTCCAAATCAGCCATATTGATTGAGCCAGGAGCCTGTCCAACACGAACTGTGCTAATTGAACCAAGAATCCATCTCCCAACAGCTTCGTTGAACAAATCCAGAGCTGCTCCAATTATGGCTGTTGACTAAACTGGGCTTATGCCCGAAACATCGATTCTCCTGCTCCTCAGATGCTGCCTGGCCTTTTTCTGTACCACATTTTTCAACTCTGGTACTCCAGCATCTGCAGTCCTCACTTTCTCCTAGTTGATCTAAACCCAAGTGCTCACCTATACATGGCTCAGTTAATCCAACTCAGTGTGCACCAAAGGCTGGGCTTGCTACATGGAATCCAGGAAGATTCTCAAAGGTCAGGGAGGAACCAGTCAAGTTTATTGATATCTTTTTAATATCGCTAAATACCTTGCAACATTCTCTGACCTTAAGACACAGTGAAAGAAATGCTGTCGATAAATAAAATTAAATAACAATTACAATCTCGATATTGCTGGTCTCCTCTTTGCCTCTTGCTCCCCCAATTTTCCAGCACTATGATGCTCATTCTCCTGATCTTCTCAGTGAGTTGAAATGAAGATTGTCATCAACGGACCTCATGTCACTCATGAATTTTCACCAACTTTGTGTTTTATGAAGTTATCCTTTGTTTCTTCTTACAATCGACAGCATTGGAAACATTAAGCTGAGTTGCAGTGAAGCAGCTAATTTCTATTTTATTTCATCTTGTATTTCACTCTCCTTGTCTTGAATGATATTATGTGTTATTTATCTTGATTCTTCACAGGGGTCCCTGAGAGTTGCAAGGTTATAACCTGGCCAATGTTAACTGAAATGTAAGCTCATTTATTCATAAACACCAGCTCCAGCAATCCAACAACCCATGTCAGTCAAATTAAGACACTGAGGGAAGATGACTGGACTAAATCAAAGCAATTTGTTCCAAATACAATCTTATGGATCACATCTAGAAAGCACATGAAGGATATTATTAAGACGGAGAGGGTTCAGAACAGATTTACCAGGATGTTGCTGGGTGTGGAAGGTTTGAGTTATAAAGAAAGGCTGGATACGCCTGGACTTTTCTCAGTGAAGTGTAGAAGGTTGAGAGGTAACCTTTCCGAAGTTTATAAAATAATGAGTGCTGTAGATAGGGTTAATGGTAGCTGTCTTTTCCCGAGAATGGGAGATTTCAAGAATACGGGGCACATTTCGAAGGTGAGAGGAGAGAGATTTTAAAAAGATATGAGGGGCAAATGTTTCACACAGAGAGTGGTTGGTCTGTGGAATGAAGTGGTGGATGCGGGAATAATAACAACTTTGAAAAGACATCTGGATAAGAACATGAATAGGAAAGGTTTGGAGGGATATGGGCCAGGAGCAGGCAGGTGGGACTAGTTTAGTTTGGGATTATGTTCAGCGTGGACTGGTTGTGCTCTATGACTCCATATATGTGACAGGGACTGTTCCTCCACTGCTGCTGGGAGCAAATCCTGGAAATCCCCCCTCGAATTGTGATACCACAGTGTTCATTCAAGAGTGCAGCTTACCACCACTTCCTCAAGAGCAATGAAGATGTTGTATAAATGCTATGCTTGCCAGTGATGCTTATGATGCTCATGGATGAATTAATTTAAAAAAAATTGCTGACTGAAATGGGTCAAATCATTTCGGAATAGCCCCTCGATATCAATGAACTGACAATGAAGTGACTGCTCCAGCACCCTCATGGTTCTTACAGAAACCTGGAAATGAAAGACATTCAACAAGAGGACCACCATCACTACCACTATAAAGACTATTATCAGGCTGGTGAGCAATGAGTTAAACTGCTGGTTGCAGGACTGCTTTGGCTATTTCCACACCTGTCTGGGTAAGGATCAGCTTAAATAGAAGACCATTCCCTCTGGATCTGAAGGATTAAGCTCCACTTCAGGGTCTCAAACCATAATCCTGGTTCACTTTTCTGAGGGACATTGTGGGAGATAGATTTGTTCATCTTAAACGTATCAAGGGATATGTGGATAATGTGGGAAACTAATGCTGAAACTTGATGCACATTCATGAGGAGAGATCACATAGAAAGTGGTAAAATTGTAGCAGATCTAGACCAGGGAACTACAAAAAGAATGTTCCTCATGATGGGGAAGTCAGAACTAGGGGTAAGGCTAAAGATTAGCCATTTAGAACTGAGATGAGGAGAAATTTCTTCACCAATACGGTAGTGAGCCTATGGAATTGTAGAACATAGAACGTTACAGCGCAGTACAGGCCCTTCGGCCCTCGATGTTGCACCGACCTGTGAAATTAATCTAATGCCCATCTAACCTACACCTTTCCATTATTATCCATATGGATGTCCAATGGCCATTTAAGTGCCCTTAATGTCAGCGAGTCATGGGCGACACGGTGGCACAGTGGCACAGCGCCAGAGACCCGGGTTCGATTCCCGACTCAGGCGACTGACTGTGTGGAGTTTGCACATTCTCCCCATGTCTGCGTGGGTTTCCTCCGGGTGCTCCGGTTTCCTCCCACGGTCAGGTCAGGTGAATTGTCCATGCTAAATTGCCCGTAGTGTTAGGTAAAGGGGTAAATGTAGGGGTATGGGTGGGTTACGCTTTGGCGGGTCGGTGTGGAATTGTTGGGCCGAAGGGCCTGTTTCCACACTGTAAGTAATCTAATCTAATCTACTACTGTTAGAGGCAGGCCGTTCCATGCCCCTACTGCTCTCTGACCTATCTCCCACAATATCCCCCAGAAAACTGAGCCAGGATTATGGTCTGAGTAAAGAAACTACCCTTGATATCTGTCCTATATCTATCACCCCTCAGTTTAAAACTATGTCCCCTCGTGTTAGCCTTAACCATCCGAGGAAAAAGGCTCTCACTGTTCACCCTATCTAACCCTCTGGTTATCTGAAACGTCTCGATTCAGTCACCACTCAACCTTCTTCTCTAAAACAAAAACAGCCTCAGTTCCCTCAGCCTTTCCTCATCAGACCTTCCTTCCATACCGGGCAACAACCTAATAAATCACCTTTGAGCCCTATCCAAAGCTTCCACATCCATTCCAGAACAGTACACAATACTCCAGGTGCGGCCTTACCAGTGTCTTGTACAGCTGGAGCATGACCCCTTGGCTCTGAAACTCGATCCCCCGACCAATAAATGAAAGCACACCATATGCCTTCTTAACAACCCAAACAAACCTGGGCAGCAACTTAGACCATAAGACAGACCATAAGACATAGGAGTGGAAGTAAGGCCATTTGGCCCATCGAGTCCACTCCGTGGACTCCCTAACTTTCAGGGAGTTATGCACCAGGACACTGAGATCTGTCTGTTCATCTACACTGCCAAGATTTTTACCATTAGCCACTTTACCTTTACCACTCTGCATACCTGTTCCTTCTTCCGAAATGAACTACTTCACGCTTTTCCACATTAAATTCCATTTGCCACTTTTCAGTCCAGCTCTACATATTATCTATGTTTTTCTATAACCCACAACATCCTTCAATACTATCCACAACTCTACCTACTTGAGTGTCATCTGCAAATTTACTAACCCATCCTTCTATGCCCACATCCAGGTCATTTATAAAAATGACAAGCAGCAGTGGCTCCAAAACAGATCCTTAAGGCATACCACTGGTAAGTGAGTTCCAGCATGAACATTTCCCATCAACCACTGCCTTCTGTCTTCTCTCAGCTAGCCAATTTCTGATCCAAACCGCTAAATCACCTTCAATCCTGAAATTCCGTATTTTGTGCAATAGCCTATTGTGTTGAACCTTATCAAACGCCTTACTAAATCCACATACACCACATCGACCATTTTACTTTCATCCACCTGTTTTGTCACCTTCTAGAAGAACTCAATAAAGCTAGTGAGGCATGACCTACCCTTCACAAAACTGTGTTGACTATCCCTAGTCAAAGTCAAAAATCACACAACACCAGGTTATAGTCCAACAGGTTTACTTGGAAGCACTAGCTTTCAGAGCACTGCTCCTTCAACTACCTGATGAAGGAGCAGCACTCCAAAAGCTAGTGCTTCCAAATAAACCTGTTGGACCATAACCTGGTGTTGTGTGATTTTTGACTTTGAACATGCCAGTCCAACACTGGCATCACCAAATCATCCCTAATCAAATTATTCCTTTCCAGATGATTATAAATCCTATCTCTTATTGCCTTTCCCAACACCTTACCCACAACCGAAGTAAGGCTCATGGCCTATAATTACCAGGGTTGTCCCGACTCACCTTCTTAGACAAGGGAATAACACTTGCTATCGTCCAGTCTTCTGTCACTACTCCTGTCAACAATGATGACATCAAGATCGAAGCCAAAGACTCTGCAATCTCCTCCCTGGCTTCCCAGAGAATCCGAGGATAAATCCCATCTTATCTATTTTCAGATCTTCCAAAATTGCTAAAACCTCCTCTTTGTAAACCTCAATCCCATCTAAGTTAGTAGCCAGTATCTCCATATTCTCACTAACATTGCCCTTTTCCGATGTGAATACTGACAAAAAGTATTCATTCAGCACTTCACCATGCCCTCAGATTCCATACACAACTTCCCATTACTATCTTCAAATTGGCCCTAACATTACTCTAGCCATTTTTTTTTATTCCTGATATACCTGAAGAAAGCCTTATGGTTTTCCTTGATCTGAGCCACCAACAACTTCTCACGTCCCCTCCTTGCTCTTCTCAGCCCCCTCTTTCCATGTTTTTCTGGTGAACTTATAACTCTCAAGCCCCTTCACTGAGTCTTCATGCCTCATCCTCACATAAGCCGTCTTCTTCCTCTTGACAAGAGCTTCAACTTCTTTAGTAAACCATGGTTCCTTCTCTCGACAACTACCTCCCTGCCTGATAGGTATATACTTATCAAGGACCCACAGTCGCTGTTCCTTGAATCAGCTCAACATTTCAAAGGATGAAACGATGAGGCCAAAACATTTTCAAGAAGGAGTCAGATTGTTATTTTTTAATTCATCCACAGCATGAGCACATCACTGGTTCAGCTGAATTTATTGCCCATCCCTAATTGCCCAGATGGCAGTTAAAGTTCAGTTATGTTATCATGGGTCTGGAGTCACATGTGGGCCAGACCAGGTAAGGACAGCAGTTCCCTTCCCGAAAGGATGTTAGTGAACCAGATGGAATTTTCCAACTATCGACAATAGCTCTATGGTCATCATTAGATTCCTAATTCCAGATTTTTAAAAATTGATTTCAAATTCCACCATCTGTCATGGCAGGGTTCAATTCCAGGTCCCCAGAACATTATCTGAGTTTCTGGATTAACAGTCCAGCAATAATTCTACTAGGCCATAACACCACCTGCCCCTCCCTCTGGTCACTCAGCACCCTCTCCCCCAACATCCCCCCCATACCCCACCCCACCATCCTCCCCATTATATTAGGGCTAAAGGGATTGGTGGACATGGGGAGAAAGTGAGAAAAGGATATGGAATTTGATGATCAGCCATGATCATATTGAATGGCACAGTATGTTCAGAGGGCTGAATGGCCTACTACACCTGCTTCTATTTTCCGTATTCCCAAGAGTACTGGTTTGAAGAGTTGTCAACATTTCCATGGGACACTAAACTGCGGTCCTCACCAGTGTAAGTGATTATTCACTTACCAATGGTTGGAGAGGAATCAGGAAGTTGTACTGGCTAAGAAAGAATATATTAATTTATCACCATCAAAATAGATTGTCTGACCATTACCTCATCGCTACTTACTGTACCTTGCTGAGTGTAAATGAGCTGCTGTGGTCACGGTGACAAGACTTCAAAGTAATTTATTCATTGAAAAGTACTCTGGGATGTCCTGAGGATGTGAGCAGTGCACTGTAAATGGGAATGCTTGCAATTCCGTGTGAACAAGTGGAAGAGATAGTGCATATCAAGATGAAGCATCTGTTCACACGTTTAGTTATTGAGCTGGCTGTAACAACACCAATTCGACTCACACTGGGAGCCCTGGCTAAACATTGGTACAATAAGTTAGAACCTCCATGTCAGCATTTCCTGCAAATATCACTGCTCAGCCCCCTGGGGCTTAACGCCCTGGTTTCAAGTGAGTTTGAAATCAAACACGGATGATATATTACAGCTGAAAGATAGCCGGCCAATGGGTCCTCAATAGGAGTCACTAGAATCTCCTTTTCCTCCTCTGCCAATCTCATGTGGATCCTCCCAGCATTTTAAATGGGTTTAGATTCATTCCCTTTCACTCACATCTCTTCCTTGTCATGCTGTTTCTTTAATCGCTTTGGCAGAGGTAGTGCTTTGTATTTGTGTAACAGGAGGTCTGCGTGCCTCAGGGTTACATGAACTTCTTGGGGCTTTGTTCTCCCCAGTCTTTCAAGTCAGACAGGAAGCTTATTCTGCAGGGAACAGACAACACCGGAATCATCTTTGCCTGTGTAATTCTGAACTGTTCAGATTGCCCCTGTTCCTTTTCTGACACATCTTTCTGCATTATCACAGATAGGAGTCCCCCTGTGCCGCAACCAATCCCTCTGAACACTTCCCTACCCCTCACCACCAACTGCATAGCATAAGCCATGGGCACCTGAGGCACAACAGAGAAACCTGAATTCAACAAAAATCTGGAACAGAGAGCTGGCCTCATGTCACCAGCACCGATTGTTGCAAAGAACCCTCCCTGGTTCGTAAACGTAATATAAGGAAGGGAATCTGCCAGATTTACCTGAACTGGCCTATGAACTGGACAACAGCCAAACCAGCTTTGCCCATGGAAGACTTAAAAAAGAGTCACAGAGTACAGTATTTTGGATGAGCCTGGGCAAGGAGGGTGCGGAATCAGGGACAAACTCACAGAGATCCCCCATCCCATCACTGACAGGTACAGACCCATAGAGATCCCCAAGTCCCATCACCAACAGATACAGACCCATAGAGCTCCCACGTCTCGTCACTGACAGGTACAGACCCATAGAGTTCCCCGTGTCCCATCACCAACAGGTATAGACCCATAGATATCCCCCCATCCCATCACCGACAGATACAGACTCATAGAGATCCCCCTGTCCCATCACTGATCGGTACAGACCCATAGAGTTCTCGGTGTCCCGTCACTGACAGGTACAGACCCATAGAGCTCCCCCTGTCCCATCACCAACAGCTACAGACCCATAGAGATTCCCCCCTCCCATCACTGACAGGTACAGACTCATTGAGCTCCATCGTCCCATCACCGACAGGTATAGACCCATAGAGATTCCCCCGTCCCATCACTGACAGGTACAGACCCACAGAGTTCCCCTGCCCCATCACTGACAGATTCAGACCCATAGAGATTCCCCCCTCCCATCACTGATGGTACAGACCCACAGAGTTCCCCTGTCCCATCACTGACAGGTACAGACCCATAGAGATCCCCCATCCCATCACTGACAGGTATAGACCCACAGAGTCCCCCGTCCCATCACCGACAGGTAGAGACCCAAAGAACTCCACCGTCCCGTCACTGACAGGTACAGACCCATAGAGATTCCCCCGTCCCATCATTGACAGATACAGACCCATAGAGATTCCCCCCTCCCATCACCGACAGGTACAGGCCCATAGAGCTCCCCCCCTCCCGTCACTGACAAGTACAGACCTATAGAGTTCACCCCGTCCCATCACCGACAGGTACAGACCCATAGAGATTCCCCCATCCCATCACTGATGGTACAGACCCACAGAGATCCCCCGTCCCATCACCATCAGGTACAGACCCATCGAGTTCTCCTTGACCCCTCACTGTCATGTACCAAATTGCAGGAGACCAGTATTCACATGTAATGTTTGAGCGACTGTGACTAATTCATCACTGAGAGGACTACAGTCCTCTTAACATTGACTCACAAACTGAAGTGGATTGGGAACAGCAGTATTATTCAGGAGCAGGAGAGCTCTTCCAGCATTGTCAAGACAGCTGACCAAAGTTAGAACCCTACTGAGCTGTAAGGTTCATTTGAAGCATTGAAGATAAGAGCAGGAGGAAGCCATTTGGCACTTCAAGCCTGCTCTGCCATTCATCACGATCATGGCTGATTGTCCAACACAACAGCCTAATCCTGCTTTCTCTCCATGACCTTTGATCCCATTCGCCCCATGTACTATGTCTAGCCACCTCTGGAATATATTCAATGTTTTGGCATCAACGACTTCCTGTGGTAATTAATTCCACAGGCTCATCCACTCTTTGGGTGAAGAAATGTCTCCTCATCTCCATCCTAAATGGTCTACTCCAAATCCTCAGACTGTGACTAGGAGACAGTCATACTGCAGATGCTGGAAGTTAGAGTCAATAAATGTGAAATTGGAGACTGAGGGAGTGACCTTGACACACACATGGGGTGTTTAGGGGCGGCACGGTGACTCATAGCATCAGGAACGTGGGTTCGATTCCTGCCTTGGACGAAATCTGTGTGGAGGTTGAACATTGTCCCTCTTGTGTCTGCGTGGATTTTGCCCGGGTGCTCCAGTTCCCTCCCACAATCCAAGGCTGTGCAGATCATGGTGCATTAGACAGCATTTCCAGTTAAAACATTGACTTTCGTGCTCCTCAGATGCTGTCTGACCTGCTGTGCTCTTCCAGCTTCACACCTATTGTCTCAGACTGTGATCCCTGATTCTGAACACATCCAGTATCAGGATGGATCCATCATAGTGGGCAGTGATATCTTATTCATTCATGAGAATCTAAGCATCACTGGCAGTGCCAACATTTATTAATGAAACCTAATTGCCTTTGAACTGAGTGGCTTGGTTGGGTATTTCAGCCTTTGTGAGTCAACCACATTGCCATGCGTCTGGAGTCACATGTACTCCAAATCAGGTGATCTAGATAGGTTTGTGATAAATAGATGAGCTTCTCATTCCAGAATTTTTATCAAATTTGATTATACCATCTGTCACGGTAAGATTCGGACATATTATCCCCAGCTCTTTGCGACTGAGACAAGGAGAGATTTGGTCACCCAGAGAGTGGTGAGCTGTGGAATTCACTCCCGCAGAACGTAGTTGAAGCCAAAACACCTACTGTTTCCAAGAAGGTGTTTCTAAACCATTAGCCTGGATCTGTGGATTACTCGTTCAGTAAACTTATCACCACACCACTGCCAGTGCTATAATTAGCATCATTCATTCATTGGATTATTATCTGTTCTGTCTAAAGTGGATGGTGTTGCTGCAGCATTTAACATCCAATCCCTGGATGCCCCTTGAGAAGCTGCTGCTTTGCCACCTTTGTTCAATCACTACAGTCCCTAACAGAGAGTTCCAGGAGTTTGTCCTACAAAATGTGGGACTGTCATCCAAGTTGGAAGGCAACTGGGAAGCTCGTGTTCCCTTGTGGTAGAGGTGACAGGATGGGGAGCTATCGTCAAAGATGGTAGTGATGAGCAATAAATGCTGGCCCAGCCAGCGGTGCACACATACCACAAATAAATTTTTAAAGAAGATGCCTGGTAATGGAGTCATTAAAGAATGGGGGAGGAGGAGGGGATAGGGAACCATGAGCCATGAAGAGGTGATGGCCTAGGGGTATTATCACTGGGCTGTTACTACAGAGACCCTGGTAATGATATGGGGACCCAGGTTCAATTCCTGCCATGGTAGAAGTTGATTTCTTTCCCAAATCTGGGATGAAGGGTTTACTGATGACCATTGCTGATTGTTGGAAAAACCCATCTGGTTCATTAATCTCCTTTAGGGAAGGAAATTGCCATCCTTACCTAGTCTGGCCAACATGTGACTCTAGACTCACAGCTAACGTGGTCGACTCTTAACTGCCCTCTGGAGTTAGGGATGGGCAATAAATGCTGGGTCGAGCCAGTGATGTCCTTATCCCGTGAATGAATAAACAGAAAACCTAACCTTTTCCTAAATGGCTCATTCTTTGAAATGATGCGGAATGGGTAAAATGCATTTTTTGCCATTTCCAAAGAATGTGAAAGGAACTGGTCTTCAAACCTAATTGTCATAAAATAAATCATATCTTGCATTTACATTATATTAAGAAACCGAGTTGCTGCTCTACGGAGCTTTTTGTTTTAACATGAAGCATTAATCAGTTTTACTTTAGATCACAAAGGCACCAGCTGTCAAGGGTTTCTTGTGCAAGTTATTATTGCAGGATTTGTTGGCTGATGTTGACAAGATTTTTGACACAACAAAATACAGTCAAAACATCCATTAAATGTAAAGAACGCAGTGATATTTATGTATAACATATGCAGAAATGCTCCTGACATCACCCTGTGCACAGTGTTAGTGCTCCTATTATTGCGGTGGTCTCCACGTGGGGAGTGTTGCACATGGGGAAGGGGGAGGATCAAATCTCAAAGGTCAAACTGGGAGAGGGTGCAGGATGATGTGTGCATGAGCGATGAGCTTACTTTGAAAATATGCAGCAATAAGAAGGAAACAGACAGTCCATGTCTAGCTCTAAGTCAGCAGACAGTCATATAAAATGCAAGAATCAACTATTTCCTTCAACAGAAAGCTTATTTTTAATCATTCACAGGATGAGGGCATTGCTGGCTAATCCAATAGTTATTGCCCATCCCTAATTTCCCTGAGGGCAGTGATGAGTCAACCAATGGCTGTGGGTCTAGAGTCCATGTAGGTCAGACCAGGTAAGGATGGAGCTCCCTTCCCTGAAGGACATTAGTGAACCAGATGGTTTTCCCCCAAACACTGGATTCATGGTTAGTATTTAGACCGCTAAATCCAGATAGTTATCAACTCAAATCCCACCATCTACTGTGGCAGGATTTGAACCCAGGTTCCCAGAAAATTGCCTGGGTGCCTACATTAACAGTCCTCCAATACCACGAGGCCATTCCTATATGCATTCCTTGACTGATCTGTGAAGGCTTGGTCTTCCTTTCTAGGCAGACAAAGGCATAATTAGGGCACCAATGAGCTCAATTGCCTGGGCAGCTGGTCGATGATATGGAGTGACACCAACAGTATGGATTCAGTTCCCAAATCAGCTGAGTGCACAATGATGATCCTCGTTTAGTATCCTTGCCCCTCACACAAATCATGGAGACCCTCAGGGTGAAACTGTCATTCATCTCTGAGGAGAGAGTGGGACAATGGTGACCTACTTTTTAAAAGGTCCAGCAACCCTACTTCAAAGAAGAGAAGGTATAGTCTTGCCAAGAGCTGTGATCATTAGCAACCAACATAAGAACATAAGAACCAGGAGCAGGAGTAGGCCATTTGGCCTATCAAGCCTGCTTTGCCATTCAATAAGATCATGGCTGATTTCTTTGTGTACTCGGCTCCACTTACCCACGCTCTCACCGTAACCTTTAATTCCTTTATAGTTCCAAAATCCATCTATCTTTGTCTTAAAAACATTCAACGAGGTAGCCTTAACTGCTTCGCTGGGCAGGGAATTCCACAAATTCACAACCCTTTGGGTGAAGCAGTTCCTCCTCAACTCAATCCTAAATCTGTTCCCCCCTTATTTTGAGGCAATGCCCCTTTGTTACCAGAGGTAACAACCTCCCTGTTTCTATCTCATCTATTCCCCCTCATTCTTCTAAATTATACTGAGTATAGTTTCAATCTACTCAAGTTCTCCTCATAAGCCAATCTTGTCAACATTACTGGAGTTAAATGATGTGATTACCAAACATCGAAATTCAAGCAGGAGTAGGCCATTTAGCCCTTTGTGCCTGTTCTACCATTCAGTATAACTATGACTGATCATCTAACTCAATACCAATGCCTGTTTTCTCTCCACAACCTTAATGTTTTTAAAATCTGAACCACTTTCTCAAATATTCTCATTTCTATTTGCAAAGTCTTGCTTTGCATGGGTTATCTGCTGCATTCTCGAATTAGCAGCAGTGATAATGGATTGACTTTCCCAAAATAAACGTTTTCACACAGTGAGTAGTTAGGGTTTGGAATGCCTAGAAATATGGTGGAGGCAGGTACAGTTGAGACACCGAAGAGGGCATTACTTGGATAGAAGTGGTAAGCAGGGCTATGAGGAATAGGCAGGAGATTGGCACTAGATAATAGAACCAATGCAGGTAGAATGTGTCAAATGGGCTCCTTCTGCACTATAAAAATTCTGTGATTCTGTTAATCTGGGTAGTTAGAGAAAGGGTAGGTCTATTCAAGGACAAAGAAGGGAATTTATGCATGGAGCCCAGGGAAGGTGAGTGACATCCTTAATGAGTACTTCACATCATTATTCACCAAGAAGAAGGACATGGATGATGATAGGATTAGGGAGGGGTATGTTAGTGTTGTAGGACATGTGAAAATTAAGAAGGAGAAGGTGTTGGGTGTATTTAAAAACATTAATGTCGTTAAGACCCCTTGGCCTTCTGGGAATTATTCCAGCTACTGAAGGAGACAAGAGAGGAGACTGCTAGGGCTTTGACAGATATCTTTATATCCTCTTTAGCCATAAGCGAGGTATCAGAAGACTGGAGTTCTTTTGATGAAGAAGGGCAACAGAGACAATTTAGGAAAGTATAGGCCAGTGAGCTTTCCATCAGTGGAAGATAAATTATTGGAGAAGATTCTCAGAGTTGGGTTTACTTGCATTCTGAGAAGCATGGGCTTATTAGGGATGGTCAGCACGGCTTTATGCAGGATGGGTCTTGTCTCACAAATCTGATTGAATTTTTTGACGAAGTGATGAAGCCTATTGTTGAGGTTCAGGCAGTGGATGTTGCTTGCATGGGTTTTACTAGAGCATTTGACAAGGTCCTTCATGGTTGGCTTGTCCAGAAGATGAGGTCACTGAGGATCTTAAAATTGACTATCAATGCCAATGCCACTGGCATCATCCACCATTAAGGCTCTAATTATCCATACATTATCTCTATACATTATTATAAACCATCTATTACATACACTTCATACATCTCAGAGACAGATCTGCTTTTGTTTTTAAGTTCCATTGTTTTTTCCGACTTGCTGCTTAATCTGTGTGCATTCTGTGTTTATTATTTCTTTTCACATTTAGTAACTAATACATTCTCTCGAAAGGATATATCCTTTCAGGAAAGTCTGACTAAATTGGCTCCGTTCACAACACAAATTAAGTTGGGGCTGAGAGGATGGTAGCCACAAGGAAATGGATCTTTTTAAAAATTTAGCATGTCTTACCAACCGTGAGAATTAATGAACAAACAGAAGGCAATTCATTTCTCCACACTCAGGATTTTAATGATTTGGGGTGTCCCATCAGAAACTGTAATAAACTGGGCAACACAGCTCAGGGTCTGGTTATAGCAACTGGGACTGGCTTTCAACTCTCGGTTTCTTGAATTGAATTTACATTTGTTTTAAATTTGAAAACTCACTCATCAGAGGGTTAGCTTTGGACCTTTTGATTACCATTCTGGGTTCCTGGGTTCAAATCCCACCACAGCAGATGTTGGAATTTAAATTCAATAGCGCTCTGGAATTAAGAGTCTAATAATGAACATGACCAATTATTGGAAAACCCTATCTGGTTTACTTTATGGAAGGAAACTACCATCTTCACTTGGTCTGGCCTACACGTGACTGCAGACCCAGAGCAATGTGGTTGACTCTTCACTGCCCTCTAGGTAATAAATGTGGGTCTAGCCAACGATGCCTATGTCCTGTGAATGAATAAAGTAGTACCTTTCACAACCGTGGCACATTGCACCATGAAGTGCTTTTGACCTGCTGTAATGAAGTAAAGGCAGCAGCAAAAGTCACCAAAGTTAACTCTTCCCACAGATGCTACCAGAGCTGCTGAGCTTCTCCAGTGATTTCTAGTTTTTTTTAGTTTAACACAGCAGGCGGGTACGTGCACAGTAAGGTCCTACAAACTGTAATGAGATACTGGCCTGAGGTTATAGAGTCAGAGAATCATAGCGATGTACAGCATGGAAACAGATCCTTCGGTCCAACCTGTCCATGCTGACCAGATATCCCAACCCAATCTAGTCCCACCTGCCAGCACCCGGCCCATATCCCTCCAAACCCTTCCTATTCATATACCCATCCAAATGCCTCTTAAATGTTGTAATTGTACCAGACTCCACCACTTCCTCTGGCAGCCCATTCCAAACATGCACCACCCTCTGCATGAAAAGTTTGCCCCTTAGGTGTCTTTGATATCTTTCCCCTCTCACCCTAAACCTATGCCCTCTAGTTCTGAACTCCCCCACCCCAGGGAAAAGACTTTGTCTATTTACCCTATCCATGCCCCTCATGATTTGATAACGCCCTATAAGGTCACCCCTCAGCCTCCAGGGAAAACAGGCCTAGCGTATTCAGCCTCTCCCTATAGCTCAAATCCTCCAACCCTGGCAACATCCTTGTAAATCTTTCGAGTTTCACAACATCCTTCCGATAGGAAGGAGACCAGAATTGCAAGCAAGATTCCGAAAGTGGCCTAACCAATATCCTGTACAGCGGCAACATGACCCTCCAACTCCTGTACTCAATATTTTGACCAGTAAAGGATAGCATACCAAACACTTTCTTCACTATCCTATCTACCTGTGACTCTCAAGGAGCTATAAACCTGTGCTCCAAGGTTGTTGGCTAACGAGAAGCATTGGCCATGAGGTGGTGGGGGGGGGGGGGGGGGGGGGGCGCAGAATGTTCCTACTCAGCTTTACGTTAACTAGTGAGGGGCGGACAGCTATTCAGGCTGGGGTCAGAGATCTCATCTGAAATTTTGCATCTCTGATTGCGAGTTGCAGTATGGGCAGGATTGGCTTGAATTCAGGTTTATGGAGTCAAGGGTTTCAACACTCAAGCCTTTTTATTTAGAGCCTGATCAGGGAATGCCACTAACTTGGCCACAGCAGACACTAGCAATAGAGCTGTCCTCTGACAGATTCAGCCCAGCTTTAAGGGGATCGATCTCCGGGCTCTTGACATTTAATTTTGCCACCAACATGCTGCCTATGGTAAGGGGGTGGGGGCGATGGGGTTTGCAGAGGGATGGGAGAGGGGGACCTTGAGCCAATTGTGGATCTTCAGGGCATCTGGGCTGAGTATTAAACCACTGCAGATCCCTGCCTGGGGATTGACACATCGGCACAAGACATTAACTACAGCAATTCTGTCTTGTATTGATTTTCAGTGGGTGGGTGAAGGAACATTAATACAGACACACACACACACACACACACACATACACACGGCAGCAGAGCACTCCCATCAGCATGGGTGAGAGGATTCATAATTACCTCACGAGTGACGTGCTTTCATCAGCAGCTGGGAATCTTGTTAAATACATTCATTCTCCTCCCCTTCAGAACTCCACTCTGCCATCTGCAGAATAGGAGCGCAGCAGAGACTGCAAGCTTGCCAGCTAGTGATAGCTCATACTGGCAGACAGATACGCACAGATAGAGACAGTCAGAACTTACAAACAGATTTATATATACACACAGAACTGCACAAGTAGACATATATATTTCAACACATACATACACACAGAACTTACATATAGATACATATACACACACTTAAAGAACAGCCCATAGAGATAGAAAAAGAGACACACAGTGACACACATATGTATACACTCACAGCACACTCATACATTGTCACACTCAGACACTTACACCACACCACACTGGACTCACACACACAAGTAGCTCTGTGTCTCTCAGGAGTAAGACTCGCACATGCTCCTCCACACGGCGTTGCTACCACGAGGAGGCTCGACTGATCATCATCGTGGAATATACCTCCTGTACCAAGACTTGGTGGGAATAGGAGAGAGGCGAGGAGAGGTGGTAGTGGGGTGGAGGGAGGGAGCAGGAAGGAGGAGGGCTCATTGGCTTCAAGATGCTGTGCGAGAGAGACACGGTGATCAATGTTGAAGACGGATCGTCCAGAGTGCCTCAGCTGGTGTTTCTGTCTTTCATCGGGAGGGAACTTCTGATCAGAAATGTTGTTTTACTGAGGTAAAGAGAGAGAGAGAGATAGACGCACACCCAATTAAGGAGAAACTAAGGATGCTATTGCTGCCACTCTGCAGGTAGGTGGGGCTTGATCTACTTATATAAAAGAAGCAATTGCTTTCCCAGAGAATGGAAACTTTGAGTCGGCATGCAAAATTTGTGTGTGTGTGTGTGTGTGCGTGGTAGTTTATTTTATTTTATTTCTGATCTGCCGTGGAGTTGAAGCAGTTTGTAGCTACCACTGTAACATTGAGATGCGATGAGGGATCGTCTTGTGTTCTGAATCCAAGGGATTGGGATTGTTGGAACCTCTTCTGTTGGATTTAGCCTGAGCTTTGAAGATTGACTCCTGCCCTGGTAAGGGCTACCCATTTCACAGTGTGTGTGTGTGAAGGGAAAGTGCTTGTGTCTTTGCCTGAATTCTGTTTGCTCTGCTCCTCTCTCGCTTACCCTGCCGACAGCAGGACCTCAGTATTAAAATGATCACTTCCCGCAAACTTTTCTCTTATCTCCTCCTGCCACCCCGCCCCCATCCCTGAAAATGTGGTGGAAATTGATCCCATGGTAATAACTTTTCAAAGGAAAGGGAAGGACACGACTTGCATGTTCACAGAGAAAGAACAGCGCGCTGCTCTGGAGCGAATTTATCCCCTCGCTAAATCGAAGCGCTAGCACAGACACAACGGCTCAAATGGCCTCCTCGCGTTCTCTTTGATTTAGTAGTTAGTCGGAAGCCTCAGTCGGAAGTTCGATGTCTATCTCAAAGAAAGATCCTGTAATAAAGGAGGAACTTGCATTTATATAGCACCTTTCCTGATCTCAGGACAGCCCCCACTACATTTGATGAAGTAGCCTATAAAATGTGGTCTATTTTTGAATGCTGGAAGTGCACAATTAGTTCAGGTACGGCAAGATCCGTGGTGGAAAATGTGACCCCCCCCCCCACCCCCCACACCACCACCACCACCAATGTCAGTGGTATCTCCGCCTGTTGGCAGAGAATGTAAGTAGGGGGTGTCTGTAGGGAATGTTGCAGGGAGTCTTGCCCTATCAATGGAGAATGTTGGAGCAAATGTCTCCTCATGTCAGTGGGGCTGGCCTCTGGCTGTCAGTGGCATGTGTCAAGTGGGGAGTATCAGTAGACAATATGGCTGGTGGGACCGTCTTCTTTATCCATAGGGAGTTTTGGTGGGGATTGGTAGAGGTGAGGCATGCTGCTCCCTGGATTGTCATGGGGTGTGCGGGTGGGGAATACTGATGCGATGAGACGCTGTTTGGATAGGGAGCCTGGATGGGGAGAGTTGCCCTGTGGTAGGGCTGTGTTAGTCCCTGTAAATAGGAAGTGTCATGGATGAGTCCTGCTCCCTGCCAGTAGACAATGTTGGCAGTGAGTGCCAACTGGGAGAGTGTCAGTGGGCAGTGCCGTTGTGTGTTGGTGAAGCGTGTTGCGCCCTGTTGGTGAGGGATTCTCTGTGAGCACCTCTCCTGCTTTGTGCGTGAGTCAAAAATGACAACAGGGCTAGCCCAGATGATCAGTTTGCACTGTGGACACTGTGGAATCAATACCCGACTCCAACATCATCTTCACCTCATCCAGTGGCCAGACCCAACATCAAATAATCCTGAGCAATGATATATAAAAATTACAAGCTTATTGAGTGAGGGGTAAACAAATACACTTAAGTTCCACAGACAGACAGAGAAACACATACACACACACACACACACACAGATATACATATACACACTCGCGCACACACACACACACAATATGATACGCATTGCTTATTCAATAAACGAATGCATTAAAAGGCTCTCTGTGCCTGATATCGTTCATTTGCATTACAGTCACTGCATTTCACAAGTAATTCATACTGTGAGCTCTTTAAATTGTCTAATATGATAAAGAATATTAAAAAGTCCAGGTCATCCAACATTTTCTTTCCCATCATACTTGTTAATATTCTGCTCAAAATTCCACGAAGTATCACATGTGCGCGTGTCCTCCTGAAGCCAGTGTTTATCTTTAGGAGCTGGTATTTATGGGATTCACCATGTGCTAGTTCTCCAGTTAGCACTGGTGCAAAAGGTTTAGCAGAAACCCCTGTCAAGAAACTGGGTCAACTCTGGTTGAATCTAACTCCAGGAACATCCAATGCATCACCACCATCAGTCTACTCAGCTCCCACACCTTCTGTCTCCCACACATTGATGGGAGTCAGCCTCTTTGGGTCAGAGTTGCGAGCTTAAACGTGTCTGGATGTCCGTGATTCAGAGGCAGCAAGAGTGTAGATGCTTTTATGATCAGAGTCTGGCAAAATTAAACTCAAGTTTTGGACTGCTGTCATGGAGTGCATTATTCCAATCTTACCCCAAATAGCAAGGAATGAATGTGAGCTGGAGTAACAAGCTGGAGGTTTGAGTGGAGTCTGAGCATTGACCTGGACCTGTTGGGTTGACTAGCCCGTTCCTGTGCTGTACAGTCTGTGTAGTTCCTTGGATGTTGAAGAACTGGCACAATGCAATGGGATCCTCACACTACGGGCAACCTGAGGAATCCCCCTGGAACTACCAGCCTCTTTTCCATTAATACAATGACGGCTCACTTTATACTGTGCACTGAAGCTGTTGCACAGTTTTGTCGATCTAACAAGAAAGCTTGAATAATGTTTAGGTATGTACTTGAGACTGCATAAACTGGCCTGTGATGCACATTCCCAAGCAAGGTTCTCAGGCTACTACTAGGCTCAGGCTTCAGCACCACTGCAATTGAGATACCTCGGTTAAAGGATTTAAGTTGATAGGAAACAAACTATTTCCTTACCCCAGTGGAAAGAGTTCAGAGCAAAGACTGTACCTCTTCATGCAAAGGGTAATAACAGATTTTTAAAAACCCTCTTTGAGGTTGAGGTGACTGGAACCAGGGGTTGACATCATCTGAAATTGTCAAAACTGGTGTTGACAGCATTTTGTTTGGTTAGGCGAGGGTTACAGAATCAGAGTGGACAGAAGGAGTTAAGATGAGTGCAGAAGTCATTGATTTGGACAGGGATCAAGAACTAGAATAGGCAACTTCACTCTCTAGTAACATGAATGAACAGTGACTGTGGAGAGCGGGGGAGGGAGTGGCAAGACTACATCGTTTTCTAACAATACGGGGCATCCCTTGCACTCACCATACATCTCCACGATTCTCTGCTATCAGAAGATCCATTTAGCATGTTTTCTTTTCATGCCCCGTGTTAGAAAACAGTTTCACGGTTTGGGAGTTCAGCAGGGACATAAATCTCTGACAGATTGAAATCACAGAAAATGATGCTTGTTGCGACGGGTGAGTTCCTGGTTTGTGTGGTTCCCCCTTGTGGAATGAGCTCTGCTCTTGGTTGACTAGGGTGATGTATTGTTAAAAGCACCCATTGTCTTTTCTTCCTGACTCTGTGACCATTATTCCCCCAGCGGTGGGGTTGTGTGCAGGAGGTGCTGAGCCTTAAAGAAACACTGTCTCTTGTTGTTACAATTTGCAGCGACACTACAGTTGATTTCTTTTCAGCAGCATCAGACTGGTATCACTTACAAACACTCTGGTAAAACACCAGTTATGGCTTAGTTGGTGATAGTTAATCCACATCTGAGCTGGGCCTTTGTGGGTACAATTGCCACCCACCTTCAGCTCAAACACTGAGCTCACACTCAGTGCAATACTGACAGAACGCTACCCTGCTGGAGGTGCTGTTTCAAATGGGGATGGCTCTGGGCATAAACTGACTGAGACAATATTGAGGGTGAGAGAGAGAAACAGAGACAGAGAGAAAATTACATTTGTAACATTGAATAGACCAGGGTAGGTTGAGGGGAGATTTGATTGGGATGTGTAACATTGTAAGGAGCCCAGATACTGCAGGCCCATTTCTGTAATTCAAGAGGTTAATAAGCGGGACTCACGGATCAGGATTAATTGCTACATAATTTGGAAGGAGTTGAAGAGAAGGATTTGGAATGCACTGTTTGAAAGTTGGGGCAGCAGCAGGTGAAGAGGAAGAGGCCTTCATCACATAGAACCTAAAACATGGCAATTCCAGATGCTAAGAGCTGGAAACGTGTGGTTAGGCTGAATAGCTCCTGTAAGCTGGAAGAATAATTGCAATAATATCCCCTGGTCCCTTTCTCCCCTGAATGGTGAATAGCTTTCTGCCCAACATGTTTTAAATAAAGCTAGGTTAGCGACTGGAGAAAACAACTGTGAATCTTCCTTTGTGCCATTGTAAGCAAATAAAATGGTTACTTTTACCTTTAAGTTGCAAAGTTTTGTTTGCCTCGTGCTGTGATGTACATTGTCTGAAGTAATTTGAGCAGAGTATCAGTTATCTTTATTTGGCTGTTTGTCTCCACAGCATTTGAATTGATTTGTAAACTAAAGTGATAAACTGTGACAAATCCTGCTGATAGGAGAAACTTATGTTAATGTTTACAGTGCAGTTCCTCATCATTTGAATTGCCTGCTCACACTCGGTGCAACATACTCGTAACCACGACATTCAGCACCCCAGCTACAAATCTTTACACAAACCTTCAGCTCTCTCTCTCTCTCTCTCTCTCTCTCTCTCTCGGTTTCTTCTTTCACTTATCTCTCCATTGTCTCTCCTGATCATTATTTGTTGTTATTTTTCACTGTCTCATGATCTGTTTGATGTTTTTCTTTCTCTCTTTCTGGTCTTTCTCTTCCTACTGTCTTTCTATTTACTCTCTGTTAACAAGCTTATCTGCTTTTGCACCTTCTCTCCCTCTCTTTTGTCTCTTACGTTTTGCTGTTTCTCTCCTCTTCGTTGCCTCCGTCTCTATTTGCTGGCTTCCTTGCCTCTCACTGTTGAGTTTCTTTTCAAGCTGTTTCCCCCCGTCCTTCTATCTGCTGGCTTCCTTTCTGCTATCTATCCATTTCTGACACTGCCCTATTGCCTGTTCTCTTTCCCAGCCCTCAATCTGTTGCTATTTCTGTCTATTTCTCTGCTTCTCATTCTCTGTCAAACGTACAATACTTATTGTACGTTTCTCTGCAGCTCTTGTCTTTTGTTCTCTGTCCCTCTGTTACTCTTAATTATCCCTCTTGTTCTCCATTGCTGTCTGACATCTCTCTTTTGACAAAGTTATTTCTGTGCCTGCTGCTTCCCTCTGAACACCTACTGTCTTTCTCACTTTATTGTTTACATCTGTATCTTTGCGGTACCTTTCCAAATAGTGTCTCCTAATACCTGTCTGACTTATCCTTTGTGTCAAAATTATCTCTGGCTATTCTCCCTTGCTCTCACCCATAACTTACCATTGGAAAATGGGATTAGAGCAGATAGGTGCTTGATATGTGGCATGGCCACTTCCTGTGTTGTTGATGAAGGAGACCATTTGACTCAATGTAAGACTATAAGACCATAAGATAAAGGAACAGATTTAGATGATTCAGCCCATCAAGTCTGTTCCGCCATTCAATCATGGCTGACAGGTTTTTCAACTCCATTCTCCTGCCTTCTCCCCGTAACACTTGATCTTCTTAATAATTAAGAACTTATCTATCTCTGTCTTGAATGCACTCAATGACCCAGCCTTCACAGCAATGAGTTCCATAGACACACCACGCTCTGGCTGAAAACAATTCTTCCTATCTCAGTTTAAAAGGGTCATCCTTTTACCCTGAGGCTGTGCCCCTGTGTCCAAGTCTTTCCTACTGGTAGAAACATCTTCTCCATGTCCATTCTATCCAGGCCTCTGTAAGTTTCAATCAAATCCCCCCTCATCCTTCTAAATTCCATTGAGAACAGATACAGAGTCCTCAATCCCTCCTCATATGAGAAGCCCTTCATCTCTGAGATCATTGTTGTGAATCTCATCTGGAACCCATCCAATGCCAGCATTGATACAAGGCCCGAAACTGCACACTATTCCAAATGAGATCTGACCAGAACCTTATATCGCTTCAACAGTACATCTCTGCTCTTGTGTTCTAGCCCTCTCGAAATGAAACTCAATATTGCATTTGCCTTCCTAGCCTGCAAGTTAATGACAGTCAGTGACAGTCAAGCCACATCTGAGCTGGGCCTTTGTGGGTGCAACTGCCACCCTCCTTCAGCTTAAACACTGAGCTCACACTCAGTGCAATACTGACAGAATGCTATGCTGCTGGAGGTGTGTGTGTGTGTGTGTGTGTGTGTGTGTGTCTGAAATTACATTTGTAACATTGAATAGATTGGGGTAGGTTGAGGGGAGATTTGATTGGGATATGTAACATTGTAAGGAGCCCAGATACTGCAGGCCCATTTTTGTCATTCAAGAGGTTAATAACGGGACTCACAGATCAGGTCTCCCTCAGAGAATTCTCTACTAGGTCTCCCAAGTCACTTTGCTCTTCAGATTCCCAAGTTTAGAAAATAGTCTCCTTTTCTATTCTACCTACCAAAATGTATAACCTCACACTTTTCCACATTATATTCCATCTGCCACTTCTTTGCCCACTTGCCTAGCATATCCAAGTCCTTCTGCAGCCTGCCCACTTCCTTAGCACCATCTGTCCCTCCACTTATCATTGGGACATCTGCAAATCTTGCAACAATGCTGTCGGTTTCTTTGTCCAGATCATGAGCGCATGGCATGACTACTTGAGGTCCCAAGCTGATATCTGTCATTTGTCTGATTGTCTACTTCAACTCCACTTTCTCTCCCTTTCCCCTTCGTCGTTTGTGTATCCAAAAAAAACTATTCTCTCCTGCAATATCACTTGCAGCATTTTCTCTTTCTCCTGAACTGTACATTTTTCACAACTAAGACATCAATACATTTATATTCCAATTCCCCCGTATGTAGGCAGTTGGAGTTGATAAATAAGTAAATGGAAGATTAGAAAACATGTTGCTTTACACAGAGGGTGGTCAGAATGTGGAATTTGCCTGTAAATTGTTTTGAAATGGAGCTAATGCAGTTTTTGCAAGAAGGCAGAATACTAACGGAACGGGGGATGGACAAGGAGTGTGAGATTGCCAGCTTCTGTGCAGACACAGAGCAGCAGGCAGTAATGATTAAATGGCCCATCTGCATCGCTGTCAGATCCTGCAAAGGTTTACAGGGGAAATTGGGTGAATGTTGTTTTCCTTTCTTCATGAAATGTGGGTATTTAGTGTCCATCCCTCGCTGCTCTTGAGAAGGTGGTGGTGAGCTGGAGTTTTGAACCACTAAAATTCACATTTCTAGGCACACCCACATCGTGCTGTGAACCAGGGAATTCCCAATTTTTAATCCAGTGACTGTGAAGGAATTTTTTCTGAGTCAGGATGGGTGTGTGACTTGGAGGGGCATTTTCAGTTGATGGCGTTACCTTATGTCTGTTGCCTTTGTCCATCTCAGTGGTAGAGGTCATGGTTTTGGAAGGTGGTGTTGAAGAAGCCTTGCTGAGATACTGTAGATGATGCACACAAGCTGTCACTATGTATGGGTGATGGAAGGAATGAACATTTAATTTCGTGGATGGGGTGCAAGTCATGTGGGCCACTTTATTCCTGGATGGTTTCAAGATGATTTTTGGAGCTGTGCTCATCCACACTCCTGACCTCTGCCTTGAAGATGGTGGACAGGAGGGAGTTACTAATCACAGGATTTCCAGCCACTGACGAGCTCTTCCATCTACAGTGTTCATGCCTGTTTCAGGTCAATAATAACATTCAGGATATTGCTAGTTGTGGCCATTGAATGTCAATTGTTGGATTCTTACTTGTTAAAGATGGTCATTCCTTAGCACCAATGTGGTGTGAATGTTACTTGTCCAAGCCTGAATGTATCTAAGTCATCTAAGAGCATTTCCTCTGACCTTGTGATGAAAGGGAAGTTATTGATGAAGCAACTGAAGCTGGTTGGGCCTAGGACACTACCCTGAAAAACCAGAATTCTTCTGGCACAGTGGTAGTATCCATACCTCTGAGCCAGGAGATTCAGGTTTAAATGCTACCATCCCCAAAGATCTCCAACATCTCTGAACAGGTTGGTTAGAAAATATTGACCCTGAAAAACTCGTGTGTAGATACTGATATAATGGACTGATCTACTATGAGTGGGTTCTGCCTCTAGCAGGGACACGGGTGTCAAAACCATGGCATGGGCGGCATGGTGTCACAGTTGTTAGCACTGCTGCCTCACAGCGCCAGAGACTGGGTTCAATACCTGCCTCAGGCGACTGACTGTGTGGAGTTTGCACATTCTCCCTGTGTCTGCATGGGTTTCCTCCAGGTGCTCCGGTTTCCTCCCACAGTCCAAAAATGTGCAGGTTAGGTAAATTACCTGTAGTGTTAGGTGCAGGGGTAAATGTAGGGGAATAGGTCTGGGTGGGTGCGCTTTGGTGGGTAGGTGTGGACTTGTTGGGCTGAAGGACCTGTTTCCACACTGTAAGTAATCTAATCTAATCTAGTCAAAACCCAGCATGGCAAATAGTAATATTTGAATTCAGTGAAAGTCTGGAATAAAATCTAGCGTAAAGGTGAGCATGCCACTACTGTTGGTTGTCTTAAAAACCCATCTGGTTCACTAATGTCCTTTAGGGAGGGAAATATTTCAATGTAACCTTGTCTGGCTTCCAAGTGAATCCAGATTCACATCAGTGTGGTTGACTCAATTGCACTTGGGGATGGCTGACACATGCCCACTTTCCAGGGACAAATATTAAAGAAATGTCTCTGGGTGAAGGCTAAGGTATTTACTTGCCAGTACACAGTAGCTCACAATCATTAGTGTGTCATGTTTCAAACGGCTCCAATTAAAATGGGGCCTGAGACCTTTATATCCTCAGGTTATATGCTTTGATACAGTAATGATATTATAAGAATCTATCTTGAAAGTATTCTACACAAACATTGTGAGGTATAGTGCAACATCCAACAATGACTAACAGTTCTCCTTTGTGCTAGTCAAGTCTCCAACAAACAAATGGTTTTCCCTCCGATTCCCATTGGCTCCAGTTTAGCTGGTCGCCTTGGCATTACAACTTGGTCAAATCTCAAGGCCAGGAGAAAGTGAGGACTGCAGATGCTGGAGATCAGAGCTTAAAAATGTGTTGCTGGAAAAGCGCAGCAGGTCAGGCCGCATCAAAGGAACAGGAGAATCGTCGTTTTGGGCATAAGCCCTTCTTCAGGATTCCTGAAGAAGGGCTTATGCCCGAAATGCCTGACCTGCTGTGCTTTTCCAGCAACACATTTTTAAGCTCAAATCTGAAGGTCATTCATTCTCACTTCACCTCGGGAATTCTGCTCATTTATCCATTTTTGAAGCAAGGCTGTGATGAGGTCAGGAGCTGAGCGACCCTGGCAGAAACTAAACTGAACAAGTGGCATTTGATGGACCTTTTTGAGCCCTTCCAGGCTGAGCACCTGCTGATGTCATCAATGGCACCAGCAAAGCTGCTGCTTTCTGATTGGCCATCCTGAATGGGTTGGTGACCCCCATCAGCAGCCTCTTAATTGGCCACTGTCAATTAACATCCTCTCTCCCAGTGCCGCCAGATGCGTACATGGATTCCAGATCTGAATTTGGTTTGGGCAGTGGGACCCCTACATGCGAGTAACGTTCCAACCACAGGTGAATTAGAACACAGAATGGGGCCATTTAGTCCACACACTGTATTGATCTATAGATACCTAACAACTGAAATATCAATGTACAAATCAACGTTGCTTAGATTTAAAGCTGTTATGCGGAATTACCGTTTCACAGAACACCACAGAGAAACATTCTTTCTGTCCCAATCTGCTGTTGTTTTTCTCTACACTGTCTTCCCCCTCCCCTGATCCTACTCTGTTATGCCCTTTTTAATGAACTATCTTATTGTTTTCTCTGTTATATTTATCTGGCTTCACTCTGTATGGGTGGGAAATGACCAAGCTTATCCAAAACCACAGTAGCTGAACCAACATGCTTAAAAACTTTTTTCCTCCCCCAAACCTTGCGATCTCTTCTCATCCCCTCTTCAGTCCTCACAGCCAATTTATCTCATGATAGAAAAGAAAACTCAAACAAGGTGACCGATTAAGTGAAAATATAACCTCTCTGAGCCCCTTGGATGAATCCCTAGCAAACCAGAAACCTAACCTCATCACAGCCCTACCTGCCTGAGGTAAGAATAATCATCTTTTGAGAATATGTATGTCCCAACTGCACACTCACTAATTCCCTTTGACTAACATCATGGCAATAGGATATCAGATCATAACTGCAGCTCACATTCTGGGCACTTGCTGTGCACAAATTGGTTGCCACATTTTCTACAACAAAACCGCTACACTTCGCAATTGGCTTCAAAGTTGTTTGGGTTGTCCTGTGGTCACGAAAGGTGCTACAACAAATGCGAGATTCTTATTCCTCGCATTGTATACACTTGCCATTATCCTTGAAAAACTCAAGAAATATTGGGCCCAAAAAAACTTATGAGTGATCTGAGTTCCAATGAGATACCTCTTTCCCACCACCATTATTCCCCTCTCTGTACAGAAGGTAGCCTCTGGGGCACCTTTGAAGTCCTCATTCACTAGTAGCTGATTCCAAAATTCTTGATTTTTCTTTGTTGTGAAAGGTCAGTTTCAATACTTGTGTTGGTTTCGTATTGAAATCTGTCACCAGAGCTAATCAGAATTATCCATTAACATCTCAGCGTGAAGGATTTGTTGAAAGGCAATTTTCTTTTGCCATGGAATATAGAAAGTCAGCAGTTGGAATAACAATGTGTAAACATGTTAAGTGTCGCTTTAAGGAGGAATAATTAGTGATTGTGTAATTTTGCAAACTCAGAGGACGCATGGAACTTTAAGGACAGCAGGGTAGTGGTTAAATATGAAGCTATCAGGAAGGGTAAGTGCTTTTTTACCTCTTGGTTATTGTTTGGGATTACTGTCATTACCTTCACATGACTTCGTTTTGGGTTCTGAGCATTTCCAATAAGAGGTTTTCAAATCTTTTATCTTGTTCACATTCCCAGACTGTCATGACAGCTGGCATTTGAGGAGTAAACGATGCACAACTGAAGCAATTTACCAAGTTATTGAGTAGAGAAGCCAGTGATGGCATGATCAATGATAAGAACATTAGATAGTCTATTGAACGGGAAAAGGGGCAATTATTAACCACTGTGCTCAATGGCTTGTCATCAATCTGCATTATTATCAACTCTACCTTACCCATTCCATCTCCTTCACACGTCCTCTCCACCTATTAGCTGTGCCTCACTTACCTCCAAATCAAACCCACAGTCCCATGTGAGATGCAAGCACATAATCGAGATGGATAATTGAGTGAGGGGTGCTGCAGTGTTGAAGGTGAGGCTGTTCATCAGCTTGTGATTACCTCTCTACCTGAATTCAGTTGTATAATTTTTAATTACTTGTTACTTTGGTTAGATCCTCGTCATGTGACTCTGATGCCTATCACTACAAAACACCAACACGCCATTGAAGACTGACTATCACCTCCACACTAAAGCGTCTTGGTCAAGCTGGTACAGCTGAAACTGCTTTCCTTCTGCTGAATTTCTGTGCATTCATTGGATGCTTTTCATTCAGCTGGTAGCTCTCCCTGAATCTTCTACATTAAACTACAAACTAATGTTGTGGACCAGGCCAGACCCCCTCAACATATTTTAAGAAGGTAGTCTAGACCCTAACTTATTCTAATTTTAAAGTCAGATATGAAGTAGGTGTTCCAGATGGGATGCAACTAATCAAACCACTCGGCTTTAAGCAAAACAGAATTTATTTAAACACTACAGTTGAAACATGAATAAAAGTAAATGGAATTTAGAATAACTTAACTGCTGGAAAACTTAATCGACCCACTGCAGCAACTTAACTAAGGAGCTGTTCCAATCCAGTAATATCCCATAAACACACCCCTTGGCAAAAGGGTAAATTGAAGCACAGATTCTTACACACAGGAGGGAACAATGCCCAAGGAGATTTCAGAGAGAAAGTCAGTCAGGAAACATTAACTGAAGCTGGAATCCTCCTTGGACTCCAGGAACTTGTGACTGCCACAGCTAAACCAAACTAGAAAAATGTCTGAACTAGGAGAACTGGCTATTCCCCTGGCCGTTGTTAAACTAGGCTGTTTCTAGACCCCTCAGCCCCTCTGCCTTTAGAACTCTTCTAAAAACAAACTCCAAGGACAAAATGACCGTGTTAAAGTGATAGCATTGTCACACTAAGCTCAGTACAATTTTAACTTCAGAGCAAATGGGAAGATCTCTGAACCCAACTTCCAGCAGAATTGCATGGTTTCCCAGTAGAATTCTGACCATTGCAATATTTCAATCAATCAGAGACTACTTGCCAACCAATCGGTAATGTTTTCTTCACCTTGTCCAAAATGCTGCAATCCTTCTGAGGTTCAGTATGAGAATGGTGCCCTGATATGGTCAAGGTGGAAAACTTTCACTGCTCACTTCACTTTCAGTAATAACTAGAAACTGTAGTGCTTGCAGCAGTGAGAAACATGAGATGGGTTAGAATCTCCTAACCGCAAGATCATAAGACGTAAAACAGATGTAAGATGTAGAATATTCAACTCATTGTGTCTGCTTTGCCATTCAATGAGATCATGGCTTGTCTGATAATCCTCAACTTCATTTTCCTGCTTTTTCCCATAATTCCTGATTCTTTTACTAATTAAAAATGAGATTTACTCTATCTGATGTAAACTCCAACCCAAATTGCACGTGTTAGAATAATTTACTTAGAACATAGATAGAACATCGAACAGTACAGCAGAGTACAGGCTCTTTGGGCCTCAATGTTGTGCCAACCTTTATCCTACTCTAAGATCAGGCTAACTTACGTACCCTTTATTGTATAAGAAGGCAGTTGACTTACTTAGCTAATAAAATACACACTGAAGGTAGGGGTAGAGGATGTGATGCAGGAATAAGGTGGCTCAAGGATGACGGATCTGCACCTTGTCCACTTAGATGGGATAACAAAGTGCCCAAATTTGAATGAATTTGGCCAATACCTGACTCTGCAGTTTAGAAGAATGGGAGGTGACCTCATTGAAACATTTGAGATTCTTAATTGGGATTGACAGCATAGACAGCATGAGATATTTTCCACTCATTGTTTCCAACACAGAGGCAGAATAGGCTGTCATTCATTCAGGATTGAGATGAGATGGAATCACTTGACTTGAAGCATTGTGAATTGTTGGAATTCTCTACTCCGAGTGTTGTGAATGTTGTATTGTGGGCTATATAAGGCTGGAATAGACAGATTTTTGAAGAATTGAGAGACAACGAAATGTGGAATTGGAGCCATCATGAGCCATGGTTATATTGAATGGAGGAGCAGGTTCACTGGATGACATGGTCTATTCTTTCCGCTGTTGCTTGACTTCTTGTGTTCCTGTCTTCATTTTCCTGTCATCTGTCCTTTATTCACTTTGTACTTCCATAACCATCACCTTAATGGCTAATATTCGGCAACTGTTCCTTCCTAGTACACTCAGCGATGGTTAGAATTTTTAAGGAAGGCCTACCATCTCACCAGTCCTGTCTCTAGATGTGTCAGAATGATGTGGATGCTGGGCAGAGGCAAGCCAGAAGCTTCAGTGGCTCAGTGGTTAGCACTGCTACCTCACAGCACCAGGGATCCAGGTTCAATTCCAGCATTGGGTGAATGTCTGTATGGGGTTCGCACATTCACTCTGTATCTGTGTGGGCTTCCTCTCACAGTCCAAAGATGTGCAGGTTAGGTGAGTTAGCCATGGGAGATAGAGGGTTGGAGGGTGAGTCTGGGTGGGATGCTCTTTGGAGAGTTGGTGTGGACTTGTTGGGTCGAATGGCTTGTTTTCACACTGTAGTGATTCTATGAAGCAGAAAGGGGTATGAATATGTATTCCTTCTCATCCAATTCCATGCCTACCAAAAATGACAGAAAGTTTTCTCATGCTACCCAACTTGGAGCAACATTTTTTTCCCCATTTCGCTTTTCCCTGTCGAAATTCGCTGATAATAGTAGGAAAATGACACATAAGGTGGATGGATGGTCCAATATCTCCCCTTTTGTATCATTAGAGCAAGATCTAAGTAATGGCTAAGCAAAAAACAAAAGTTGATTATTTTTAACTATGGAAGTCAATATCTGAACAAGTGCATGAGTCACAGGGCAAGTCAAGAGTAGCTTTATTTGTCATTCCTACCATACACGACTGATACAGTAAAAACAAGACAGCGTTCCTCCAGGACCAAGGTGTAACATGGACAACACAAATTACACTTGAGTACAGTCATGCACAGGGCAGCATAAAGTGCATAAGTGCAAAACATGCAAGACAGCACAGTAATTCTTGACAAGACAAGACAATAGGCACAGTGGTGGACAAATTACAGTGTACCAATGAATGATCATTAATCATTGTTTTAACAGCAATTTGAAAAGTTGTTCAAAGAATTGCAGATGGAATAGAGTGTGATCATACAGCGTTAAGGAGCCAGATGGCTTGGGGGAAGAAACTGTTGCATGAGGGGCTACCAGCGTAATCTTAACAAAAGAATAAACACTATATTAAATAAAAGAAGAATGGATTATGTCACACCAGACAAAAAAAGTCTTCAGAGAGGTTCTCTCCTCATACAAGTATAAAGTACGACTCAATCAGGAATGGTTTTAATCTTACATTGCATTGTATTAAATAGTGGCCTACAGTGAAGACAGATGTGTAACAAGAATCCTATTTTCTGACATGCTCTGCACAATCCAATTGTGATTAGTTACTGTGCCAAATGTTAGATTGGTGCAGGGACAGAGAAATGAGTTGCATCATCTTCTGAAAGTAAAACATTGACAAGGCTGGAGGGAAAGGATGGGGCAAGTTGGACTGGCAGGGGTTATTCTTGCGGGACACCAACATGGATATGAAGGACTAAATGGTCTCCTTCTGTACTGTGACCATTCTGTGTGGATGGCATTGGTGACAAGCTCAGCTATAGAGCGGCTGCTTAAGACATGAGGTCAACTTGGATTGAATCCAGAATGTGAAGGTTATTTGAGTCAAAGAGTCGGTTGACTAATGTGATAAAGTTATGCTGGCTCTCATTTTCATCAATGTAAAAAGCATATTTAATGTAACGTTGCAATGTATTTTGCTATGTTCTCCAATCTACATTTGATCAAGGTCATAAACAGGGATGGAGAGATGCAGCAGCATCACAATAAGGTGGAAGAGATATTTATTTCACTCTTTAAAAGGATGTGGGGCATCATTGGCTCAGCCAAATGTTTTGGCCATACTGTGTGTAGGTAGTAACGAGCTGGCTTCTTGAAACAAGAAGGTACACGCACACTGCTGTTAGGAAGGGATTGTCAGGATATTGGCCAAGTGACAGCAAAGGAGTGGTGATACAATTCCAAGTCAGGATGGGGAGATGGCTAAGTGGGGAATGTACAGCTGGGGAGACGTTAGCTGAGATCTCAACAAGGAATAGGAGGTGAAGCTGGATGACACCTGTTGAGAAAATGGGAACACCTCAATCTGAGGTAGGGGAAAGATTACGGATACAATCCCAGCATGGAAAGGATAATGGGAAGTAATTGTACAGCAGAGCTGTTAGGGCAAGAACTCTAATTAGAATTTGTATTAGCTTTATTGCCAACGGGGTGGATTACCAACATGGAAACTGAGACAGGGATGTATTACTGACAGGGAGAGGGAGAAAAGATGAGGCAAGATCTCAATGTAGAAGGGGAAGTTGGAAAGGAATCTCTCCAATGAAAGATAGAGTCAAAAAAGTGGAGTGCTGGAAAAGCACAGCCGCTCGGGCAGCATCTGAGAAGCAGGAGAGTCGAGCATAAACTCTTCCTCAGGAATCATCCAGCATCTGCAATACTCATTTTCTCCAAATGAGAGATAGATCAAGAAGTGGTAGACCAATGTGGAGCAAGTCAACACCAAGGAAGATGAGGTGGCATTGTGACAGGTTGTAACTGGGTTGAGAAGCAGATGGTCTGGTCTTGTCAAGGAAAAGCATATAGGAGAACAAACTACACCGTGTGAGAGAAACATGAACAAGAGGAGACCCCAAAGATCACAGAAACGGAGAAAGAAGCAGACCCTGACCAAATAGTGTTAGTGGGCGGAAACCAGAAATGCTGGAAATACTCTCTGCTAAGACCAAATTTGCAGAGGGAAGTGAACATTTCAAGGAATTAGAATCAGAAAGTAACAGAGATACAAATGTAAAGAGCAAATTCATTGTTCAAAAGTTATGGGAACAATGATTAAGATCCTAACTTATTGAGTCCTGTATTAAGAGTCTGGGCAGCTATGAAGTGTTTAATCAAAAAGATAAAGTGCAGTTCCTCAAGCTGATGCTGAGTGTGGGGATACTCAGTTTAAAACCAATAATGTTCGGCAGTGTGTGAGCTTCGGAAACTCTTGGGAATCAGGCTTTCAATCTCAGCTGAGTGATGACAAACAGATCACCTTCCTTGAGTCTTATAGAGAAAATTCCACATTCAGACTGAGCAAATGTCACTCATTAGGAATGACAGGAGTCACAGTCGCGTATATGGATTTAACAATGCAGTGACTTTGACATATGTCTGTACTTCACTCACCAAAGATAAAGCCCTGTCCTAACAGTTTTTGCTGATGACAGTTGTGTCACTGATGTCAGAGGGAGAGAGCCTTGAGCTAACCAGACAAGGAACAAAGGAAGCAGAATACAACCTGACAAAGTTAACAGCAGTCTCTCATTTCTTTCCTGTATTAATCTTGCTGATGTAGGCCACAGCAAAACATGAACTCTCAGGTAGTTTGCTTCAGATATTAGAACAAGTCATGGACATGTTCCTTCAGAGAGAACACACATCACTGTTACAAAATCGTTTTCAGTTATTCCTGAGACTAAGGCATCACTCTTCATGACAACATTCACTGTCCATCCTTAATTTCCCTGGAGAGGATGGTGGAGTCTGCCATCATCTTGAACGGCTGCAGTCCAGAGGGAGTGCTCAGTATTTTGACCCAGTGACAGTGAAGGAATGACTCAAGTCAGGTTGGCGAGTGGCATGAAGAGGAACCTGCAGGTAGTGTTGTTCCCATGTAGCAGGTTTGGAAGGGGGTATAGAGGGAGTCTGGGGAACTTAATGGTATGGACTGAAACCAGAATGCTGGGGGGCAGCGGGTTTTACCAAAGGGATGGGACAGCTCAATGTATGTGTGAGGAGAGAAAGACAATAGAGCATGGAAGAGAAAGGGGTAATGTGAGAGGGCAGCAGTTTCAAGTTGAAGAGGGGCCAGTGAACAATTAGATTTGACATGTTCACTCAATATACCTAGGATTAAAGGTAGGAGTAGGGGGTGGTCGTCAGCTAAGGACTTAGAGAGACAGTTTGGATGGCAATGTGAAATGACTGCTACCACAATGGGCAGGATAATTTTTTTTTGTTTTGTGAGGGAGGAGATCTCACTTGAGAAATGAAAAGCCGTTCATAAGTTGTCAGCATTATACGGACCCCCATACACTAAGGCTGATACATCCCTGGGAGCAATACATCCAGAATAAAGTAGCCCTTTTGTTTGGCTCTGAATCCACATTCATTCCCTCCACACAGTAGCAGCAGTCTGCACAACAATGGTTCTGAGAAAAGGCAGAAAGGAGATTTGAGGATTACTGATCTCGTTGAATGGGGGAGCAGTCAATCAAATGGCTTCTTTCTGCTCCGACATCTTATGGTCTTAAGTTGCATCACCACAGCTCACCAAATCTCCTAAGACAGCGCCTGCCAAACGCATGAGCACTTCTGTCGAGAGGAACAAGGGCAGCAGATACATGGGAATGTCATCCCTGACAAGTTCCCCTCCAAGCTACTCACCATCCTGACTTGGAAATATATTGTTGTTCCTTCACTGTCGCTGGGTCAAAATCTTGGAATTTCCCTCCCTCAGGGCATTGTGGGTCTACCCACAGCACATAGACTGCCGCGGTTTAGATTCCTCACAGTACGGAAACAGGCCCCTTCAGCCCAACAAGTCTACATCGACCCTCCAACGAGTAACCCACCCAGACCCATTCCCCTACAAATGCACCTAACACTGTGAACAATTTAGCATAGCCAATCCACCTAACCTGCACAACTTTGGATTGTGCGAGGAAACCCACGCAGACACGTGGAGAATGTGTAAACCCCACACAGACAATCGCAGGAGACAAACCCGGGACGCTGGTGCTGTGAGGCAGTAGTGCTAACGACTGAGCCACTGTGCCAGTTTAAGAAGACTGCTCACCACCACCTTCTGAAGGGCAACTCACTCTGTGAATACTACGCTGACATGTCAGACTGCACTCTGTGCCCAAATCTCTGGATAGTAGCTTCAATCCTCAACCATGGGATTGAGAGAATAGACCCGACATTATCCATGTGAATAGTCTCATACGTCACAAATGATAGTCATTCTGGCTTTAGATTATTGAGTGAGTGTCTCTTGGTGAGGGTCTGCGTGAGTATCTCTCGGTGAGAGGCTCTCTGAGTGATTCTCTCAGTGAAAGACTCTCTGAGTGAGTATCTTTCAGTGATTAGATTAGATTAGATTAGGTTACTTACAGTGTGGAAACAGGCCCTTCGGCCCAACAAGTCCACACCGACCCACCGAAGCGCAACCCACCCATACCGCTACATTTACCCCTTACCTAACACTACAGGCAATTTTTAGCATGGCCAATTCACCTGACCCGCACATCTTTGGACTGTGGGAGGAAACCGGAGCACCCGGAGGAAACCCACGCAGACACGGGGAGAACATGCAAACTCCACACAGTCTGTCGCCTGACTCGGGAATTGAACCCGGGTCTCAGGCGCTGTGAGGCAGCAGTGCTAACCACTGTGCCACCGTGCCGCCCACAAAGGGTCTTTCTGAGTGAGGGTCTTTCTGAGTGAGTATCTCTCAGTGAAAGACTCTTGGAGTGAGTATCTCTCAGTGTGGGGCTTTCTGAGCGAGTGTCTCTCGGTGAGGGGCTCTCTGAATGAGTATCTCTCAGTGAGGGTCTCTCTGAGTGAGTGTCTCTCAGTGTGGGGCTTTCTGAGTGATTCTCTCAGTGAAAGACTATCTGAGTGAGTATCTCTCAGTGAGGGGCTCTCTGAGTGAATATGTCTCGATGAGGGTCTCTCTGAGTATCTCTTGTTGAGGGACTTTCTGAGTGAGTATTTCTGAGTGAGGGGCACTCTGAGTGATTCTCTTAGTGAAAGACTCTCTGAGTGAGTATCTCTCAGTGAGGGTCTCTCTGAGTGAGTATCTCTCAGTGAGGGTCTCTCTGAGTGAGTATCTCTCAGTGTGTGACTCCCTGAGTGTGTATCTCTCAGTGTGGGACTCTCTGAGTGAGTATCCCTCAGTGTGGGGCTCTCTGAGTGAGTATCTCCCAGTGAGGGGCTCTCTGAATGAGTGTCTCTCAATGTGGGGCTCTCTGAATGAGTATCTTTCAGTGTGGGGCTCTCTGAATGAGTATCCCTCGATGAGGGTCTCTCTGAGTGAATATCTCTTGTTGAGGGGCCTTCTGAGTGAGTATTTCTGAGTGAGGGGCACTCTGAGTGATTCTCTTAGTGAAAGACTCTCTGAGTGAGTATCTCCCAGTGAGAGTCTCTCTGAGTGAGCATCTCTCAGTGAGGGGTCTCTGAGTGAGTACCTCTCGAATAGGGTCTCTGAGTGAGTATCTCCCAGTGAGGGGCTCTCTGAGTGATTCTCTCAGTGAAAGACTCTCTGAGTGAGTATCTCTCATTGACAGGATTCTCTGACTGACTGAGTCATTGGTGCAGCTTTTCTGTTGTCCTTGCCTGCTGTGCATTGTCTCCTTGTTTACCTACTACCTTCATAGCTCTCACTCTCTCAGGACTCATATGGTCACCTTTAGTGGGATGCTAGGTTCAGACATATCTTCCCTTACAAGCCACCCCCTTCATCATTTAACACACTGGTCAACCTCTCCTTCACTCCCAACATGTCCCCACACCTCCATGGCACCTTCCCATGTAATCGCAGATAACGTAAAGCCTACCTGTTTTCCTCCTCCCTCCTTCCGATCCCAGGCCCCAGATACACCTTCCAGATGAAGCAGTGATTTCCCTGCACTTGGTCAGAAGTCATACAACATTGGCTTTCAGAGCCAGGTGAAGTCACTCAATCTACTCTACTCCATTCGCTGCTCACAATGTGGTCCCCGTTACAGTTCAGGAGACGAAACATTGCTGAGTGACTGCTTTGCAAAACACCGATATAATATCTGCAAAAAATTCCCCCAAGTTCCCAGCTGCCTGCAATTTCAGCAGACCACGATGTTCCCTGGGCAACATTTCTGTCATAGGCATGCTGCAGTGCTCCAATGAAGCAAAGCATGAGCTCAGAGAACAATGTCTCATTTTCTGCTTGGGGACCCTACAGACTCTCCGACTCGATATTAATTCCAACAACTTTCAAGCCTAATTCCATCCTTCCATGCTTGTACACCTCCCCCCCCCCCCCCACCCAGCCCCTACCCCGCCCCCATCTCCCAGTATTCCTCTGACATGGGTTGCTTTTAACAGTCATCCATTCTCACCTACTCCTAAGTCTATTATCAAATTATATGGGTTGCTTTCAGTACAGTTCAGAGAAAGTGAGGGCTGCTGATGCTGGAGATCAGAGACCAGAGTGTGGTGCTAGAAAAGTACAGCAGGTCAGGCACATCTGAGGAGCAGGAGAATCGACATTTCTGGCATAAGGTCCTGAAATGTCGATTCTCCTGCTCCTTAGATGCTGCCTGACTGGCTGTGCTTTTCCAGCACTCCAGTCTCAACTTCAGTCCAGCTCATACATTCTCTCCTACTCTTTGCTTTTGTTATTGCTTAGTCAGCTCTTCTTTTGTTCTGGCCTGCTATCATTGATCTTCTTTTTATCTTTCCTTTTATAGAGTTGGCACGGTAGCTCAGTGGTTAGCACTGCTGCCTCACAGAGCCAGGGACCTGGGTTCGATTCCAGCCTCGGGTGACTGTGTGTGTGGAGTTTGCACATTCTCCCCGTGTCTGCGTGGGTTTCCCCCGGGTGCTCCGGTTTCCTCCCACAATCCTAAGATGTGCAGGTCAGATGAATTGGCCGTGCAGAATTGCTCATAGTGTTAGGTGCATTAGTCAGGGGTAAATGCTGGGGAATGGGTCTGGGTGGGTTACTCTTTGGAGTATCAGTGTGGACTTGTTGGGCTAAATGGCCTGTTTCCATACTGTAGGGAATCTAAAGAATCTACCCCTTTCTTAGATTAGATTAGATTACTTACAGTGTAGAAACAGGCCCTTCGGCCCAACAAGTCCACACCGACCTGTCGAAGCGCAACCCACCCATTCCCCTACATTTACCCCTTTACCTAACACTACGGGCAATTTAGCTTGGCCAATTCACGTGACCTGCACATCTTTGGACTGTGGGAGGAAACCACAGGAGATCTCTCTCTGGGCTTCATATCTACATGTCCACTCACATTTCACCTTCCCCCTCTCCCCCTAACTGTCTTAAGCATGAATACCACTTTTTCCTAGCTGCTCACATTTCTGATGAAGGGTCACTGGACTCAGCTTACTTCCCACAGATGCTGCTAGACCTGCTGACTTTCACCAGCAAATTCTAATTTTGTTTCAGATCTCCAGCATCCACAGTTCTTTGCTTCATCTATTTGTGAAGGACTCTGAATGAGTAGTTATCAGTGAGGGATTCCCTGGCTCAGTATCTTTCAGTGAGGGAGTCTCTGAGAGAGTGTCTGCAATAGTGACTCACAAGTTGTTACATTTAAGAGACATAACTTCTGAAAATATTATCACGCCAACATAAATTGAAAATTCCAGTGTAACTGTCTCAGGAACTGTGTTTATTCTGTTCACTTTATTAGATTCAGTGTTCACTCAGTTGCCAGCCACTGATGTCAGGTTTGCGTTCCAGTTAAATACATAATTGTAGAAAGCATGTGTGGTTCAGTGAGTTGAAATATTGTACTCCCAGCTGCAGAATGGCTTAACAAGAAACCTGTCAATTCAGGAACTTTGTATCCCTGTACTTCTCTCATGAAAATTGCTGATTAGTGAATCCTCTAGTGGGTTTAGCATTACAATCGATGTGCTGAACACAATTGTATGCAAATTCTTTACGTGTTTTAATTCAAGATATCCTGATTTGGGATTTTTGGATTTGTTTTACCTGAAGGATTGAGGTCAGCATTGTTTAGCTGCTCACCAGTTCACACCAAAGACAAGAGATATTAGAGTATGGATAACCTTTTTTATTCATTCATGGGATGAGAGCATTACTGATTCGATCAGCATTCATTGCTCATCCCTAATTGCCCAGAGGGCAGTTAAAAGTCAACCACATTGCTGTGGTCTGGAGTCACATGTAGCCAGACCAGGTAATGATGACAGTTTCCTTCCCTAATGGACTATGCCATCACTTCCCCCACTTGGAAGATTGGATATTGGGAGATCTCTGAGATGGCAGATACCAGAGATGAAGGTTATTGGTGTTTCTGATGATGGGAGAATCCGGTGATGGGAGAATCCAGTGACAGGAGATTCCAGTGACAGAAGATTCAGACGGGAAGAAATATTGATTGAGGGAAATGTTATTCTGGCCACTGGAAGATAATTGTGAAAGGTCAACAATATGAATAATATAGACTCTTTACCTTGCAGGAGAATGAAAACAGGATTCAGCTGATCAAATCTATTTCACCATTCAGTCAGATAATTGCTGATCTGTCCTTCACTTTCATTTACCAGCTATAGCTCTATACCCCTTGATACACTTACTTTACAAAGCTCGATTGATCTCAGTTAAATGTATGACACAACTCACAGGCAGAAGAGGTTAGAAGGCACATGTTAAATTGCAAAGGTTAAAATTATGTTCTAATGTAATACTTTCCTTAACAGCTTGTCCACCCCCCCAATTACACTGCTATTATATACCTTGCCTAATGTATTATCAAATATTTTGTAACAGAATCCACAAGAGATGCATTAAAATGTTAGATTAACAGCTCCGATCCTATCCACCACTAAAAATACTTGACTCCATGTGAGAGATTAAACTAAAAATCAAAATCAAAACACCAAAATCAGACATTAGTGATTCTTGTGACAGAAGATATTGCAATTGTTAAAGGAAAATGTTCTCCCAACATATAGCAACTTATGTGACTGGGAATGGAGGAGAGTAAAGTGCCACACCTCTGTGGAATGACCCCTTTTTCTGGCGGTCGCACATTTTGTTTCCAAAACCCTTCTTTATTTCCAGTATTGTTCCATCCGGAAGATCCTGACTTCTAGACTCACGGTTCTATAGAAAGGGCTATTCTTGTCAATCTTATTGAAAGAGGGTTTCTCCTTCATGTGTGTGCTTAGAGAAAGGTAGTTTAGGCATCTTGTCATCAGAAGTAAGTGCCATCCCGACACTGTTGAATTACTTTCGTTATGGACCAGACCCCCTCAAAACATTTCAAGAAGGCCGCCCAGATCAAAACATTTCTAGTTGTTTTAAGCAGGTGCAAAGTGGATTTTCCAGGAGTGATGCAGCTGGTCAAACCACTCCATTTTAAACAGAACAGAATCTATTTACATGGCACAAAAGACAGCAGAATATAGAATAATATAACCCATCTGCAAACCCAATTGACTCTGTTGCAACTTAATGATGATGTTCCACTTTCCTGCAACATCCCATAAACACCCTCTTCGCAGAAAAGCTAAAATCAAACAAAGGCTCTTACAGGAGAGATGTCAGAGACAGGGAGTCCCAGTATTGAGCTGTTTCTTTGACCAGCAGTCTCAAACAGATTGCTTTCTAAAATCCTGAGCTGGGAAAACTAGCCACTCCCCTTTCATTGCACAAATGTTTCAAAAAAAACTTCAAAGCCCTTCCAAGTAGAAATTTCCAGACATATCAGAATCTCTGCCTTTACAATTCCTCTGGGGGAAAAAAAACAAGGATGAAATAACCTTGAAAAAGGGGCAGCATCAGCACACTCTGTGTTTGATAACAGGGGCTTGTCTGTCTACTATTGATGCTCTCTCTGCCCAAGTAGTTAAGCCTGAGAGTGGACTCAGAGAAAAGTAAACAAACTGCAGTAAAAACAGGATGAAGTAGACATGTTAAAGCTGAGTTAATAAAACCTGTTTCACACAGAGAAATTTGTCAGATCTCTGCCCAGCTCTGAGATATAAAATACGGAACAGTCCAATTGCCATTTATGTAGTGCACAGAGCAGCTTTCATCAATTGATTTCATTTATTGTTGTCACGTGTACCGAGATACAGTGAAAAGTGTTGTTTTGTATGCTGTACAGGCAGATCATACTGTACAAGGTGCAGCAGGGTAGCAGAACAGCGTTTGATATTCAGCGTTACACCAGCAGAGAAGATGCAGAGAGATAGATCAGAATTAGCATTTGAGAAGTCTGTTCAAGTCTGATTACAGTGGGGAAGCTATTCGTGAATCTACTGCTATATGTATTCAAACTTTTATAACTTCTGCCCGACGGAAGAGGATGGAACAGAGTCTAACTAGATTTGGAGGGGTTTTTGATTATATCGGTTGCTTTCATGAGGCAGTGGGAAGTATAGATGGAGTGAATAAGTGGAAGGATGGTTTGCATGATGGACTGAGCTGTGTTCGCGACTCTCTGTAGTTTCCTGTGGTCTAGGGAAGAGTAGTTGCCAAACCACACTGAGATGCATCTGGATAGGATGCTTTCTCTGGTTGGCAAGAGTCCTTCTGGCCATGCCAAATTTCCTTAGCCTCTTGAGGAAGTAGAGACGCTGTTGCACTTTCTTGACTGTAGCGTTGATTTGGGTGGATCAGAACAGATTGTTGGTGATCATCAATGGAGATCACTGAAAAATGATCAAGATCAGGAACCCTGATTTAGTTTGCACCACCATGTCATAGTCAACAAAATCAATTCTCTTGACCTTACTGCCTGGCAAAAAGCAGCACACAGCAATAAGCTGACTAAGCAGCTTTTCAATCTGTTTTGTTTTACTTAGTGCCTTTGTAAGTCAGAGGTTAAGAATACTGCAGCAATGTTCACCTACTGGCACCCCATACCTCATCCACCATCTACAAGGCGCAAGTCTGGAGTGTGATGGAATACTCCCCATTCGCCTGGATGGGTGCAGCTTCAACAACACTCAAGAAGCTCGACACTATCCAAGACAAAGCAGCCCATTTGATTGATACCATACCAACGAGCATTTACTCCCTCCACCACCGATGCCCAGTGGCTGCAATGTGCACTATCTACAAGATGGATTGAGGAAATTCACCAGTGAAACTTAGGCAGGTTCAAGAAGGCAGCTCCCTCCCATATTGTCAAGGGCAATAAATGCTGACCCTGCCATTGATTCTCACAGAACATGACTGAAATAAAGGGTAGAGTTATTAGAGGTAGCTGTCGAGAGTGTGGTGCTGAAAGGCTTTTGCCCTGATGAAGGGCTTTTGCCCGAAGTGTCGATTTTCCTGCTCCTCGGATGCTGCTTGACCTGCTGTGCTTTTTCAGCACCATACTCTCGACTCTAATCTCCAGCATCTGCAGTCCTCATTTTCGCCTATTAGAGGTAGCTGACTCGTCTTGAGATAATGCCGCTTAATACTTTTAATGCATGTGTATAAAATTAAAGTTTTCTGCCATATATATTCATTTAAAATTCAAGTTCTTAAGACCGATTTTTTTACATAAAAAGTAGGAGATTACATTGACAAGGCAGTGCGGAGGTACTGAAATCAGTCTTTGGAACTGCTCCTATTGGGGCAGACACTGGTCGCTGTCCATGGTACTGAATTCAGCAGGGAGTGGCTGTCCTGGATTAGTGGTGCTGGAAGAGCACAACAGTTCAGTGGTTGTCCCTCAATCAAGTTAAAAATCACACAACACCAGTTTTTGTCCAACACTTTGACTTGGAAGCACTAGCTTTCGGCCACTGCACCTTCATCAGGCAATTGTTCTCAATCAAGTGGCTTTTGTAACTATTAGGGCCAAGTGTCAGAATCAATTTATACATGAGATTAATGTTGGCAGATTTACAACAAAGCCATAATTGATCAGTAAATTCAGAGGGATTTATTGAGTGTCTAACGGTGAGTATCTCTTAGTGAAGGATTCTCGAGGTATCAATCAGTGAAGGATTTGTGGAAGATATGGAAGTTATTGAGGTAGTAAATAGTATTGAGGATAGCCTTAGCTTGCAGGAGGTTATAGACAGACTGATCAGTAAAAATGGAATTCGAGGTAAGTGTGAGGTGATGCAGATCAAACAAGCCAAGGGAACATTTGATGAATGCTAGGATCAAGGGAAGTACTAATGATTAGAGGGACACTGGTGTGTCCCTTGATGTAGCAGGACAGGTGAATGAAGCAATTCAGAAGGCATAAGGGGTACTTCCCTTAATAAGCCAAGACAAAGAGTTTATGCTGGAACTGTATAAAACTTGAATAGGCTGCAACTAGAATACTGTGTGCACATCTGGAATCCTCATTATCGGAGGAATGTGATTGCACTGGAGAGAGTTCAGAGGAAATTTACCAGGAAATTGCCTAGGCTGGAGAGTTTTAGTTTAGGAGAGAGATTGGAGTTGTTTTCCTTGGAGTAGAGGTGATTGGTGAGGGCCATGATTGAAATGTATAAAATAATGAGGGATATTGACAGTGTAGACAGGAAGGAATCTTTGATGTTGGAATCAATATCCAGAGGACATAGATTTAAGGCAAGGGCAGAAGACTTAGAGGAGATGTGCAGAAATGTTTCCACTCTGAGAGCATTGGGAATCTGGAATCACTGCCAGTAAGGGTGGTAAAAGCAGAAACCTTCATAATATTAAAGAATAAGTTGATGTATGTTTATGATGCCATGGGCCAAGTGCTGGAAAATGGCATTAGAATTGTTTGATAGTCTTCTTAGATGACTGATGCAGATTTAAATGGCCGAAGGACCTTTCTCAGCACTACATGTCTCTGTAGCCTCCACACCTGGGAACAGCAGTGAAAGATGCTGTTCAGCTAATCATGTCACATCACCTGTTTATTTGTACAATCCAAAACTAACCCTGTGGTTTGCTTTAACTGTTGCACTGGCCTATGTCCTAGCAGTTTCCAGTAATAATGCACTGCATTCTTCAAACAATCCTCTCCCTCTCTTGTCTCATGGTAACCTTAGGCAACAGCAATTTGTCACTGACTCCACAATGTATACAAGTCAGATGTTCCCTGTTCACTTCATTGAATACCTTCAAAACTCCATCATCATAGTTATGGTTTCCCATTATGGGCTTTTATCAAGTAAATTCTTCTATACACTCTCCATATTTAGGCTTCAGTCACTTTAGTTACTATCGTCAGGATATAGTGCATCTGTGCCAGCAAGTGGAACATGAAATAACATAGCTGTCCATTATTACCTGGTCCTGTATCAATTAACTACTTAAAAGGCAAAAGGAGTAACTTTGTAAACAGGACAAATTCATCCAGTTTTCCAAGAGCCAAAGGAGTGGTGGATGGAGTTGAATTTAGATAAACATGATGTGCTGCATTTTGGAAATGCAAATCAAGGTTATAAACTTAATGGTAAGGTCCTAGGGAGTGTTGCTGAATAAAAAGACCTTGGAGTGCAGGTTCATAGTTTCTTGAAAGTAGAGTCTCAGGTAGATAGGTTAGAGAAGAAGGCGTTTAGTATGCTTTCCTTTATTGGTCAGACCATTGAGTACAGGAGCAGGGAAGTGACATTACGGCTGTACAGGACCATGGTTAGGTAACTTGTGGAATATTGTGTGCAATTCTTGTCTCTCTTCTATAAGAAGGATGTTGTGAAAGTTGAAAGGGTCAGAAAAGAATGTTGCCAGCATTGGAGATTTTAGGGAGGGGCTGAATAGGCTAGGTCTGTTTTCCCTGGAGCATCAAAGGCTGAGGGATGATTTTATAGAGGTTAACAAAATCAGGAGGGGCATGGATAGGGTAAACAGACAAAGTCTTTTCCCTGGGTTGGGGGAGTCCAGAACTAGAGGCCATAAGTTTAAGGTGAAAGGGGCAAGATTTAAAAGGGACTTAAGGGGTAACTTTTTCACACAAAGGATGGTGCATGTATGAACAAAGAACAAAGAAAATTTACAGCCCAGAAACAGGCCCTTTGGCCTTCAGGCCTGAGCCGATCCAAATGTACTGTCTAAACCTGTCGATCAATTCCTAAGCATCTGTATCCCTCTGCTCCCTGCCTACTCATACAACTGTCCTGATGGATCTTAAATGAATCTACCGTGCCTGCCTCTACCACCTCTGCTGGCAACACGTTTCAAACCCCCACCACCCTCTGTGTGAAGTACTTGCCACCTGTATCCCCCTTAAGCTTTCCACCTCTCACCTTGAAAGTGTGATCTCTCGTTATTGAATCCTTCACCCTGGGAAAAAGCTTGTCTCTCTCCACCCTGTCTACACCCTTCATGATTTTGTGAACCTCAATCAGGTCCCCCCTCAATCTCCTTTTTTCCACTGAAAATAAATCTAACCTACTCAACCTCTCTTCATAGCTAGACCTTCCATACCAGGCAACATCCTCGTAAACCTTCTCTGCACCCTCTCCAAAGCATCCACATCCTTTTGATAATGTGGCACCCAGAACTGTACACACAATGAGCTGCCAGAGGAAGTGGTGGAGGCTGGTACAATTACAGCATTTAAATGACATCTGGATGAGTACATGAATGGGAAGAGTTTGGAGGGAAATGGGCCAAGTGCTGGCAAATGGGACTGGATTAATTTAGGATATCTGGTCGGTATGGACAGGTTGGAGCATACCTCTACATCCTTGGGATAATTTGGAGGCCTACAGAAAACTCCCAACAGGGTGACCTCTCCTTTCCTGTTTCCGTGCTGTGCATCTCTGTGACTCTCTGACTGTATGTATTAATCGCATTAACTGGTATGCACTGAGCCAAGAAGCATGTTTAAACAGCAAAGTGATCCAATACATCAAGGGACAGACGATATGTAAAAAATATTTAATTTATTTTTAATTCAATTTGATAAAGGACAGTCAAAGAATTACTAAAAGACAAAGGGAACAGTCTTGTACTTGACAATGAAGGAATGACAGAGATGCCATTTTCAAGGGAACAAATAGAACATAGAGTGTTACAGCGCAGTACAGGCCCTTCGGCCCTCAATGTTATGCTGACCTGCAAACTTAATCTGATGCCCATCTAACCTACACTGTTCCATTATTATCCATATGCGTGTCCAATGCCCATTTAAATGCCCTTTACGTTTGCGAGTTTACCACAGTTGCAGGCAGGCCATTCCACGCCCTTACTACTCTCTGAGTAAAGAAAATACCCCTGACATCTGCCCTATATCTATCACCCTTCAACTTAAAGCTGTGTCCCCTCATGTTAGCCTTCACCATCTGAGGAAATAAGCTCTCCCTGTCCACCCTATCTAACCCTCTGATTATCTTGTATGTCTCAATTAAGTCACCTTTCAACCTTCTTCTCTCCAACACGAACAACCTCAAGGCTCTCAGCCTTTCCTTGTAAGAGCTTCCTTCCATACCAGCCAACATCCTAGTAAATCTCCTCTGAACCCTCTCCAAAGCTTCCACATCCTTCCCATATTGCACTGACCAGAATTGTACGCAGTACTCCAGGTGCGGCCTTACCAGTGTTTTATGCAGCTGAAGCATGACCTTGTGGCTCTGAAACTCAATCCCCCAATCAATAAATGCCAACATATCGTATGCCTTCTTAACAACCCTATCAATCTGGGTGGCAACTTTCAGGGATTTATGCACCTGGACACTGAGGTCTCTCTGTTCATCTACACTGCCAAGATTTTTACCATTTGTTCTCTGCATTCCTGTTATTTCTTCCGATGTGAACTACCTCACACCTTTCCGGATTAAACTCCATTTGCTACTTCTCAGCCCAGCTCTGCATCTCATCTATATCTCTCTATAACGCACAACATCCTTTGGGACTATCCACAACTCTGCCTACCTTAGTGTCATCTGCAAATTTATTAACCCTTCCTTCTACGCCCACGTCCAGATCATTTATAAAAATGACAAGCAGCAGTGGCCCCAAAACAGATCTCTGCGGCACACCACTGGTAACTGAGCTCCAGGATGAACATTTCCCATCAACCATCACCCTCTGTCTTCCTTTAGCTAGTCAATTTCTGATCCAAGCCACTAAATCACCTTCAATCCCGAAACTCCTTATTTTGTGCAATAGCCAACCATGTGGAACCTTATTAAACGCCTTACTGAAGTCCAAATACACCACATCAACTCCCCTACTTTCATCCATCTGTTTTGTCACCTTCTCGAAGAACTAAATAAAGCTAGTGAGGCACCACCTACCCTTCAGAAAACTGTGTTGACTATCCCTAATCAAATTATTCCTTTCCAGATTATTATAAATCCTATCGCTTATAACCCTTTCCAACACCTTACCCACAACTGAAGTAAGGCTCACTGGCCTATAATTACCAGGGTTTTTCAGACTCCCTTTCTTAAACAAGGGAACAACATTTGCTATCCTCCAGTCTCTGCCACCACTACTGTCAACAATGACGGCATAAAGATCGAAGCTAAAGGCTCTGCAATTTCCTCCCTGGCTTCTCAAAGAATCCGAGGATAAATCCCTTCTGGCTTTGGCACCTTATCTATTTTCAGATCTTCCAAAAGTAGCTAAAACCCCCTCTTTGTCAACTTCAATCCCATCTCATCTTGTAGCCTATATCTCCATATTCTCACTAACACTGCCCTTTTCCAATGTGAATACTGACAAAAAGTATTCATTAAGCACTTCCCCATGCCCTCAGATTCCATACACAACTTCACACTACGATCTTTGCTTTGCCCTAATCTTACTCACGTCATTCTTTTATTCCTGATATGCCTATAGAAGGCCTGAGGGTTTTCCTTGATCCTATCTGCCAACAACTTCTCATGTCCCCTCCTGTCCCCTCTTCTTAGCCCTCTCTTCAGATCTTTTCTGGCTAACTTATAATCTCAAGCCCCCTAACTGAGCCTTCACGCCTCGTCCTTAAATAAGCCTTCCTCTTCCTCTTGACAAGAGCTTCAACTTCTCTCCATAACTACCTCCCTGCCTGACAGGTACATACTTATCAAGGATCTGCAGTAGCTTTTACTTGAATTAGCTATACTTTTCAAGAGTATCCATCTCCTGCAGTTTCCATCTCCAACCAATGCCTCCTAAATCTTGCCTAATCGCATCAGTTACGCCTCTGATCAGTTCCCGCAGTTACACCTCTTTCCCTGTGGTATATACGTATCCCTCCCCATTGCTACTGTAAACATAACTAAAACTGATCCATCTAAACTATTCAAATTATTGTATTCCATTCAATACTGGGGAAGTTAAAGTCCCCCATAACAACTACCCTGCTACTCTCGCACCCATTGAGAATCATCTTTGCTATCCTTTCCTCTACATCCCTGGGACAATTCGGAGGCCTGCGGAAAACTCCCAACAGGGTGACCTCTCCTTTCCTGTTTCTAACCTCAGCCCAAACTACCTCAGTGGATGAGACCCCTCAAACGTTACCTCAGCTGCTGTAATACTACCCTCGATTAACAATGCCACACCCCCACCTCTTTTACCATCTTCTCTGTTCTTGCTGAAACATCCAAATCCTGGAATCTGCAACAACCATTCCTGTCCTTCCTCGAGGCATGTCTCTGAAATGGCCACAACATCAAAAATCCCAGGTATCAACCCATGTTGCAAATTCACCCACCTTATTCCGTATTCTCCTAGCACTTAAGTACACACATTTCAAACCAATATCCTGATTTCCGGTGCCCTCTCGCGCTCGTAAACCTATCCTTGATCTCACTACCCTCAACCTCCTGCACACTGGAACTACAATTCATCCTCTCATCCCCCTGAAACATTAGTTTAAACCCTCAGCACCAAAAAGCATTAGCAAATTTCCCCCTCAGGATATTGGTACCCCTCTGGTTCAGGGAAGACCATCCTGTTTGTAGAGGTCCCACCTACCCCAGTAAGAACTCCAATAATCCAAGAATCCAAAACCCTGCCTCCTGCACCATCCATGCAGCTACATGTTCAGCTCTGCTCTCTCCCTGTTCCTTGCTTCACTAGCATGTAGCACGGGCAACAAACCAGAGATAACGACTCTGTATGTTCTAGCTCTAACCTTCCACCCAAGCTCCTCCACCCGAAGCTCCCTGAATTTTTGCCTTAGATCCCTACGTTTCTTCCTACCTATGTCATCAGTGCCTATGTGGACCACAGCTTGGGGCTGCTCCCCCTCCTCCTCAAGGATCCCTAAAACACGATCAGAGAGAACACGAACCCTGGCACCTGGGAGGCAACCAACCAATCATGAGTCTCTCGTTCCCACAGAACCTTCCATCTGTCCCCCTAACTATGGAGTCCCCAGTGACTAAAGCTCTGCTCCTCTTCCCCCTTCCCCTCTGAGCAACAGGGACAGACTCTGTGCCAGAGACCTGTGCCCCATTGCTTAATTGATGTGGACAGATCGCCAAGGAAGCCCAGGTTACAATGGATGAAAGCACTCAATCTGAAATTCCAGATGACAACGTGCATTTGTGATGCACTAATAAATTCCTTTCCAACACAGAGCTGACCAGAATTCTCCCCCACTTTGACCATTTGCTCACTGGCACGTGTTAGAAGAACCTGCAGGTTCACAATCAACTTATTTGGCAATGTTTTAACACTTGTCCAAAACCAGGATTTGACGGTCTTGAACCCACAGTTTCTAGCTCAGTGTAAGAGATGCTCCACAAGCTTGTCCAGATGGAAGAGTTACAAAGAAAAAGATGTCCACTGGTTGGGAATTCCAGGACGAGGGAATATGAGAGTCTACTTTCAGGAGTGAAATTAGTAAAAAGGAGGTGTTAATATTTGGGGTTATTTTCCACAAATATTCACTCAAATGGGGAAGAGAAGCAGAGCTTTAGTCAGTAAGGAATCCATAGTTAGGGGGACAGATCGGAGGTTCTGTGGAAACGGGAGAGACTCACGGTTGGTGTGTTGCCTCCCAGGTGCCAGAGTTCATGCTGTCTCTGATCGTGTTTTCGGGATTCTTGAGAGGGAGGGGGAAGGAGGGGAAGAATATGGTCTGGCCTACATGTGACTCCAGACCACAGCAATGGAGTTTACTCTCAACTTCCCTTTGGACAATTAGCAATGGACTATAAGTGCTGGCCCAGCATTCATCCTATGAATGAATAATAAAAAGCCATTGATACCAGATCAATGATTGATATAACACCAAGATTGATAAGACTTTCACTAAACAGCTATATTGTATGGTATGGGGAAAAGATGGCCATGTATATATGAGGTGAGCCATGAAAAGCCTTGAAGAGCAACATAGCAAACTTTTATTCTGAGGTTCCCCTGCTTAATAAATATTTTATCTTGGTTTTTACAGTCTAACTTGAAAGTAAGATTGTTGAGACATTTGAAGATAATGTGTAAGAGCCATGGCCACAGGAAAATATTCAGAAGCAAATAATTTTTAAAAGTAGAAAGATTGTCACAGAATATAAAAGGAACACAGGAGCACTATACCAAGTGAATGCTGGATTTGTAAAGTGCCTGACAAGCTTACTTTCATTTTGTTTTGATGAAATGTAGAAATAGACAGAACTTGATGGATGGTGCTGGTGAAAAACTAAGGATTGTGGTATTTAAATGGAATGCCAAAGTTGACTATGCGTTAAAAAAATTGACAGTAAACAGAATCCTTGACGGAATGTTATATTCACCATTCATGCCAATAATTTGAACACTGGTGCCGATCATGTGATACTGTTCCCTCCAAAGGTGGAGCCATGTCAGGTCTGATCAATATAGAGCCTGGTGTGATATGTGACAGAATCAGGTGACAATGGAGCCTCAAGGTCGAGTTCACCCCACTCCATTGTTTTTCAAAAATGGACTGGCAGCCTTCTCTCTCGACAATGGTGAGATGCCAGTCAATGGGCATTATCGTTGTTAAACATCTTGCTAATGGCCTAATGTGTCTTGGTAATGTTCAGCCTCCCATCTTACCAAACAAGTCAGGCATCAAAAAAACCCAACAAGAAACCCTGAGTGAGCGCTTGAAAGAGTCAACTTGGTGCTTGTTCCAAATGATCTCCATTTTGGAAATCAGGCACCAATAACTTGGGCACACTCCATGGGCAAACACATCCAACATATACAGACCTTTATGCCCAATATATGCCAATTAATCTACAGGATGTTTATGCCCTTCAATGGTGTTTTGTGAGCTGTTCTAGTAACTCTCATCGCAAGGACATTGTGCGTTCAGTGACACGAACTCAGCTCATGGACTGTACCAGACTGCATCTCTGGGCTGTTTACTTGTGGTCACAGTGCTCGCTCTCACTGAGCTGACTGGATGCTAAATTGAGGGAAACCACTGGGTAGAAGTTTGGGTTGAGGGGACTGTGGCATCTTATGGACCCAGATGTGGAAAAAAATGGCGTGTGTGATCAGTGAATTCCACATTGGGATGTGAAATTTCCCAAGAATGGATTGAGATGCAGGCACAAAGGTACATTTCTATCATACTGAGCATTAATCCAGCCCAGGGTTGGTGTTGTGTGGGGCCATGCCTACTCATTAATAGGAAACATTTTCAATCAATGTCTTATCTTTCTAAGAAAGGCCTGGGAGTGTGAGAATCTCACAGCATCCAGTTCACGAGTGTTTTAAGATGATGTCGGCTTTGCACAGTGTGGGTAGGGTTGGTGGTTTAATTCAGCAGGACAGTGGAAGGAAGCTGGAGGATGGGCATTCAAGAATGGACTATAGTCACTGGCAAGGGTGCGATAGTGATGGGAGACACAGTGGGGGGGGGGGGGGGGGGGGGGGGGTTGAGCACCCAGATTCATTGAGGGCAAAGACTGGAGGAGGAAGGGATTGAAGTGGGAGGGATCTGGCATCCTGTGTCTGGTTGGGGGTGGGCTGATGGGGTTCAAGGTGACAGGGTTATTGATTCCAGTGATGTTGATGTTGTGAAAATCTGGGCTTGTTCTATGGCTAACGTTGGGGATGGCAGGACCTTACTCTGAGGTGAAACTGAATTCACAGGAGTTCAGAAGGCGATCAGATTAAAACATATACAATCCAAACAGTGCCAGACAGACCAGATGCAGGCAGAATATTTTCACTGGTTGGGGAGTTTAGAACCATGGGGCACAGCCTCAGGATTGGGTGTAGGTCATTTGTGAATGAAACATTTCTTCACTCTAAGGGGAGCGAAGCTTTGGAATTGTCTAACACAGCAGGAGACCAAGTCAAGAATGAGATTCAAGAAAGAAATCAATATACTTCTTAAATTTTAAAGGCTTGAGGGGTGTGGAGAGAATGTGGGAATATGTAACCGAGATGGAGGATCAGCCATGATCATATTGAATAGTAGACCAGGTTGGAAGGGCTGAATAGCCTACTCCTGCTCTGATTTATTATGCTTCTGTATCTATAATGGCGGGAATTCTGGGAATTCTATGCTGCCCTGGCTGTAAATACTCATTATGCCATTCAAAGGAAAAAATGTTTGAAACATAAGATTATTTAGGAATGGGACGAGGGTGGATATGGTCAAGGGCTAACAGCCACAGTAGCACAGTGCACTCTTGTATCTACCTCCAAACCAACTCAATCATTTAAAGGGTCAGTCTTTCCCCATCTCCTGTGATTATATTTTGTACAGTCAAAGATTCAGCTTTGTCAATAAATCCTAATCTGGAGCAGAACTATCTTCACGGTAGGAAGTGGGAGGCAGTGGTCTTGTAACTATGTACTTAAGATTGCTAATTTCCTGAACTGTACATAAAACTCATGGTTCAGCAACTGGATTCAATTAATTCCTTATAAACAGCTGCTGTTCAATCAAGCAATCCCAAATGGATTCCTTTTGTCTGGTTTCGGGTAGTTAAAGTAATTTGTCTAGTGGTTCGCAATCTGGAGACAGAACAGAGGAACAGGAGTAGGCTATTCAGCCCATTCAGCCTGCCCTATCATTCAATGCCTTATGCTCACCTGATCCCCATAACCCTTTTTTACCCCAGATCATTATTAATCAATCAAAATCTAAACATACTGAAAAGACTGAGCTTCCATAGTTGTCTGTGGTACAGAACTACAAAGGTTCACAATTCTTTAAGTAAAACTAAGGGCTTATGCCCGAAACGTCGACTCACCCACTCCTTGGATGCTGCCTGACCTGCTGTGCTTTTTCAGCACCACAATATCCACTCTGATCACCAGCATCTGCAGTTCCTCACTTTCTCCTTTTAAACTGTGCACCCTGGTTGTAGGCTCCCCAACCAGGAATACAATGTCTTGCCTCTCCATTTAATTGTTTGGTAGGTTTTAATGAGATAATCTCACATCCTTTGAGAATTTAGAGATTACAGGCTCAGTTTGCCTGATCTCTCTGCATAGGAAAGGCCCACTATCCTGGGATCAAGTCTAGTGAACCTTTGCAACACCACCTTCATGGCAATTATATATTTCTTCAGATAAGGAGATCAAAACTGCACACAGTTCTCTTGATGTGGTCTAACCTAGCTCTTACACAACTGCTTTCCTTTATTGGTCAGAGCATTGACTATAGGAGTTGGGAGATCATGTTGTGGCTGTACAGGACATTGGTTAGGCCACTGTTGGAATATTGTGTGCAATTCTGGTCTCCTTCCTATCGCAAGGATGCTATGAAATTTGCAAGGGTTCAGAAATGATTTATAAGGATTTGAGCTATAGGGAGAGGCTGAACAGATTGGGCCTGTTTTCTCTGCAGCGTCACCGGCTGAGGGGTGACCTTACAGAGGTTTACAAAATCATGAGGGGCATGGATAACAAAAAACAAAGAAAATGTATAGCCCAGGCACAGGCCCTCGGCCCTCCAAGCCTGAGCCAATCAAAATGTACTGACTAGGGTACTGGCTAGGGTAAATAGACAAGGCCTTTTCCTTGGGGTGGAGGAATCCAGAACTAGAGGGCATAAGTTTAGTGTGAGAGGGCAAAGATATAAAAGGGACCTAAGGGGCAACTTTTTCACACAGAGGGTGGTGCATTTATGAAATGAGCTACCAGCGGAAGTGGTTAAGGCTGGTACAATTAAAAAATCTGGAGGGTATATAAATAGGAAGCGTTTAGATTAGATTAGATTAGATTACTTACAGTGTGGAAACAGGCCCTTCGGCCCAACAAGTCCACACCAACCCGCCGAAGCGCAACCCACCCATACCCCTACATTTACCCCTTACCTAACACTACGGACAATTTAGCATGGCCAATTCACCTGACCCGCACATCTTTGTGACTGTGGGAGGAAACCGGAGCACCCGGAGGAAACCCACGCAGACACGGGGAGAACGTGCAAACTCCACACAGTCAGTCGCCTGAGTCGGGAATTGAACCCGGGTCTCAGGCTAGAGGGATATGGGCCAAGTGCTGGCAAATGGGACTAGATTAGGTTAGGATATCTAGTCAGCATGGGCGAGTTGGACTGAGGGGTCTGTTTCCATGCTGTACAGTACATCTCTATGATTCTATGACTCTAAATGAAGCAAGACTTCATTGCTCTATGCATGTGTTAATGTTCAGAATTCTCATCCCCAGAGAATTAAAGCTGGACCTTTGTCCATATGAAGGATGTGACAGACAGAGTTTTGACCATCAAAGGACACATGGATTATAGGGGAGCAACCAGTAAAGTTGAGGCTAGATCAAATTAGTCTTCATCATTTCTATGCATATCTCTTTGTTGACTCTTAATTTTCGCTTAGCCATCTTATTCACTACCTATCTTTGCAGCATTATTAAAATGAGCCACCATATATTCAGTCCCTGCTTACAAATCATTAAATTGTAAATGGTTGAATCCCTGGCACTGAATCCTGCAGCATTCCACTAATTACAGTTTGCCAACCCCAAAAATGTTCCATTTCTTCATGCCGCATGTTTCCCATTGGCTAACTAATCCTTTTTCCAGGCTACGAACATCATGAGCTCTTACTTTGTGACAGAACATGTGATATGGTTGTTTATCGAATGACTTTTGGAAGTTCAGTTGTACCACATCTTCAGATTCCCCTTTATTTCCTCAAATAACTCCATTATGTGAACCAAACACAACTATTTTTTTAAAAGCCATGTTGTCTCTGCCTGATCTTGGACCATGAGATATCGGATCAGAATTAGCCCAATTGCCCATTCAAACATGTCTGATATGATATTTTATGAAGCATTATCTCTGTTTTTAATTCATTAACAAGCAGAGGGCAACACTGGTGAGGCCAGCATTTATTACCCATCGCTAATTGTTAAGAGTCAACTACATTGCTGTGTCTGTGGAGACATGTGTAGGCCAGACCAGGTAAGGATAGCAGCAAAATCAGAAATTGGTGGGGAAACTCAGCAGGTCTGGCAGCATCAGTGGAGAGAAAGCAGAGTTAACATTTCAAGTCCAGTGACCCTTCTTCAGAACATCTGTCCTTCTGTCCACAGATGTCAGCAATGCTGTCATAATTTGAATATCTCAATAAGGTCACTCCATAATCTTCTCTGCTCCCAGGAAAATTAAACCTCATTTCTCGAAATTTTCCTAAAATCCTGGTATCATTCGAGTAAATATCTTTGGCATTCTCTCCAGGGCTTTAACCTCCCACCTTAAATAAGGTGTCCCGAACTGAACACAATACTCCAAATGTGGTCTGACCAATGATTTGTAGCATCACTTTTATACTCTGTGCCTTTATTTATGAACCCAAGGAACCAATAAGCCTTCTTAGCAACTTGCCTGGCCACTGTCAGGGAATCATATACATGAACTCCAAAGTTCCTCTGCTCCTGTACGCCCATCAGAGTTCTACCATTGAGCCGGTATTGTCCATCCATGTTTCTTCGGCCAATATACATATCGTCATAATTTTAAGAACTATTGATATAATATTTGCACAAGATAGTCCCAAATTTCTAATGAACTTTGTGCTTGGAAATGTATCATGACTTCAGCCCTGCAGGATCTACCTCTCATTTTGAAAATCTGCCCCTATCCTCACCTGTGTACAGAATTGGCCTCCTTACCTGAGAAAGGATGGACTGGCATTGGAGGAAGGTCGAGAGGAGGTTAACTGGATTGATTCCGGAATTGAGGGGGTTGCTTTACGAGGAGATTTTGCATTTTCAGGGACAGTGCAGCAATGTTTGAGGTAGCTGTGCCAAATTTCCAGTCAATCGTTTCTGAAATGCTCTCAGACAATCTGTGTCATGAGCACTAATGTCTTGTCTCCATTCACCTCCCACCATTTAGGTCCTGACGCTGCAACCGCCCAGGATCCAGATGCTGTAACCTGACGACGGGCGGGAGTTCGCTAACCCAGGGCCTGCTCGGAAGTGATGGACCCGGTTTGAACTTGAATGTGCGCAGTCGTGTGGCGGGGAGGGAGGGGAAGATGACAGCAATCCATCAGCCAGATCACCTGCCCAGGGACAGCCGACAGTTCGATCTCCGAACTCGCTGCACGGTCAACTGCCTTTGCCGACACGGTGGTGCCTCCCAGAGAGTCGAGTCGATTTGCTTCCCTCGGGGGTCAGAGGAGGCATGCGACACGGGGGATAGGAAGGACCGTGTGGGGCGTCACAACACTCTTCATCTGCTTGTCCCCTTGTGGTGGAGTTCGAGTCCTTCCATCGTGTGGAGCTGTTGAGCAGAGACCTCTGACACATCCAGCTCCTGATCAGCTGCCCCTTGCTTCGGGTGGGTGGGGGACAGGGTAGGGGGGAGGTGGTGTTGGCAGAGGTTGGGAATGTCTCTCTCAGTGACGTTGCTGCCAACTAACACCAACTGCTCCACAGATTCTGGGCCTGGTGCTAATGATTCTCTCTTCGGGTGACTTGTGATGAATTTTCCATTTCTCTCGAGTGTCCCACAACTCTTCGGAAAGTAGAGGCTTGCGAGGAGTTGCTGGGGGAATGGACTGTGCCTTTCGGTCAATGGCAGATGTGGCTCAGGAGTCACCTGCTCATTTTCATCCAACGGGAAGCCAAGGATTCTGAGGCCTCCTGGAAAAGTGGTGAATACTTCCATTTCTCTCCAAACTGCTGTGGCTGGGGGATAATGGTCAGTAAAGAAACAAACCATTCACTGGTTTCGAGTGTTCACTTCAACTCAGACCGCACCATGACTGTCAGATCTGTCCTACTGAAGAGGGATCCCACAAGCTCATCGGAAGCTGAGAGGAGGCAACATCGGAGGCGTCACAGGACCCAGCAGGTTCGCTTTAAGGACCTTACTGATGGTCCTGAGGAGGCAGGAGGTAGAAAGACGCCAGAGGCATCTACTGAGGGGCCCGAGAGTGACATGCCAGAAGAACCGACCGCGAACTCCCAGAGGAACTGGCAGCAGGCGCGGCCATGCTCTCTGACCCTCCCCAATCCCAGGAAAGTCTGCATGAGCACCGCCATTCAGACCTCCCCCACCCTACAGAAGCAGTTTGGGGCGTTCCGGCACCGGAGCAAGAGTGTCGGTGATTTTGGCGAGGCGGGCGGCGAGCAGGACGGCCTGGCGTTTCCGCCCGCTCCCCTGCCGCTGGCCCCTGGGGTGGGAGGGGAGCTGAGGGCAGCTGGCGCTCGTGAGGTGGAGGAGAATGAGGAGGAGGAGGATGGGCGGGGAGAATCAGGGGAGGCCGAGACATCCGCTGCAGTCAACGGGAGGGGAGTGGAGAGGGCCGGAGCGCCACTGAGTAACTGTGTGGATCCTGAGCCAGCCCTGCCTTGTACCCAGAGCTCTCAGCAGACTGAAGGCCAAAACCCCAATGGCTCAACTTTATCTCCTCATGTTAAAGACAAGGCTATGCTTTGCAAAGCCACAACTGACAATCTGGCAGAACAGGACCACAAAACACTAATAGCCGGGCAGCACTGTGCAGCAAAGAGTGACGTTGCAGTCCATTCGCAAAGCCCCACCATTCAATCGTGCTCATTAAACTCCAAAGCAAGCCCACCACCTTCCAAAGAAACCCCCATCAATCGCTTCTCACTGAGACTAGGGGCGTGCGGCAAATTAAAAGCACCAAGCTCTGACTCGGACAGTAACCCCTCTGAATCTAGAAAGGTTGAGTTCTACAATATGAGTCAACCTCTCCTCAAGGACCAGCCCTGTGTCTATCCCAAGTCCTGCTTAAAGACCCCAGCGTCCACAGTCAGTCCCAGACAGCCTAGTATTTCCCATCGGACTGAGCAATTAGAACCTTGCCCCTTGACTTCAAAAACATCAGGATCATCCCCAGTGCAAGGTGAGCCATCACAACTGCCCTTAAAGGCTTCTGTCCAATCTGGAGAACATGCTGTCCAGTCCAGTCAATCAGGAGCCCCGTCGTCACGTCCTGATGACCAGCTGGAACTGGTGCCCAGTCGCAAAAATCCTCAGGACAATCTGAAGGAGACGCCGAACATAACCGAGAAACAGAGGACCAAGTCAGGTCACTCCACTCAGCATGAAATCACATCTCTCCAATCCAGGTTACAGACAATGGAGGATGTCCTACAGACTAGCCAGCAAACCATTAAGGTTTTACTGGATGTAATTCAAGACCTGGAGAAGAAGGAAGCTGTTCGTGATGGGTAGGTATCTGACAAATTCCTCGATTGAAAAGTTGTCATGAACATTTAAGGGAGAGGTTGATACTCATATCCACCAAGAGCAACCAGTTATTACTCTTGGAATATTTTGTTTTAACAAACCTGCTTGTGTTTGCAGAATATAAAGATGACTTAGGAACATCTTTGCATTTCAACACAACCTCCATGTCTTCACATTATTTGCAGGAAAGCTGTTCCATTTGTATGGCATTTCTCAGGAATATCCTAAATCATTTGAACTCCTGGGATGTAATAGCAAAATCATTGTATTGCAGGATTAGTGATCCGAAGGTTCGGCCAAATGACTAAAATCAAAATTCTATGCAATAGAATATGGAGTGAAGAATCTAACAAAAGCACAAGTCCTTCCTTTGAGATGTGGTTGCTAGTCAATACTTAGTCCAAAGTTGTGTCCATTTTATGTGTAATAACGAGTTTTCTTTCGGGCCGTTGGGTGGAATGAAACACAAACATTTGCCCTTTTGCTGACCTAGGAACATCACAGAGATCTTCACATCTACTGATTGAAGCATAGTCAATGCAGAATGTAGAAAATATAAACAGAAAGCAAGCTACAGAAGCAGGAGGAGCAGGCTTTTTCTGTGCTGTAGATTCCAGTGACTCGACTATATGATTCAAAATCTGTGTCTGTTCAGGAGGAGGCCTTTCAGTCCATCAAACCTGTTCTGCTATTCAATAAGGTTATGGCTGATCAAATTCCTACCTGTGCTCCCACATAACCCTTGTTTCTCCGCTCAATCAAGTATCTGTCCATCTTTGCTTTGATTATTTTCAATGAATCAGCCTCCACGCTCACTGGATACAGAATTCTAAATTCCACAAAGTATATGAGAGAAGAAATTATTCATTGCCTAAAGGTTCTCTCCGAGGACCTCAGGCTTGAGGAGGGATGTAGCTGCTTTGGAGACAGTTCAAATGAGGTTTACTCGATTGATTCTGGAGATGAGGGGTTTGGCTTACGAAGAGAGATTGAACAGTTTAGACCTATACTGTCTGGAGGTTAGAAGAATGAGAGGAAATCTAATTGAGGTATGAAGATGCTAAAATGAGGTTGACAGAGTCGACGTAGAGAGGATGTTTCCTCATGTGGAGCAATCTGGAATGAGAGGTCGTAGATTTAGGATAAGGGGTAGCTAATTTAGGCCTCCCCTCCCCTATCAGCGTTCCGCAAGGACCACTCCCTTCGTGACTCCCTTGTCAGATCCACACCCCCCACCAACCCAACCTCCACCCCCGGCACCTTCCCCTGCAACCGCAGGAAATGTAAAACTTGCACCCACACCTCCACACTCACTTCCCTCCAAGGCCCCAAGGGATCCTTCCATATCCGCCACAAGTTCACCTGTACCTCCACACACATCATCTATTGCATCCGCTGCACCCGATGTGGCCTCCTCTATATTGGTGAGACAGGCCGCTTACTTGCGGAACGCTTCAGAGAACACCTCTGGGCCGCCCGAACCAACCAACCCAATCACCCCGTGGCTCAACACTTTAACTCCCCCTCCCACTCCACCGAGGACATGCAGGTCCTTGGACTCCTCCACCGGCAGAACACAACTACACGACGGCTGGAGGAGGAGCGCCTCATCTTCCGCCTGGGAACCCTCCAACCACAAGGTATGAATTCAGATTTCTCCAGCTTCCTCATTTCCCCTCCCCCCACCTTGTCTCAGTCGGTTCCCTCAACTCAGCACCGCCCTCCTAACCTGCAATCCTCTTCCTGACCTCTCCACCCCCACCCCACTCCGGCCTATCACCCTCACCTTGACCTCCTTCCACCTATCCCACCTCCATCGCCCCTCCCCCTAGTCCCTCCTCCCTACCTTTTATCTCAGCCGGCTTGGCTCTCTCTCTCTTATTCCTGATGAAGGGCTTATGCTCGAAACGTCGAATTCTCTATTCCTGAGATGCTGCCTAACCTGCTGTGCTTTGACCAGCAACACATTTGTAGCTAATTTAAAACAGAGATGAGGAGGAATTGCTTCTCTCAAAGGGTCGTGAATCTGTGGAACTCATTACTACAGAGCCTGGTCAACAGTGTGACACCGAATACATTTAGGGAGGAGGTAAACTGATTTTTCATTACTAAGGGGTTGAAAGGTCATTGGGATAAGGCAGAAAAGTGAAACTGAGGCCAAGGCAAGATTTATCTACTCCTGCTCCTAGTTCTTATGTTCTACTCTATGCTGCAAGCTTCCATGGCCAACAATGTGGCAAATGCTCTCATTTTGATTGTTGGCCTGGAATTGGCCCTTCTCTTTCTGCAGATAATCTCTTGGGATCTTTTGCATCCATCTGAAAGGGAAGACGGGGCCTCAGTTAAAGTGGAGTGCCTCTGACAGTGCAGTCATCCCTCAGAACTGCACTCGAGTGTCACCTTCCACTTTGTGCTGAACTCCGCCGAATGGGATTTGAAATCCATTTTGGAGGCAATGCTTCAGCTCAACTGAGGGAAGACCATCATCAAGAATTTCTGTTGTTTCTTCACTGAAGGTTTCACACACCATGTTTTCCATATTGCTTACTACTTCTTGCAATTTAAATGTAGAAACATAGAAAACTAGGAGCAGAAACTGGCCATTTAGCCCTGTGAGCCAGTTCTGCCATTCAGTATGATCATCCAACTCAGCATCCTTTCTCCCCATACCTTTCGATCCCTTTAGCCCTAAGAACGATATCTAACTCCTCCTTGAAAATATTCAATGTTTTGGCTTCAAACAATTTCTGCAGTCATGAATTCCTCAGGCTCACCACTCTTTGGGTGAAGAAATGTTTTCCTCATCTCTGTCGTAAAAGGTTTAACCTGTATCCTTAAACAATGACTCCATCAACAGGAATATTCTTCTTGTATTTACCCTGCCAGGTCTTGTCTGAATTTTATAGATTTCTACAAGAACCCCACATTCTTCTCAACTCCAATGAATATCTTCATAACCAATTCAGTCTCTCTTCATACGCAGTCCTGCCATCCTAGGAATCCGAAGAGTAAACCATCATTGCACTCCCTTTATAGCAAGAACATCCACCCTCAGGTGAGGAAACCAATATTCCAGGCATGATTTCACTAAGGCCCTGCAAGACATCCCTGCCCCTGTACTCAAATCCTCTCATTATGACGACCAACTCATCATTTGCCTTCTTCACTCACTGCTGCACCTTCATGCTTACTATAGCGACGAGTGTTCAAGGGCACCTCTCCCTTTCCTAATCTATTGCCATTCACAGAATAGTCTGGCTTCCCGTTTTTGTGACTAAAACATATTTTTAAAAATCTTAATCTTGAATTTTCAGGCTCAAAGTTATGCTGTGGATACAGATTTTTGAAACAAAAACACTTAATTTTTAAGACCTTTTACCAAGTTAAATACTTTTTATCCTGGAAGATAATATTGAGGTGGTTATTAACTTGCACCTGCTGGGATGTAAAATGTTCATTGTGACAGCCAGCTTGTCTCTGACCCAACCTGACCATCCCCCATTGCAGGTTTAAGAGCTTCATTGAATTGTAGAGTGGAGAATATTACCATAAGCTCAGGATATGAGAGTGTTAGTGATAGTATTTTCACTCACTGCTGCTAATCGCTTTGCAAAGAGGCCCCAGCAGAAAATCAAACGACTGATGCATTTGCAATGATAACTCATACAATTAAATTCAAAACACATGGCAGACTGTCAATAGGATTCTGAACTGCAGAAATATCTCCCTCTCTTTTTTACTACTGAATCAAATAAAATCTTGAAATACAATCTTCTGAGGTCTACGGAGACAGGTTTTGAGGTGGCAAGAGACATTGAGGAGAGTCATAGAAATCTACAGGACACAAAAAGGCCTTTTGGCCTATCACATCCATGCTGGGCAAAAGCAACCATCGTATTTATTGTAATCCTAATGTTCATCACTGGGCCCATAATTTTTAATGCCTTAGCATCACAAGTATACAAATAAATGCCCTTTCAATGTTATCTCAGGATTTTCTTGTACTTAGAGAAGGATGGAAACCTTCGGGACAGTCAGGAAGGCTTTATGCAGGGGAGGGGAAAGTGAGGTCTGCAGATGTTGGAGATCAGAGCTGAAAATGTGTTGCTGGAAAAGCGCAGCAGGTCAGGCAGCATCCAAGGAACAGGAGATTCGACGTTTCGGGCATAAGCCCTTCTTCAGGAATTTATGCAGGGGAGGTCTTGTTTCACAAATTTGATTGAAGTATTTTTAAGGAAGTGACAAAGATGATTAATGAGGGTGAGGTATTGGATGTTGTCTACATGGACTTTACAAAAGTATTAAACAATGTCCCTCATGGTATGCTGGTGCAGAAGGTCAAATCACATGGATTCCACGGTGACTTGAATACAAAACTGGCTTGGTCAAAGAAGTCAGAGGGTAGTTGTGGAAGGGTGTTCTTCTGACTGGAAATCTGTGACCAGTGGTGTTCTGCAAGGATCAGTGCTGGGACCTCTGTTGTTTGAAATATATTTAAATGATTTGGATGTGGTCAGATTCGTATATTTGCAGCTGACATAAATATTTGTGGGGCTGTAGTTAGTGAGGATGGCTTTTAAAAGAAACAGCAGCATATAGATCAGCTGGAATGTTGGGAGTATAATCTGGACAAGTGTGATGTGATGCATTCTGGGAGGTCAAATACAAGAGGAATGTATGGAGTAAATGCAAGCTCCTTAGGAACATTGATAACCAGAGGATCCAAGACCATAGCTGTCTGAAAACATTAACACAATTCGATAAGGTGGTAAAGAAAGAATATGGTATGCTTGCATTCATTGGTCACAGTAGTGAGAATAAAAGTTGGCAAGTCATATTGCAACTGAATAAGATTTTGGTCAGGCCATATTTGAAGTATTGTGCATAGTTCTGGTTTCTGTGCTTTTGCAAGGATGTGGAGGCATTGGAGAGAGTACAAAAGATGTTTGCCAAGATGTTGCCTGGATTGGAAAGTACTAGCTGTAATGAGAGATTGGACAAACTTGAATTGTTTCCACTAGAGTGTCGGAGGCTGAGCGGTGGGGGGGGGGGAGGCGGCACCTGATAGAAGGTTATGAGGGGTAAGGATCGGGTGGATAGTTGGAGTCTCTTTTCCAGGGTTGAACTGTCAAATACCAGGTTTAAGGTGTGAGGGGAAAGGTTCAAAGGTTTTTTTTACACAGAGAATGGTAGAGTGCCTGGGACCTGCTGCCAGAGGAGACGGTGGAAGCAGACACAACAGAAAGGTTGTAGGCCATTCGGCCCCTCAAGCCTGCTCCACCATTTGATAAGGTAATGGCTAATCTGACATTCCTCATGTCCACTTTCCTGCAATTTCCATTACCATTAATTCCCTTGAACACTTCTAGAATTTACTTTATCTGGAGCACTGTAATAAACATAAATCCTACTGGAATACATGGACTCAAACTTCAAGAATTGCACTCGATTACACGAATATGAATTCTGGATTCTTCATATAATTACCAGGAGTACATTAAATTGTATAAGTTTTTTTTGCATGTACATGGGAAGTGAGCTTTACTCACTAGATCAGTATTTATTGCCCATTTGCCACTGCCAAGAGTCAACCACCTTGCTGTGAGTCTGGAGTCACATGTAGGCCAGACCAGGTAAAAATGCAGATTTCCTTCCCTAAAAGGACATTAGTGACCCAGATACAAAAACAGAAATTGCTGGTGAAACTCAGCAGTTTCGGGAAGAAAGTGGAGTTAACGTTAAAAAATTCTGATGAAGAGTCACTGGACTCGAACCATTCAGTCTGCTTTCTTCCCACAGATACTGGCTGCTGATTTTCTCAAGCAATTTTGGGTTTTTTTTTAATTCAGATCTCCAGCATCCACAGTTCTTGTTATATTTTAGTAAACCAGATGCTGTTTTATGACAACAGTATCCAATAGCCCAGCTTGTAATTCCGGATTTTATTGAATTCAAATTTCACTCTCTGGTGGGATTCAAACCCAAGAACCCAGAACATTCTGAAGAAGACTTGAAACATTAACTCTATATCTCCCTCCACACATGCTGCTAGCGTTGTTGAGTTACTCCAGCATTTTCTATTTTATTACCCAGAACATGAGCTTGGGATCCAGGATTAATAGCCCAGTGACATTCCCACTATGCTATTGCCTCCCACTATTCCTGAGCAATGTCTGCCTGATCTTTTTTTTCCAATCAGCGGACCTGTCTATCATCTTCAAGGGACACATCAGGTGTGTGATGGAATACTTCCCACTTGCCCTGGATGAGTGCAGCCCCAAAACCACTCAAGAAGCTTAACACCATCCAAGACAAAGCAGCCTGCTTGTTTGGTACCACATCCACAAGCATCCACTCCCCCCACCACCAACGCTCAGCAGCAGCAATGTATACCATCTACAAGATGCACTGCAGAAATTCACCAAAGATCCTCAGACAGCACCTTCCAAACCCACAACCACTTCCATCTAGAAGGACAAGGGCAGAAGATATGTGGGAACACCATCACCTTCAAGATTCCCTCCAAGCCATACACAATCCTGACTTAGAAATATTTTGCCTTTTCTTCACTGTCAATGGGTCAAAATCATGGAATTCCCACACCACAGCACTTGGACAGCATCAGTTCAAGAAGGCAGCTCACCACCACCTTCTCAAGGGCAACTAGGGTTGGGCAATAAATGCTGGCCTAGCCAGCCAATCCCACATCACATAAGTGAATAATGCAAACCCAACAGCAAAATATCCTACCTCATGTTGTTATCATGGGATAGTGCTGGAATCATGGTAATGCCACTGGATGATTAATCCAGAGACCCAGGTTAATATTCTGGATATGTGCCAACTATAGTACATGGTGAAATTTGACTTTACTAAATACAAGCATTAAAACCTGTCTCATGACTACATAATGATTACAAACTGTTATTAAACCCTATCTGATTTACCAAAACCCATTTTGTGATGGAAATCTGCCCTTGTAACACGTGACTCCAAATCTACAGAGGTGTGGGTGGCACGATGGCTCAGTGGTTAGCACTACTACCTCACAGCACCAGGGACCTGAGTTTGATTCCACCCTCGTCTGACTGTGTGGTGTTTCCACATTCTCCCTGTGTCTCCTTGAGTTTCCTCCAGTGCTCCAGTTTCCTCTCGTAGTCCACAAAGATGTGCAGGTTTGGCGTATTAGCTGTGGGAAATGCAGGGTTACAGGGATGGGGTAGGGGAGTGGGTCAGGGTGGAATGCTGTTAGATAGGGGGGGGGGTCGGTGTGGACTCAAGTGGCCAAATGGCCTGCTTCCCCATTGTAGGGATTCTATCACACTGGAATGTCTGAGACAGAGAGAGCCAGTTCATTCTAGGGCAACTAAAGATGGCCTTGTCAATGAAGCGCACATCCTGTACAAGAATAAACAAAATCCTGTAGCAGTAAGGTGACAGGACAGGTGACAAATGTATGTAACTTGAACAAATAACCCTCCCTGCTCCTCCATATTGCTGAAAATGGGCTGAGGAGAGGCGAAGGAATATGGGACAAAGTTTAATCCTCTGAATGTGTCTATTATGAAGCAAATATATTCATGGCTATTCTGAGACTCCAGTGACATAAAGTGCTTTCAAGCGGATTTTAATTTTTTTTGCTAAGGAAGAGCTTACCAGGGTGATGGGTTCAACCATTATCCTGATTAATAAATGGGGAATTACTGATGGTTGGAAGTGAGCTGCAATTTACTCATGGGCGGCTCAGCGAATGTCACCGAGCCGTCAGATTGAAGGTCGAGCAGTTTATTGCTATTAGTGAAATCCTGGAGTCACAGGCATACATTTGCTGAGCAATGTTACAGCAGAGATGGAAAGCTAAGGCCAAGGTCAGCAGCAGAGGTCACCCATCGGTTACCAGGGGTTGAATAGAAGATGAGGTAAATATAAAAGATCTGATTTAATGATTCACTAAAGATAGGGATTGGATTTCTACAGCAATCTTTTATAATCAGTGTTCTTCAAGCCTTGTTTCATGAAGGTGCTGCTCTCTGTCTTTAACGGAGATCCTAATTTTAACTTCTTAGCCTTAGCAGTTGACTCACGGGGTGTTCCACCATGTTCATCATATCCAGTCACCATGTCGACCATGGCTTGAACTCTGACCTCAGAATCAAATGGCTTCTGAGATTTAAAACAAAAAAAAGTATCTCAGCTAGTCTTCACGTCGCAGCCTTGAGGGAGTGCTGCACTGTCCGAATTGCTGGCTCATTGATGAGATGGGAAACAGAAGCCCTGTTGGCTCCTCAAACACATCCTGTCCTTCTGCAGTATAACTACTCTGGGCTTCAGAGTGGTCTAGCTCTTATCCCTCAATCAACATCACTGGGACAAATTATCTGGTGATTATCTCTTTCTTAGTCATTTTGAGAGACATTTTGCTGAATAACACTTCCACTTTTACGTACTTGCATGACATTATCAGTATTATATAAAGTGTTATAAATGGCTAAGGTTTTGCAAGGCTGTCTTTCAACTGGGAAATTTAGATGTAATCAATAAACCAGTGGAATATCATAAAACAAAACGTTAATGTTGCAATGTTAGCTAGAATCCTTTTTATCGAAATCTCATGTTGGACTTTCTGGATGTGTGTTCCCAGCAGAGAGTGTCTGCCATGATATTCATACCCCAAAGAACAGAGAAAATTACAGCACAGGAACAGGCCCTTCGGCCCTCCAAGCCTGCGCTGATCCAGATCCTCTGTCTAAATCTGTTGCCTATTTTCTAAGGATCTATATCCCTTTGCCCCCTGCCTATTTATGTATCTTTCAAGATACATCTTAAAGGATGCTATCATTCCCTCCCCTACCACTTCTGCGTAAGGAACTTTCCACGCATATCTCTCTTAAACTTATTCCCTCTCACTTTGAACTCATGACCCCTAGTAACTGAGTCCCCCACTCTGGGAAAAAGCTGTTTGCTATCCAACCTGTCTATACTTCCCATGATTTAGGAGACCTCAATCAGGTCTCCCGTCAACCTCCTTCTAATCTGTTCAATCTCTCTTGATAGCTAGCGCCCTCCATACCAGGCAGCATCCTGGTGCACCTCTTCTGCACCCTCTCCAAAGCATCAAAATCCTTTTGGTAATGTGGTGACTGGAACTGAACGCAGTATTCCAAATGTGGCCGAACTAAAGTCTTATACAACTGTAACATGACCTGCCAACTCTTGTAGTTAATATCCCATCAGATGAAGGAAAGCATGCCGTATGCCTTCTTGATCACTCTATTGACCTGCATTAGCACCTTCAGGATACAATGGACCCACACCTCTCTGTACATCAATTTTCCCCAAAGCTTTTCCATTTGCTTTATAGTTTGATCTTGAATTGGATCTTCCAAAATGCATCACCTCGCATTTGCCTCGATTGATCTCCATGTGCCATTTCTCTACCCAACTCTCTGATCTATCTATATTCTGCTGCATTCTCTGACAGTCCCCTTCACTATCTGCTACTCCACCAATCTTAGTGTCATCTGCAAACTTGCTAACCGCATTGAATGTTTCTAAGGCAAAGATAGATAGGTTTTTGATCAGGAAAGGAATTAAGGGTTATGGTGAGTGGGCAGGTAAGTGGAGCTGAGTCCACAAATAAATCAGCCATGATCTTACTGAATGGTGGAACAGGCTCGAGGGGTCAGTCGGCCTACTCCTGCATCTAGTTCTTATGTTCTTAAGCCTGCATTCTCTCAAGCCTGCACCACCATTCACAGAATCATAGAATCCCTACAGTGTGGAAGCAGGCCTTTTGGCCCATCGAATCCACACCAACCCTCTGAAGAGCATCCCACCCAGCCCAATCCCCTACCCTATCCATGTATTTCTGCATTTCCCATGGCCAATCCACCTAAACCTGCACATCTTTGGGCACTACGGGGCAATTCAGCATGGCCAATCCACCTAATTTTCACATCCTTGGACATAATGGGACAATATAGCCAATCCACCTTATCTGCACGCCTTTGGACTGTGGGAGGAAACCGGAACACCCAGAGGAAACCCACACAGACATGGGGAGAACGTGCAAACTCCACACTCAAGGGTGGAATCAAACCTGGGTCCCTGGCACCGTGAGGCAGCTTATCTGCAATTATACACTTTCCCAATGGAACCAAACGAGAATAATTATACTTGGAAATCATCAAATTGTTAGTACTGAACCTCCATTTTGAAATGTAAAAGATGAGTTGGACCACTATGTCTTATGCAACAGTTTTACTGTTATTTTCTTTCTGGGTTTAGTCCAAAACTCTCATGCCATCCTATCTAACAAAAACCTATTGACTGGTCTAAAATATTGCATTGGTCCCTAGCATCCACAGCAGTCACACTGGAGAGGCTTCCAGATTTCCATTGATCTTTGAGAAAGAGAGATAAACTGCTTCTGGTTTCATCGCCCTGCTCCACCAAGAGTGAGCCATTGTGTTTGTGTTCTGTGCATGGGACACTACCTGCTGCTGTGTGCATCGGTAATGCTTTAGCTGATACAATTCACTTTCCTGTCCTTTGATCATTACTAGATCCCCAAGTAACAGTGTGGTTATAGTACAGGAGACCATTCAGCCCATCTCATCCAGCTCTACTACCCAGTGCCAATCTCCTGCCTTTTCCCTATATCCCTACACACCATTGCTACCCAACTAACCAGGCAGTGAGCCTCACACACCTACTACTTGCTGAGTGAAAATAAATTTCCTCACCACCTTTGATTTGTTTACACATGACTTTAAAGCTAGACCCTCTCTGTTCTTTTCTTTCCTTTTACGAGCAGAAACAGCATTGCCCTGTCTAATCTGTCCAGCCTACTCATGATTTCGAAAACCCCGATCAGTTCCACTGACCTCCTTCTTTTCCCCAGGAAAGGCATTTCTAGCCCCTTCATTCTATCCTCATAACTGAAGTATCTCATTCCTGGAACCATTCTAGTAAATTGCTTCGGCACTCTCACCAATGCATTTGTACCTTTCCTATAATATGGCGCTCACAACTGTATATACAATTGAATTATAGAATAGGAACTGCAGAGAAAGAGGCCATTTGGCCCATCCTGTCCAGGCCAGCTTACATCCGACTTTTCCAATCATTCCCTGAACACTGACAATGTCCAGTCAGTATCCTATTCACCTTTGAAGGATATGTTTGAATCCGCCTCCATCACACTCTCAGAGAGCATGAACCTTTACCACACAAGACGGTTTTTCATCATCTCTCCGTTTTTGCCATTCGCCTTAAGTCAGTCTTCTCTTTTATCAGTGGGGACAGTTTCCCAATGCCTAATCTGTCTGAATCCAAGATCAGATGTCCCATCAAGCTACTCCAAAGGTAATAACACCCATTTCTCTAATCTCTGGGTGCAATTGAAGTCCTTCACGCCAGCACCCATTCTACTGAACCTTTTCTACATTGTCTACAGGATTGTCAAGCCCTCTAAAATGTACAGTTCAGTGATCTCTTCCTCTTCACTCCTCCCCCATGTTTTTAATGTGTACCTTGGCTTTGTACGTAAGTACATAACAAAATAGACATAGGAGCAGAAAGAAATCTATTCATTTGCATTGAATACAATTATGGATCAACTTCTTTCTCAACATCGCTTTCCCGCCTGCTTTCCATTTGTCCTTTGATTCACAAACAGACCAATGATCCATCACACTCTTAAATATATTCAACAATGGGTGCAGACATCACTCCTCATTTCACCTGTAAATGTCTGACCCATTGTGCTGAACTGTCCCTCTGTGGTAAAGAATCCACAGCCATGGGAAACAACCTCACAGTGTTTCCAAAGTCAAGCCCTTTCAGAATCCTGTATGTTTCAATTTTGATAAACCCCCAGAGAATATAGACCTAATTCACTCAATCTCTCATCATACAATAGTCTTCCTATCCCAAAATCAATGTAATATACCCTCACTGCAACATCTCCAATAAAGTATATCCTTCCTGAAATATGGAGGCCAACACTGCACACAGATTACATTAAAACTAAGAGCAGGAGGAGGAGACAGTGAGGTCTCCAGATACTGGAGATTAAAGTTGAGAGTGTGTTGCTGGAAAAGCACAGCACATCAGCCAGCATCTGAGGAGCAGGAAAATTGATGTTTCGGACCAGAAATAATTCCTGATGAAAGGCTCCAGCCCGAAACGTCGATTTTTCTGCTCCTCTAATGTTGCCTGACCTGCTGTGCTTTTCCAGCAACACACTCTCAACTAAGAGCAGGATTGGCAATTCAGCATTTTGAACCTGCTCTGCCATTTAATAAAATGATTATCTCAGCCTCAGCTCCACTTTCCTGCCTGTTCTCCACAACCCTTCAAACACACTCTGTGCTGGTGAATTCCACTGATTCATGACCTGTGGAGAGAGGTAATTTCTTCTCATCTCTGTTTTAAATCTGCCATCCCTTATTCTAAACCTATGACTCTTGTTCTGGATTTCCCCATGCGTGGAAATATCCTCTCTACGTCTACTTTGTCAATCCATTGTTAGCATCTGATGTATCTCAGTTTGATATCCCCTCATTCAACTAAACTCCAGAGAACACAGGCCTGAACTCTTGATGAGACAAACCTTTCATCTCTGAAATCAATCTCGTGAACTTTCTCTGAACAGCCTCCAATATGACCACATCCCTCATCATGTAGATTAGATTACTTACAGTAGTGGAAACAGGCCCTTCGGCCCAACAAGTCCACACCGACTTGCCGAAGCGCAACCCACCCATACCCCTACATTTACCCCTTCACCTAACACTACGGGCAATTTAGCATGACCAGTTCACCTAACTTGCACATCTTTGGACTGTGGGAGGAAACCGGAGCACCCGAAGGAAACCCACGCAGACATGGGGAGAATATGCAAACTCCACACAGTCAGTTGCCTGAGGCAGGAATTGAACCCGTGTCTCTGGCTCAATGAGGCAGCAGTGCTAACCACTGTGCCACCGTGCCGCCCAGTGCAGTACTGCAGCTGTGGTCTCAGAAGTGCATGTCACCTTCCATTTGCTGTAAATACCTGACTGTTAGAGCTACAACAACAAAAACGTTGTTTTCCCCCTCAAACATGCTCTGCTGCTCAGTAAGATCTGGTCTGAACTGACTGTGGCCGTTACTCCACTTTTATGCCTAGCCCATAGAACCCACAACTCCCTTGCTGATCAAACATCTGTGGAATTCTGCCTTTCAGTCTAAACAATGATCTGGGATACTCTTGGAGAACAGAATTTCACAGAGTGATGATACACTGAGAGAAGGAATTCCTACTGAGTTCAGCATTTGCACTCTTTACTCTGGCCTCTGCAGTAGACCTTCACTTAGGCAGACTGAACAGCATCATGCAGGCCTGAGGCATCTCAACAAAAAGACATGTAAACAGGATAAAGAAATAATTGAAAGAAACCACAGAAATCTTCTTGTAACGCCAGGTAGATGAATGAGGGACCTCACTTTTCTCTGGAGATTGATGAGAAGTGGGCAGTGTTCTCCTTAAACAAAAATGGAGAGTTTTAATAAATCCAGAGCTCCAACAAAGTCAGTCGTCAGAATCTTTATTCCACCAGAAAGTGAGTTGCTAATCAGCGGAAACAGATTCAGAACAATTGGGTGGAAATAACGAGAATTCTTGAAGCAGCAAATCACCACCATTTGGAATTCACTGCCTGAATGAATGGTGAATGGAGATTAATGATCAAATCATCGAATGGTTGCAGCATAGAAGGGGGTCATTCAGTCCATCAAGTCATGCTGGCCTTCTGCCTTGCCTTGTCATTTTGATAATCATTCAAATCCACTCTGAGAGCCAAGATTGAATCTGGTTACACCACACTCTCAGGCAGTGCATTCCACATCCTAACCACTCACTGTATTAAAACAATTTTCTTTTATGATCCTGTAAGTGCTGGAAAATGAGACTAGTGTAGATTTAGAGTAGTTTTTATCAGTATGGACTTGTTGGGCCAAAGGAACTCTTCCATACTGTACGAGTTTATGATTCTATTTTCCTCATGTTGCAATATGTTCTTCTGACTTTTACATTAAATTGGTGTACACTGGTTCACACACTTTCTGTCAGTGGTCAAACTGCTTTGCTCTATTTACTGTGCCCAGCAACCTCCTGATTTTGAATACCTCTATTCTCTCAAATCTGAACAGCAACCCCCACCCCCGCTCTTTTATCACCTACAATTTATCCACAGAAACCCTTCTTGAAAACGTTTTTCTGCACGTTCTCCCATGCCTTCATATCCCTCCCTAAGGTGCTGTGCTGGGAACTGGGTACACAACACCAGTTGAGGCCAAGGAAATTCTTCTTCATAAAAAAAGATCTACAATACTTTTCCTGCTTTTGTATTCCCTGCCTCCATTGCTGAAGGTCAGAAGTCACATGACACCAGGTTATAGCCCAACAGTTTATTTAAAATCACGAGCTTTCGGAGCGCTGCTACTTCATCAGGTTAAGTCACTTCCGAAAGCTTCTGATTTCAAATAAACCATAACCTGGGATCGTGTGGCTTCTGACCTTGTCCATCCCAGTCCAATACCGGTACCTGCATGTCATAGCTTCGATTGATGAACCCAGGATCCCAGGAAAGGGGAATGAGATTGTGTTTGGAAACTAAAAGAAAAATTGCAGAGTCATGGGCAGAGGACAATGAGGTAGGTTGAATTGGAGAGCTCTTTTAAAGAGGCAGCATTGCCACAACGGGGCCAGTTCTTTAAGATTCTGACTGAAATCAGGCAGTTATAGGGTAGTCGTGCCTTTTGTCAAGTCTCTCGGCAGACGATCATTTTGCAATGTACCAGCATCACTCACTAAACATAAGAAGATCTAAAGAAGGGCGCGCCACTTTTGTGATGAGCATCTCTCATCACCTCTGAATATAAAGTAGATGTTCTTCTCTCTATAATTACCATCCCTCACCTTAACAAGCATAAAACCCATCAAAGGAAATTAAAGGCACTTTACTTAAATATACACTTAACGTAATCTTAATGGAATCTATTATTGCCGCCTTTGACAGCCGCAGGTGTTAGAGCTAGATGAGACATCATTATGGTCCCAAGAGCTCTCTGATGTCGGATGAAAATGTTGCCTCGCGAGGAACATAATGAGAAAAAAAAAACCAAATTATAGAAATGAGACTTGGGAATTAAATACTGTTGGCTCCAATCTACCTTAGATCATAAGAAATAGGAACAGGAGTGGGCTGTAAGTCTCCCTGAGCTTGTTCTGTTATTCAATCAGATAATGGCCGACCTTCGTTCCATTATAAGACCATAAGACCATAAGACATAGGAGTGGAAGTAAGGCCATTCGGCCCATCGAGTCCGCTCCGTCATTCAATCATGGTTGATGGGCATTTCAACTCCACTTACCAGCATTCTCCCCGTAGCCCTTAATTCCTCGAGACAACAAGAATCTATCAATCTCTGCCTTGAAGACATTTAGCGTCCCGGCCTCCACTGCACTCCGTGGCAATGAATTCCACAGGCCCACCACTCTCTGGCTGAAGAAATGTCTCAGCATTTCTGTTCTGAATTGACCCCCTCTAATTCTCAGGCTGTGTCCATGGGTCCTAGTCTCCTCGCCTAACGGAAACAATTTCCTAGCGTCCACCCTTTCCAAGCCATGTATTATCTTGTAAAATCCTGCGTTATCCTCAGATACCTTCCTTTCAGAAGACATTTTCAAACAACCTGCTCAGAGATGCGCTACACACCACAGGAACTTAAATGCAGGCCTCCTGGCTCAGAGGTATGGATGCTACCACCACCGCAACAGCCAATGAGGCTTCATTGATACTTTCTAACCAAACCATTCGGAGATTTTATTACAGCCCTCTGGAACAGATGAGCCTCCTCACTGCCTGTAAGGGCGGTAGAGGCAGAAACCTTCATAAGATTTTAAAAGTATTCAGATGGAGCAAGCTAAGGCAGGTGGGACTAGTTTAGTTTGGGATTATGGTCAGTGTGGACTGGTTGGACTGACGGGTTTGTTTCCTCACTGTATGACTGTGACTCGATGCGCACTTGCAATGGCAAGACATACAAGACTGTGGGGCAAGAGTCAGAAATTGGCATTAGAATTGTTAGGTGTTTGTTTTTGACTGGCTCAAAATCGATGGGCTGAAGGGCCTGTTGTTATGCTGTAGACCTCCACGGCTCTGCAAATCTTTCCAAGTGCAGAGGAACCGCAATTATCCGAAGAACACGGGTGGGGGGGTATTTTGCTCGGTTAATTGAACTCGAGGTAATTGAATGCCGGATAACATAGTTTAGCTGAGCATCGGGATCTTGCAATCCTGCCGGATGACCCGGTATTCGGATAATCGAATGCTGGAAAATTGAGATTCCTCTATACTACAATTACAACATTTAAAAGGCATCTGGATGTGTGTATGAATGGGAAGGGTTTAGAGGGGTATGGGCCAAATGGGACTAGATTTAGTTCGGATATCCAGTTGGCATGGATGAATTTTCTGTGTTGTATAGTTCTATGACTCTACTTATTGAATTTCCTTCTGAAAATGATGGCTGTATCTGCTTTCAGACACTGCATTTTAGACAACAAAATGGTGCATTTAAAAAAAATGTTCACTCATCTCCCTGTCTGGCGATTTTGGTCGATTATGTTAACTCTGTGTGACTGATTCCCCTCCAAGGTAAACAGATACAAGCACTAATAAGATTGACCTGCCTGGCCTTGAAGTGCTGTATTACCATTATCTTAATGGTTGCTCTTCATGTCTGAGCAACGTCCTGAGCTCTGCAAGCAATGGCTGAACATTTTCGTCTACACTGTCAGATCCCAGAGGAGCTCTTTAAGGGGATTACTTTCCCCACTGGGAAAATGGATTGGAACTCTGCCACATTACACGAAAAGCAAACCGCTTACAATGATGTGGCGTGACCAGAAGAAAATAAGTGGCTTTGAAATAGCTCTCTGTGATATTAAGGTTAATCCCTTTGTTGAAACAGCAGACAGAGGAAACTCATACAACCTTGCAAAAGGAAGCCTTGACTCATGTCAACCCAGGGCGACCGATGAGGAAGGCAGGCATGAGGCAGGTAAAGAGCCCAGAGGTTGAGAAAGGGCTACACACTCAGAGAGTGAAACACCAAATACGAATAAGATCTTGCTGTTTTGTCAGGATGTGGGAGGGGAGTTATGTATACAGGAATCCCCAAAGACTTCTGAGCAAGGACTGACTCAGACTATTAGGCTCCAGCCTGTGTTCCAAAAATTAATTATCTTACAGCTGGTCGTGTTAAGATCCGTGTGGCTTGACAAAGCGAGGCTGCTTTTAACTTTTGAATTAGTTCAACGCAGTGGAAAATGCTTTTTAAAATAGTGAAGGGTGGATGAGACGGGTTCATAGCAGATAGCCAGTCCAGCTCCTCCCAAAATTCAAATCATTTCTGCAGCATCTAAACACAATTTGACGTTGCACTCCAGCCAATTCTGGGCTCTGTTTTTACAGTTTCATCAGTGCATTGAGGAATTGCTGTCCAGCATGATCTCTTTCCTTCATAGCCCAAAGTGTTTTATCTTCTAACGCTGACTGAATGAATAAAATTAGCTTGCTGGGGTTGGCGTTTCAGTGGTCTTTACCTCCCTCGTTCGCTCGCCACAGCTCCCTCCTACTTTGTCAACATCTCAATATCCACACACATATAAACACACACATAGACACATACACACACACATACACAGACACACACACACACACATATACACACACAAACAGAAACACACACGCGTACACACACATATACAGACACACACATACACACTCACACAGAAACACACACGCACACATACAAAGACACACATATACACACAAACAGAAACACACGCACACACAGACACACACTCAAACAGAAACACACACACATATGCACACATACACAGACACTCTCACAAACACACACACATGCGCAAATGCACCTATACACATACACCCACACACACACAAACAGAAACACCCACGCATACACGCATGCACACTCTCTCACACACAAACAGAAACACACATGCATACGCACACATACACAGACATACACACATACACAATCAATCCTGAGAATCTGCAATATGATAAAACACTTCTTATATCTGCACATGCCCTCCTTCCTTTCCTTTCCTTCATTTGTTGGCACCAGTAGCCCTTCTTTCATTCTGATTCAAGGTACAATGAGGAAACAGGCCAATGTGAGCAACTAGTCCATATTATGTTGACCTGCATTGTTCCCATCTACTGTAATTCCACTCCACCCCCGCCCCCCCCCCCCCCCCCCCCACCCCCACCCCCCGCAACTCCATCCATCCACCAGTCTGATCTAATCTGGAGTGTCAACATAATTTCGGCCTGAACCAGTCATGAATTACACAGCTTGCTGTGTGAAGGAGTTTCTCGTGCCTTCTTTTCTGAATGATTCTGTTCCTTGGAGGCTTTATATTCTCCATTGTTAATACTCAGTTGTATGTCTCATATAATTAACAAGCAAACATTTCTTTCAAAAAAGCAGAGGTAGCACTTAGATCATTCTTTGGGACATCGTAGAGTCATGAAAAATAAATCCAGAACAGCACTGTGGTTAGCACTGCTGCCTCACAGCACTAGGGCCCAGGGTTCAGTTCCACCCTTGGGTGACTGCCCCTGTGGAGTTTGCACATTCTCCATGTGTCTGCATGAGTTTCCTTCGGGTGGTCTGGTTTCCTCCCACAGTCTAAAGATGTGCAGGTCGGGTGAATTGGCCATGGGAAATGCAGGGTTACAGGAATAGTGTGGATCGGATGCTCTTTGGAGGGTTGGTGCGAACTTGATGGGCCAAGTGGCCTGCTTCTACACTGTTGGGATTCTATGGTGATTCTTTTCTTCCTTAGGTAAAGGCCTAGAGCACTGCTTAGTGTGTTGGCATTGTCTGACAGAACCCTGGAAGGGTCTAGACAAGCTTCTGATGTTGTTGTCTACCTCCCCCAGATGAGGGAGAAGAAAGAGGAGATTGTCAGGTGGTCAGAAGCCCTCTATCAGTGCCAGGCACAGGTGGAGAGGCTATCGGGCTAACAGCACTGTGCGATTGACACCAAATGGATGGCCGCAGTTCAAGAGGGCAGCTCACCACCACCTTCTTGAGGGTAACTAGGGACAGGCAATGAATACAGGGCCCAGCCAGTGAATAAATCCTGTGAATACATAATAAGACAAAAAAATGGGCTAGCCTGCCGAGTTACAAGGCTCCTTCCACAATTCCATAGGACAGTGATATCAGGTTGGGTTTGAGCTGCATGGTATTCCCAAGCTGCCCACATGGTGTTTCACCCCAAGATGGGCCAGCGATACAGTGGGATGAAGTGTTGTTGGGAGGAAGGTGCGGGGAGGGCGCAGGGAATGGTGGGGAATATTGACTCAGGGAAAAGCAGGGACAAAGGGAGAGAGTCACCATCATATCAACCTCCTAAAGTATCAGGGCAGGATCAGAGAGAGGACAACTCAACCTGAAGGCATTCCCAGCCCCTCTCTTCTGATTCCTGTTGGCAACGATTTGTACATAGAGTTGAAGAATGTGTAAAATCATTATTCTGTAGGGATTCGCCTCTGTCACCCCCTCACTGGGCAGGAGAGGATAGATCTTCCAATCCATGTAGCCTCATAGACTCACACTGTAGCTGGCCTGATGATGCCGGCTCCTACTGATTCCACAGACTCTGAAGGGGTCACAGCTAGATTCCCCGGGAAATTCAGGGCTACGCGGTCATTAACATCATTTGCAGAATGACTCACTGAATATTGCAGCATGGAGGGAGGCCATTCTATCCTCTGTTTCTGTGTGCTGTCTCTTTAAAAAAAGGCCCATCTTAATAATCCGACCCCAGTCACAACCCACCTCACAATGATTCTGCAAGTGACGCTTTTATTTCTCCATGGGGCCTGAATAATAGCGCCCCCCCCGCCAACCCCCGCCAAAAAGCAGGAGAGTGCCTTGAGTGACAAGTAGAGGGAAGAACGAGCATGAGTGTGCATATCATCAAGAGATAAATGATTAATTCTGCTGTTTGCATTCCAGGAGACAATCCTACCGCACTGGGCAGGACATTGCGAACTGTGGGACTTGTCGTGACTGTGCCTGCATCATCTACAGGTAGAAGGACCCTCTTATTTCTTCTGTCTAACACCTGACTGTGCTGTGGGGCAAACAGCCAATATTTTCAAGTGGCAAATAATGCTCCATTAAACGATGACAGTTCAGAGATAAATTTAGCTGTGTGTAGTTCTGCTCATGAGAGATATTCCGAATGCTTACACATTATTAGGCAGATCCAGTCTCCAAGGATACAACCAATTCTCATCTATTTGTTGGCACTAATATGTGTAGTTCATTAGGCAAGATTATTATCATCTGATCATTCCTGATAGCATAATAATGATTCCTAAAATATAGTCACTCATCTGACCAGAGGAGAAAGCAGAACAAAAACAGAGAAATAAGTTAAATTCTTCAATGAAAATTTGGATCTGGATGTTTACATGGGATGTATCAGTGTTCAAACAACACTTTGACCTCTCCAGTACTGACAATGGTCTACTTAATCTACTGGGTTGTGCTTTCAGGGATTTAGCTCTTCATCTTTTGAGATCGGAACCCAGTAGAGAAAACTCCATCCTGTGTTTGGGGGTGGATGTTGGTGTGGTGTGGGGTGTGAGGGAGGGACGCTCTTTCAGAGCACCCTATAAAGAGGTGGGCTCAGGCCGTTTTCTTTAGACTAGTGAAGGCTGATAGAGGACCTGACTGAGGGGTGTAAGGTCATGAGGGGCATGGACATGGGTAGGGAAGCAGGTGTTCCCCTAAGTTTAAGGATCAAGAACAAAGGGCCATTATTTTAAAGTGAAAGGTTTAGAGGGGATTTGAAGAAACATAGTTTCACCCAGAAGGTGACAGGGGTCTGGAAAGCACTGCCTGGGAGGGTAGTTGAGGTAGGATACCTCACAACCTTTAAAGAGTACTTGGATAAGTACGTGAAACATCTTAACAGTTTGGACTCTGGGCCAAGTGTGGCAAAGTGGATAGGTTGGCACAGACTCGAATGATATTGTTTGGCTTTATGACACAAGGGAGGGAATCATTAAAATTAATGTTTGGTCACTGGAGTGGAACGATCAAGTGTTTGTTCACCTAAACAAGAGACGTGTGAAAGCACAGGTTACAAATTTCACACTTGTGCTTCCAGCGAGTGACCCCATCATAGATGAATAAAACAGCTCATGATGGGAGCAAGTTTGGCAATCAAATCCAACAAATAGGGAACTAATCCCAAAACAGCAATGCTGCAATTTTCCAAAAACATGACCCTTTCTTGGTGAGACTGGGAAAATTTGAGCTTTTACACGTTTGAGGGGCGCGGTCTGTATCATACGTCCGTATTCACAGTGGGATTATGTGAATCGACTGGAGAAAATGGAATCATTAGAACAAGGGAGAGTTGGGAATGTAGATAGAGACGCTCTAAATTACACAGTAAAGGGAAAACATGTTTTAACAGCTAAAGGATTGATGAGGGGTCGCAGATTTAAAGTGTTTCATAAACGAACCAGCAATAATATAAGGGGACAACTGTTTTCATTATGTGTTGGGAACTGCATTGGAACTTCAGATAGGGTATTTGATACAGATTCAATAACCCTCAAAATGGAATGGGATAAATACTTGAAGGAATACAAAAGCTCAGGTACTCAATGAAAGACAAAAAGTATTGGAACTTGCTGGATAGCGCTTTGAAAAGCTTCCACAGACCCTTTGTGCTGAATGGTCTCCTTCTGTGCTGTGTAATTCTATAATTCTGGACCTAAAATGGCCTCTGACCCAAACCTATCCCAGGGGAGTCACATCAACCACTGGGAACAGCAGTACTTAGTGTGATTTTCACTCCCTGTCACTGCTTCACCTTCAAAGTTAGAGAGTCGGCAACTCTGAAGCTGACACAAGAGATGGGGGACACATGATCCAGGTTTGACAATCCCAGTATTTTCTGACAGTGTGCTGCACTGTCAGAGGCCTGACTGATTGTTAAAGCCTTCCCATGGTGCAAAGCAAAGAGGAACAGTTGTATTCTCCTTAGTCTCCCGACCAACATCAAAGCAACCTCAGATGATCTGAGGGAGCTTGCTGTGCCTAGATTTGCGTTACCTAATTCGCAAACATGGCCACATTTCAAAAATTCCATCATGAGCTCTGAAGCCCTTTGAGAATTTCCGGGGCTGAGGAAGAAACCTTATACAGAAGAACCTTGGTTATCCGAATATCAATTATCCGAATTTCGGATTATCTGAAGATGATCTCAAGGTCCTGGTAGAAACATTACATCAAACAGGTGTTTCAACACTGATCGCACCTTTTGTTTACAATGATTAAGAATGAACCCAGCTTAATGAAATGCTGCCAAGAACAGGCATGGACATCGATGAGAGCCCAGGCACCGTCTCTAAATGACTGACCGCCTGTCCCCTCTCTCTCTATCTCTCTAACTCTCTCTCTCTCCCCACACTTTTCCTGGAGTTCTACACAGGGCTGTACCCTAAACCCCCACCCTGCTCCCTTCTACAGATAATCTCTCCAACATTGTCCTGTACAGGGCAAAGGGGAACTTATCAGTAAAATATTGTGTGTGTGTGTGTGTGTGTGTGTGTGTGTCTGTGTGTGTGTCTGCACATGTGCGTGGCTGCATATGTGTGTGTGTGTGTGTGTGTCTGTGTGTGCCCTACTGCTGGTGTCCAGTTCGGCTGCCCCGGAGAAGTGGGGTGGGGGTGTAGCTTGGATTGGTGGGTGGAGGTGGTGGTGGTGGTGATGGGGGGTGCATGGTGTGCTGCTGCCTACTCTCCTGGAGGAGGAGCGGACATAGTAAGCGCTCGCTGTGTCAGTCCCATTGAACTGCTGAGAGTTGCGGGGGGCGGGAGTGGGAGAGGAGACTTCAGCAATGCAGCAGGTCCCTGACACACAAGTATGTGTCCGCTCAGAAACAAAACCTGAGACAGAGAGAGAGAGAGAGAGAGAGCAAGGCAGCAGAGCGAGGAACAAGGAAACTTCAGAAAACTCCGAGTCCCAGAGGAGAGGCATTGAATCAATTAACCGAATAATCAATTATCCGAATGAAATAGTGCCCGCCCATCTCATTCAGATAATTGAGGTTCCCCTGTAAATGCAAATCATGTCAAGGATGTAGGTGAGGCCTCCTCTGGAGTATTGTGTGCAACTCTGGTCTCCTTGTTGTAGGAAGGATATTATCGAATTGGAGAGAGTTCAGAAAAGATTTACCAGAATGTTGCTGGGAATAGAAGGTTTGAGAGAGAAAAATAGCCTGGAAAGACTGGGCCTTTTTTTCACTGGAGGGAAGGAGGCTAAGGAATGACTATATTGACATTTGTAAAATCATGAGGGTCATGGATAAGGTGAATGATAAGCTTGGTTCCCTCGACTGGGGGAGTTCAAAACTAGAGGGCCTATTTTTAAGATGAGAGGAGAAAGACTTAAAAAGGACAGGAGGGGCAAATCTTTTACACAGAGAATGGTTAATGGGAGGAATGAAGGGCCTGAGAAAGTGGTGAATGCGGGTACAGTTATAACATTTATGAGACATTTGGGTAGGTTTATGAATAGGAAAGGTTTAGAGGGATATGGACCCAGCGCAGGCGGGTGGGACTAGATTAGTTTGATAACATGGCTGCAAAGGACTCCTTTGGACTGAAGGGTTTGTTTCCGTGCTTATGGATCTTAAGTCACTCTTTATAAAAGCTCTGTCATCATCCAAGTAATTCAGTACAGGGATACTCCAAAGTTGAGTAGGATTAGTAGGGCCTCTTCTGAACTGTGTGTTCACTTAAACCTTGTTTTAGAGACATTGTCTCAGATTCAGTGAAGAAAGCAGTGGAACATCAGCACATCTTAATTTGATGCTGAGTTCTAGCACGATCACGAAGGGTTAATTGGTCAATGTCCAACAATTATAATTAATAACAATATCCCTGACCCTTTTGGTTGGTTGTTATTGAATGCAGATCACTTTGCTAAAAACAACAGGATCTAAAAAATAAATCAGCTTACAGCATTTGTGGCACAGGCCATTTAATCATTAACCCCACAACTAAACCCAAATTATGGCTGTACATAGAATTTTCTGGAATTGTGGAAAGTACTCGCAAAATCCATATTTTACGAGGAAGTGAAAGCTTGCACCAAGCCAAAAGCTGAGCCAGCATTTATGCAAAACATACAGCAGACTAAACAAGAATGCGCAGAAAGGATAAACAGAGCTGATTTGACAATATCCTCGAGGGGGAAGGACAGGAAATAAAATTAACAAATTTCAAATCATAATTCTTAAAGAGTGAGAGGGATATAGTTCCACTGGGAAGGCAGAGTCACACGACACCAGGTTATACTCTGAACATTAAATTATCTCTGCCTGGGCGGCACGGTGGCACAGTGGATAGCACTGCTGTCTTGCAGCACCAGGGACCCGAGTTCAATTCCCGTCTCTGGCAACTGTCTGTGTGGAGTTTGCATATTCTCCCTGTGTCTGTGTGGGTTTCCAGGTTAGATCAATTAATCATGCTAAATTGCCCCGAGTGTTAGGTGCATTAGTCAGGGGTAAATGGGTGTGGGTGTGTTGCTCTTTGGAGGGTCGGTGTGGACTTGCTGGACTGTAGGGAATCTAATCTAATCTATATATTCTGTGCCTGTATGCTTCAGCGCTCCAAACGTTTGGGATTTCAAATAACCCCGGAGTCATGTGACATCTGACTTTGACCACTCCAGTCCAATACGGGCACCCCCCACATCATGTCTCCTGCGCAGACCTCGGGATTAGTGTCTTATGTCTGTATGAACCTCTGTATTGTACTCCTGTTCATGGCTCAATTGCTTTAGGGTGTGACTTTGACACCTCTCTTGGTCTTGGAAAGTTGCTGGCCAATCCAATTTGGGGTCAGTGAGCACTGGGAAACAGAGGAGAAAATCCAAGACAAAGTGGAAGCGACAGAACTGGCTCCAACTCCTCTTGCATACCTTAAGTATAATTCAGAGCTGTCCTTTCACTTTATGTTTCACTGGTTTTTACGCTCAGTCTGGGATTAAGGCACCAGTTGCAAGAGGAGATGGGATGGGGACAACTTGATTCAAGAAGCCAAAGGAAGGTTAGAGTTTGGTGGGGAGGGTGTTTTGGTGTTGGCGAAGGGGCAGTCTTCAATAGACTCTATTTGCTTAATAGTGTTTTGTCCAGTGGAAACAGCTCCCCACATGGCTTCCACCCTCGCCCTGCACATCCACACCACTCCCTCCTCCCACTGCAGTCTATGCACCCTGCGCCATGACAGGGGTGTGTGTGTGTGTGTGTGTGTGTGTGTGTGTGTGTGTGTGTGTGTGTGTGTGTGTGTGTGTGTGTGTGTATGAACAAGAGTAAGAATAGCAGTGTGTTTGTGTGAATGAGAGTGTGTGTAAATGAGAGTCTGCGTTTGTAAATGAGAGTGTACGTGTGTGAATGAGAGTGTGTGTGAATGAGAGTGTGTGTGTAAATGAGAGTGTGAGCATTTAAATGAGAGTGTGTAAATGAGAGTGTGAGTGTGTAAATGAGAGTGTGCATGTGTGAATGAGAGTGTGTGTGAATGAGAGTCTGCGTGTGTAAATGAGAGTGTGCGTGTGTGAATGAGAGTGTGTGTGTAAATGAGAGTGTGAGTGTGTAAATGAGAGTGTGAGCATTTAAATGAGAGTGTGTGAATGAGAGTGTGTAAATGAAAGTGTGCGTGTGTGAATGCGAGTGTGTGTGTAAATGAGAGTGTGTAAATGAGAGTGTGAGTGTGCAAATAAGAGTGTGTGCAAATGAGAGTGTGTGTGTAAATGAGAGTGTGTTTAAATGAGAGTGTGTAAATAAGAGTGTGCATGTGTGAATGAGAGTGTGTGTGTAAATGAGTGTGTGTGTATGTAAATGAGGGTATGTAAATGAGAGTGAGTGTGTAAATGAGAGTGTGTAAGCGAGAGTGTGTGAATGAGAGTGTGTAAATGAGAGTGCGTGTGTGAATGCGAGTGTGAGTGTGTAAATGAGTGTGTGTGAATGCGAGTGTGCATGTGTGAATGAGAGTGTGTGTGTAAATGAGAGTGCGCGTGTAAATGAGAGTGTGCGTGTGTGAATGAGAGTGAGACTGTAAATGAGAGTGTGCGTGTGTGAATGAGAGTGAGTGTGTAAACGATAGTGTGTGTGTGTGTGTAAATGAGAGTGTGTAAATGAGAGTGTGTGTGTAAATGAGAGTGTGTGTGTATAAATAGAGTGAGTGTGTAAATGAGAGTGTGTAAATGAGTGTGCGTGTGTGAATGAGAGTATGTAAATGAGAGTGTGAGTGTGTAAATGAGAGTGTGTGTGTAAATGAGAGTGTGTAAATGAATGGAAATGTCTGTTTGTGCCTATGGCTAACAAAGTTAAAGGATTTTTTTGGGAGAGGTGGGAGCAGGATATTGAATTGGCTGGTCAGCTATGTTCATAATGAATGGTGGAACATGCTCAAAGGGTGAAATTGCCTACTCCTGCTCCGATTTTCTTTGTTTCTATGGATACTTGTGTGTCTGTATGAATGGAAATACGTGTGTGTGTGTCTGTGTGCGTGGGTGAATGGAAATGTGTGTGTGGGAGATGCTAAAGGGATCAAAATATATGGGTAACAGCAGGAAGAGTGTCGTGTTGACTGATCAGCCATGAACATATTGAATAGCAGAGCAGGCTCAGGATGGCCTACTCCTGGTCCTTTTTACTATATTTCAAACACGTTTCTATGAATGACAGTGCATGACTGTGAATTGGAATAAGTAGGTGAATGGGGACTGTGTGTGTGTATGAATGGGAGTATATGTCTGTGTGAATGGGAGTGTGTGTGTGTGTGTGTGTGTGTGTGTGTGTGTGTGTGTGTGTGTGTGTGTGTGTGTGTGAGAGAGAGCATAGGGAAGTATGAGTGAATGGGTGCAAAAGTGTGTGTGTGTGTGTTTGAGAGAGGATAGGGGTCTGTGTGTATGTGTGTGTGAGACAGAGAGAGGAAGAGTGTGTTTACATGTGTTTTGATCGTGCGGATATGTGTGTTTGTGAATGAATGGGAGTGTGTGTGTGTGAGCTCTAGTTTATATCAGTTGAGACTGGACATTTTCAGAGCTGTGAATCCAGTAAAGCTGCCTTGTGATTGAGTGACATCTCATCGAAGCACACAGGCTTTGTGATGGAAAGGTTCCGCTGTGCTAAGTTTCAAATTGATACACTTTTTCATCAGGCAAAGTGCAAACCCAGGGACAAGAAACCACTGGTTCGTCCACCATAAGGAAACGACTGAATCAACTGAATCAGTTCGCATGGAAAATGGCCAACTCAGCAGTTTAGCAATTCCCGAAAGTGCGCTGTGAATAATTACAGGCACACGGTTCATGATTTCCCTGGCTGCACACTGAGTTCATCAAGGGTACTCACTGCAATATTCTTAGAATCTACAACATACAAAATAGGGCCATAATAGAGAGAAAGTCAGTGCCTCTGCTCAGGGCTCTGACAGGGTTGTCAACTCTAGTCGGATACATTCCTGGAAGTTTCATCGCATGATGTCCCAATTCCTACAACCCCACCTGGCCTACTGTCTCCCCACACACACGCCCAACACATCCAGCCTCATGCCAAACCCTTGTCCTACACAAGCGCCATGTCTCAAATACTGCCATTACACAGCTGCAGCTCTTTAACCAACTCACAACTCTGTAACTTATGAGAAATGCTAAACAACATCAATATTTTTAATGCCCCTTTTCTTCCAGATTTTCTACCCCCGGGAGCTGAGGGAGGCTGTATATGTAATCTAACAATGTGTATGTAATCGAACAACATGTATAAAATTGTAAGGAGCCCAGATGATTGGACAGAGAAGTCTCAGTGTCCTTGGTCAAGGGATCTATAGTCGAGGGCATAGGTTTACAGTAAGTAGTGAGAGGTATAGCTGGGGAAATGTAGTCTCCACAAGACAGTATGAGTCTGGAACTCACTGCATTAATGAGTGGTAGAGGCAGAAACGCTCACTCAATTTCAAAATGACTAGGACTCTTGTGTTCTATAATCTGAAAGCTGGAAAATGGGTTAGGCTGGAGGGGGAAGTGGGGGGCAGTGGGAGGGTGAGTTTGTTTTGTTTGTTTGGCTGGACAGCTGCTTGGTGATAGGGGTGTGTGTGTGTGTGTGTGTGTGTGTGTGTATCTGTCTGTCTCTGTGTATACAAGAATGTGTCTCTGTGTGCTGTGTGTATGTGTGAGAGTGTGTCTGTGTGTGTGAGAATGTGTGTCTGTGTGTATGTGTGTGTCAGTCTGTGTATATGTCAGAGTGTCTGTGTGTGAGTCTCTGTGTATATGAGAATGTGTGTCTGTGCTGTGTGTATGTGTGAGAGTGTCTGTTTGTGTGTCTCTATGTGTATGGGAATGTGTTTCTGTGTGTGAGAATGTGTGGCTCTGTGTCTGTGCAATTGTGAGAGTGTCTATGTGTGTGAGAATATTTGTGTGTGTGTGTATCTGTGTGTATGAGTGTATGTGTGAGTGAGTGAGTTTATGTGTGTGTGTGTGTATGAGTGAATGTGTGTGTGTCTGTGAGTGTATGTATGAGGGTGTGCGAGTGCGTCTGTGTGTGTGTGTGTGTGTGTGTGTGTGTGATGGTTTGGGTAATGCCAGCAGCATGGGCTCAATACCCGCACCTCCTTCTCCAACTCTGAACTGAGGCCTGGTCACCTTCAGGTTAAACTACGACCAGTCATGTCTGTCTAATGAGAGAGCAGCCCACTGGTCTGATAAGAGCACGGTGACTTGACCTTCACTTTTATTTGACAATCTGGATAGACCAGATGGGCTGAATGGCCCCTTTCTGAGCTGTAAACCTTTATGGTTCTGTGGGTTTTATGATAAACCCTGGAGATTCCAAGACAATTGTGAAAGATCAACAAAGCTATGTGCCGTGCAGTGTACACTGCATTAGACTCCTCATCGTTTTTATTTTTGCAAGAAGCAATGTCACTTTAAGCTTACAATGTGGTAAATCCAGTCTTGATCTATCTGATTAGTTATGATGTGAGCCATTTGCTGTGAAAATGGTTTGACAGCTTGTGAAAGGTGCTATAATAATGCAACTTCTTTCTGTGAAGAGCATGACAGAAAATACAGTTAGTATGAAGTCCCTTTGTTTGCTCTTCCAAACAAGACAGTAACCCTAATAAGATCTGTCACTGCCATCCTTCAGTGCTATCTTGAAGATGGTAGTTGGGAGTAAGCAGTGTATTAGTTGTTATCTTTTATACAGATCAAGAGCTGCGAAGTGAGTCACATAGAGAGACTGAGCAAAACTTTATCTCGTTTATCGCTGAAAATCTACCTGGGATGGGTGTCAATCTGTTTCATTTTCCCAGTCTGTAAAAACATTCACTGATCCAGACATATTGTGAAATAGAACAGAACATTCAGACATCCTCTCATCCCCATACCTGAACTATCTGCTAGTGTATTACAGAAATACCCCTCACCATCTGAGCAAAAACTCTGTCCAAGAGAACAAGGTTTCATGCCTTACACAGGGTGAAAGACAAAAAGTGTGTTTGTGAGAGACAGAAACAATGTGTGTGTGTGTGTGTGTGTGTGCATGCACGTGCGTGTCTGTGATGAGTGTGTGTACTTGGGAGAGTGTGCACGTGTACGTTTCTGTGTGAGTGCATTTGTATATGTATGAGTGAGTGTGTGTGCATGAGTGAGTGAGTTTGTGAGTGAGTGTGTTTGTGAATGAGTGTGTATGTATGAGTGAGTAAGTGTGTGTGGGAGTGTGTGTGTATGAGTGTGTGCATGAGACGGAGAGCGAGTGAATGTGCCTGTGTGAGAGAGAACGGGTGTGTGTGTGTGTGTGTGTGTGTGTGTGTGTGTGTGTGAGAGAGAGAGAGAGAGAAACATAATGTGCAAAAGACGTATAACACTTTGGAAATCTATAAATCCTCATGGCCTGCAACTGAAGAAGCTTCTGCTTTGTGTTTCTTCTTATCCCTCTATTTCTGAGGGTTATATTTATATTAACATTCAGGTAAGAACAGGTCACTAGCTCCGAACCACAGACCCAAGACATCATCGCTGCTGGGGATGGGGAGTTGAAGGTGTTACTATCAGGGCCAGGTGTAAGCATTATTCAGGTTGGCACAAATGGCATTAGTGGCATCATGCCACCAGCACAGCTGTGTGCTCTGGGGGGAGAGCATAAATATCTGTTCAAGAACAGAGTTGAAGGTCATGAAATGCTGACACAATCTACAGTCAGTATGTTGGCTAAGTGGATACATCATGCGCTGAAAACAACCAGCAAGAGGGCTGGGGTTATGAGGCGTGATTAACGTCCTGGAGTTTCATACAATTAGTTTCAATAATAGGTGAGAATTCACCCAGACTGTTTAACACTAAAAACATAAGAATTCCCTGGGACATTTTAAAATAAAGGCAAAGAGTGCCAACTCTTGACAAAACCAACACTACAATTTAGGAAAAATGTGAAGGCTTTGGAAGAGATACAAAGGAGATGTTACAGAGGTTGCCAGAAATAAGAAATGTCAGCAATGTTGAAGGACTGGAGGGTCTGTTATTGTTTCTCTCACAGAGGAGAAAGTTAATAGAGCTGTTGAAAAGGTATGTAAGGCTTTGGAAGAGTAGATCATGTTTCCGATGGCAGAAGAGTGGGTAACCAGAGGGCATCAATTTCAGGTGGTTGGCAAAATCATCTAGAGAGGAGATGAGGATAAGGCAATGAGTTGTTAGAATGTGGACCCTCACTGTCCAAAAGGGTAGTGGAAGCAAATTTAAACATAACTTGAAATGGGGAACTGGATATAACCTTGAAAAGAACAGAAACTAAGGAAAATAAGAAATAAGGAAGAAGGAGAGGAATGGGAGGACTTGTGCAGCTGTGGCAAAGAACAGGAATTATTACTGGAAGGTAAAAGTCGACACTATGCTAAATTTATTATCCTCCCAGTTACCATTCCCCCTTACACATCATGGACTATAGGATTCAATCAATGGCTTTGGATCAAAGTGGTGCTGGAAAAGCACAGCAGATCAGGCAATTTTCCTGCTCCCCGGATGCTGCCTGACCTGCTGTGCTTTTCCAGCACCACTCTGATCTAAACTATGGTTTCCAGCATCTGCAGTCCTCTCTTTTGCCTACTTCAATCAATGGCTATCTATTTGGGTTGGTTGCATTGTCTCTTTCTGAACACAGCTTCAGTAAAAAAAAAGCAATTCAGTGTAGGCTTCGGGAGGTACTTTCTCAAGCAGCAAGTTGAAGGTGCATTGAATGGCGGTGTGATGAATAACAGCAGTGCTGACCAGCATTAATCTTCATCTTATGCCTCCCTTGTCTCCCCACTCTCTCAGAATTCAGCACGTTCCTCAGCAGTTTTATTGTTGCAAGGACCAGAATAACTGAATAATTAACCAGCAATTAATCTTTGGCTCTTTTTTAAAAAAAACGGCTGCATTTGTTTAACTCATTCACCATGCACCACTCATCCCTTTTCTATATTCCCCTCACTTCCTCTCAAAGGAGCAGACTCAGTGACAAATACTGAATTTCTCTAACGTCTTTAAAACGGTTTGAGTACAGGATTGCAAAATCTTGCTTCAATTGTGTGGGACCTTGGATCGACTGCACCAGGAGTAGTGTGTGCAGTGTTTGGTCTCTTTGCCTCAAAAAAGGATATTATTGTCAGAAAGGGAGCGCAATTAAAATTCATCAGACTTGTTCCTGGGATGGTGGAACTATCCTAGTGCAGAGAGATTGATCAAACCCGATCTGTATCCTTCAGAGTTTCGAAGAATAAGAGGTGATCTGTACAAAACACTTAAAGGGACAGATAGGGTACATGCAGCTAAGATGCCTCCCCTAGTTGGGGCTTCTAAAATCAGGGGAGTGCTACTCAGGTCCAATATGAAAAGAAATTACTTTACTCAGAGGGTTGTTAACCTTCTGGAATTCTCTACCACAGAGGGTGATGGAGGTTCAGTCTTTGAGTATGTTTTAAGGTGGCAATTGATAGGTTTTCAATTAGCAGCATGACAGTGTTATGGGGATAGGGTGGGTAAAAGGCATTGAAGTGTTTGATGAACCATGGTCGCATTGAATGGGAGGGGAGGCTTGATGGGCTGAATGGCCTCCTGTTGGCGTAATGTTCTTATGTTCCTATGGAACTCGGCCTGAGGTATTTCACCGGATGTGGTATTAGGTGAAATTTAATACTGAGCCACGTATGGGGAAAATGGCCAAAAGATAGTTATGACGGTATGTTTTGAGAGGGATTTCCAGAGTTGAGGGATTAAGTTCAATGGGGGAGCATTTACAATTGGGAATTTTAGAAGAAATCCACAAATGATGGAACTGGCCCAATCTCAATTTGTATACCTGAAAATGCAAGTCCAGTTTTGACCTGTGTCATCATTTCCAATGCATATCTCGGAAGGTTGGGGAGCTGGGGTAGGTTACTGAGACAGAGGATTTGAATGCAATAGTACAAGAATTTATATTCGAGAGGGTTCCCAACAATGAGCAATTCTGTTGGCATTTTGCTTATTCATCTGGTCGACTTTCATTGATTTCAGAGCCCATTTGATAACAGATGGGGCAAACATTGGTGGGGCAGTGGTGTGCGTAAGAACACAGTAAAACCTGGAGTGTGCACCCTGACCTCAATTTGCAAAAGAAATCAATGAACAGTCATGAAAAGATGGGAATCCTTGTTCAGGCCTTGACCAATCAAACCTGACCAGCGTGGTTTAAATTTTGTATGAAATTTGGTGGTTAATTGTCAATCATCACCTAACTGGTGCATTCTGCACGGCACTAATTCTCAACCAATTGGCAAGTTGTTCTCATAAAATATACAAACGTGGTTCCATTTTGCATTAGCATTCTGAGGAATATGCTGACGGGTGCAAGACAGAAAAACATCAATGAAGCATTTTTTTCAGCAACAGTCATGTTCTGTACAACTGAATGACTATTTATATCCTCATTGATTCAGAAACACAGCATACGTTATACAAAATAGCACAGCAAGCATTGCCTTTCCAGCTTGCTCCTTTTAGGTTGACTCACTCATTCAGTTGCTGTTATTGTCATGTCATCTGAAGACACTGCAGTGTCACTTGCCTGTTGTACACTGTTGGGCTTCCTAGGGTGTTGGACCTGGGACAATACTGTGGCTATGTGGCACACTCCCCTTATGTCATGCAACTCAAGTCAAATCAGCAATTTATTATTACAATAGAAGGGGAGTTGCACAGTGTAATGGGGAGTGTTGCACTGTCTGAGGTGCCATCTTTCAGATTAAACTGGGGGCTCATCTACTCTCGCACCTCAACAAGATTTAAGGCAGTTTCCCCTCTCAGATAATAGTTCACATCTATCGGCAAATATTTATCCCTCAATCAACATCACTAACATAGAACATAGAACAGTACAGCACAGTACAGGCCTTTGGCCTATGATGTTGGGCCAAGCATTTATCTTAATCTCCAATCAACCAAACCTACACAGCCTCAATTTACTGCCATCCATGTGCTTGTCCAGCAGTCACTTAAATGTCTCTAATGTGTCTGAATCTAAAGCAGGCTATCTGGTCAGTATCACAATACTGTTTGTGGGAGCTTGCTGTTCATGAATTGACAACTTAGTTTCCTAAGTTTCAGAAGTATGTAGTATACATTATAAGGATGACTGTTCTTTTTGATTTTTTTTAATGGCCTGGAGTTGGGTATTATGAAAACAATATCAAAGTCTGCAGTGGACCGAAGCTTGGAAATACAGCAAATAAAAAAGCACAATAATACCAGACTCCAGGAGCAGCTGGAATGAAATCTGGAGAAGGATGAAGCTATGGCACTTTGGAAAGAAAAATGAGGAGACACAGGATAAACAAAATGGCACAACGTTCTGTCGGGTGAAGAATTAGCAATGATGTGGAGGTGCCTGGGATGGACAAAGTCAGAAGTCACACAACACCAGGCTATAGTCCAACAGGTTTATTTGTAACCCCAAGCTTTCGGAGCGCTGCTCTTTTGTCAGGTGAAATCATAACGAGAAAGATCTGGGGGTGGGGGATTTTTGCAAACCTTTGAACGTTGCAAGAAATGCAGAAAAGCCTGCTCATAAACTATGGGAATGCTGGCTTTATAAACAGAAGTACGGAATATAAAAGCAAGGACGGTTGCACTAAATCTTTGCAAATTATCAGTCAGTCTTCAGTTTGAGGAGTGTTCCAATTAGGAGCACTGCATTTTGGGAAGGATATAAAAACCTTGGGAATGGTTCAGAGTCCCTTTATCGGAATTACGTCAGAGCAGAGAGACTTGTTAGGATCAATTAGGTTTTTCCAACAATTCAAGAGCATGTTATCGATTTTTCTGAGAATGTAAACTGAATTCAAATCTTCAAACAGCCAGAATAGAGTTATGAGTTCACCTTCTGTTGTAATATTAATATTAACAGCTTCATGGTCAGATCCTAATAAAGGATAATTGAGAGATGTACCAGGGATCCCCACATTCCTCTACACTTCAGAGGTTTTGACAACCTACAGATGGTACTTAAAATTATTTGAGAAGTATCATGAGCATTCACAGCACTGAAAAAGGTCCAGACCCGAATATCTGAAATGGGTTTCATTCATTTCTCCTCACCAGACGTTTGAAAGCCATCCAGCAGAAACAAAATGCTATGGATGCTAGAACTATATTCAAGGGTCTGAAGGAGAGCCACATCCGACGCCAAACATTAGAATCTGCAGCTGACAGCAGGCCATTCAGCCCCTCGAGTCCACATCGACCCATACACACCCTACTGTATCCCTGCATTCCTTTGGCTAATTCATCTAGCCTGCACACTATTGGCAATTTTGCATGGCCAATTCACTTAACATCTGTGGACTGTGGAAACCCAAGCAAATATGGGAAGAACATGCAAACTCCATACAAACAGTAACCCAGGGCTGGAATTGAACCCCGGTCCCTGGTGCTGTGAGGCAGCAGTGCCAACCACTGAGCCACTGTGCCACCTCAGCGTATCTCTCTCCACAGATGCTGCCAGACCTGATGAGTTTCTCCAGCATCCTCGTTGTTCGATTAAAACCATCAAATATACATTGTTTTTGACTTTTTTTTATTTGGTTCAATTCAAGCTGCCCCCAATACTCTCGAAAAGAGCCAGCAATGCCCTCATTCTAAGCATTTCATGATTCTAATGGGAAATTATGTCTTACTCATACACTTTTACTAGTAAAATTAGAAAGATCATTGAATTCTGGTGTGAGAGCATGCATGTTCCAAGTGTATGCTTTCTGCATCCATGCATTTTGGGATGGGACTGTGCAGCATAGCTAAGACCGGCATCAGTGTAATATACTTTGCAAATTTGAAAGAAAAATGGAAAGTGCTCAACAGTTCTGGCAACATCTGCAGGCAGAACAACAGAGTCAACAGTTCAAATCCAGTATGATTCTTCTTCAGAACTGAAGGGGCCTGGAAATGTTTTTTTTAATGCTTTCGATAGAGGGGGAGGAATGGAGTGCCCAGAGCAAAAGACAAAGGGAGTGCTAGTGGTGGTGAAGGAGTGATGGAGGTGTGAAACAGGTGTGAGAGGAGGAGAAAGTGGGTCTGCCCTGTTGAGGGTAAAGCCAGATAGACACAAGCAAGACACAGCCAGCTGGAGTTGAGGGATTGTAATCAAAATGGAGGTCATGCTCTGAAACAGTTGAACTCAACGTTGATCTCCAGAGGCTGTAAAATACCAAACTGGAGAATGAGATGTTGTTCCAGCAGTTTGTGTTGAGCTCTGCTGGCAGACTGCAGCAGACCCAGGATGGAAATGTTACGATCACACGTTTTACTGCCTTGGCATGTTCCGATACAATCACAGAAACTGTTAACACCTTTCTTTCTTCCCATCTCACTGCCCAAGGCTCCAATATACCTTCCAGGTAAAGCAGCAGTTCACTTGGAGTCCTTTCAATCTGTTGACAGCATTCGCTGCTCATAATGCCATCTTCTTTAAATTGCCAAAATCAAACTCAGGCTGGGTGACCACTTGTGAAACACCTCTACTTGGTCCATAACTGACTTTATGGCGGCTTGCTATTTCAAACAGCCACCTTGCACCCATGATGTTGCCAGACCTTGCATTATCTACTTTTATGCTAGCATAAATGCAATGGGCTGAATGGTCACCTCTCCTTTAATTGGGAGACATTTGCTTTCAGAATGAGAGCGTTTTTGATGGCTCCGGAACATTCCCCCAAATGATGTAAGATAAGATTCTGCAGGAAACATTTGGCATCACTCTGCCAAAAGCAGCGAGCTTTATTTATTTTCTCTTCTGTCTGATTGTCCTACTGCCCACAGCAGACATTTCTTTGCACTATTTTCTCCCCTCAGATCTTAGAAGTCAGCAATTGCTCACAGCTCTTGTGAAGAGCTGTCCTTCAATAAATAATGCAAAAAGGCACTGACCTCTGTTCAATGATCAGAAACCCAAAGAAACCAGCAGCTTTTCTACTTCTGAAATGAGTGCCATTATTCCTTCATATTCCTCTGTCCCACAGGATAGTGAAGCAAGGGAAGAGAGGGAGAAAGACTCTCTCTCAAACACACACACACACCAGCTTACATCTGCATCCAGTGACTCAAAGAGAATACAGAGTGTTCAATTAGAGTCACTGAGATTTACAGCACAGAAACAAGCCCTTCAGTCCAACTCATCCATGCTGACCAGATATCCTAAATTAATCTAACGCCATTTGCTTGCATTTGGCCCACATCCCTCTGAACCCTTCCTATTCATATACCCATCCAGATGAATTTTAAATGTTGTTATTGTACCAGCCTCCACCACTTCCTCTGACAGCTCATTCCATACATGCACCACGCTCTGCATCAAAAACGTTTCCCCTCAGGTTCCTTTTAAATCTTTCCCCTCTCACCCGAAACCTAAAACCCTCTAGTTATGGACTCCCCAGCCTCAGGGAAATGACCTCGTCTACTTACCCTATCCGTGCTCCTCATGATTTTATAAACCTGAATAAGGTCACCTCTCAACCCCGACACTCCAGGGAAAACAGCCCCAGTTTATTTAGCCTCTCCCTATACTAAAGGAGAACTTGTTACATTGGATAGATAAAATGGACGATATTAGAATAAAGGAAATGGAAGGTCTGATAGTAAGATTGTTGGCGTCTCTTTTATCTTTTATTCATTTGGTTATAACAGAATTAATTTCTTGAACTAAGCAAAAGAGACTCACATCGCTTTTATTTTCTCTATTCTTTCACGGGATGTGAATGTCACTGGCAAGGCCTTGCTAGGTCACTTTAAAGCCTCGCTGTGGGGTCTGGAGTCACATGTAGGTGAGGATGGCAGATTTCCTTCCCTAACAGATCTTTATGCACAAGATGAAATTTTAATGACCATCAGTGATAGATGCCACTGTCACCATCGCTCTTCATTCCAGATTTATTAAAGTAATTCAGACTTCATCAGCTGTCGTGGGGTTTGAGCCCATATTCCCAGAGCATTAACCTGATGTCTTCTGGGTGACCGGTTCAGTAACATCACCACATCTCCCCTTTTAGCATTTTTCACAGTTACTGTCTGAGATAAATGGACCAGCCGTCATCTTACTGAGTGGACAATCAGGTTTAAAGGGCCACAAAGCCTACTCCTGTTCCTCGTTTATAGGTAACAACTGTAAGCAGCCATTGCCAGGGCTTGAGCCCCTTCACCATCAACACGGAAGATGCAGTGGTTCCATCATTGGTCAAGACTCATAAGGCTGAGTGGAAAACCTCTTAAGGCCTGAGACAATTTGCTGAAGAGCAGGAATGACCATCCTCCCAAAGGTCACAAATGAACCTGGCAGTGTTGGCTGGTCAAAAAGTACATGAAAGCTGATGACGAACGAATTTTAAAAAGTCAAAAACAAACCTTTAAAGGTTTCAGGCGGTCTGTAGACTTCTTAATGGAGAAGAGCAACAAATATGGAAAAGAGCAACCTTTAAAAATCTCCTGACCTGATGTCTTTTGGACAGTTCTCTGGGGGAAGGCATTCAAGGTAACCAGAATACTTTCTTGTAAGATTCTACGATATCTGTCGACAATTGTACAGTAGGTGGGAGTTATTGTGGAAGGGGAAGAAAATCCCAATGGGTCCAGGGTGGGAGATCGTGGAAGGAAAAATGGAAGAAAAGCTTTCAAAGAAGTGTAGCCATTTTAGGCAAAGCCTATTATTAGGGTTAACAAATAATCCAAAAGAAACCGCCTTCAACAATTCCGCACTCCGCCAGCATTGCACTGAGAGTGTCAGCCAAAATTTAAACTCGGATATCTGGAATCGGGCTATATCCAAATGGTCTTCAGGGGTGTTCAAACTTTTAGATAACACATGAATATGTTAGAAATGGATGGATATAGACCAAGGGCAGGCAGGAGGGATCAATGTCATTGGGTGTCATGTTCGGCACAACATCATGGGCTAAAAGGCCCGTTTCTGTACTGTACTGTCTGAGGTTCTATGGTCTAATCATGTGAGTGAGTGAGGGTTACCATTAAGCCAAGGGAAATCTTATTAAATCCCAGAGGGAAAAAGAAGCTGGGGTTTGTTTGGCACATGTAGAGTAACATGTTAAAATATGTCAAGTGGTTTGCACTGATATAGACTTCTGGGGGAGCAGATGGGTATAATCTACCACAAGCAAAAGTTGCTATTCCCTGAATTAACCAGAAACCTGGCAGGTGGAACTCGAGTCTTTAATGCACATTAATTCTGCAGTGTACATGTGCGTTTATCATTATCAGTGCCTATTGATGTTGCAACTGTCAATATAACATGCCATTAAACCATCAGGAGCTTATTTCACATCGCTATTTATAACACTTTTATTCAGTACGTGCAGAATGGAAGTAAAACGGCGGGTGCTTATTTTCACTCTGGGCAACTTGTCACTCTTTGTAGCTAATGGCTAATGATTTTGGAACACAGCGGATACTTACCCAGCCCCTCAGCCCTCTCTATCTCGCCAATCCAAACCTATTCCAGGAAAGCAGCCCGTCTGTTGAATGCCTTGCTGACGCTGTCAGAAAAGTGAGCATCAGCTCAGCGGTTGGCACGAAGGAGCTGATACGATGAGGCTGTAAGCTGACAGCAGGACAGTCCTCCTGAAGCAGTTCTGCTGAGCACAGAGCACCAAGCTGACAGGCCAGGCATGGGCACCTCACTGATTATGACAGGCCCTCCTTCCTCACTAAGTCAGTTCATGTCAGTGACACGCCTGCCTCAAACAAATAGATGCTGTCTGCCATAACACTGTCGCTAATTCTTTCTATTCCCTCTGGAAGCAAACACTGAACATTAGCATGGGCTGCAGTTTCTAATGAGACAGAGCAAGCCTTCACAACAAGAGGGATTGAGTATAGAAGCAAAGACGTTCTTCTGCAGCTGTTCAGGGCCCTGGTGAGACCACACCTGGAGTACTGTGTGCAGTTCTGGTCTCCAAATTTGAGGAAAGACATTCTGGCTATTGAGGGAGCGCAGCGTAGGTTCACGAGGTCAATTCCTGGAATGGCGGGACTACCTTACACTGAAAGACTGGAGTGACTGGGCTTGTATACCCTTGAGTTTAGGTGACTGAGAGGGGATATGATTGAGACATATAAGATTATTAAAGGATTGGACACTCTGGCAGCAGGAAACATGTTTCCGCTGATGGGTGAGTGCTGAACCAGAGGACACAGCTTAAAAATACGGGTAGGCCATTTAGGACAGAGATGAGGAGAAACTTCTTCACCCAGAGAATGGTGGCTGTGTGGAATGCTCTGCCCCAGAGGGCAGTGGAGGCCCAGCCTCTGGATTCATTTAAGAAAGAATTGGATAGAGCTCTCAAGGATTGTGGAATCAAGGGTTATGGAGATAAGGCAGGAACTGGATACTGATTAAGGATGATCAGCCATGATCATATCAAATGGTGGTGCAGGCTCGAAGGGCAGAAAGGCCTACTCCTGCACCTATTGTCTATTGTCTAAACTCGGTTGAGTAGAGAGTAAATAAATGAGAAGGGCAAAGAAGCGCATCCAGTGAACATGCAGATAATATGTAACCAATTAGGAAGGCTAATGGTTCTCGCGGGCTTTTACTGCAAAGGCTTTGGAGTGGAACAGCAGGGAAGCTGCTTGGTCAGACTACACCTCAAATTCTTTGTTCTCCTTACCCATGGAAGGTAAATGAGTTTGTTATGGGTTAATTGTTATGAGGATGAAGTTAGACATTTTTATTCAATAAAGGAACCAAGGATTATGGAGTAAAGGCAGGAAAGCAGAGTTGAGGATTACCAGATTAGCCAAGATGTCATTGATTGGTGGAGCATACTCGATGGACGCAAATGGTTTACATCTGTTCCTTTTTTTTATGCATTTATCAAAGAACCAGGTCAAAACTGGTTGAGAAAGAAAGCCTTGCGCTTCTCCAGCATCTTTCACAACCAGGGGATGCTTGACAACTGAGGAAGTATTTCTAAAGTTTAGATACTGTTGCCTAGGAGGAGGAACAACTGACAACTGGTGCATAGAAAGCAGCCACAAGTCAAAATGTGGTCATGACCAGATTCTCTCGAACAGTGTCAGCTTAAAAATAGATATTATCCATGATGATCAGGACAACGCTTGACTTCTGCTTTAGAATTGCACCATCAAAGTTTTTTTTAAATGTCCAACTGAGAGACGGAGAGGTCGTCAGATTAATGACTTCCAGAAACAAAGAAACTGGGAGCATGAGTAGGCCTTTCAGACCATTGGCTCTCCATGCCATTCATTATAATCATGGCTGATATTCACTCTCGATACTCTGCTTCCACTTTTCCCTATGCCCTTTGGACATCCTCTTCAGCGTCCTGAAATCAATCTACTTTTATTCTTGAACATATTCAGTAGCCTATCCTCCACACAGTTCCCTGTGGTAGAGAATTTGATAGGTTCACCATCTTTGAAGTGAACAAATTGCGCCTCATCTCAATCCACCACATATCCTGAGACCCTGACTCTCTTTACTAACCAGTGAGGGGAAATATCATCCCTCAGCCAGTCCGTCCATCCTTGGCAGATTTTTATACGATTCAATCAGATCCCCACTCATTCTTACAGAGTTATACAGCACGGAACCAGACCCTTTGGGTCAACACATCCATGCCAAACAGTCATCCCAATGTGACCTAGTCCCGTTTGTCAGCATTTGGTCCACAATCCTCAAAGCCCCTCCCATTCATATACCCATCCAGATGCCTATTAAAAGTTGTAATTGTACCAGCATCAACCACTTCCTCTGCAGAAGGGTTACACCCAAAATGTTGACTTCTCCAATTCATGATGTTTCCTGGCTTGCTGTGTTCTTCCAGCCTCCTGCATGTCTACTTTAGAATCCAGCATCTGCAGATTTTGTTTTGTCTCACCACTTCCTCTGGCAGCTCATTCCATACACATACCACCCTCTGTGTGAAGAAGTTGCCCCTTAGTTCCCTTTTCAATCTTTGCCTACTCACCCTAAACCTATGCCCACTCGTTCTGGATTCCCCTATCCAGGGAAAGGACTTTGTCTATTCTTCCTCTCCATGCCCCTTGTGATTTTATAAACCTCTATAAGGTCACCCCTCAGCCTCCAACGCTCCAGGAAAAAAATCCTCAGCCTGTTCAGTCTCTCCCTATGGCTCAAACCCTCCAGTCCCAGCAACATCATTGTCAATCTTTTCTGCACCCTCTCAAGTTTAACAACATCCTTCCTATAGAAGAGCAACCGGAATTATTCACAGTATTCCAAAAGTGGCCTCACCAGTGTTATGTACAGCTGCACCATGATGTTCCAACTCCTATACTCAATGCACTGACCAATGAAGTCAAACATTCCAAACATTTTCTTCACCACCCTGTCCACCTGCAATACCACTTTCAAGAAACTATTCATCTGTATCCCTAGGTCTCTTTGTTCAGCAACACTTCTCAGGGTCCTACTAGTAACTGTATAAGCCCTAGTTTGCTTTACCAAAATGCAGCACCTCATGTTTATCTGAATTAAACTCCACCTGCCACTTCTCAATCCATCGGCCCTTCTGATCAGGGTCCTGTTGTAATCTGAGGTAACCTTCATCACTGTCCACTACACCTCCAATGTTGGTATCATCTGCAAACTTCCTAAACCTACCTCCTATATTCCTATCCAAATCATGAATATAAAAGATGGAAAGCAGTGGACCCAGCACCTATGTTTGTTGTACACGGCTTGTCACAGCCTCCAGTCTGAAAAATGACCCTCTATCACTACCCTTTGTCTCTGACCTTCAAGCCAATTTTTAATGCAACTGGATAGCTCCATGTGATCTAACCTTATTAACCAGTCTCCCATGCGGAACCTTGTTGAATGTTTTACTGAAGTCCATACAGACAATGCCTACCACTCTACCTTCATCAATCTTCTTTGTCACCTCTTCAAAAAACTCAATCAAGTTAGAGAGACATGATTTCCCACAAAGCCACTTGACTATTCATAATCAATCCTTTCCTTTCCAAATGCATGTAAATCCTGTCCCTTAGAATCCCCTCTTAACAACTTACACAACACTGACATAAGACTCACCGCTCTATAGTTCCTTGGCTTTTCCTTCCCACCTTTCCAAGCTTCAGTGAATTCTGTATTCCCAAGAATTAGCCTGGCGAACCTTCATGACATTCTATGGCATGTTAGGTAAGGAGAAAGAACTACACAGAATAATCCAGAGAGAGGTGAATCATATCTGGAAAGTTAAAAATCACACAATACCACGTTATAGTCCAACAGGTTTAATTGGAAGCACTAGCTCTCGGAGTGACTCTCCTTCATCAGGTGGTAGTACACCCCAGTCCAATACCGGGGGCATCTCCAAATCATATCTGGAAAGGGGGAATATCTGCTGGGCAATGGGGGTTGATGGACTAAAGAACTGGCTACTCTGCAAGGACTCTCTCAACATTTTTGTTAAATAATAACAATAATAGCCAACCCTGACCAACAAACTGGTGGGAAAAAATCCTGATTGATTTCCTTCAACATTACTCAATGGTCTGAGGTAGAGGGAAAGGTTAGACAAGCTGGGACTTTTTTCTTTAGCATGTAGGAGACTGAGATGGGATCTCCCAGAATCATGAGAGGCATGGATAGGGTGAATGCACTCAGTCTTTTACCTAGCATTAGAGAATTGAGGACTAGAGGGCATCAGTTTAAGGTGGGAAAGGAAAGAATAAAAGAGGGACAACCTTTTTACACAGTGGGTGGTATGCATATGGAATGAGTTGCCAGCAGAAGTGGTGGAGGCACGTATATTAACAACAATAAAAAGGCAATTGGACAAATACATGGATAGGAAAGGATGAGAAGGATATGGGCCAAGTGCAGGGAAATGGGGTTAGCGTGGGCGGACATTTTGTTCAGCATGGACCAGTTTGGACCAAAGACTGTAGGATACTATGACTCTATAATGTCGTAATGGGAAAGGAATCTGCCAATCTTGCCTGGTCTAGCCTATATGTGACTCCAGACCCACAACAATATGGTTGACTCTTACCTGCCATGTGAAATAGCCACTCAGTTGCAGCAGTAATGAGGTATGGGTAATAAATGCTGGCCCAGCCAGTGATACCTACATCCCACCAGTGAATAAAGTATAATCTGACAAACTCCCAAAAAACTGCACTAACAGCACAGCCCTGTAGACTCTCAGAATCAGACTGTCAAGCTAGATTGTTGTGTGCAAGTCTTTGATATCGGAGTGAAGTTGATGGAGATAAGGCATGATAGGGTTGGGAAAAGAGTAAATCCAGATATTTTCTGGACCAATGGTTCAGAGATGTTATTACACACCTTTGAAGCAGGTGGGACTTGAACCTGGGTCTCCTGGTCTTAGAGGCAGGATGCTACTGCTGCACGCAAGAGCCCTCAAAATGTGTATAGTTGGATAGGCATGCATACAGTTAGATAGGCTGAATGGTCTGCTCTCACTTGCAGTTTGCTCAAGTTCATGAAACTGCCACACAGTGAGGATCTGAAACAGCTTCAAATGTTCAGTGCTTCTTTGCTAGTTTGAGAAAAACAAATAGATTCTGAGATAATGATGGACCATGTCTGAAACAGAGAGAAAAAAATAACTGCACAGGAACAATCAGATGCTGTATCAACACCCAAAATAACAGCTCAGGCGGAAAAATCGATTGCTAGTTTAAATGCAAAATTACTTCAATTGAAAAATCTAATTTGCAACTTTGCAACTGACAGTTTAAGCACTTCTATAAGAGTGGAAGTAAAATAGCTGCATGAAAATATTTGGCAGGATATAAGGTAAATGAGGAAAGCAATCCAAACTCTGCCATTAGTCTATCAGAACAAGGATGATTCAAATACTCAGTTCAAAAAAAAGAGGAAGGTTTACTATTGTAGAGCACCTTTCACATCTTCAGGGCACCTGAAGGCACTTTGGACCAATGACGTACATTGAGGTAATTACACTCTTGCAATATAATTTCATTCGCAAGAGAGTGATGACAATCTGTACATTGATGGCACAGGGAGCAATTCAGATGAATAGCATAGTTATGGAGACATTTGGCAAGCATTTGTAGAAGGGATGAGAAAACTATGTTAATAGAGATTTTTTTTGATATTCATGAGATGTTGGCATTGCTGACGGGGCAGCATTTATTGCCCATCCCTAATTGCTCAGAGACAATGATGAGTCAACCACATTGCTGTGGTAAGAGTGGCATTAGTGAACCAGATGGGTTTTTCCAACAATTAACACACAGTCAAAATCGGATTCTTAATTCCAGATATTATTGAATTCAAATTCCACCATCTACTATGGCGGGATTCAAACCCGGGTCCCCAGGACAGTACCTGGGTGTCTGGATTAATAGTCCAGTGATAAATACCTCGAGACCATTGCCTTCCCAAGACACATTACGCAAGTAAGGATTAGAGGGAGCTCAAGTGAAATGCAAATACCAGGAGAGGCTGTTTGAGCTGAATGCCTGTTTGTCTGCTGTATATTCTGTGTCAGATATGCACCAGCCAATTTCAACACAGTAAGTTCCAACAAGCAAAAATGCAGCAATAACTATGGGGCTTAATTTTACCAGAAATTGACAAAGTGTTCATTTTGGTGGATATTTTAGACTGGATTAGATTCCCCATAGTGTGGAAACAGGCCCTTCGGTCCAACGACTCCACACGACCCTCCAAAGAGTAACCCACCCAGACCCATTTCCCTCTGACTAATGCATCTCACACTATGGGTAATTTAGCATGGCCAATTTACCTGACCTGCACATCTTTTGGACTGTGGGAGGAAACTGGAGCACTCGGATGAAACCCACGCAGGCATGGGAGAATGTGCAAACTCCACACAGAGAGATGCTCAAGGCTGGAATCAAACCTGGGTCCCTGGCGCTATGAGGCAGCAGTGCTAACCACTGAGCCACCCAAATCATGAAGGGGTTCCTTCTGTGAGCCTTAGCAAGTTTGCTCACACTATTTTGCCAAATGTGCCTCACTACTGAGTAATTTATCCAATATTGACTGGAATTCCCTTCATGCCAGGGCCTTATATGAGGCAGAATTTGTTAGGCACATCCAGGAGGGTTTCTTGAAACAATATGTGAGTACTCTCACTTGGGAAGGGGCCATACTAGATCTTGTACTGGGGAAGAACAAACAGAGTTGTTGTCTCTGGTTTGTTACCCGTGCCACGTGATAGAGAGTCGAGGAATAGGGAGAGAGAGCAGTTAAATGTGTGGCTACAGGGATGGTGCAGGAGAGAGGGATTCCAGTTTCTGGATAATTGGGGTTCTTTCTGGGGAAGGTGGGACCTCTACAAACAGGATGGTCTACACCTGAACCTGAGGGACACCTGGGGGAGGTTTGCTAGTGCTCTTTGGGGGGGTTTAAACTAACTCTGCAGGGGCATGGGAACCTAGACTGTAGCTTTAGGGTGCAGGACCTGGAGTGTAGGGAGGTTAGGAACATAGCCTCAATCTCGAAGGAGGATGCCTGTAAACAGGAAGGTGGTTTGAAGCGTGTATACTTCAATGCGAGAAGTATACAAAATAAGGTAGGTGAACTTGCAGCGTGGGTTGGTACCTGGGAGTTCGATATTGTGACTATTACGGAGACATGGGTAGAACAGGGACAGGATTGGTTGTTGCAGGTTCCAGGGTTTAAATGTTTTAGTAGGGTCAAAGGTGGGGGTAAAAGAAGGGGAGGTGTGGCATTGCTTGTCAAAGATAGTATTACAGCAGTGGAAAGGACAATGGATGAAGACTCGCCATCTGAGGTAGTTTGGGCTGAGCTCAGAAACAGGAAAGGTGAGATCACCCTGTTAGGAGTTTTCTACAGGCCTCCTAATAGTCCGAGAGATGCAGAAGAAAGGATTGCGAGGATGATTCAGGAGAAGAGTGAAAGTAATAGGGTGGTTGTTATGGGGGACTTTAACTTTCCAGATATTGACTGGGGAAGATATAGCTCGCGTACTTTAGATGGGTCGGTGTTTGTCCAATGTGTGCAGGAGGGTTTCCTGACACAATATGTAGACAGGCCAACAAGAGGTGAGGCCATACTGGATTTGGTTCTGGGTAACGAACCAGGCCAGGTGTTAGAATTGGAGGTAGGTGAGCACTTTGGAGACAGTGACCACAATTCGGTGACTATTTCTTTAGTAATGGAGAGGGATAAGTGTGCACTACAGGGCAAGAGTTATAGCTGGGGGCAGGGAAATTATGATGCGGTGAGGCATGACTTAGGATGCGTGGCTTGGAAAAGTAGGCTTCAAGGGAAGGGTGCAATCGATATGTGGAGCTTGTTCAAGGAACAACTATTGAGTGTCCTTGATAAGTATGTACCTGTCAGGCAGGGAGAAAAGGGTCGTGTGAGGGAGCCGTGGTTTAATAAGGAATTGGAATCCCGTGTTAAAGGGAAGAGGGCGGCCTATGTAAAGATGAGGCGTGAAGGTTCAATTGGGGCGATTGAGAGTTATAAGGTAGCCAGGAAGGATCTAAAGAGAGAGCTAAGAGCAGCAAGGAGGGGACATGAAAAGTCCTTGGTTGGTAGGATTGGGGAAAACCCAAAGGCTTTCTATAGGTATGTCAGGAATAAAAGAATGACTAGGGTAGGAATAGGTCCAGTCAAGGATAATAGTGGGAAGTTGCGTGTGGAGGCTGAAGAAATTGGAGAGACACTGAATGAATACTTTTCATCAGTATTCACTCAGGAACAGGACATTGTTGCCGATGTGAATATTGAGTCACACTTAATTAAAATGGATGGCTTTGAGATATGTAGGGAGAGGTGTTGGAAATTCTGGAAAGGGTGAATATAGATAAGTCCCCTGGGCCTGATGGCATTTATCCTAGGATTCTCTGGGAAGCAAGGGAGGAGATTGCAGAGCCATTGGCCTTGATTTTTATGTCCTCGTTGTCTACAGGAATAGTGCCAGAAGACTGGAGGATAGCAAATGTGGTTCCCTTATTTAAGAAGGGGAGTAGGGATAACCCTAGTAACTATCGGCCGGTGAGTCTTACCTCTGTTGTGGGCAAAGTCTTAGAGAGAATTGTAAGGGATAGGATTTATGAACATCTGGATAGGAATAATGTGATCAAGGATAGTCAGCATGGTTTTGTGAAGGGCAGGTCGTGCCTCACAAACCTTATTGAATTCTTTGAGATGGTGACTAAGGAGGTGGACGAGGGTAAAGTGGTAGATGTGGTGTATATGGATTTTAGTAAGGCATTTGATTAGGTTCCCCATGGTCGGCTACTGCAAAAAAATACGGAGGTATGGCATTGAGGGGGAGTTGGAGGTTTGGATTAGGAATTGGCTGGCTGGAAGAAGACAGAGGGTAGTAGTTGATGGTAAAGGTTCATCTTGGAGTGCAGTTACCAGCAGTGTTCCGCACGGATCTGTTTTGGACCATTGCTGTTTGTCGTTTTTATAAATGACTTGGAGGAGGGGCTAGAAGGTTGGGTGAGCAAGTTTGCAGATGACACGAAAGTCAGTGGAGTTGTTGACAGTGAGGAAGGATGTGGCAGGTTACAGCGGGATATAGATAAGCTGCAGAGCTGGGCAGAAAGGTGGCAAATGGAGTTCAATGTAGCTAAGTGTGAAGTGATTCACTTTGGTAAGAATAACAAGAAGATGGGCTAATGGTCAGATACTTGGTAGTGTGGATGAGCAGAGGGATCTTGGTGTCCATGTACACAGATCTCTGAAAGTTGCCACCCAGGTAAATAGTGCTGTGAAGAAAGCATATGGCGTACTGGCTTTTATTGGTAGAGGAATTGAGTTCCGGAGTCCTGAGGTCATGTGCAGTTGTATAAGACTCTGGTGCAGCCGCATCTGGAGTATTGTGTGCAGTTTTGGTCACCATATTATAGGAAGGATGTGGAGGCACTGGAACGGGTGCAGAGGAGGTTTACCAGGATGTTGCCTGGTTTGGTAGGAAGATCGTATGAGGAAAGGCTGAGGCACTTGGGGCTGTTTTCATTGGAGAAAAGAAGGTTTAGGGGTGACTTGATAGAGGTGTACAAGATGATTAGGGGTTTAGATAGGGTTGACCATGAGAACCTTTTTCCATGTATGGAGTCAGCTATTACGAGGGGGCATAGCTTTAAATTAAGGGGTGGCAGGTATAGGACTGATGTTAGGTGTAGATTCTTTACTCAGCGAGTCGTGAGTTCATGGAATGCCCTGCCAGTAACAGTGGTGGACTCTCCCTCTTTATGGGCATTTAAACGGGCATTGGATAGGCATATGGAGGAAAGTGGGCTAGTGTAGGTTAGGTGGGCTTGGATTGGCGCAATATCGAGGGCCGAAAGGCCTGTACTGCGCTGTATATTTCTATGTTTTCTATGTTCTATAAGCCTAACCAGGTGGTATAAGTTTCAGTAGGGAAGCATTTTGCGAACAGTGATCATAATTCATAAGTTTGATGATACTCATGGAAAGTGATAAGACTGGTCCTTGGGTGAAAATGTTATACTGGAGGAGGCTAATTACAACACTATTGGGCAGGAACTGGGAAAAGTAGATTGAGGATAGCTGTTTGAGGGCAAATCCACATCTGGTATCTGGAGTATTTTAAAGGCCAGTTGACCAGAGTTAGGACCAGCATGTTCCTGTGAGGATAAAAAATAGGGACGGCAAAATTCAGGATCCTCAGACGATGAGAAATGCAAGTTCAGTTAAAAAGGACAAGGAAAAGAAACCATATGTGTACTGCCTACAAGGTGCACTGCACAAATTCCCTCAGGTACCATCTTCCAAACACCGAACCACTTCCATCTAGAAGGATAAGGACAACAGATGTATGGGAACAGCACCACCTTCAAGTTTTCCTCCAAGTCACTTGCCATCCTAACTTGGAAATCTATCGTTGCTCCTTCAGTATTGCTGGGTCAAAATCCTGGAATTCCCTCCCTAAGGGCATTGTGGGTCAGCCCACAGCAGGTGGACTGCAGCGGTTCCCAAGGGCAACTAGGATGGCCAATAAATGCTGGCCAGCCAGCGATGTCCATGTCCCAGAAAACGAATAAATAAATAAATAAATGTCAGGTTTAGGAAATAGACACCCGCGAAGGTCCTTGAGGAGTATAAAGGATGTAGAAAAGATCTCTAAAAATAAATTAAGAAGGCAAGAAGGGGCCATTAAATGTCCTTGGCAAGTAAGATTAAAGAGGTCAGGCAGCATCCAGGGAACAGGAAATTCGACGTTTCGGGCATAAGCCCTTCTTCAGGAATGGAAATGAAGAAGGGCTTATGCCCGAAACGTTGAATTTCCTGTTTCTTGGATGCTGCCTGACCTGCTGCGCTTTTCTAGCAACACATTCTCAGCTCTGATCTCCAGCATCTGCAGACCCCACTTTCTCCTCCAAGTAAGATTAAAGAGATTGCCAAGGCATTTTATTCATATATTATGAGCCTGAGGGTAACTATGGAAAGGATAAGGACAAAGGAGGGAATTTATTTATTGAGCCAGATGAGGTGGATCAGGTTCTTAATGAATACTTTGCATTGGTATTCCCCAATGAAAAAGGGTTTACTTTTATTTAGAGAGGTATGGACTTTTTAGGAAGAGTCAGCATGGCTTTATGCAGGGGAGGTCTGGTCTCACAGAATTGGCTGAGTTATTTGAAGAAGTAATTGAGATAATTGATAAGGGTAAGGCAGTGGATGTTATTTACTTTGCTGAAGCATTTGACAATGCCCCTCTTTTTAGGCTGGTCCAGACAATCAAATCTCAAGGAATCCATGGCGTGTTGCTAAGTTGAATGCAAAATTGACTGGGCCATAGGTCACAGAAGGTAGTTGTGGAGAGGCATTTTTCTGACCAGAAGTCTGTGATCAATATTGAGACTTGTTACTTGTAATATGTATAAAGATCAGACTGATGATATGATTAGTAAGTTTGTAAGCTACGCAACAATTGATGGAGTTGTACATAGTAAGGAAGGTTGTCAAAAGATAGGCAGGCCATAGATCATTTGGAAAGAGTTTAATCTAGGTAAGTGTGAGGTGGTGCATTTTGGGAGGTCAAATGTAAGAAGAAACTGTATATTGAATGGCAGGACCCTTAGCAGCATTGATATCTTGGAGTACAAGTGCATAGCTTCCTGAAAGTGGCAACACAAGGGATGGCATGCTTGCTTTTATCAATTGGGGCACTGAGTATAAAAGTAGCTGTAGACTTTGGTCAAGCAACATTTGGAATGCTGTGCACAGTTCTGGTCTCCACATTATCGGAAGAATGTAGAGACTTTGGAGAGGGTGCAAAAGAGGTTCACCAGGATGTTGCCGAGACTGGAATGTATTAACTATAATGACAGGTTGGCTGAACTTGGATTGTTTTCACTAGAGTGTCAGAGACTGAGGGTTGAAGTATATAAAATTATGAGTGGATAGTTGGAGACTTTTCCCTTGAGTGGACAGGTCAAATATGAGGGGGCATTAAGGGAGATGTGCAAGGCAAGTTTTGCTTTTACACAGAGGGTAGTCGGTGCCTAGAATGTGCTACCAAGGGAAATGATACAAGCAGATACAACAGCAAAGGTTAAAAGGCATTTAGACAGACACATGTACAGGCAGAAAACAGTGGAATACACCAGGTGCAGGCAGATGGGATTAGTTCGGAGTAGCATCATGGTCAGCACAGACATGATGGACCGAAGGGTCTGTTCCTGTACTGCACTGTTCTATGCTCTGAGGTTACTGTAACATTAACATTAACACTTTCATTGCTTTACACAATAGATGGTAGTTCAGAATTATTGGCCCAAAAAATGAAGGGAACATCTATCCTACTCTACTTCACAATAATGCCATGGGATCTTTTAGATACCTCCGAAGTCAGACAGCTTGACATTGCAGCTGGGAATGACCCCTCCAACAGCGCAGCACCTCTTTAATGAAGATGCTGGAAATCTGAAACAGACACAGAGAAGGCTGGAGAAATTCAGCAGAAATTGGCAGCATCTGCAGAGAGAGGAACAGAGTTAAGGTTTCAAGTCCAAGAGGACTCTTCTTCAGAATAGTGACTCACTGGGCGTTCATCCTTGACCACTGTTCTATATACCAGACCCCTCAACCCAGTATCAAAAGGAGGATTGGTGGCAACTGATAGTGGGTGGTTTCATAAGAATACGACAGAATGGAAAGTGGATGCTGTACAAGAATTCTACACAGTTGACTGTGTTTTAGCTAAACTGCTAAGTTTGTTGTTAAATTAAAGTAACAGGAAATTTTGAATTAATCAAAATACAGACAACCAAGGTCCATCTCATTCACCTCTTACCCTCCTGATGGTCACATGATACACTGATGGCGCTGTTGATTATTCATAGCAATTGACCTCAGTTAGTCAAACCAGACCCCAGAAATGAAGCAAGGAAGACCCCGTGTTCTGTCATGTTTTAAATTACTAATGTTATTTTCTGAAATAAATCTATCTAATTTGCATCTAAATGAACTGCTTCCACCATCTCCCCAGGGAGTCTGTTCTACAAATTGATCAGACATTCAGTGAAATATTGTTTGCACAGAATTTACCCTGCACTGCACCCCCTCGCTCCTCATCCCACTTCCCTCTCAATGTGCTGTAACAAACAGGGCTGAAGTAGTTCATACTGGACTGAATTGCCAGGCCCCTTTAGAAACCTGACAAACTCTACCTTAATCTTTTTTCCAATGAGAACATACCCGATTGGCAGGATAGAGAAGTGTCACAGGATCATTCAAGTCAAACCAGACTGCAGACACTGCTTTGATGAACACAGCTCATAAAGACCAAGCCTGGCTTTCCCAAAGGCTGAATTTTTAAAATATTAATAATGATTGGAATGTCTAAGCTTCAGGCCTTTTCTGAAATGCTTTCGTACAATGCATCATTACCCGTCAGAAACATCTCAAATAACCTTTATTGTTTTGTTCTTCTTGTGATGTGGATAATGTTGGAAACGGACCATTTATTGCCCATACCTCACTGCTGTGAGCAAGATGCACAGGTTGGAGTCACGTGTAGGTCAGATTAGGTTGGAGATGGCACAAGGTTCCTTCTCTAAAAAAGCTTGGTGAATTCTTACAAATAGTCAGTCGCTTTACACCATCTTACTGTCCAGCGATTGCTCACAAATCACAAGATTTATTGAAATCAATTGAACTCAAATAGTGGCATAATTTTATTCAGACACAATGATGAGAGAAGTGACTTCTTAAGAAACTACATATTAATATATTGTGTGCAGCAGTTATTTGGAACATCAACGCACTGCATTAATGGACACATTTATGAAGTTGCAAGTTCCAATCTGAGCCATTCACCATCCTGACTTGGAGATATATCATCAGTCCTTCACTATCACTGGGTCAAGATCCTGGAACTCTCTCCCTAGCAACATAGTGGGTCTATTTATACTCCAAGGACTACAGTGATTTAAGAAAACAGCTCACCACTGCCTTCTCAAGGGTAATTAGGGATGAAAAATTAATGCTTGCCCAAAGGGTGAAGCCCGCATTTCCCCCCCGAATGAATAAAAATGAAAAAGACACTAGAGACCGTCAATAAAAGATAATTTAACAAGAAATCCGATAAAGACTTTGCAAGAAATTTCTTTACCAAAAAGGTAATGAAACTACAGAATTTACAATCATGGGTTGAAGATAAATGAATAAATCATTTCAAAAAAGCTGAACAAGCTTCAGAGAGAAGGGGTTAGATAGAGAGTTATGATGGTAGATTAAGATTTTAAAAAATGGAAAAGGGCGGCACGGTGGCACAGTGGTTAGCACTGCTGCCTCACAGCGCCAGGGACCTGGGTTCAATTCCCAACTCAGGCGACTGTGTGGAGTTTGCACGTTCTCCCCGTGTCTGCGTGGGTTTCCTCCGGGTGCTCCAGTTTCCTCCCACGGTCCAAAGATGTGCAGGTCAGGTGAATTGGCCATGCGAAATTGCCCATAGTGTTAGGTAAGGGGTAAATGTAGGGGTATGGGTGGGTTGCGCTTCGGCGGGTCAGTGTGGACTTGTTGGGCCAAAGGGCCTGTTTCCACACTGTAAGTCTAAACTAAACTAAGGTTCAAGTGGAGCATGAACATTGATATGGATTGATTGGGTCAAATCAATTGGGACCCATTTCTAAGCTGTATATCCTAAACAGTTAATCCTATGTGTTTAATCCTAGAAGTGGAGAGAAATAAGTAGCTTTCAAACTGGGGCTTGCCCATGTTCCTCTGCTCCCCTCCCCAGTCTGTTTCAGCATTAATCAATTGCTCATGTTCGCAAATTCTCAGTTGGTTCAGTGATGTTTACAAGATTGTATGGTGCGCAGGGAATTACTGCCACATTCATCCATGTCACATCAGTGCCTCGCTTCAGAATCATTAAGAGAGGAGTGTCTCGCAAACAATGCTCTAGATACTGCAGCTAGCGACACCTGTCATTGATACTGAATAAATCTCCCTGACCCTGGGGGCAAGGTTTACAGCTGCCTTGAGGGATGGATCCCTCTCATTGCAGCCCGCAGTGAAGGCAAGTTAGGGGCAAAGTTACCAGTAGCTGGGGGCACGATTTAGAGGCAAGGCTGCACAAATAGTGCAAGAGGACGGGGTCAGTGAAAACCAAGTTGCAAAGCAGCATTGGATAACCACATTTGTGTTACTGTAGTTCACTTTACACGTAAATTTGTGAAAATTCTTCTACAAAGTTTAAAGAGAAAACTTAAGATTTTCAACAAATAAATCAGGTAAAGGAGGCTTTGTACTATCTCCTACATGGTCTCCGAGTTTGAGAGGAGTCTTTGTAGAGTTACACCTCGTATAAAATTGTTTTTGGTGAGTTACGTTACTTTGTGGCATACAATTTCGAATAAAATGAATTTTAACTAATATGGTGAATATTGACAGAGCGATAGTGTAATTAGCTGCGCCTCACTCCCCTGTTCTGTTTGCTGAGATGAAATTTGAATTACTGCTTCATAAAAACTTAACAACTCCATGTAAATTATGCCAGTTTTCAGTCATTTGAATTCATCAGAATTACAAAGTGCCACATTACACACTGCTGGAAGCCCTCCAGAGTCCAGTTTACAATCTCATCGAACAATTGCCAGTTTCTTTTCGGAACTCTCTTCTCTCTCTCTCGCTCTCTTCAATCTAAGAAGTTATTTGCACCTTCTGACTTACCTGATTAAATATGTCACTGTTGCTTTGCGACTGGAACCCAAAGCCCCTACCACTGAGAGGGTGAAAACCTTTCTCAAATGTATGGGAGCATCACCACCTCCACATTTTCCTGTTCACTCACACATTCTCCCGGCTTGGAGGGCCATTCCTTCCTCGCTGCTGCTCAGTTCCATGAGTATTAATATTCCATCACCAGATGGACTGCAGTGGGGTGATAGAAAAGGCCACTACACCATACTCTCAGTTTTAAAATTCTCACATACATCTTTTCAAATCCTTCCATGCCCTATCTCTATAGTGTCCTCCAGCCACATACATCCATGGTATCTGTACCAACCAATTCATGACCCTATTTTGCTGGGGACATCCCCCATGGTTATTTGTAGCCATGTCTGCAACTGCCAAAGGTCAAAGGAGTTCCTTATCAACACTTCTTCATCTCTCTGTCGAGCTTTCCTTCTTTAAGATGCTCCATAACACCTGCCTATTTGACCAAACCTTTTGTCCAATCTTGTTGTCTGTTTCTTTACATGGCTCGGGAACATAGTTTGTTTTTTAATACATTAAAACAAGTTGTTATTATTCTTGAGGGCAGCTCAGGTTGGACATTAAAAGCCAGAGATGCCTACATCACCAAATGAACAAAGAAGCCTATGGAGGCCAGATCATTGAGTATATTTGAGACTAAGATAGATAGGTTCTTGAGTATCAAAAGGATCAAGGGTTATGGGGAAAAAATGGGAGAATGAGATTGAGAAACTTATCAGCCATGATTAAATGGCAGAACAGAATCAATGGGCTGAATGGCCTAATTTCTACTCTTGTGTCTAATGGTCTTATGGTCGAACTATGTGATGAGTTTGCTATATTTGACCATGATATTTTACATATAATATTCGACAAAACCAAACTTCTCTGACATGAACATCCCAAATACCCTACAGCTGAGGAAAACATTCAATGCATGAACCCTAAACTAAGCCACCTTTCTCTATATTTATCTTCTACTATTCATCAGACACCCATCCAATTTGTCTTTTTTTAATTGGTGTTGATCAATAAAGCATTAATTGCTTCTGGTGTTAGCCTCTGAGTGTATAATGTACAGAAACACAGAGAGGCGAGAAATAAAAAATCAATTCCCCATTTTAAACATTGGCAGACCTTTGCTTTAACCTCCAGTGACAAAGTGATAATGTCACTAGGCTAGTAACCCAGAGACCCAGGTTAATGCTGTAGAATGATGGGTTCAAATCCGACCATGCAAAGGTGTAGAATTTAAATTAAATTGATAAATCTAGAATTGACATGCTAGCCTCAATCATGATGACCATGAAATTATCATCAAGCATCACTAAAAAAACACCATGTGGTTCACTAACGTCTTTGAGGGAAAGAAATCTGCCATTCTTCTATGGTCTGGCCTATGTGATTCCAGACCCAGAGCAACGTGATTAACTCTTAGCTGCTCTCTCAAATAGTCTCCTAAGTCACTGAGTTCAAGGGTTGAGCAACAAATACTGCCTGGTACCAGTAAAGAGTAAATGCTTCACAGATGGTAGGAAATATGTGGTGTGGTCAATACAGATATTGAACAATTTTATTTGATTCTGGCATATGAGTGACACTGGCAAGGCAGCATTGACATGCATCACTGGGTGGCCCTGAGGAGGTGGTGCTGAGTGATTGCTTGTTCGGTTAACTGGATTCAGTTCGTTGACAGGATGAGGGTGTCTCTGATGAGACCCATCCCTGACTGATTGTCTCAGAGGTCAGTTAAGCCACCCGTATTGCTGTGGTCTGGTGTCACAGATGTGCCAGACCAGGTAAGAAACAGAAGAAGGTGAGGACTGCTGATGCTGGAGATCAGAGTCGAAAAGTGGGGCTCTGGAAAAGCACAGCAGGTCAGGCAGCATCCGAGGAGCAGGAGAGTCGATGTTTCAAACATAAGCCCTTCATCAGGAATGTGGTGGGAGGAGGTGGGGGGTTGAGGGGGGCTGGGAGATAAATAGGAGGGTGTGCTGGGGCTGGGGAAAGTTAGCTGGGAATGCGATAGGTAGATGCAGGTGGGAGAGGGAGTTGAAGTAAGGAGCGGGTTTCCTTCCCTAAAGGGGTATTACTGAACCAGTTTTATGGTGAGCAAAATTGGTTCAATGGTCACCACTAGGTTTTTATGAGTTTGTTAAATTCAAATTCCACTATGTGCCATTGTGGTAACTGAACACATGTCCTCAGAACATTGGCCCAGAGTTCTGGATTGCTAGCCTGGTGATATTACCACGACACCAACTCTTCGCCACACATTACAGCCTACACTACAGCCAACCACACAGATTGAATTCGGATTATGTACAAGCCAGACAATGGAAGGGTGACAGATGAATGCCACTATTCAATCAGATGCAGTTGTGACTATAATACAGACATCTTTGATTAAATTGGATTAGATTCCCGACAATATGGAAACAGGCCTTTCGGCCAACAAGTCCACACCGACCCTCTGAAGAGCACCCCACCCAGAGGCATTCCCCAATGCGATATTTACCCCTGACTAAAGCACCTAACACTATGGGCAATCTTGCATGGCCAACGCACCTAACCTGCACATCTTTGGATTGTGGGAGAAAACCGGAGCACCCGGAGAAAACCCATGCAAGCACGGGGAGAATGTACAAACTCCACACAGACAGTCACCCGAGGCAGGAATCAAACCCAGGTCCCTGGCACTGTGAGGCAGCAGTGCTAACCACTAAGTCACCATGCTGCCCTGGGTCACCTCTTCTTGTTTCTGTTGTCAGAAACATCAAGTTTCAGTGAATTCCCTTTGCAAATTAACAAGAAAAGCTAGCATTTCCATCGGCATCTTGGGTAACATCAGGACATTCCAGCACTTTACCCTCGGGAAGCACTTTTGAAATACTGACACCGTAAGCTATGCAACAGCCAATTTGGGCATAGCAAGATCCCACAAAGAGCACTGTGATTATGACTAGACATGAAGGATATTCATTCTCAGTGACGCTGGTTGAGAAATAAATAAGACAATTGGAGAGAACACTCTTTGCTCATCTTTGAAATAATGCCTTTTTATTTGTGTCCTACCAGTGCTGACCTGATTTGTCAGCCAAGATTATCTATTCAGGTCTCAGGATTTCAGCTGGAGAAAATCGATTGAGAAAGCTTTCGTGCAAATGACAGAGGTGGGCGGCACGGTGGCACAGTGGTTAGCACTGCTGCCTCACAGCGCCTGAGACCCGGGTTCAATTCCCGACTCAGGCGACTGACTGTGTGGAGTTTGCACGTTCTCCCCGTGTCTGCGTGGGTTTCCTCCGGGTGCTCCAGTTTCCTCCCACAGTCCAAAGATGTGTGGGTCAGGTGAATTGGCCATGCTAAATTGCCCGTAGTGTTAGGTAAGGGGTAAATGTAGGGGTATGGGTGGGTTGCGCTTTGGTGGGTCAGTGTGGACTTGTTGGGCCGAAGAGCCTGTTTCCACACTGTGAGTAATCTAATCTAATCTATAACTGTTCATCCCCACCTTCGTCTTTGTGTTTCTCATCATCTACATTAGGGTAAATAAAGTCTCCAAATATTACCTCTCTAGCTATATTACACATTTTAAAAAAATTGCGCATATGTTTATACATCTACGTCCTACTTCAGCAAGGTCTTCGACAAGGTTCTGCAAGGTATACTAGTTAGCAAGGTTAGATCACATGGGATCCAGGGAGAGCTACCCAATTGATTCAGAATCAACTTGAGAGAAAATAGTGATGGAGGGTTGTTTGTCACAGGTCTGTGACCAGTGGTGTGCCACAAGGATCGGTGCTGGATTCATTGCTTTTCATCATTTATATTAACAATTCAGATGATAATATAGGAGGCATGGTCAGTACGTTTGCTGATGACACAAAATCTGGTGGTATGGTAGACAGTGAAGAAGGTTATCTAAAAGTACAATGGGATCTTGATCAACTGGGCTGAGGAACGGCAGATGGAGTTTAAACTCAATAAATATGATGTGTTGCATTTTGGTATTTCAAACCAGAGCAGGACTTATTCAGTTAATGGTAGGACTCTGAGGGTGTTGCTGAACAGAGAGACACTGAATTACAGGTTCATAGTTCATTGTTCCATGAAAGTGGCATTACAGGATAGTGAAGAAGGCATTTGGCTTCTTGCTTGAGTTCATCAGTGACAGCATTGAGTACAAGAGTTGGGACTTTATATTATGGCTGTACAAGACATAGGTAAGGCCACTTGGAGTACTGCTTACAATTCTGGTTGCCCTGCTATCGCAAGGGTGTTATTAAATTGGAAAGCATGTAAAAAAGATTTGTAAGAATGGTACTGAGACTGGAGGGTTTGAGTTATTAGGAGAGGCTATTTAGGCTGGGAATTTTTTCCCTCGAGCATGAGGTTGACAGGTGACCTTGCAGAGGTTTATAAAATCCATGAGAGACATAGATAAGGTGAAGAGCCAAGGCCTTTATCCCACTGTAGGGGAGACCAAAACTAGAGGGCATAGGTTTGAGGTGAGAAGGGAAAGTTTTAAAAGGGACCCAAGGGGGAATTTTTTCACACATAGAGTGGTGCAGATTCAGTTACAACATTTAAAAGGAATTTGAGAGGGATATGGGGGAAATGCAGCAAATGGGACATGTACAGTTTATGAAACCCGGTCAGCATGGACGGGTTGGACCAAAGGATCTGTTTCTGCGCTGCGTGATTCTGTGACTCCTGAAGAAGGCTCACTGGACACGAAATGCTTGAGTCTGATTTCTCTCCACAGTCACTGCCAGAACTCATAGAATCCCTGCAACATGGAAGTAGGGCATTTGGCCCATTGAGTCCACACTGACTTTGCAAAGACCCTCCCCCCCACCCTATCCCTGTAACCCTTTGTTTCCCATGGCTAATCTATCTCACCTGCACATCTTTGGGCTATGGGAGAAAACCAGAGCACCTGGAGGAAACTCAGACAGACACAGGGAGAATGTGCAAACTCCACATAGCCAGTCGCTCGAGGGTGGAATTGAAGCAGGATTCCTGATGTTGTTAAGCGGCAGTGCTAATCACTGAGCCACTGTGCTGAGTTTCCCTAACAATATTTTGTTTTCTGTCATACTCACTCCCCTTTATTCTCTGTCACTCCTGAAATCCAAGAATAATGAGAACCACATTCCTGACATTTTTCAAGCTCTGCTTTTACACAGAAATAGTGACGTTGGACATCCCTGGGATCTCTGTTCAAGTTTCTTCTGATCTGTCCATCTGCAGTTCAGAAACCCAAATTATTGAAGGAGTGTTGTGGTAAATAGAGTTGGCTACCTGATAGCAACCTGCAGACTCTAAGGTTTGGGCTTCCAAAATGGAAGCATGTTCCGTTTTACATTACAAAAGCACCATGCTGCAAAACGCAGCTAAAAAATAATTGATCAATCTTCGGTGCCTAATCTTCAGATGTCAATGTCAAGTGCGAGCAGTGAGTCTATACAGCACATAGATGCAGCACTTGCTGCAATTTGTATTCCTAGGAGTGAGGCTAGCTGTGAAATAGATCGCTCCTGATGAATTCCCCAGTGAGTTACACACACATAGCAGTCTGCATCGTGAAAGGAATCGAAATCAGTTTGAGTGCTTTGGCACAAAGTAATTTGTTGACTCTGCCAATACTTTATTTTTACTTTTAAAAAAAAAATCCCCCACGCTTCCATTCCATGTTAATAAGAGGAGTGAGATGGAATGTTTCTTTCTTCCAGAGCTCCCTTAGAGAATTTGCCGAACTGTGTGGTACTGAGACTTAAAGGATAGGAAACCCAGAAGTATTAGAGTTAGAATTTGCTTTATTGTCCAACATACTCAAATGAGTTAATAAGTCACCACTTGCAGCGTCATCTTAGGTACAAAGATACCCCAATAAAACTAGAGTCAGTGAGCCATAGAGATGTACAGCACAGAAACAGACGCTTTGGACCAACTCTTCCATGCCGACCTGTTCTCCTAAATTAATCCATTCCCATTTGCCAGCACTTGGCTCATATCCATCCAAACCCTTCCTATTCATGTTCCCATCCAAATGCCTTTTAAATGCTGTAATTGTACACGGCTCCACCACTTCCTCTGGCAGCTCATTCTGTCTACACACCACCTTCTGCATGAAAACATTGCCCCTTAGGTCCCTTTTAAATCTTTTCCCTCTCACTGTAAACCTACGCCCTTCAGTTCTGGACTCCTCCATGTTGGAGAAAAGACCTTGTCTATTTACCCTGTCCATACCCCTCATGATTTTATAAACCTCTATAACGTCATTGCTCAGTCTCCAATGCTCCAGGAAAACAGCCCTAGCTTATTCAGCCTTTCCCTATAGCTCAAACCCTCCAACCCTGGCTACAGCTTTGAAAAGGAGAAAGTGAGGACCACAGAAACCAGAAATCAGAGTCGAGAGTGTGGTGCTGGAAAAGCACAGCAGGACAGGCAGCATCTGAGGAGTAGGAGAATCGACATTTCAGGCATAAACCCTTCATTAGGAATTAAGGCTTATGCCCAAACCATTGATTCTACTGTTCCTCAGATGCTGCCTGACCTGCTGTGCTTTTCCAGCACAACACTCTCGACAACATCTTCGAAAATCTTTTCTGAACCCTTTCAAGTTTCACCACATCCTTCCTCAAGGAGGGAGACCTTCTTTGGTTACAGGATCTTAGAAAATAGAGAAATAAAAAGTCCAGCATTGCAGAAGTTAAAGTTCAGAACAACAGTCTTCCAACCCAGACCACACTGGCACCTGGCCTCATGTCTGCGCCGGTCCTTGGCTCCAGACTAATCTGGGCTTGACCTCGAGGTTCGTGAGGCTGGGAGATCGCTGTGGAATCACCTCGGGACTGGGCGACCACGCTGAGGAGACGGCAAGCCGAGACAACGCTACATCAAGCCAGGAGGCCGCCGCAGCAGGCCAACGCACCAGGCCGAGTGGACCCCTCATCGTGTCTGCGGTGAGGAGGGAGTTGTCAGAGGAGGCCAGGAGTCATTGGTGGAGGCCAGGAGAGAAGAAGGGAAAAAGACAAAGAGAAGAAAAAGAGAAAGTGGAATGGATAAGCTTTGACTGAAGTGTCCTACTCTGTTGCCATTTTGGGCTGGAAGATCTATTTGAGTTTGAAATCACAAGGGCACCCACAAGGTGGATTCTGACAGGAGGCTTCCCCAGTCAGAGAGATAAGATCTCCAGGACACAGCTTGAACATAATGGGTCTCCCATTTACATCAGAGATACAAATTTCTTTTTCTGAGACAGCTTTGTGTCTGAGATATCTCTCTTCCCCAGAGATTGGTGGGGCTAGATCATGAAATAGTTTTATGGTTGAGTTGGGTAGATTCTTGACTACCAAGGGAGTCCAAGGAATAGTGGGGTGGGGGAAGGAGGGGGGATGCGGGGGAGCAGGAAAGCAATGACTAAAATTACTGTTGTGTTATGGTACAGACTCCAGACCAGACACGGCTGTACATTGAAGATGATTAGGTCATTTCATGACATATGCTGATCTGATATAAAGGTACATGCCTCACCATCAGTAATTCTCTCTCCATAATGGAGTCAATATAGGTCTGATAGTTATGTGTACAACATGCGGTTATATTAGTAAGCAAAGAACCCAGATTGTGTATATATATCTTTGATATCATAACAATGTGAATACACAGTGCTGAAAATAAATTTCAAGATATCCGACTCAATAGATCCCACTCTCTGTGATATACATTACATTGTCTAACATAAATAGAAAACCACAAACAACATCAATTAGAGCATAGAAACACAGAAGATAGGAAGAGGAGGAGGCCATTCATTATGATCATAGCTGATCATTGAACTCTGTACCCTATTCCTGACCTCTCCCATATGCCTTGATCATTGTATGTTAACATCCATCTTGAAAAAACTGATCCATGAGTAGGCTCAAGTGGCCAAATTACCTACTTTCTGCTCTAATTTGCATGTTTAAATGTTCATAGGAAACATTCAAAAATTTATACCATAGCAGAAGGCTGGAAAAGAGCAATCCAGCTCAAGACCATCATTCAGTTCTTTATTCCAGAACCGTGTAGATAATAATACCTGATATGCAGATGCAAGTATCTTTTAAATGTGATGAGATTTTCTAATCTCCCTCACTTTCAGGCCATGGAGCTTAGAGGAAATGATAATCAGGAGGTGAGCCATTTGCTGTAGAGAGAGTAAACATGGAAAAGATGTTTCTATCAGTAGTAGAATCGAGGACCTGAGGGCACAGCCTCAGAGTAAAGGGATGAACTAAGATGAGGAGGAACTTCTTCAGTCAGAGGGAGGTGAATCTATGGAACACATTGCCACAGAGAGCTGTGGAGGCCAGCCCTTGAGTACATTTAAGACAGAGCTAGATAGGTTCTTGATTAGTAAGTGATCAAGAGTTATGGGGTGAAGCCAGGAGAATGGGGTTGAGAAACATATCAGCCAGGATCAAATGGTAGAGCAGACTCAATGAGCTAAATAGCCCAATTCTGTTTCCAATCTTGGGTCTTATTCCTAGCCTCTGATCTGCTCTTGTAGCCACAGTATTAATGTGACTAGTCCAGCTGAGCTTCCTGTTGTATTATAATACTATTGAAGTAGGTTTGTATTTTGGCTATAATAGCAGTGTCATTTTCAGCAAGTTTTCATGAAACTTGAGTTCCCTTGAACGAACCACAAATCCACAGCTTAATAGGCTGTACTCCCTGTACTTAGCTAGGCAGATAAAGTAGCAAATGGTAAGAGTCAAAGAGTCAGAGAGATGGTCCAACTCATCCATGCCGACCAGATATCCCAATCTAATCTCGCCCACTTGCCAGCATCCAGCCCATATCCCTCCAAACCCTTCCTATTCATATACCCATCCAGATGCCTTTTAAATGTTGCAATTGTACTAGCCTCCACCACTTCCTCTAGCAACTCATTCCATATACGTACCACCTTCTGCTTGAAAAGGTTGCTCCTTAGGTCTCTTTTATATCTTTCCCCTCTCACCCTTAACCTATGCCCTCTAATTCTTGACTTCCTCAGCCTCCAATGCTCAGGGAAAACAGCCCCAGCTTGTTCAACCTCTCCCTATAGCTCAAATCCCCCAACCCAGCAACATCCTCGTAAACCTTTACTGAACCCTTTCAAGTTTCATAACATCCTTCTGATAGGGAGGAGACAAGAACTGCAAACAATATTCCAAAAGTGGCCAAATTAATGTCCTGTACAGCCGCAACATGACCTCCCAATTACTGTACTCAATACTCTGACCGATAAAAGAAAGCATATCAAACACTTTCTTCATTATCCTACCTACCTTTGACTCTACTTGCAAGGTACTTTGAACCTGCACTCCAAGGTCTCTTTGTTCAGCAACACTGCCTAGGACCTTACCATTAAGTGTCTAAGTCCTGCTAAGATTTGCTTCCCAAAATGCTGCATCTTGCATATACCTAAATTAAACTCCATCTGCCACTCCTCAGCCCATTGGCCCATCTGATCAAGATCCCGTTGTAATCTGAGGTTTGAGAAAAATTACTACCTCACTCATAAATGATGCAAAGGTCGCATAAAAACAGTGAATCTTCCAGACATCATGCATTGTGAAGCTGTTTCTCTTTATTTTCCCTCTATTTTCTATTTGAATAGAAAAAAAGACACTCTTTTATTAACCAAGGATTGAAGCAATACTGCACATGCTAAAAGCAAGTTATCTGACACTCATTGTACGTGTTTTACATACTACTGCATGCTCAAGCAATGGGGGAAGTTACTGCAGATGAGCTGGAGCCTGGGGATGTGTATGAAAGGAGATCTGGCTGGTAAAAGCAGCTGATTGGTCTGTGGAGTAGTGACCAGTTGTTAAGGACTTGCCTGTCAACAACAATGTGATTGGTTCCCTGGTAGCTGAAACGTGAATGGTGAGTTGGATGCTATTGTATCTCTGGGGAAAGAGACGTTATTGCTCTGCAGCACAAAAACATCTCGAACCTGAGGAAGGCAAGATCATTTCTCCTCATCAGTTGCTATCAGCTGTGGCTTTAACTAGTACGTCTGAAACTGTTTTCAATTTGAGCCAACCACCCTCTGCCTCTTGCAGCAAGTGAAAATACCCGGAGAAGGAAGACCAAGGAGCAGCACATCCTGCCAAACCAAAAGGCCATCTCAGTGAACCCTGTGGACAGGCAGTATAGAACTGCCTTCTCAGTCTTTCCCTCCATCCATGACACCCTTTTTTTGGCCTATTTGTAAATGTGTATAGAGGGGGAATTTAAAACATGAGTTAACAAGTAGAGTTAAATGTTGATAGCTCCCCGAGAGCTAGAGTCTTTTGATTTATAATAAACTGTAGTTTGTGTTTCTGGTAGATTCTGCCAGGCTTTCTATCAACTTAAGTCTAAAAGAACGGTCAAATTTGGGGAATTTTGAGTACTACTATAAAATCTTTAACTTTTGTGATGTTTTCTGGAATAGAAAGGCTTGATTTCCAGGATGTTACTTCACACATGTATCGTAGTATACAAAAGCACACACATTCATACACAACAGCAATAAGGTCATGCACTTATCATTTGATCACAAATTTATGAGCAGAGTTTGCAGTAGAGACTGAAGAAAGTGATTTTCCCACACCCTGGAGTGTGTTCAGAGGAGGTTCACAACAATGATCCCAGGAATGAAAAGCTTAATATATGAGGTTAACGTTTGAGGACTCTGGGTTTATACTCGATGGAGTTTAGAAGGATGAGAGGTGATCTAATTGAAGCTTACAGAATACTGAATGGCCTGGACAGAGTGGATGTTGGGAAGATGTTTCCATTGGTAGGAGAGACTAGGGCCAGAGGGTACAGCCTTCGAATAAAGGGAGTACCTTTGATAGTGGAGATAAGGAGAAACTTTTTCAGCCAGAGGGTGGTGAATCTATGGAATTCACTGCCACAGAAGGCTTTTGAAGCCAGATCATTGACTATGTTTAAGATGGAGATAGATTCTTGGTTGTCAAGAGGATCAAGGATTACGGGGAGAAAGCAGGAGAATGGGGTTGAGAAATTTATCAGCCATGATTGAATGGCAGAGCAGACTCGATGGGCTGAATGGCCTAATTTCTGCTCCTATGTCTTATGGTCTTATTTAGTTGAAGGAAATTTCTGCTCATCCAGAGGATGTTGGAGTTGGAGAGCTCATTGGCTGGTTTGCAATGCAGAATAATGCCAACAGTGAGTGTTCACAGACTGCACTGGCTGAGATCACATTGAAATGGTTCAGCCGTGGTCTCTATTGGGTAAAACTCGCCACCAAGTTTATTTTGAGAAGCTGTGGCCATCTGAGGCTATGGTGATTTCCACTTCATGACACTGACTCACAATTGCAACAGTGTGGCTGACAAAAAAAAATTACTCCCATTAAGCTGCAATCATGCAATATTAAAATAAAAAGCGAAATACTGCGGAAGCTGAAAACCTTAAATAAAACCAGAAAACATTGGAAATACTCAGGGGTTCCAGGAGTATCTGACAAGATGGGGGAAACAGACCTGATGTCTCAGAGTGATGATCTTTCTTTATAAAAAAGATCAAGTGAGACTAATTACCAAGCTCTGTCAAATAGCTGGAACAGGGTCAATGGGCTGAGTGGCATCTTAAGACTGAGATGAGGAGGAGCTTCTCTCGGAGTGTTGAGATTCTTTGGGGCTCCTTGCTACAGAGAGCTGTGGAGGCAGAGTCCTTGTGTATATTGAAGGCTGAGGTAAATGGATTCCTGATCACTGGGCAATCAAGGGGAAAACGTAGGAACGTGGCAATGAGGAATGCTGGCTAAGCCATAATCCTATGGAATGGTGTAGCAGGGTCGAGGGGTTGAACATCCTCCTCTGTTCCTGTTTTTAATGGCCTTACAAGCTGCATCATATATTTTATGAAGTGGTCGCCTCTAATGATTGTTCAAACTGGTAGGTACATTGTGTGATGTTCCTGTTTGGCAAAACCCAATCTTATCTGAAAATTTGGTTCCCAGAGGTTCAATGTAATTAACCCTTTCCATACAAGTACCTGAGCTTAAACTTTAAGTGTACGTTCCATATGTACACTTCATATGCAATCTAATGACGCAACTAATGTTATATAAATGTTAGTCACTCTTGCTGCTATAAGTCTGCTCTGTCTCAAGTCTTCATATTCCTCAGACTATACGGATTACAGAAATGTCAGTGCTTATGCCTGACCACCAAGGGCAAACATTACCCATTCAGATTTAAGGAGTTTTCTTTGACCTGGACCTCAGAATCTCTGAGGCGGCATTTTTGCAGATATCAGAAACAAGACAGCAAGGACCTTGAGGTGGGTCAGTGTCAGTGTGATGTAATCCCTGAATCCTTTCTCCTTTGCAGTCCTGAATCGGAACGATTCAGCAAACGTGTTCCAAATGCCTTGACATCTCCTGCCTTTGTTGACAGTCCAAAGTCACAATGATGGAAACATTCTGCGTGCTACTAAGGGCAGGCCATTGTGCTCGTTGTTGACGCATCAATCAGATTCTCTAGTACTTGCCGCAGCAGTGAAAGAATGAGTCACCCAGAGGAAAATGAGCAAACAATAGATTTAATTGGCTTCCAAGCTTTTACATTAAAGCTGCTGCTTTCTGTTTCTGAGCTACTGTACCTGAGCCAGTCGAACTTTTATTCCCAGTGTCTGCCTTCCTATCTGCCTGAGAAACAGTGCGGACTGGCAGAGAATTCCCATGTATTTGTACTCCCTCTTATCAGATGTTAATCAATTTGCAGCGTTTTACCTGAAATCTACTTGCACTCAATCTAGTCTTTATTTGATGCATACAATGCAGTCTCCTTCACATTTGCAAGACCAAGCAAGTACTGGGTGACTGCTTTCCAGAACACCTCTGCTCTGTCTTGTTATGGCTCAGGCCAGACACCCTCAAAACATTTCAAGAATGTAGCCAAGACCCAAACTTTGCGAGTTGTTTGAAACAGGTGAAAAGTGGTTATTCCAGCAGCTGGTCAAACCACTTAGTTTTAAACAAAACAGAATTTATTTACAAGATTACTGAATGAAACACAAACCACAGAAAACAGAATACCGAATGACTTAACCTGTCTGAAAACCCAACAGATCATCTCAACTTAATGATGCTGTTCCAAATACTTGCAACAATCCCCCAAATCACAGCTTCTCACAGGAGAGAAGTCAGAGACAGAGTACCAACATGGACCTGTTTTTTTTGGTTCCAGCAGGTTTTGCTGCACTACTGCTAAAAACCAAACCAAACCAGAGTAAAGCTGAGCTGGGAGAACCGGCCACTCCCCTTTCATTGTCCAAGTGTCTTTTTAAACTTAAAAGCCTGTTGCCTGAGACACTATCTATTAGCTATTATCAAATTGGCCTTAAAACCCTTCAAGCCCACACATTTTGGAGTCTGTGTCTTTTGTATAATATATATTCCTGAAGAAGGGCTTATGCCCGAAACGTTGAATCTCCTGTTCCTTGGATGCTGCCTGACCTGCTGCGCTTTTCCAATAGATTTAATTGGCTTCCAAGCTTTTACATTAAAGCTGCTGCTTTCTGTTTCTGAGCTACTGTACCTGAGCCAGTCGAACTTTTATTCCCAGTGTCTGTCTTCCTATCTGCCTGAGAAACATTTTCAGCTCTGATCTCCAGCATCTGCAGACCTCACTTTCTCCTCGAAGATTTTCTCCCACAGTCCAAAGATGTGCAGGTTTGGTGAATTGGCCATGCTAAGTCGTCCGGAGTGTCCAGGGATGTGTACATTAGATGGAGTAGTAATGGAAAATGCAGGGTTACTGGGATAGGGAAGGGATGGATTTGGGTGGGGCGTACTTCAGTGTGGACTCGATGGGCTCAATGGCTTGCTCCTACATTGTAGAGATTCTATGATTCTGTTAAAAATCACCACTGTGGTTGTGCTATTGATAATATTGGGTTCCAATTAGAGCATATCAAAGAATCATAGAATCCCTACAGTGTGGGAGAGTAAATCAGGCAGAAGACAAATTTGATCAGGATGTTTGTGAGGGTGGATCTCTTAGATTGGAGGATCAAGATATCGAGTCCGTTTGGGTGAACCTCAGAAACAGTAAAAGACAGCAAATATTGACTGGAATTATTTATAGACCACCAAAGAATATTGGTAACATTGGGCATGATATCAGCCAGGAAATTAGAAAGGCATTTAAGAGTAAATCAGTCATTACAGGGGACACTAATCTATATGTAGACTGGGTGAACTTAATTAAACTTAATGCTGGAGAAGATGAATTCTGGAAAATATACAAAATTGTTTTCTGGAACAGTATGTTCAGGAACCAACAAGAGAATGGGTTATTTTAGATCTTGTGTTGTGCATTGAGAAATGGCTAATTAATAATCTCAACGTGAAGATGCCTTTAGGGAAGAATAAATACAATATGTAGGATTTTATATTGCATTTGAAGGAAATGTAATTCAATATAAAATTAGGATCTTACTCCAACAAAGGAAACAATGAAGATATTAATGGAAAATTAGCTAAAATGAGAAACTGCACTAAAAGGCTATGATGGCAGTTAAGCGATAACTAGCAAGTACAGAATTAGTTTACCACAAAAATACTTTTCTTTGAGGTACTAAAGAAAACAGGAGAAATGAACTAACTGTGGCTGACAAAAGAAGTTTAAAAATGGCATTGGATGGAAAGAATTGGTTTATAAAGGTGCAAACAGGTAGTAAATCTACAGTGAACACAAAACAACAAATGCTGGAGGTCACAGCAGGTCAGGTAGCATCCATGGAGAGAACCAAGCTGATGCTTTGAGTCTAGGTGTCTCTTCATCAGAGGTCTGATGAAGAGACATTGAGACTCAAAACATGGCATTGTGTTCTCTCCGTGGATGTTGCCCGGCCCGCTGTGATCACCAGAAATTTTTGTTTTCAGTTCAGATTCCAACACCTACAGTAATTTGCTCCTACATTGTGTTTAGTGAAACTACAGATTGGGAATGTTTTAGAATTCAGAAAATAGTGACCAAGAATTGAACAAAAAAAGGGAAACTAGTTTATGAATGTAAACATAACGAAAAACATAAATATACAATGTAAATGTTGCAAAAGACACTTAGGAAAGGCAAATGGGGGCCAATAATGGAAGAATTCATAATAGAAAATAAGGAAATAGCCTAGAAAATAAGGAAACAGCCAAGAACATAATCAAATAGTTTATGCCTGTCTCTATGGAGAAAGATACGATAAATAATCAGAAGTACTGGAGAAGCAAGAAATTTCTAATGGGAATGAGAAACTGAAAGAAATTAGTATCTGTGAAAAGAATGTTACTGGAGTGATTAATGAAACTGAAAGCTGGTATATGCCCTGGACCTGATGGTCACATCCCAGAGTGTATAGAGGTGTCAATAGAAAAGGTGAAAATGTTAATAATTACCTTTCAAAATGACATCATTCTTGGATAGTTTCTATCGATCAATCCTTGGATGCTGCCTGACCTGCTACGCTTTTCCAGCAACACATTTTCAGCACTGTGGGAGGAAACCGGAGCAACCCATGCAAAACCCATGCAAACCCATGCTAACTCCACACAGACAGTCGCCCAGGGCTGAAACGCTCCCAGTTTCATGTTGATATTATATTTGGAATGGTCACAATATTTCATTCCTCACTCTCCAGTTTCAAAGATTCTTCAAAACACAGAACATGCTTGAGAAATGAAATCAATGCTATGTGATATTAATAATGAACAAGATAACATCTTTGTAAGAAATGTCTTTTTTCCACTATTGTAATGAAATGCGAGCTCCTTTGAATAAATAACCTCCTTTAACAAAAGAAAGGAATGCTCTGTATACCAGGATTTTGCTTGCTAAAATACGACCTCTATATTCCTGAGAAAGTGTCACATTTCTGATACCTGTATTAAATTGACTTTTCGGATATTTATTTTTAAATCTATGATCTGATTTCATTGGGGTGGAAGTAAAACCTGATCTAACATTGACATACCTCCTTATATTTTATGGAGCACAATACGTGCTACTTAAAAATTCTTTAGATTGAGAATACAATCGAGCTTTTTTATTCTTTGTAAGCTATGGAATCAGCATTTCATGCCCATCCCTAATTGTCCTCAAATTGTCCTAAATAGGCTAATGAGGCCATTTCAGAGGACAGTTAAGAGTCATTCAAATTGCTGGTCTGGAGTCATGTGTAGGCCAGACCGAGCAAGGTTTTATACCTCAAGGACAATGACCAATTAAATGAGTTTTTAATAATTGATAACAATCATCAACAGCTTTCCTGTTACTGATATTAGCATTCATTTCCAAAATAATAAATAGAACTTAAACTCCACCACTACCATTGTGGGATTGAAACACATATTCTTCAGGTCTGGACATCTGGATTGATTGCCCTGTTATATTGTGCTGTGCTACTGTCTTCCCACTGAGACTCTGTCAGGGAATGATGTGGAGAGTCCTGTGTTGCTGATGCTGTTTTAAACCGAAAGACTGTCTGCTCTCTCAGGCGGGCACAAAAGGTCCTACTTTGAAGAAGAAAGGAGGATATCTCATAGAGTTCCAATCAAGCAATTGCTTTCCTGTTAGTGAGAACGTGCCTTGCAAATTGACTGCCACTTTTTGGCAGCATGTACCTGCACTTCAAGAGTTGTAAATGCTTTGTGACATCCTGAGGATGTGACCCCATGTTCTACAAATGTAACTTCTTTGAATCTGATTATTTGACATCTCCAAGCTTCCCTCATAATAAAGGATGTTTGCGCTCTTAACTGGCATTCTGGGATATCCTGGAAGAGACCACAAGTGGAAGACTTTGATGTGAGCATTCACAGTCATTATGGGCCAGGCTCAAAACATTTTAAAGCAGGTAGTCCAGACCCTAACTTTGCTATTTAATTTAGGGAAGTGTATACTGTATATTCCCAGAGTGAATTAGCTGATTCGACTGCCATGTTTTAAATACACAGAATTTATTTACAAAAATACAGAATGAAACACAAAGAACAGAAAATAGAATACTGGGTAACTTATCCTATCCAAAAACGCAACAGACTGTCCTGACTTATTGATGCTGTACCGAAAATACTTGCAACAGTCCCAATAAACACATCCCCCAGCGCAAGGAGTAAAAATGAAACAAATCAGGGCTTAGAGGCTTGAAGTTAGAGAGAGAGAGAAAGAGAGAGAGAACCCAGCTAGACTTGCCTGAGCAGCCTTTCACACACACTGCTGCTGAACTGAATCAAAAACTCTAATCTAAACAGAGGCTAGCTACCCAGCGAGCTGGCCATCCCCCTTTGATTATATCGGTTTTTGTTTAAGACATGAAAGCCTTAGGCCAGAGACATTATCTGTTAGGGGTAAACAAAAAGGGCCCCAATATACCTTTCAAACCCAGCCCAGTTGGAGTCTGGCCAATTACCCCCTCTCTGGAAAAGGGCATAGTAACCTTGTAAAAAGACCAACATTGTGACACAGTCCAGGCATCCCGTTCATGAACCCGGGTGAGGGAAACAAGCTTGTGGTGACCCTGAGATCATCGAACCCAGCACAGACCAAGGATTAGAGTTAAACTAAACTGAACCCAAGATTTTATTTTGATGGGCACAGCTGGGGAACATACAGTCCAAAACTAGCATCTGCTAAACAGAGTAAACTAAATGTGGAGACATGGCTCACCATGAATCCATTCAGTCTTCACATACTTACTGTAGTTTCACTTCAGAGCTGGGAACTGTGATTATACAAACATTGGATGATATGAATTAAAAGCAAAAGTAGGCAATTGGCTCCTTTCCATCAGTCAGTAAGGTATAAATTCTTTGTTACAAAGACAGAAGTTGCTGGAAAAGCTCAGCAGGTCTTAGAGTCATAGAACCCCTCCAGTGTGAAAACAGGCCCTTCTGCCCAACCAGTCCACACTGACCCTCCAAAGAGTAACCCATCCAGACTCATTCCACTACTACTCTACATTTACCTCTGACTCATGCACCTAACCCACACATCTCTGAACTCTAAGGGCAATTTAGCCTGGCCAATTCACCTAACCTGCACATCTTTGGATTGTGGGAGGAAATCGGAATACCCGGAAGAAAATCACGGGGAGAACATGCAAACTCCACACAGGCAGTCACCCAAGGCTGGAATCGAACCCAGGTCCCTGACGCTGTGGGGTAACCATGCTAACCACTGAGCTACAATGCCACCCACGAGATCTAGCAGCATCTTGAAGAGAAATCAGAGTTAACATTTCGGGTATAATTCCTTTGTGTTCCAAGTTCCACATTCCCATCCAACTCTGATAACCTTTGATTCTGTTGCCTACCAAGAATCTATCCAGGTTCACAATAAAAATATTCAATGACTCCACCTCTACCATCTTCTGAGACGGAGATTTCCAGATTCACAACCGTCAGAGAGAAAACATTTTCATCTATGTCCTAATTTTAAAACTGTGCCCCTTTTTCTAAACCCACCTACAACAGGAGACATCTTTTCCATGTCTGTCTTGCCAAGACCAGTCTAGATCTTATAAACTCCAATCAAATAACCTCTCACTCTTCTAAACTCCTGTGTAAACAAGCCCAGCCCGTCTGATCTATCGTCATAAGATAACCCACTCATTCGTAATGAAATAAGAACGAGAAGCAGGAGTAGGCCATCTGGCCCCTCAATCCTGCTCTGCCATTCAATAAGATCATGGCTGATCACTTTGTGGGCTCAGCTCCACTTACCCACCCGCTCACCATATCCTTTAATTCCTTTACTGTTCAAAAATCAATCTATCTCTGCTGTAAAAGCATTCAACAAGGTAGTCTCAACTGCTTCACTGGGCAGGGAATTCCACAGATTCACAACCCTTTGGGTGAAGAAGTTCCTCCTCAACTCAGTCCTAAATCTGCTCCCCCATATTTTGAGGCTATGCTTTTAGTTCTAGTTTCATCCCCCAGTGGAAACAATCTCCCTGCTTCTATCTTAGTTATCCCTTTCATAATTTTATATGTTTCCGTAAGATGCCCCTCTCCTCCTCCTCCTCAGTATTTTAAATTCCAATGAGTGTAGTCCTAGTCGACTCAATCTCTCTTCGTAAGTTGGAGGTGCCAGTGCTGGTCTGAGGTGTACAAAGTTCAAAATCACACAAGCTGAAAATGTGTTGCTGGTTAAAGCACAGCAGGTCAGGCAGCATCCAAGGAACTGGGAATTCGACATTTCGGGCAAAAGCCCTTCATCAGGAATAAAAATCACACAACACCAGGTTATAGCCCAATAGATTTATTTGGAAGCACTAGCTTTCGGAGTGCTGCTCCTTTGTCAGGTGATTGTTTGACCACAACCACCTGATGAAGGAGCGGCGCTCCGAAACCTAGTGCTTCCAAATAAACCTGTTGGACTGTAACCTAGTGTTGTGTGATTTTTAACTCTCTTCATAAGTCAAACTTCTAAACTCCAGAATCAACCTAGTGAATCTCTTCTGCACCCCCTCCAGTGCCAGTACATCTTTTCTCAGTAAGGTACCGATCTAGGATACCTCATTGCAAGCAAAGCAAAGCATTTTCAACATTCCTTATGATAGGAGACCATGACTTACTCTCTTTTTATCCCTAAAATACCCTTTGAAACTTTTATGTCATAGAGAAATCAGATATGTTGTCCCACTCCAAATTGTAATAATCTTCCAGATGTAAAGGAAATGTGATGTCATTTCCTCTTTAACATCTCAAGTCCGGGCCCCAAAGTTTAGCAAAAAAAAATCAGCCATTATTTACCCTCAAAACCCCTTCCAAAATGTTACACTGCATGAAACGACTCCCTTTCTGTTTATACCTCATTCACCTTTAATTGGAAATGCAACCTGGCCACTGTACCAAGATGGCGGAGAGACAGAAACCTTTGACAAGAATTAGTTGTATTTTATCAACGACATGGTCAGAATTAAACAAACTGCTTGTATGGATTTTTTTAAAAATTGCTTGCTCCATCAAAATTGAATCAGAACCCTTTAACCAATAACAGAAAAAGAAAAGCTCAGCCGCAGCATTTTTCAAACAGAACAGATTCAAAGCTGTTGAGTAAAGATTTAATTTGATTTGCCATCCAAGCAAACCAAACACAAAAGGAAGTCAGTTTCCTTATCTACCTTTCCATTTTGCTTAGGCTCTATTGAAATTAAATAAAGAGAATAGTTCTTTATTCCATTCAAAACTCGTCTCATGAGGATAAGCCTTTCACAAAGAAAACTATGAACCCTGACAGGGAACTTTCATTACTAATCAAAGAACAGTGACACCGTAATGTCTCATTTTACTTATGTCTTTTCTGTGTCTATTTGTAACTCATAGCGGGGCAGTATTTTTAATGTAGTGGGGATGGGAATGGCTGGCATTGGCATGGTCTTTGGAAGGGACACAGCGTGTCTTTAAGAACTCAATTGTTGTGAGGTAAACATTGTCATGAGTCAATGGGAAGTTAATTATTCAGCAAAGTCAGTCAGAGTTTAATTGCTTTACTGGACAACAGTCAAAATTCCTCCATAAATGACTTTGACTTTTAAGAAGCAACAACGCACAGAAGACGGTTTGGCTCCTTTGTCAATAAGATACCGATTATTTGTGATGCAGGTTATCAGTTGAAAGCAAAGACAAATTCCCAAGCTTTCAGATTAGTATTTGGCTGCAGTGATTTAGGATTGCAGAGTTCTCAATCTTGTTCTGGTAACATGCTTTCTGCTGGTAAGGAACTTGTTCTAAAGTGTTCGCTTTCTGATTTCTTCATTTTTCCTTCAAAACGCTATAAAATAAATTTACATGGCTGTCAATCAACTGCAAGAAATTTGCTTGGAATAAATTGACTTATAATTAAATTTGACCAAGATAATTTGGCAGTCAAGAGAGAGCAAAAAAGGCAGCTGAAATGTGATGGACATTTTTCCATTGAACTAAAGAAACATATTTTCTTTATAAATATGGATCAGTGAGTGTAAAAATTGGGACCGTTTCCTTTATTTTGTAAAAAGCACCTTGAAAAGTGTCATGTTGATCAGAGCTGGTCTGTCGACTTTAATTAACTTGCTATTGGGAAGTTGGGGGAAAGTTACATGTTTGTAATAATGAGGCTTATGATAATGAGAACTAGCATGGCGTACTTTCCAATATAAATGTTAAATACTTTGAAATAAGAGAAGTGCGTTTGATGTACTTCCAATATAAATGATAAGTTTACTTTTATATAAATGAGGGATTTTACAATATGCTTCAGGATTCATTTTCAGGAGATTATAACTCAGTACATTTTAAGACTTTGTCAATTTGGGAATATCATTTCCATCTATTTTTCATAATAAAAGCATTTGAATTAATTAGAAATCCATATTTAAACTTCAGTCACAATTTAATTTGGTCACGGTTGAGAACCTTGGAAGGAGTGAAGGAGGGGTCAGTTTTAACCTGACCATTCCAAGATAGAAATGCTGATGGGTTTTTGTATACTTGGGTCCTGATGAAGGGTCCTGCCTGAAACATTGACTCTCCTGCTCCCTGAATGCTGCCCGCCCTGCTGTACTTTCTCCAGCGCCACACTGTACCGTCTCTTGAAATCTAACTATTTAGTCTCCCAAAAGATTGCTACCTGAGTCTGTGGAACTTTCTACAAGAATACTTAATTGATCTTCATACACATATACACTTAAGGGTTGTTTAGAATTTTTTCTTTCTTTTAGCTCTTTATATATTTTGTTTTATTTGATCACAGGATGTGGACACCACTGGCAAGGCTAGCATTTACTCCCATTGCTAATTTCCCACTGAAGTTTGGCATTGTGATCCAGCCAGGAAAATTCAGGCGACTTCTTTAACTCTGTACTTGATGCTACGCTCTGTTAAATTCAAATGGGGTAAAATGAAAGGATGTAAACGCAGAATTGCACCTTATCCTTCCAGTTCTTCCATGGGTCAGGTTCAAATAAAAAAAAAGTGAAATCTGAGCTCAAATAAAGGCATTTAAGGTTGTGAAATGATTCAGTTGGGTGGATGTAAAGAAGATGTTTCTTCAAAACAAACAAGCCTGAGGATTAGATGGCCAATCAATCAATCCATCTCGTGGGATTTCAGGAGGAACCTCTATTCAGGGAATGTGGACATTCAAAGTTTGGGAGAAGATTTGTAGCTCGGGTGCTCGTTGTTGTGGTTCTGTTCGCCGAGCTGGGAGTTTGTGTTGCAAATGTTTCATCCCCTTTCTAGGTGACATCCTCAGTGCTTGGGAGCCTCCTGTGAAGTGCTTCTGTGATGTTTCCTCCGGCATTTATAGTGGCTTGTCTCTGCCGCTTCCGGTTGTCAGTTCTTGCTGTCCGCTGTAGTGGCCGGTATATTGGGTTCAGGTCGATGTGTTTGTCGACAAGCAACATGAATTCGACTGGGACAACACTACTATTATAGGGCAAGCCAAACAGAGAACAGCCAGGGAATTCCTAGAGGCATGGCACTCATCCACAGATTCTATCAACAAACACATCGACCTGGACCCAATATACCGGCCACTACAGCGGACAGCAAGAACTGACAACTGGAAGAGGCAGAGACAAGCCACTATAAATGCCGGAGGAAACATCACAGAACCGCTTCACAGGAAGGTCCCAAGCACTGAGGATGTCACCTAGAAAGGGGATGAAACGTTTGCAACACAAACTCCCAGCTCGGCGAACAGAACCACAACAATGTGGACATTGCTACCACACAAAGTAACTGAGGCAAATAGAACCAACACATTGAAGGGGAAGCTAGATAAACACAAGAGAGATTAAGGAGTAGAATGTCAGGCTGGTCAAGTTAAACAAAGAGGAGCCTTCTGGGCTGAAGTATATTATCTTTTCCCATGCTAGAGATTCTATGTGATGTAATTGGTTACAAACATCTGAGGATGGACCAACCAACTAACATTGATTGTCGTTAAGATCTACTATGGCTCACTATTGCCTTTTGGGAAGGAAATCTGCCATCCTTGTCTGGTCTGTCCTACATGTGGCTTCAGACCTACAGCAATGTGGTTGACTCTTAAGTTCTTTGAAATGGGATGGGATGTTAGTCAGTGCCATGGTAATAAGGGATAGGCAATATAATGCTGGCTTTGTCAGTGATGCTCAATTTCTATGAAAGAATACAGAAAGCCTTTTTGATGAACCATTAGAATCCTTGTAGTGAAGGTAATAGCAGAGTGCTATCAGGCAGTAAGTAGGACTTTGACACAGTGGCGATGAAGTTACTTTGATATCTATCACGACAGGATGGTGTACGACTTGGAAAGGAAACCTGGCAGGAGAAGTCACGGATTTGTAAGGTGACATTGAGGGGGCCTGGACCAGTTGCTGTAATGGATGATATAAGGTGCACCAGTGTTGGAAGGAGTAATAATTTAATGTGATGCAGATGGTTTGATCCGGGAATAGAGTCGAGCTTCTTGAATGTCACTGCAGGTGCACTCACTCAGGCACGTGGGGAGTATTCCATCGCACACCTAGCTTGATAATTAAACTGAACGAATCAGAGATGAAGCCAAAAAAAAACGTTCACATCCAAACACTTCGACCCTTGTTTCTCCCTTCCTTCAGCTCTTATGTTAATGAGAACTGCCCTCATTATAATGAGCAAGAATCTAATGGAATGCCTTTTGTTCAGGCTTTTAGATGGCTAAAATATGATGTAAAACTTAATTCCATATGTAAAGAGGTGTTCAACACTGAAATGGATGGCATTCAATTTGAATTGATTAGTGGCTATTGGCAACAGGGAGTGTAATTTGCTGTTGGACTCCTATTGTGACTGATCTCAAATGCATTCCAAGCACGCTTTGGACATCAGCTCTGTGCTGTAATTACCTACTGTGAAGTCTCTTTTCCATATTGCAGATTGATATCAATTCTCTTCCTGTTTTAATTGCACTAAAAGCAATTTGAGATAAGTTCTTTTTTTCCCACTAACTGTGAAGTTATGGACTAAAAGGTTAGGCATTGCCTTGTCCTTAGGATCGCTGAATGCTGCTTCCCACTTAGCTGGCTTTTTGAATGAACTGTTAGGTTATGTCAAACGTGCATTCACATAACAATGGGATTATCGCTCCCTCACAAATTTATAAAGGTTACGGTTTGCATGAGTGTGTGATTACAGCTTCCCAACTGTTGCAAATTGCACTTCAGCTGCATTTTTAATGCAGCAAACATCTCATGGGGCTTGACAGAGGATTTATGGAGAGTTGGAAGAGATGACGAAAAGCTTTAATAGAACAGTGGAAAGAGAATGTGTTAAAGTGGAGACATTTTCATCAGAGCTCGAGTGTTCTGACTTACAAACAGCTCTTCAAAAATAATTCGATTCATCACATCATGGTGGAATTTCACAGTATTGTGAAGAATAGGTAGGCCTCGAATTTATATGGGGGAAGGTGTTGGAATAAAGATCACTGCCTGGAAGAAACATTGGTTCCAAACTAATGGAGTTTTTTCAAAGGCAGCCTCAACAGTGACAAAACATGGGGAACAGCCGAAGCAAGTGAAGGGTCAGACATCCCGCCCCATCCACCCCCAGGGAAATGGGAGGAATTCCTGCTAGTGGGATCTGTGGCCAGACAGAACTCAACAGTGGTCACTACTAGGTCTGCAAGGAATTCCACACAGATTGTCCTCATCCAGATGGCCCTGGGCTGCTATGGCTGAAGGGTACTGGGCATTCTGGTTGGCAGTGGAGACATGCGAGTCAGGTAGATGATATATAAGAAACAGAAACAGAAATTGTTGGGAAAGCTCAGCAGGTCTAGCAATATCTGTGTGGAGAGATATCAGACTTAACATTTCAGGTTGCTTCCGAGGAATGGTTGCTCGACCAGAAACGTTAACTCTGATTTCTCTCCACAGACCTGCTGAGCTTTTCCAACAATTTCTGTTTTTGTTTCTGGTTTACAGCATTCGCAGTTCTTTCAGTTTTACGATGTTGCATAAGGAGGTAATGTTCATGTTATATCAGCTGCAAGATTAGAGTGTCGCTGGAAAAGCACAGCAGGTCAGGCAGCATCCGAAAAGCAGGAAAATCAGCATCTGTATGTGAGAAATGAAGCTCACGCATTTCAATAATTTCAGCCTGAGACAAGATCTGAATCAGTAGTGTCATTTATTTTGCTCTTGCAAGAGGGGTGTGGTGTCTACTGTGTACAAAGGCAGTCTCTCTCTCTCTCTCTCTCTCACACACACACACACACACACACACACACACAGAATTCAACTAGTACACTATATTTATGTAATTCGTTCCTATTCTTTCATCCCATTGCTCCTCCCCTGTTTACATCTCCCATCTCTCTAAGACCGGCACCCATTACTCTTGTTTATCTCTTGCCTTATCCGGCCTTGTCTGTGACAAAATGCTTATTTCTGGCCTCACAAGGCCGTTTGACCACATCCTGCCATGGGCCATTGTTAGGTATATCCTCCTTCACTACCATCTGTTTCCCTTACTTGTTATGACCTTATGACTTCTTGATTGTGGTTTGTTCTTGTTTTTGCAGAAGAGGGAAATAGATGCTTATAACTATTGTTTGTACAGGCATATCTAGCTTAACCCCCTCCCCTCACAGCACCTTATCTGTTTGTCTGTAACATCTACCATTGTTTGCAGGCACATTTCATTCTTGTATGCACATTTTAGCTTATACAAAAATAATTATTTATTTCCTTCACATAGTTTTCATTCTTGTTGACTCAGCTCTTGGCTGAAACAATTACACACTCGTGTGAGTTCATTTACCTTGCATAAGTAATTATGATTGCAGAAGTAACACTATTTTACCTATATCCCACATGAAGAACTCACCTCTGCCTTATATTAGCTGCAGCCATCCTACTGTCTGTAGATAGAGACAAGGAATTATACTCTAGCTTCCAAAGGGAGCTGATGCATCTGGACCAGCTCCTGAAGATCTTGGTAATCATGTGTGATCAAATGTATTTGTACTTAGTGGTATCATATAATAAATATTCTTGCTATCTAAGAACAGTGCCTCTTCTAGATGGTGTGTGTCCTCGCCTACTAATTATGGGATCAACCAAAGACAAAGGGAGATTCATGGCAGCAAAGCACCCCAAACAACCTTACATAGGGGCAACAGACAGCTATTCAACATGATCATAGGCAATCACCCATTTCAGTCCTTTTTTCCCACACTAACCCTATAACCCTTTCCGTCATTGGTGATGAGAAATCTGTCAATCTCTACTTATAAGCACCCTCCATCACTGAGCTTCTGCAGACCTCTGGGGAGGAGGACTCCAAAGATTCACAACTTTTTGAATAGATTGTTCGTCGTCTCAGTCCTCAATGGCATTTCCCTTATTTTGCATTGGTTCTATAAGACCATAAGACATAGGAGTGGAAGTAAGGCCATTCGGCCCATCGAGTACACTCCACCATTCAATCATGGCTGATGGGCATTTCAACTCCACTTACCAGCATTCTCCCCATCGCCCTTAATTCCTTGAGACATCAAGAATCTATCAATCTCTGCCTTTAAGATATTCGGCATCCGGGCCTCCACTGCACTCTGTGGCAATGAATTCCACAGGCCCACCACTCTCTGGCTGAAGAAATGTCTCCACATTTCTGTTCTGAATTGACCCCCTCTAATTCTAAGGCTGTGTCCACAGGTCCTAGTCTCCTCGCCTGACGGAAACAATTTCCTAGCGTCCACCCTTTCCAAGCCATGTATTATCTTCTAAGTTTCTATTAAATCTCCCCTTAATCTTCTAAACTCCAATGAACACAATACAAGGATCCTCAGTCGTTCCTAGTATGTTAGACCAACCATTCCAGGAATCATCTGTGTGAATCTCCGCTGGACACGTTCCAGTGCCAGTATGTCCTTCCTGAGGTGTGGGGACCAAAACTGGACACAGTACTCCAAATGGGGCCTAACAAGAGCTTTACAAAGTCTCAGTAGCACAACGGTGCTTTTATATTCCAACCCTCTTGAGACAAATGACAACATTGCATTCGCTTTCTTAATCACGGACTCAACCTGCATGTTTACCTTTAGAGAATCCTCCACTTGCACTCCCAGTTCTAAGACTCCTGAATCAGGGGAAACATCTTAATCTGTATTTACCTGTCTATTCCTTGAAATATGTTGCACCATTCAATTAGATCACCTCTCATTCTGTGAAATGTGAGAGAATATAGGGCCAGTCTTCCCAATCTCTCTTCATAGGACATCTCATGATCCCAGGATCAAGTCTGGTGAATCTTCATTGCGCTCCTTCCATGACAATTATATCTTTCTTAAGGGGACCAAAACTGCAGGCAGTACTCTAGGTGGGGTCCATCAAGGTTCTCCACAATTGAAGCAAAACTGAGAGATTCAAATCCTCCTGGAATAAAGGCTAACATACCATCAGCCTTTATAAATGCTTGCTTCATACGCCTTCAGTGAATTATTGATGAGCACACCCAGGTCATTTTGGGAAATTTTCAATGTGTCTGTTTTGGCAGAGGGAAGTCTACACATCACTAGTGGCTGACTAGAGATACAAGGATCTACTCCGCAGGGAAAGACCTTTCAGCCCATCAAGCCTGTGCCAGTCAAAAACAAACACCTAACCATTCTCATCCCAGTTTCCAGCACTTGGCCAATCACCAAGTGTATTTTTTTTAGATTAAATTAGAAAACCCTACAGTATGGAGACAGGCCCTTCGGCCCAACAAGGCCACACCAACCGGGGTGGCACGGTGGCTCAGTGGCTAGCACTGCTGCCTCACAGCACCTCGTTCCCAGGTTCGATTCTAGCCTCGGGTGACTGTCTGTGTGGAGTTTGCACATTCTCCCTGTATCTGCGTAAGTTTCCTCCGGGTGCTCTGGTTTCCTCCCACAGTCCAAAGATGTGCAGATCAGGTGAATTGGCCATGCTAAAGTGCCCATAGCGTTAGGTGCGTCAGTCAGGGGGAAATGGGTCTGGGTGGGTTCCTCTTCGGCGGGTTGGTGTGGACTTGTTGGGCTGAAGGGCCTGTTTCCACACTGTAGAGAATCGAATCTAATCAAAACCCTCTGAAGAGTAACCCACCCAAACCCATTCCTCTCCCCTATATTTACCCCGACTCATGCACCTAACACTATGATCAACGTAACTAATTCATCTGATCTGCATATCTTTGGAATGTAGCAGGAAACCGGAGCACCCGGAGGAAACCCATGCAGACACGGTGAGAATGTGCAAACTCCACACAGAAAGTCGCCCAAGGCAGGAATTGAACCCTTGTGCCTGGCGCTGTGAGGCAGCAGTGCTAACCACTGAGCCACTGTGCCTCCCAAATCATTAACTAAAGAGGTTAAAGTATGTTAAACTAAATGCAACTAAGTGGCAGTTTGAAAGATTGGATAGAACATTCAGACAAACAAGGACAGTGTAAAAGATGAATAAGGAGGGAGAAACTACAGTATGAGAGAAAGCTAGCTAGTATGAGAAAAACAGGTAGTAAGAGTTGCCACGGGTACTTAAAAAGGAAAGAGTGAACATTGTGACCACTGCTCCCCAAATGAGTCTGGGGAATCACTAATGAAAAATACCTGAATGACAGATGAATGCAACAGACATTTTGTGACTGCTTTCAATACAGAGAGTACAAATAGAGTCATTGAGATGTACAGCATGGAAACAGACTCTTCAATCCAACCCGTCCATGCCGACCAGATATCCCAACACATTCTAGTTCCACCTGCCAGCAGCCGGCCCATATCCCTCCAAACCCTTCCTATTAATCTACCCATCCAAATGCCTCTTAAATGTTGCAATTGTACCAGCCCCCACCACTTCCTCTGGCAGCTCATTCCATACACATACCACCCCTCTCACCCTAAACCTATACCCTCTAGTTCTATACTCCCCAACCCCAGGGAAAAATACTTTGCCTATTTACCCTATCCATGCCCCTCATGATTTTATAATCCTCTATAAGGTCACCCCTCAGCCTCCAACACTCCAGGGAAAACAGCCCCAGCCTGTTCAACCTCTCCCTATAGCTCAAATCCTCCAACCCTGGCAACATCCTTGTAAATCTTTTCTGAACCCTTTCAAGTTTCACAACATATTTCCGATAGGAAGGAGACCAGAATTGCACGCAAACTTCCAACAGTGGCCTAATCAATGTCCTTTACAGCTGCAACATGACCTCCCAACTCCTGTACTCAATACTCTGACCAATAAAGGAAAGCACACCAAACAATTTCTTCACTATCCTATCTACCTGCGATTCCACTTTCAAGGAGCTATGAACCTGCACTCCAAGGTCTCTTTGTTCAGCAACACTCTCTAGGACCTTACCATTAAGTATATAAGTCTTGCAAAGATTTGCTTTCCCAAAATGCAGCACCTTGCATTTAGCTGAATTAAACTCCATCTGCCACTTCTCAACCCATTGACCCATCAGGTCAAGATTCTGTTGTAATCTGAGATAACCCTCTTCGCAGTCACTACACCTCCAATTTTGGTATAAATAATACCGTAGAAATAATTGTGAATAATTCAGAATATGAAAGACAGCAACCATCAGAGAAAGAGTACTCAGAAAATTATTAGAGCTAAAATCTGACAAATCTTCTTGCCCTGATGAATTGCATCCTCAGGTGTAAGCAGAAATGACTGCTGAAATAGCAAATGTATTGACTTTAATTTTTCCAAAACTCCCTAAATTCTGGAAAAGTCCCATCAGATTGGAAAATAGCAAACGTCCAAGGAAGGGAGTGTCTCAGAACAGAAAACTACAGGCTAATTATCCAAACATCAATTGTAGGAAAATGTTGGAATTTATTTTAAGGATGATATTGTGGGGCACACCGAAAATCCCGCACAATGAGGCAAAGTCAAGTTTGTTCTGTGAAACGGAAGTTGTTAATTTATGAGAATTCCTTGAGAAAGTAACAAGCAACAGACATAATGGAGAACCAGTGGATATACTGTACATAAATTCCTAGCAAGCATTTGACAAGGTGCTACATCAAAGGTCACAGTGCAAAATAAATGCTTATGGTGCCAGGAGTAGCGTATTATCATGGGTACAGGATTGGCTAGCTCATGAAAAGTGGAGGATGGATCCAAATCAGGTTGACAGGATTTAATGAATGGAGACCAGTGCTGAAGCTGCAAGTATTAATAATTGATATAAATTGTGTAAATAATAAATATATAATTTGTAAATTATAAAGCAATGTTGCACCTTCTCTCCAGCTGTAACACTGTATTCTGCGCTCTGTTCTGCTACCCTGATTGTATGGTCCAATCTGCCTGTAGAGCACACAAAACAACACTTTTTACTGTATCTCGCTACATGTGACAACAAATCAATCAAATGCCTTGGATGCATAAACTGAATTGTTAAACTTACTGATGATACAACCATAGTAGAAAAGTAAGGTATGGAAAGATCGTAAAGGATATAGATAGGGGAACTGAGGTGGTAACTGTGAACTTGTCAATTTTTTTTAATTATTCAAGAGATAAGGGCATCACCGGCTGGGCCAGCATTTATTGCCCATGGGGTAGTTAAGAATCAACCATGTTGCTGTGGGCCCACAGACATATGCAGGTCAAACTAGGTAAGGATGGCAGATTTGAAAAGGAACGCAGTGCAGAGAGTACAGTTTAAGCTGGTGAAACCAATAGATTGACATGGATTTAGATGGGCATTATCTGAGGAAATGGTGAGGCAAAGTTCAATCGCAGATAGTAACTCCATCAGTGAGTGTTAATGTTAAAGGAGGTATGGGTGGAAAAAAATGAAATGATTGTTAGGATTTTGAATCAACTTGGATTGTGATTCAATTACTCAGGTGCGACAGTGCATCTGTACTTTTTCTTCAAATTGCTCCTTATCCGACCTCAACACTGGAGGAACAGGATACTCTGCGCAATAATCATGGTTTGACTGTAAATAAACCCTGCACATCACTGAGAACAAAAAAAAGGAGGCATTTTGTAGTCTCTCTTAAGGAAAAAAAACTTCTTATATTAGGATTATTAAATCACAGAAATATTAAAGTTAAAATTCCATGAAATCGCTACTGCCTGCACATTTGGCAGAAATCAATTTTTAATTTCTTTTAATAACATCTAACCTCGTCTATCAGCTCTTTCAAATAATGTTCCAGCTATTTTCCACTTTATTGCACATAAAAATAAATGAGATTACACAGGTTCCAGAGATTTTGGCTGCAAGGCATGCAAAATCTACACGGCTCAGAGACTACAAGAATCAGCTTTTAATAAGCAATGCGCTGTACGCAGTTGAGTTTTCATTCTCTTGTTTTAGAAATTCATAAAGATTTATTTATTGACATTTATGGGGAGGGGGGAGAATTACACCAACATTAATACCGAAACATGCCAATGGTCGTTGGAGAAGGAGATCCCACTTCAACTGGTGAACAATCACCATAGTCAGCGAAATGAGAGATGTTGTTTTCCCATGGAGTACCTGATGGAAACTACAGTCAACGTTCCTTGACTTTTCTGAATGTGACACTACAACGACGAATAAAAACAAAACAGTGCTTTGTGTGAAACAGTAAGACCAGCACTGATGAAGCATCTTACCATAAAGACTGTAGCTGTCTAAGGATGAGACTGACCACCACTTTACATAAGAACTAGGAGCAGGAGTAGGCCATCTGGCCCCTCGAGCCTGCTCCGCCATTCAATAAGATCATGGCTGAGCTTTTCATGGCCTCAGCTCCACTTACCCACTCACTCGCCATAACCCTTAATTCCTTTACCGTTCAAAAATTAATCTATCTCTGCTTTAAAAAACATTCAATGAGGTAGTCACAACTGCTTCACTGGGCAGGAACTCTCCAGATTCACAAAACCTTTTCCACAATTCTGGACCAGTGCTGGCTACATCAGCAATTCACAGCTTCTGTAACCAACGAATTAAGAAGAAACTTTCCAACTGAGCTAGGGATGCCAAATCTATCAACTCCAGGAGATTAGAAGTACAATTCTGGATTAAGTAGCAGTGGGATTCAAGACAGCAGTTGAGTGGGATTATGGCAATTAGTCAGAATGTGACTCCAGTGATCAGGATAGACATTCATCCATGTTTAAATTTGGGATGGCTGAATTGTAAAATTACAAAAACTCAAATGCACATTTATGTAGAGCCTTTTCCAACTTCAGGACATCCTCAAGTACTTTACAACCAATGAAGTTGCTATTGTCCAGGAGAACTGCTCTCTCATTGGAGAGGGACAACTGATGATGGGTTAATCTGAGGGTCACCATGCCTCAGGTGACAGGCAAGGTCACTGAAATAACTGCACAGAGGCTGGTATCCCATCACCCAGTCACCCTTTATTTACTTGTGCACAGGACACTGGCTGTGGCCAGTCAGCTCTGAGTCAGTCTCTGAATTGAAGAGATTCTAAATCCCCTGGTTATTTTTTTCTCTTTTTAATTATTTTTGTCTCAGAGTCAGTCCCTTAAACTGAGGAGATTCTAATTGGTTACATCGATTAGCCAGGGCTTTCCAGATTAGCCCAGATGAACAACTCCAATCAAGGATCTCCTAGTCAATGAGATCCACCTGGTTCCAATCACTACAATCACAATAGTGGGACCATCATGGTGCAGGATCTGAGGCTGCACTATTGGTGTTACATCGCATTGTAAACAACCATCCAGGCAATAAGCTAACTGACCCCCACAACCACCTTTGAAGAACAGCCAATTTTCAGGGAGTCAACTCGGAGGAAAAGGTTTTGCAAACTAAGCAAGAGGGTGGATTTTGGCAAATCCTGAATTCAGTGAATTCACGATATAGATTCCGTGTGTAGAAAGCTCTGTGTGAGGAGGTTAAAAAAAAATCAAAATGATTCAGCACAGGCTGGGAAACTGAAATCCGAGTGTTCCCAATTGATCGGAGAGTTTACAATCCTGGAAACCCACCTTCCCTTCAAGATCATGCAATGTTGTAATTCATGACTTGAAACACTTCCGGACTGTAGAAATGGTGCACAGTACATCATTCAATCTGACTTGTTCTAAAAGGACCCACTAGAGCTGAACTGAAGCAATTGTAAAGGCAGGAGAGTGACGAAAGTGACAATGCATGAAAGGTGCAGTCTCCCTTTCTCAGTGTCTGATAGGATCCATCTCATAGTGCATTTAATATTGATTCAGCTGAAACAACTTTCTGATACACTTTCCAATTACATCGCTGATCTTGTATCTTGATATCACTTTAAAATGAACACACAGATACTTCATGCAGAGAAAGGCTGCATACTCCTTCAGTTGTGCTGTGAGTAAAGTGCAATTCTGCATTTTACAAGCAAAGTCTTGTCGCTTGAAATATGTTGTGACAGCAGTTTGATTTACTGAATAAGAAAATCATTGTTGCATGCAGATAACACAATAAGAAGAGTGATAATTTGTTTCAAGGATTCATCTTCAGGATTTGAGCTTGGCTGACAAGTTTCCTGATGTCTCAAAAAGGTGCTAGTGAACTTTCTTCTTGAAGTGCTGTAGCCAAGTCTTTGTAGCTACTTTGATGAAATTTAGTGGCTTGCTGGTCCAATTCTCAACCTCTCCTTTTCCCTGTGGCCTGATGACCCTCAGGTTAAACCAACTCCAATCATCTCTCTTGAATGAGGCAGCCTTCCTCTACTCAGGTATGACTGCAGTGGCTTAACCCTTCTCCAATCTTCCTGATTTCCTAACTGTATGCCTCAACAGCAACAGTCTGGAAGGTAGTCAAGATCTTAGAGTGCAGAGAGAATCGTTGGAACGGAGATTTTTCAATCAGGAAGGGAATGAATGGTTCTGGGAAAAAGGCAGGAAAGTGGAGTTAAGAGTTATCAGACCAGCCGTGATCTTACTGAATGCTGAAGCAGACTCAATGGGCTGAATGACCTAAGTTGGGAAAGCAAACATGAAGAAGCTATTGCGTCTGATCAGAGGGTCACAGATTTAAGATCATTATTTTTTTAAATGATGGTGGGGAGGAGGGACGGTGAGGAGATTGCATAGTGAGCTCTGATCAGGAATGCCCTGCCTAAAAGAGTAACGGGACTAGATTCAATCAGAACTTTCAAAGGGAATTTTATAAATACTACCAAAAGGGAAAAAAAAACTTCAGATTGTTGAGTAAAGGTTTGCAGAGTTGAGTTTGATTTGATAGCACAATGGGCGAAACAGCCTCTTCAAGTGTTTTAAGAATCTATGATTGTCTGGAGAGAGCCATTAGAGTCCATGGAAACATGCCAACCTATCTGAACAGCAGAGAAATTGAGAAAATTGCTGTATAGAAGAAATAACTTCCTTTTATTTTTCTTTTGTTTACAGTGTGGAACATGATTTCAGGCAGCAGGAAGTCAGATTTCATAGGGTCCTGAGCTCCATGGAAACAGACGCAGGTCAAAGTTCAGAGCAACCTGGCACACCTAACAAGCAGGAAGAATCGCCAATACCACGGCAACCTGCCAGGACTGAACCAAAAAAGTCTAAGAGGAAATGTTTTTGGTTCTTATGAACTCTGGGGCTTATCACTTCCAGACTGATTTCACCATTAAGGGAAAGAGGTCAACTCTCCCTTTTGATGACTTCCTGTTTGGTGACTCCATCGCCTGATGACAGAAGACAGTTGTTTTCATGAGGTGACTGTTTCCTGAACACCAGCTTTTGTATTTTTAGAAATATTGCCACAATGGAGAAACAAGAGAAAAAAAATGCAAAAAAAAAAGTATTCTACATATTTACAGGGTGTAATTTAAGAATGCTATATTTCAAAGATTAAATTCAATTGTTTAACATTGCTTTAAATATATCTATATATAGAGTCAGCGGGAGTGGGAGGGGAAATGAAAGAGAAAGATTATTAAGTGTTTTTCCTTGGATCAAAATAAAGAAAATTTAGATCCACAAGGAATAAGATTAGACGTTGTGCTAAACAGACCTTCAGGTTACTTCGATGTCAGGGGAACGGGGTCTCTTTTTCAGTGATTTTAATCAAAACAGTTGAGATACATTGGCCAAGAGAGTCAATGGACTTTCAAGTTATATTCAGCACAACTTTCCCTTGCCCAAAATATTGTGAGATTTACCCCCACTCTCATCTTTTTTCATTTGATTGAAAAGTGAAGTTAAAATGGGCCAGGGTCAAAGAACAAAAGAAAGAAGAATACATCACCGGAACAGTCCCTTCAGCCCTCCAAACCTGCGCTGACACATTTTGCCCTACCATACTAAAACTGTCTTTACTTACAGGATCCGTATTCCTCTATTCCCTTCTGATTTATATATTTGTCCAGGTACCTCTTGAATGCTCCTGTTGTGCCTGCTTCCACCTATGAGCTGCAAAAACTTGCCTCGTACATCTCTTTAGAACTTCCACCTCCTCCAAACCCCACCGCCACCCCCCCCCCACCCCCCACCAGTACCACCCTCACACCTTGAACCCATGTCCGCTACTAATTGACCCCTCCATTCTGGGGAAGAATAGCATCCATGACTGTCCTGCCTTGAACATCACAAGCAAGGCTGAAGAGCAGAAACTACGTAGGTTATGAAGCAATGTTGAATGACCCCATGATATAATGGTCAAATTTACCTTAAGAGTGGGTAATAAATGCTGACCTAGAAGTATTGCCCAAACCCTGTAAATATCAAATTACAAACTCTTTGCATTAACATGCCTACTTGCAGAACGTTTCAGAGACCACCTCTGGGACACCCAGTCCAATCAACCCAACCACCCCATGGCTCAACACTTCAACTCCCCCTCCCACTCCACCAAGGACATGCAGGTCCTTGGACTCCTCCATCGCCAGACCATAGCAACATGATGGCTAGAGGAAGAATGCCTCATCTTCTGCCTAGGAACCCTCCAACCACAAGGGATGAACTCAGATTTCTCCAGTTTCCTCATTTCCCCTCCCCCCACCTTATCTCAGTCCCAACCCTTGAACTCAGCACCACCTTCCCAACCTGCGATCTTCTTCCTGACCTCTCCACCCCCACCCCCACTCCAGCCTGTCATCCTCACCTTGACCTCCTCCCACCTATCACATTTCCAACACCCCTCCCCCAAGTCCCTCCTCCCTACCTTTTATCTTAGCCTGCTTGGCATATTTTCCTCATTCCTGAAGAAGGGCTCATGCCCGAAACGTCGATTCTCCTGCTCCTTGTATGCTGCCTGACCTGCTTGCACTTTTCCAGCAACACATTTTCAGCTTTGCATTAACATGTCTAGCACGTGACAAGTCTCTTCACATCAATCTCCTCAGTGAGTTGTTTTAAGCCATGTTAACTGACACAAGGACCAAGAGAGTGGTGCTGGAGAAGCTCAGCAGGTCAGGCGGCATCCAAAGGAGCAGGAGAATCAACATTTCGGGCATAAGTCCTTCAGCTGGCCTGAAACGTCAATTCTTCTGCTTCTCGGATGCTGCCTGACCTGCGTGCCCCTCCAGCACCACACTCTCAACTCTAATCTCCAGCATCTACAGACCTCACTTTCTCCTGATGTAAGAGCCATCATGCTAAACGTAGCTCACCGGGGAATTACCATTGAGTGGGGTAACTCATTGCCTACAATCACTACGATCTCAGTTTCCCAGAGGGAGCTGCAATTATGGAATAATCCCAAAGCTGCAAGGCCCTAATCACTGTGGATGAATCCTGACCATGATGAGTTCCCTATTTTCTGACGTAAAGTGGATGCACGCCCAGTTGCTTTTTTGGATTGTAAGGAAAGGAGAAACAGAACAGGAAATGACTTGGATTGCACTGCCCAGTGAGTCATTGTAAAGCAGAATTGGTAGGATTTGAAATCAGTCACCTATTTCTTCTGTTTTATTCTGACTCAATATTATCCCTCCTTCATTTGGTTATAGTGTTGTCCACTTCTATGTTTCTCTTTAACCTCACTATTCTCAATCCCACTCTTGGTAGGCATTAGAAGTTGCCAATTTTACAGGTTAGGTTTCCCTTCTTTTGTCATTCATTGCCTTCTTCTCCTCCTCCTCCCTCTCTGATGATTGACTTCCATAGTCTGTGGCTGGAGAAAACACACAAGCTCGTGTGACGATAAAGGGTGGGTACCCAATTTTTCACTCTATATCTCTTCACCTTTCCCCCAGCATAGACAGGCAGTTAAAAATCTCAGCCTGCCAACATCCAACCACTGCGTCTTGATTCTCCCCCTCACTGTGTCTTATAGAAGGCAACCCTGGTCTTCATTAATACTTCTCTTTTTAAAAGGACCCACAGCAGTATATCCGTATTAAACCGCGAGCTTCTGGCACTACACACAGTGGAATCAAGACTGAAAGCAGCCCTTACTACAGTCCTTCACTTGCAAGACTTTTCTAGTTCCTTCAAGGGAGGTCATGTTGTGGCTGTTCAGGACATTGGTTAGGCCACTTTTGGAGTGCTGCATTGGATTTTGTTCTCCCTGCTACAGGAAAGATGTTGTTAAACTTGAAAGGGATTTACAACAATGTTGCCAAGGTTGCAGGTTTGAGCTATAGGGTGAGGCTGAATAGGCTGGGGCTCATTTCCTTGGAGTGTTGGAGGCTGAGGGGTGATCTTATCGAGGTTTATAAAATCCTGAGGGGCGTGGATAAGGTGAATAGTCAAGGTCTTTTTTTTCCCAGTGGTTGGGGAGTCCAGAACGAGAAGGCGAGAGGAGAAAGGAGAGAGGAGAAAGATACAAAAGGGACTTAAGGAGCATGTATGGGATGAGCTACCAGAGGAGGTCGTGGAGGTTTGCACAATTACAACATTTATTAGATTCCTACAGTGTGAAAACATGCCCTTCGACCCAACAAGTCCACACCGACCCTCTGAAGAGCAACCCATTCCATTACATTCACCCCTGACTAATACACCAACGCTACGGGCAATTTAGCATGGGCAATTCACCTAACCTGCACATTTTTTGGACCGTGGTAGGAAACCGGAGCACCCGGAGGAAACCCACACAGACCTGGGGAGAATGTCCAAACTCCACACATTCAGTTGACCGAGGCGGGAATTGAATCTGGGTCCCTGGCACTGTGAGGCAACAGTGCTAATCACTGAGCCACTGTGCCACCAATTTAGAAGATATCTGGATGGGTATATGAATAGGAAGGGTTTAGAGGGATATGGGCCAAATGGGACTAGATTAATCTATAATATCTGGTCAACATAGATGAGTTGGACCGATGGATCTGTTTCCATGCTGTATACCTCTATGACTCAAACTCATGCTTCAGTGTCCTTTCTGGCTTCCCACTGCAATGCCCTAATGAACCAATTTGCCATTCTGATAATTAAGGTGATGGTTGAAAACTTTCTGTTCTTGTTATACTATCAAGACAAAATGATATTTAAACTTCACAGGTGAAGAGGTGGATGAGAAATAAGTGTGGATACGCACATGGAGATAAACCGTGTGTATCACCCAGTTAAGCGTGAACATAGAGGTTGAATAGGCTGAGGCTGTCTTCCCTGCAGTGTTGGAGGCTGAGGGATGACCTTATAGAGGATTATAAAATCATGAATGGCATGGATAGAGTAAATAGACAAAGTCATTTTCCTAGGGTGGGGGAGTCCTGAACAAGAGGACATAGGTTTAGGGTGAGAGAGCAAAGATATAAAAGACACCTAAGGGGCATTTTTTCACACAGAGGGTGGTACGTGTATGGAATGAGCTGGCCAGAGGATGTGGTGGAGGCTGGTAAAATTGCAACAATTAAAAGGCATTTGGATGGGCATATGAATAGGAAGGGTTTGGAGGGATATGGGCCAGATGCTGGCAGGTGGGACTAGATTGTGTTGGGATATCTGGTCAGCATGGACAGGTTGGACCAAAGGGTTTGTTTCCGTGTTGTACATTTCTATGACTCTACATCTACCCATAATTTTGCAGAGTGGGGACGGCAGACTGAGTACCACCATCTTCCCATGAACTACTACAGAACCTGTTCCTAAAAGTTTTGTTTGTTTTATGGAAAGAAACCAAATGACTGAGCATGTGTTTATCTTAAATGTGAGACAGAGTTGTTGGGGGAACTGTTTCTGTGGTGAAATAGATCACAGAAGATCTGGCAGGTGAATGGAGTCTCTACGTTAAATACCCCCCCATTGGCATTCTATATATCTAAATCGGAACAGTGGGAAATGGAACAATCCCATCCCAGATGGAATCACAGTGAAGTCAGTCTTTCTCGTCGCAATAAAAGGGTATTCAACCCCTTGAGCCCATTCTGCCAAGACTTCATTCAGGGGCACTGGATGGGCCAGCATGTATTGCTCAACCCTCAATACCCTGGAACAGGTGGTGGTGAGCCACTTCCTTGAACTACTGTAGTCCTTGGGCTGTTGGGATATCCACATAGCTGTTGGGAAGGGAGTTTCAGGATTTTTACCCAACAATCACACTAAATACTTTCCTCAGCTCCATTGACCTGCTTTTGCTGTACAATCCTTTGATACTGTTACTGAACATTGGCTAATTCGGTCTTATACAATTCAGTTAACTCCCTGCTTCCCCGACTATTGCAATGTCGACAGGCTTTGGAAGGTTTCCATATTTCCACTGCCCGTTGTGTGAAAAGGTGCCTCTAACTTCTCTTCCAAATGTCCTAGCTCTAAATTTACATGCTTCGGGTGAATATAGGAAGGTTTAAGCTTGTGAATGTTTTGATTCCTCAACGAGAGAAAGACTTCTGTTGCTCTATCGACTCTATCAAATCCTTATAACAATTTAAAACCCTCTGCCAGAGAACCCTCCGTCTTCCACAAACAACAAAATAGTTAGAAGAAGGGATGATAGATGGAACACTGGGCAAAGTTGATCTAAAGGTGCTTCACAAAGCAGATATAAGCTTCATTCACTTGCCTTAGTCTGACATTAGGCACATCCTCCTGAACCTCTGTGCTGATTTGTGATGTACTAAATGATTCTATGTATTGAACAGCTCCCTCAATCTCTGTTTTGTTCCTCTCTGAGCCACTTTGCTGAGCCGTTGTGTGCAAGGCAAAGTTTCCTGTTATTATCTGGTCATTCAAAAGAGTATGTGTGAAGGTTAATGGATAGGAAGAAATGACAGAGAGACAGGACAGTTTATGAATTTGGAGTTAAAGCCAAAGAGAACAATTGACTTGAAAACACAATAGTTTATCTTGAAATGAGTTACTATTTGTGTTAAAAGGCATTTTGGCAGTGCAGAGTGCTGTTCACTTCAGCATTGCTCCCGTTTTATTTAACTCTGTTTTTGTAAATCCAATGCAGCAAGTCTTTTCGGCTGCAATCTGTGACTCATTATTAGCTGGGTCAGTGAGGGCACGCAGCTAATTATTAGCCTGAGACTGCAACTTTGGGCACTGTCAGCATGTCAAAGCCAATAGGTTGTGCTCACACAGCCTTCAGAATGGTGCAACTGTGTTTCTCTGAAGATAATACCTTGGCTTTCTGACCTGCAACCAGAACTGATCTAATGGAGGTTATGGGAATTAATTATAGCACTGCGGAAATACAGCCAAAATATCAGAATACAATGGTTGCTAGTGATAGCATTGAAAAACACTGACAAGGGCTCTTTGGTTGATGTAATCAGAGTTTCAGGGTGCATGAGAGAAAGGAAAAAAAACTGCAAAGCAGTAACACACAAAATAAAAGAAATCAGAATAAGGGGAAACCATAACGTGGATGCAATTGCTGAATGGTTTAAAGGTTTTATTTTGTTACTTCAGGAGCAACCACAGATTCCTATCTTTCATGCAATCATGTGGGTCAGTGGTGCCATGCAGAGTGGGTAAATTGGTTCAAATGAAGTGGCAGGTAAGTGCCAAGAAAGACCTGCGTGGCCAGTTTTCGTGTTGCACTTTCTTTTCATCTCTGCTGCTGTCGATTCACCAGCGATCCCCTGTGGATCCTCACCTGCCACAATAACCAAGGCGTTCAGCATTAGATCAGGGCTCAAGTGTATTCCTGAGTTCAGTGGAGTTGGGAAAATACTCCTCGTCCTGATTCCACAGCTGCTATTTATGAATCTTTCATTACAGCAATAATCGTGTTTTATGCAGGGAGCACAGAACAATCCTAATGGTGCTCATTATTTAGCAGTTTCAGAAAAGGGACCAAAGAGGTATTAAGCCCTCATTTTCATACACAGCAGACTTAATGTTCGTTTTTAAGGAGCTAGATGGAAAGTCTGCAAAATGGGAATGATGAGCCCATTGATAAATTACCTGAAGCTTGTTTTGAAATCATGACGGGCATCGATAAGGTGAATAGCAAATGTGTTTTGGTTCTCCCCTTGAGTAGGGATGTTCAAAACCAGAAAACCAGAGGGCAGACTGTTAAGGTAACAGGAGAAAGATTTAAAAGGCACCTGGGGAGCAGCTTTTTAGCACAGAGAGTAATTCGTGTGTGGAATGAACTGCCAGAGGAAGTGGTATATGCAGGTTCATTTACAGCATCTGAAAGACATCTGGACAAATACGTGAACTGGAAAGATTTAGAGGGATTTGGAGAAAGTGAGGACTGCAGATGCTGGAGATCAGAGTCAAAAAGTGCTGCAAAATCACAGCCAATCAGGCAGCATCCGAGGAGCAGGAGGGTCGATGTTTCGAGCATAAACTCTTCATTAGGAATATTCAGAGGGATATGGGCCAAACGCAGACAAGTGGAACTAGTTTAGTTTGGGAAAGTATGGATGAGTTAAACCAAAAGGTCAGTATCCATACTGTGTGACTCTGTAAAACAATGTCCTTCAATGACATATTCAAAAGGCTGATGTCATTTAATCCCCAACACACATCCATTCACTCGCCTCCGAATTCAGATGCACTCCTGTCTGAACTGGTGTCCTACCTAACACTCAGCTGTACTTTCAACAGATCTGCATCAGATCTATCATCACCATGACCACCCACAGGCATTTCTGGAATTATGCCGTGTCTATTAAAGCCTCAGCTCATCTGCCGCTGAAATATTCTTCCTTGTCCTGGTTAATACTAGACTTGACTTCCAATGATCCCCTGGTATCACCCTCCGTAAACTGACACCTACACTCACTCAAATGACAACATTCACATACTCACTGACAAAGTACAAGAGTAGGCCATTTTGCCCTTCATCTCCACTGCTATCCAAGTCCAGTCACGCCCTGCATTTCAGAGATAGAACATAGAACATTACAGCACAGTACAGGCCCTTCAGCCCTCGATGTTGCGCCACCCTCTCATACTAATCTGAAGCCCATCCCACGTACACTATTCCATGTACGTCCATATGCCTGTCCAATGACAACTTAAGTGCACTTAAAGTTGGCGAATCTACTAATGTTGCAGACAAAGCATTCCATACCCTTACTACTCTCTGAGTAAAGAAACTACCTCTGACATCTGTCTTATACCTATCTCCCCTCACTTTAAAGTTGTGTCCCCTCGTATTTGTTGTCCCCATACTTGGAAAAAGGCTGTCCCTGTCCACCCTATCTAACCCTCTGATTATCTTGTATGTCTCTATTAAGTCACCTCTAAACCTCCTTCTCTCTAATGAGAACAGCCTCAAGGCCCTCAGCCTTTCCTCATAAGACACCAGGCAACATCCTAGTAAATCTCCTCTGCACCCTTTCCAAAGCTTCCACATCCTTCTTATAATGCGGTGACCAGAACTGTACACAATACTTCAAGTGTGGCCGTACCAGAGCTTTGTACAGCTGCAGCATAACCTCCTGGTTCCGAAACTCAATCCCTCTATTAATAAAGGCCAAAACACTGTATGCCTTAACAACCCTGTCAATCTGGGTGGCAACTTTCAGAGATCTGTGTACATGGACACTGAGACCTCTCTGCTCATCTGCACTCCCAAGAATCCTACCATTAGCCCAGTACTTTGCATTCCGATTACTCCAGCCAAAGTGTATCACCTCACACTTGTCCACATTAAACTCCATTTGCCACCTCTCAGCCCAGCTCTGCATCCTATCTATGTTGTTGTCAGCATGTTCTGGACTTTCTGTATAGTCACTCTCCTCTATCCCTGGCCCAGCTCAGCACTCCTCCACCTTTGACTTCTTGGACACTCCCACATACTCACTGCCCCACTGTCTGGGCCAGCCTGGGTAAGGATGGCAGATTTCCTGTCCTAAAGGACATTTGCGAATGAAATGGGTTTTTATTGATGAAAGTCTCTGATCAAGATCCAATATTTTTAAAATTAGCTTATTTAATCAGCAAGTGAATTGAAATTTCACCAGCCACATTGGTGGGATTTGAACCCAGGGCACCCTTGGTTTACTAGTCAGATGACACTACCGCAACATCACCACATCGCCAAAACTAGTATGCTTGAGGTTGAAGTGACCAAGACCAGCAGAAACATAGTTTCTTCAGGAGTCATGTGATGTGCCCAACAAAGCAAAGAATACATTTGGCAAAAACATCCTACAAATTGGAGAGTAAAAGAGTCCTGAAGGAGAAATAATGAGCAGCGAGAGAAAAGATAAATAAACACATTTATGCTAAAATTGTTTTTGCCAGGCTAGCAAATTCCGACAGCACATATGAATTGTAAATTATTATCAGGCCTTTCCGTTCAAAGTAATTCAAGAATTCATCTCACTCTGACTGCAACAGTTATTAAGAGCCTGCAGGTGTTCTATCATAATGTTAAAAAGCATCCACATGATACAAATCATCAAAGACTACATTCATTCATCAATGCCAAGTTGTATTTATGTTTTCTTCCAGGGAATTCATTGACAGCTTTATGAGTTTGAGATGGCTGAAACACGGAATATCTTTTTCCCCAAATTTCTTCCACTGTCAAGACTGAAGTGTCCTGTTGGGAGGAAGGACAGGAAGAACCCCGTCATATAAATTGCTCTACCTGTCAGTGGAAGGACCTCCAATGGTGTCAGCCTAGGCCCTCAGATATAGAGTCATAGAGCATGGAAACAGACCCTTCGGGTCCAACACATCCATGCCGACCAGATGTCCTAATCGAATCTAGTCCCATTTGCCAGCACTTGGCCCATATTCCTCTAAACCCTTCCAATTCACATATCCATCCAGATGCCTTTTAAGTGTTGCAATTGTACCAGCCTCCACCCTTCCTCTGGCAGCTCATTCCATCCACGCACCACCCTCTGTGTGAAAAAGATTGTCCCTTAGGTCCCTTTTATATCTTTCCCCTCTCACCTTAAACCTATGCCCTCTAGTTCTGGATTCCCCTAACCCAGGGAAAAGACCTTGTCTGTTTACCCTATTCATGCCCCTCATAATTTTGTAAACCTCTATAAGGTCACCCCTCAGTCTCCGACGCTCCAGGGAAAACAGCCTCAGCCTATTAGCCTCTCCCTATAGCTGGAACCCTCCAACCCTTGCAACATCCTTGTAAATCTTTTCTGAACCCTTTCAAGTTTCACAACCTCATTTCTATAGAAGGGAGACCAGAACTGCACACAATACTCCACATGACCTCCCAATTCCTATACTCAATACTCTGATCATTAAAGGAAACATACTAAATGCCTTTTTCACTATCCTGTCTACATGAGATTCCACTTTCAAGGAGCTATGAATCTGCACCCCAAGGTTTCTTTGTTCAGCAACACACCCGAGGACCTTACCATTAAGTGTATAAGCCTGCTCTGATTTATTTTTCCAAAATGCAGCATTAGATTCAGTCAGAGTAGGAAATTTTGACAACTATTCGAGATGGAATCAGTAGTCACATGAAAAAATGTGGGCTAGCTCAGAAGAATCAGCAAGCAATGGTTAAGGATAAATCATGCTTAATTAACATGCTTGAGTTTTTACGAAGAGGTAACAGAAAATATTAACGATGGCGATACTGGTATTTGCAAAAAATGCTGGAGAAACTCAGCAAGTCTGTGCAGAGATGCTGGTTTACGAAATCTGATTGGCCAGGGCAAGTAGCGCCAAAGGGTCTGATTCTGTGCTGGATGACCCTGTGGTGCTATCAGACCTGCTGAGTTTCTCCAGCATTTATTTAAGGTTTCAAACGTCTGCAATATTTTGCTTTTATTCCGTTGATGTGTAACATGGGTATCAAAAAACACATTCAATACAATGTGACACAACAGACTTGTGGGGAAAGTTTTGGGCATGGAATAAAAGGACAACACCCATCAACAAACTATGATATATCCTGTCCCACTGGCAGGATGAACCGAGCAGAAGTGGTAGATCAAGGCATACCGTTTGGAGGGAGTTAGTCTGGGAGTCCTCCACATTGACTCCAAGCTCCATGAAGTCTCATGACATCAAGTCATCACTGAGTGCTCCCTCTTGGCTGATGGATCAGACCACCACACAGAGGGTAGTAAGGGAAAAAAATGTTCTCTGGCTAGGGAACTTCAATGTCAATCAGCAAGAGTGACTTCGCAGCACCATTCCTAACCAGGATGGTTGAGTCTCAAAGTTCCTAACTGCGAGATTGGGAGGAGAGAAGGTGGTGAAGGAACCAACAAAGACCAAAGAAACACAGAGAATGTTGGAGAAACTCAGCGGATCTGGCTGCATCTGTGGAGAAGGAACGTTTTGAGTCCAGTTCTGAATAATTTTTTTAGTGTTCTGACATACCTGCTGAGTTTCTCCAGCATTCTTGACATTTTCTTCCAAAGTTCAGCAGTATTTTGCTTTTGTGAGTGGGAGAAACATACTTGAACTAATCCTCACCAATATGCCTGCTGCAGATGCATCTGTCCATGACTGTGTCAGTGGGAATGACCACCGCACAGTTGCCATGGAGACAAAGTCCCCTCTTCACATTGAGGATACCTTCCATTGTATTCTGTGATACTAAAAGATTTCAAACAGATCTAGCAACTCCAGTCTGAAGCACTCTGGGCCATCAGCAACAACAGGAATTGATTCACAAACAATCTGCAACCTCATGGTCCAGCACATCCTACCATTACCATCAAACCAATGATGAGTACAGAGCTAAAAACGAGGTATTGACCAGATGAAGTTGCAATACAGGATGACTTGTGTGCCAAACAGGATAAGCAGCAAGTGATAGACAGGACTAACATAAAATCAATGGGAATCAGAGAGAAAACCATCTGCTGGTTGGAGTCATACCGAGAAAATAGTTGTGGTTGTTGAAGATCAGTCATCAGCACCAGGACATCTCTACTGGAGTTCCTTTGGATAGTGTTCCATATCCAACCATCTTCAGCTGCTTCATCATTGTGCTTCCCTCTACCATAAGGTCAGAATGAGAGTATTTGCTATTGATTGCACAATGTTCAGCACCATTCATAACTCCTCAGATATTGAAACAGTCCATACCTACATACATTAAGATATGGACAATATATAGGTTTGGGCTAGCATTGGGCAAATAACATTCACATCACCCAAGTGCTAGGCCATCAACATCTCCAATAGGAGAGAAGCTAATCATCACCCTTTCACATTCAATTGTATGACCATCACTGAATGATGAACTATCATCCCTGTAATGATCAAAATTCAACTGGACTCGCCAGATAAACACAGTGGTCAGTGGTCACACAATAGCAGGTCAGAGGCCAGGAATCCAGCAGTGAATAACTCACCATCTGACTCCCTCAAGCCTGTCCACCATCTACAAGGCACAAGTCAGGAGTGCGATGGAATACTCCCCACTTGCTGGTATGAGCACAATTCAAATGACACTGAAGGAGCTTGACTCTATCCAGCACCTCATCTATAAACATTCATTCCCTCCACCACCACTGCTCAGTGGCAACAGTGTGTACTATCTACAAGATACATTGCAGAAATTCTCCAAGATTCCTTTAGCAGCACCTTTCGAACACACAACTGCGACTATCTAGAAGGACAAGGGCAGTAGATATATAAGAACACCAGCACCTACAAGTTCTCCTCCAAAACACTCACCATCCTCACTTGGAAATATATTGATGATCCTCAGTGTTGCATCATTATGCACCTCCTTCCCCAAAAGAACTGTGGATGCACCTGTATCAAATGGATCATGGTTTCCAAGGGCAACAGGGAGGGACAATTAATGCTGGGCCAGCCAGCGACAACCAGGTCCAATTAATCAGAGAAAAAGACGTCAGAGTGGACAGTTTTAAACTATTTTGGGGTCTGAAATGCAATGTCTTTAAGTGAGGTGGAAGAAGATTCCACAGAGGCATTCCACAGGACACTGGTTGCTTACCAGTAGAAACAATGTGCATGAAGCAAAAAGCTCAGAGAACCAGTGCAGACATGTTGGGGTAAATGGCCTGCTGACCATAATATGTCTGCCGTCCAATGAGAAGATTAAAGGTGAACACCCCACTCCCGAGTTCACAATTTCAAATGATACTTGGCCTCCAGTACTGACAGACAGGGTCGCACTGTAATTGTTCCATGTACATCAAATAATGGACATGAAAAGATCTCCGCAGCATTATCTACAAGATGAGCATGAACACTGTCTCCTCCTTGTATTCCTCATTCCATAAGACCATAAGACATAGGAGTGGAAGTAAGGCCATTCGGCCCATCAAGTTCACTCCGCCATTCAATCATGGCTGATGGGCATTTCAACTCCACTTACCAGCGTTCTCCCCGTAACCCTTAATTCCTCGAGACAACAAGAATCTATCAATCTCGGCCTTGAAGACATTTAGCGTCCCGGCCTCCACTGCACTCTGCGGCAATGAATTCCACAGGCCCACCACTCTCTGGCTGAAGAAATGTCTCTTCTGAATTGACCCCCTCTAATTCTAAGGCTGTGTCCACGGGTCCTAGTCTCCTCGCCTAACGGAAACAATTTCCTAGCGTCCACCTTTTCCAAGCCATGTATTATCTTGTACGTCTCTATTAAGTCTCCCCTCAATCTTCTAAACTCCAACGAATACAATCCCAGTATCCTCAGCCGTTCCTCATATGTTAGACCTGCCATTCCAGGGATCATCCGTGTGAATCTCCGCTGGACACGTTCCAGTGCCAGTATGTCCTTCCTGAGGTGTGGGGACCAAAACTGGACACAGTACTCCAAATGGGGCCTAACCAGAGCTTTATAAAGTCTCAGTAGCACATCTCTGCTTTTATATTCCAACCCTCTTGAGATAAGAGACAACATTGCATTCACTTTCTTAATCACGGACTCAACCTGCATGTTTACCTTTAGAGAATCCTCGACTAGCACTCCCAGATCCCTTTGTGCTTTGGCTTTACTAATTTTCTCATCATTTAGAAAGTAGTCTATGCTTTTATTCTTTTTGCCAAAGTGCAAGACCTCGCACTTGCTCACGTTAAATTCCATCAGCCACTTCCTGGACCACTCTCCCAACCTGTCTAGATCCTTTTGTAGCCTCCCCACTTCCTCAGTACTACCTGCCTGTCCACCTAACTTCGTATCATCGGCAAACTTCGCTAGAATGCCCCCAGTCCCCTCATCCAAATCATTAATATATAATGTGAACACCCAACACCGAACCCTGCGGGACACCGCTCGTCACCGGCTGCCATTCTGAAAAAGAACCTTTTATCCCAACTCTCTGCCTTCTGTTAGACAGCCAATCCTCAATCCATCCCAGCAGCTCACCTCGAACACCATGGGCCCTCACCTTGCTCAGCAGCCACTCGTGTGGCATCTTATCAAAGGCCTTTTGAAAGTCTAGATAGACCACATCCACTGGGTTTCCCTGGTCTAACCTACTTGTTACCTCTTCAAAAAATTCCAACAGGTTTGTCAGGCATGACCTCCCCTTACTAAATCCATGTTGACTTGTTCTAATCAGACTCTGCTCTTCCAAGAATTTAGAATTCACATTTAATACAAATTATCCGGTCATTTTCACATTGCTCATTGTGGAGTCAAGCTGTGCACAAATTGACTGATGAATTTCCTATTCCAAAAATACTTTACTGGATGTAAAATGCTTTGGGACATGAAAGTTGATCCAGGAATGCAAGTCCTTCTCTCCTTCAGTGCCTTGTAAAAAGCTCTCTCATTACTGATCTGTCTCTCTCTCTCTCCAATTTCTCACTCTCTGTCTTCCTGCTGTCACTTGTTTGTCTATATTTCTCTCTTACTTTTTGTCTCCATATCTCTGTGTCTTTCACTTGTACCTCTTTTGCTTTGTCCCTTTCGCTCTTTATCTCGTACTTGTGCTGCCTCAACGCTTATCCATCAACTTGGAATTTCAAGTCTGCCAACGCAGGGGGACAATTAAGTGTGAGATTTATGTTTTAGGATCGAGATTGTATTGTAGAACTGTGCTTACTTATCAGAATGAGTTACATTGGGATGAACCTGCACTTGCAAAGCACACTGACTGCGACCTGATGAGAAATGGATGCTATTTTTGCATCAGGTGCCTGAATCAAGTACCTCATTTCATTCATGGCCAGTTATTTCCAAATCTGTCTTTCATGTTATTTATGATCATTGGAGACAGGGAGGAGGTCATGTGGCAGAGAGAAGCATTGTAACTAAATGGTTTAATATTGGTAGTTAGCAGTAGGCCTCGTAATGCAGTTTCCAGGGCAACAGCATCTCAAGGTCTCTGTGCAGTTTACTGCGATCGTTGAAATATTAAAAGCTGATAAGGGTAGGGGCTTCAAAGAGGCTTTGACCGTTTGTCACTTGAATTGACAAACAGAGATGAATTGTCTGCTCTCTAACTCCCGGCATAGTGCACACTTTCAGCTGGCCTGCAAGGCATCACAGCCGAGGAGGTCAAAATTAATCTCCTCTTCCCTCTGAAACGTCTGACATTTCTTCAGAGTCACTCTGTAAAAAAGAGAAAGCCTCTCTCCCTACAGCTATTCATGCTGACCCACGCTTCAGAAGCTCCAGTCACTTTTACTGAGCTCAATCCCATAGTGTTGTGGGGTGAACAAAGTCCAGTGTTTGACTTGAAGTTGCACCTCTGAGTAAGAACCATTCGTTTTGTGAAGAACACTCATTTATGGCAGGATCAAAATGAGAATATTTTCATCCAAGCGGTTCACCTTCGATATATATATTTTTAATTAACCTGGAGAGACATTTGACACATGTCTCGAGCAGGTCTCTGGGAGCAGATGCAGTGACACTATCACTATGCTACCAAAACCCTTGGGTTACCTTTTACCTTTAGTTAGAGACACATTTATTGCCCTGTATGTTAGTTGGAGAAATAAATGATTGAATTCAAGTGACGAAGGGAGAAAGACCTCAGCAACTATTCACTACAAATCACATCTTATCGAGCGCATGTGGATGACCAGATATTAGCAAATGGGTAGCTCTCGAAATCCCAGTGGTCACAACACATACTCTATGTGGTGTGTAAAATATAAAAGCCTTGCAAGTTTTATTTGTGTCTGAAGTCACGCGAGTACATGTCATAGAGCACCCAGGCATTTCTTCAAATGCTGGAGCTGTGCACTGCCTTAGTCAAGCTGCATTGGGAGTACTGTCCAACATTCAAATAGCTACGATGTAAGGCAGGCCAAATAAAAGGTAAAGATTAAGTCTCACCAGACCATGGGGCTGCTTTCTCATTTGAGAGGGATGTCTGCTGGTGGTTTAACCTGAGGGTCACCATAATTCAGGTGAAGGGAGGAGGTTGAGAAGGAGTCAGAGGGTCATATAGCACGGAAACAGACCCGTCCGTCCAAACCAGTCCATTCCAAACAAAATCCCAAACGAGTCTCACGTCCGTCATGGTAACCTCTGCCGATGAGGGAATTGAACCCGTACTGTTGGCCCCACTCTGCATCACAAACCAGACATCCAGCAGTGAGCAGCACTGCCAGAGCGAAGAGCTCTTTCACATCGATCTCGGAAGTTTTATACTTTATCTTTATTCTTTCACAGAGGATGAGTGTCACTGTTAAGGCAAGCCCGTATTGGCCATCCTGAATTTCCCTCAACAGAGTGGCTTGCTAGGCTGTTTCAGAAAGATGGTTAAAAGTAAAACGCATCGTTGTGTGTCACAGGTAGACCAGACCAGATGAGGATGGCAGTATGTTTTTCCCTAACGGGAAAACAGATGGATTTTATGAAATTTGATATCTTAATGTTGATTGTTACTGAGACTGGCTTTCAGTTCCAGATTGTTAAGTCCTCTGGTTGCTGTGATTCCTTTGCACCATCAGAACCCGGTCACTGCCCTTAATTCGATTAGATTTCCCAGTGTGGAAACAGGCCCTTTGCCCCACACCAACCCTCCAAATAGTAACCCACCCAAACCCTTTTTCCCTCTAACTAAGACACCCTACACTGCGGGCAATTAGCATGGCCAATTCACCTGACCTGCACACCTTTGGATTGTGGGAGGTAACCGGAGCACTCGGAGGAAGCCCATGCAGACACAGGGAGAATGTGCAAACTCCACACCAGACAGTCGCCTGAGGTTGGAATTGAACCTGGGACCCTGGTGCTGTGAGGCAGCAGTGCTAACCAGTGAGCCACAAATTGGAGACGATCGTGCTCTCCTTCAGGTTCTCTTGTCCATGATTAATGTAATGAAGTCAGAGGCTGAGCAGCCCCGGTGGAGCATAGGATATTGCTCAGCATTTGCTGTTTGACAGTACAGTCCACAATAGCTTCCACTATTTTGCTGATGAAGGAAAGCAGAATGTTGGGATGGGGTCATTGATCGAGTTGGTTTTGCGCCAGTCTTTGCAAATAGGGCAGACCTAGATCGCTTTCCACATTTTCAGCTGGTTGGCAGTGTTGTAGCTGTTTTAGAACAGCTTTGGCTATGGATGTAACTAGTTCTGGAGCACAGGTTTCAATACTATTTACCAGAATGTTGTCAGGGCCCTAAGCCTTTGCAATGTCAAGTGCTTTTAAGTGGAGTGAATCGAAATGGCTAAAAATGGGTATCTGTGGTATGGGGACTGCTGGAGGAGGGCAAGACGGATCATCCACTTGGAACATCTGGCTGAAGGTTGCAAAAGCCTCACATTGATCTGATGAGCTGGGCTCCCTATCATTGAGATGGGCATGTTGATGGAGTTAGAGAAAGTGAGGACTGCAGATGCTGGAGATCAGAGGTGAGAGTGGGGTGCTGGAAAAGTAGGTCAGGCAGTATCCGAGGAGCAGGAGAATCAATGATTCGGGCAAGAGCCCTTCATCAGGAGCCTTTCATTTACAAAGCCTCCTGTTCCAATTAGCTGTTTGTGCATGACCATTTACTGTTGGTTCATTGTGGCTGGTTGGAAGGGGTGGGGAAAATTATTAGATTAGATTACTTACAGTGTGGAAACAGGCCCTTCGGCCCAACAAGTCCACACAGACCCGCCGAAGCGCAACCCACCCATACCCCTACATTTACCCTTTACCTAACACTATGGGCAATTTAGCATGGCCAATTCACCTGACCCACACATCTTTGGACTGTGGGAGGAAACCGGAGCACCCGTAAGAAAATCACGCAGACACGGGGAGAACGTGCAAACTCCACACAGTCAGTCGCCTGAGGAGGGAATTGAACCCAGGTCTCTGGCACTGTGAGGCAGCAGTGCCAGCCACTGTGCCGCCCACAAATGATCTCCACTGTCAATCCAATTAGAGGAGGTGGGAATATGTTGGAGAGGTGGTTGAACAGGGATTCCCTCCCTTTTACCCCCTGCAGCCTTCTGTCTTTTCATCCCAGGATATCAGATGTTCAGCTGTGCTCTGAGGATCATCACTCTAGATATTTGCATTGCTGACTCAATCAGTAAAGTAACTGTGAAGTTACCCGTCTTCTATATTTCCTTCACCTTACTGGAGAAACAACTTTAACACTAAAAGCAGCATTATACAACTTTGAAAAATCCCAACAAGTATGTAAAATATCAACATTGAACTCCTGACGATTTACATCAATGCCTTCTTCTTCACTTATCGAGCCCATTTTTCTTCAGGTTGTCAAGTTGCATCCTCTTTACTTTCAACAGATAATCTGGGCCACCATCGTGAGCACAAGACACTGAACAGCAAGGCTGTCCTGGTATGAGGCTAGTGCCGCACAGTGGCTGCCAACAGATTTTGAAATCTCAAATTATTGATCTCCCATGAAAACAGATGGTAAACAGATGATTCATTGGCAGCATCAGTGAATATGAAGCTGCTGTTCACCAGGCTTGACATGAACATGTGAGTACCTCAAGAGCATTGGACTGAGATGAACCAAGGTTCCTTAACCTTGAGGGCATGTTTTGAAGATTTGTAAATTTAAGCTCCTCACCTTCAGAAAAACATGAGTATATTCATGGGAACTTGTGGAAGAATAATGAATTGAAGAATGTATACTTATTAAACAAATCACCTCACTTCTTGCCTTCTTTTGCTAATGACTAAATTTATGATCAATAGTCACTGACTCATTGATTAGTTTTATCCCAGTTTAGTTTATGAAGACCATTTAGAGTTTGGACAACACCATCAGATTGAACTGTGTGTTCCCTGTTCTAGAGAAAATACTTAGTTATGGATATTTTTAGCCAGCCTGTTTAGGTGTGTTATACTTCTTGTGTAGATGGGATGTGAACCTGGGCCTTCTAACTCTGACGGAGGGACACTACCACAAGACCTATATACTAACATGTGGTGGAATCTTAATGAGGTACCACATGTCTTACTTGTCAGCTGGAGAAACGTCAATACAGCCATGCTGTTGCTTTGTAAGAAGACCAACCCAACAATTATCCAATCAGGTAGATACCAATCTAGATTAGACTAGATTCCCTACAGTGCGGAAACAGGCCCTTCAGCCCAACAAGTCCATAACGATCCTCTGAAGAGCAACCCACCCAGACACATCTCCCTCTGACTAATGCACTTAACACTATAGACAATTTAGCATGGCCAAGCCACCTGACCTGCTCATCTTTGGATTGTGGGAGAAAACTGGAGCACCTGGAGAAAACCCATGCAGACACAGGGAGAATGCACAAACTTCACACAGCCAGTCGCCCAAGACTGGAATTAGCCCGGGTCTCTGGCACTGAGAGGCTGCAGTCCTAACCACTGAGCCACTGTGCTACTGGCAGGACTTGCCCCAGAATCAAAACCCAGGGTGGAGATCCCACCAACTGAGAGCTGCTGGCCAGGGCGTGGCTGCTTTTGTGCCCAGCATTGCCAATGGGGGGAATGCTTCGATAGTGAAACCTGCCATAATCTTGCTACCCTGTTTCCACAACAATATTGGACCGGAGTACAGGAAAGTGGAGTCATGGTTACTTCAAATGGACGCATCCAGTCATGAAAAGAGGAATCTTACACTTGCATTAGGTTACTTAGATATCATGTTCCCAAAATGCCCAGATATCACAACAGAACAGGTTAGCCATTTCCTGCTGTTGTTCTCTGTTCTTCCTAACCCAACATCACCGAAAGTGCCTTAACGATGTGTAAGAATCATAGAATGCCTACAGTATGGAAACAGGCCAATTGGCACAACAAGTCCACGCTGACCCCCTGAAAAGTAACCCACCCAGACCCTTTTCCTATTCTATTACTCTATGACTAATGCAACTAACCCACACATCCCTGAACATTATGGGCAATTTAGCTTGGCCAATCCACCTAAGCTGCACATCTTTGGATTGTGGGAGGAAACCAGAGCACCTGGAGAAAACTCACACAGACACAGACACAGATAGAATGTGCAAGCTCAATTAGCAACACAGTGGCTCAATGGCTGGCACTGCTGCCTCACAGTGTCTGGGGCGCAGGTTCAATTCCAGCCTCGGGTGCCTGCCTGTGTGGAGTTTGCACATTCTCCCCATGTCTGCGTGGGTTTTCTCCAGGTGCTCCAGTTTCCTCCCACAGTCCAAAGGTGTGCAGGTTAGCCATGCTAAGTTCCCATAGTGTCCAGGGATGTGCAGGCTAGGTCGATTAGCCATGAGAAATGCAATGTTACAGTGGTAGAGTAGGGGGTTCAGTCTGGGTGGGAAGACCTTCAGAAGGTTGATGTCAATTCAAAGAACGTACAGAAACGTTAACTAAAACAACTTGTATTTAGTCAAGCCACTTCACCCTAACTCGGGACACAGTCGGAATAAACACATCCTCATCTCAGCAACTAAGAGAAAGGTAAGCATTTGCATTGCACTGTTTGCATCCTTACAATGTCAAGAAGTGCTTCAGAACTAATGAAGTGCCTCTTCTGAAATGCAGTCACCTGAGCAATGGAAGAAACTTAATGGCCTACCTCTGCTGGGATCACGAGACACCATACACAGGTTCAGTTAGCTTATGAATGCATGATTCAAATGTGAAGGCTGATATGAAGTAGGCGGCAGCAGGTTTGCTCATAATTAAGAAAATATGAAACAAAAATCGATAGCACAATCACTGCTTTTGAGAACGGGAATTTCTTATTTGAAATTTTAAGCAAGCTGGCCTTGCAGCTCTGTGTAATGCCAACAGTTTATTCATTAATGATATCACCCCAAGGGCAGCAAAGGGTGGGCAATAAATGCTGGGCTTACCAGAGCCACCCACATCCCTGGAAATGAATTAAATGCAAATGTGTCAGTTCTTTCATTATTAAATGATGTGATGCGAATTATTTGAATGCAGAGAGAGCCAAAGGTGAGGATTAGCTGAAGTCAAAGCAGGCACAAGGGGCAAACGACTTATCATCACCCCATAACAAATTGCGTTCATACGTCAATAAGTGAATTAAAATATGCCAAAGCACTTCAGAGGAGCGTCATCAAACAATGCTTGACACTGAGCCACATATTCAGTCAGGTGAGCAAAACACTGGTCAAGGAAGCCACTTGCACAAAGCATCTTAGAGTCATAGAGATTTACAGCACAGAAACAGACCCTTTGGTCCAATTCCTCCATGCCGACCAGATATCATGAATTAATCTAGTCCCATTTGCCAGCTTTTTGCCCATATCCCTCCAAACCCTTCCTATTCAAATACCCATCCCAATGCCTTTTAAATATTGTCATTGTACCAGCCTCCACCACTTCATCGAGCAGCTCATTCCATACACGTACCACTCTCTGCGTGAAAATATTGCCCCTTAGGTCTCTTTTATATCTTTCCCATCTCATCCTAAACCTATGCCCACTAGTTTTGGTCTCCCCTAGGCTGGGGAAGAAGACCTTGTCTATTCACCCTATCCATACCCCTCATGATTTTATAAACCTCTATAAGGTCGCTCCTCAGCCTGCAATGCTCCAGGTAAGATAGCGCCAGCCTATTCAGCCTCTTCCTGTAGCTCAAACCCTCCAACCCTGGCAACTATCCTTGTTCAGCTTTTCTGAACCCTTTCAAGTTAAACAACATCTTTCCTAGAGTAGGGAGACCAGAAATGAATGCAGTATTCCAAAAGTGGCCTAACCAATGTTGTGTACAGCCACAACATGACCTCCCAACTCCTGTACTCAATACTCTGACCAATAAAAGCAAGCGTACCAAACACCTTCTAAAGGAAAGGTGGGAGGTACGGAAAGGGAATTCCTTGACTTAGGGCCCAGACAGTGGTAGACATTGCCATTATGGTACAGTGATCAAAATCATGGAGAGGATAGTGCATTTGAGGCTGAAATTGGAGGAGTGCAAAGGTTGTAGCGCTATTAGAAGTCAGACATCGGGAGGGATGAGAGTCTGGAGGGATATCAAAACAAGGAAGAAAATTTTCTAATCAAAGCATGCGATTGTAGCAGTCACTCTCACTTCACCTTTTGAGTTCAACATTTATGTCCATCTTCGAACCATTGCTGTCATGAGATCAGGCACCAGCTGGGCAGAACAGCAAAGTAGAAAGGAGCACATGACAACAAGATGCTTATTGGCCTTGCAAAGCCTGCATCCTTAATTATTTATCCAATTCCCTTTTGAAAGTTGTTACTGGATAAACCTCCACCTGGCCTTCAGACAAGTATACTCTGGATTGTACCTACTTACTCTAGAGGTGCCTTGATGTTTGACGATACATTGCAAAAATGACTCTGTTTATCCAGGAGTAGTTGGAAAGGGTGGATGAGGGGAACAATGTCTTACACAACTGTGAGGTCATGAGAAAGTAAGAAATAGACTAGGAGATGTTACAAGAAATTACAAATGGAAAGAATAAGCTCATGTGGGACTGACTGGTACAGGTGACAGTATTGAGTGGGGAGTGTAACAAAGAGATCAGGCAGCATTCCAGGAGCAGGAAAATCTGACCTGCTGTGCTTTTCTAGCATCACTCTAATTTAGACTCTGGTTTCCAGCATCTGCAATGCTTGTTTTCTCCTAGTGTTGCAAGGAGGATAAGTGGGTGAAAGAATTTTCAATCATTTGTCTTGATAAGCATGGAATCGCATGCATGCATCAAGGGGAGGTAATGGCCCAGTGGTATTATCATTGGATTATTAATCCAGAGATGCAAGTGATTTTTTTTGGATTCAGATTCAGGTGCTGCCACGGCAGATGGTGGAATTTGGAATTAAGAGTTCAATGAACCCAAATCCATTGTCGATTGTTGGGAAATCCATCTGGTTTACTAATGGTCTTGAGGGAAGGAAACTACCATCTTTACGTGGTCTGGCCGACATATGACTCCAGACCCACAATGTGGTTGACTCTTAACTGCCCTCTGGGCAATTAGGGATGGGCAATTAGCAATGCCCTCATCCCATGTATTAAAAAAAAACATTAGGTTTTGTGACATGGTAACAAAGAGATAGACAACTGACAAAGTAGAGTTAAACATGAAATGCATCTTTTTTTTAATATAAAGTTCTATTCTTCCCTATAACGCAAGAGTTACCAACAAACTTTCAGGAATGTATGCACGATTACTGAAGCAATGCTGTAGTTAGTAAACTGCAGAGCAAGACAATGCAGAAGTTTTTCACTTACAAAAAAAAATACACTGCTCCCACGAGGTTTCAGCATTAAGCTGGGTCCAGCTGAACTTATTATGTCTGAATGGATGCTAAGAGCTTGCTGTTGATGGTAAATGAGACATCATCAGTTCCAGATGGGGCTGTCCCAGATGCAGCACACTGGAGGTGGTTTCTTCACTGGGATGTATTGATGCTAGGACCTGAAATAATCAGATTATTCTCCAGGCATAGAATCTCCCCCAATGGGAGCGTACACCAGAAAATGTTCCCACAGCACAGTGACGTCGACATAAAGAGGAGCACTATCCATCCTCTTGTGCTGTATGACATTTGCTGCATGTTTGCAGACCCACTGTGCATCACTGCTCAATTACAGACCCTGGCCATTACAGATTACATCTGCAGCACAGAAATAGGCCATTCAGCCCAAGTGGTCCACGCTGCTGCAAATAAACCTTATTTCATCCCTTGTTATTTAACCCTTGGCTTCATGCCGAGCAGTGGGTAAACATTAAGCATGATGATGTGAAAGTCAAGATTTTCCAGGCGGGTTGATCTCGTCATAGTTGATTTCACAGCCAGTACCTTCCACCCTCACTGCCAGGGCAAGGAGGCAGAACCCAACTCCACAATTAGCCAGAATGGAAACCAACCCTTCACGTTGACAATATTCTGGATCTCAAGTGAGCCATCAAGCCAACAGAGCTGACCAGTTTGTTCATGCTTAACACCATAAGAACCAGGAGTAGGAATAGGCCATTTGGCCCGTCGAGCATCTCGTGCTATTCAATAGGATGATGGTTCCTATGACATTTCTCATGTCCACTTTCCAGCTCTTGCCCCATAACCATTAATTCCCTAATAACCAAGAATCTATCAATCTCAGCCTTAAATATGTACAAGGATTTTGTACCCATGGCCCTCTGTGTCATGCTATTTGCCCTCTCTTATAATATGGTAACCAAGCGCACATCCAGGTTTAACAAGACTTCTCTGCTTTCCAATTCCACCCCATGTGAAATGAACCCCTGGTGTATTGTCTTCATTTTACTGACTTTGTTGGCCTGTGTCTTTTACCTGTATCTTTGAATGTCTTTGCTTATTTCATAATAGTTGGCTTGCTTCAGTTCTATGTACATTCAGTAAATTTACATATCATTGGCATTAATTTATCTTTTTGCGCTTGAACAATATTGAATCAGGCCTCCAGAATCTCACTAATATTTAGTCCAGGCAATTATTAAGCACTTCAAGAGAGAAGGGTAGAATGTTTAAGAGGTGAATGTCTTCAACAAGCCCAGTGCATTCAGCCCTCAAGTTCTTCCAACACATTAGGGTTAGGGTTAGCCAACCCCTCCAATGAGCAATACCACCCATCACTGCGTCTCTGCCAACTCCTTCCATCCCTCCACTGCCATCCTTGGAGGAGTTGAACTATCTTCAGGTTAGGATTAAGGTTAGGAAAGAAACCAACCCCAGCACACAGTCCACCCTTTATCAAAGTCTCCATCCCGCCTCTGAACCATTGCAGGTTTTACCACTTTGCTTCCAGTCTTTGCATTCTAACCTGAGATTCTGACCTTAGGTCCCATTCATTCCCAAGGACCCTTGACTTCCACCTTCACCATGCTTAGTGTTTATCTTCTGATGAAATACTTGCTTAATGACTTGTTACCCACAGACTCATTTACAACAATGTTTTTTTGTTTGGTTTCGTATTCCCTCTATTCCATGAACTTCATCTCATTAAATCTCAATTGCCTATATTCCGTTCAACTTCATGTCCCAACTACCCATCATTATTGCCTCATTGATCTCCCCTTAATAGCCCTCAGAGTCGTAGAGTCCTGAAGTATGGAGACAGGCCCTTTGGCCCAAACTAACCCATGCCGACCAAAATGTCCGCTCATGCTAACCCCATTTCCCTGCACTTGGCCCAGTTCCTTCTAAGCCTTTCCTATCCATGTATTTATCGAAATGCCTTTTAAATGTTAGTAATGTACCCACCTCAACCACTTCCGCTGGCAACTAATTCCCTACACATACCACGCTCTGTGTAAAAAAGTTGCACCTCAAGTTCCCTTTTATTCTTTCCCCTCTAGCCTTAAACTGATGCCCTCTCGTCCTCGATTGCCCCAACCTGGGAAAAAGACTGACTGCATTCAACCTATCCACACCTTTCATGATCATAGATATCTCGATAAGGTTCCTTGTTGGCTCCTGATTTCCCCAACATTTCTAGGTTAAAATTCTCACGTATGAATTCCTTCATGGCCTTGCCTGAACTGTGTTAAACCAGCTAAAAATGTCAATTTTTCCTTCTCCAACTTTGCTTTTAAAGCCATCCATGCTTTCCCTTCAATCAAGGCTCTTGAGCAGAGGTATCACCAAAGAGAGCTGCTAGCCAGTCAGGTATTACCATGAAGGACTCTCCTTCTCAACCTCTCCCTTCACCTCTGAGACATAATGACCCTTAGGTTAAACCCCCACCAGGTGTGTGTGTGTGTGTGTGTGTGTGTGTGTGTGTGTGTGTGTGTGTGTGTGTGTGTGTCAGAGAGAGAGTGTGGGTGTGTCTGTGTGAGAGAGAGAGAGTATGTGTGTGTGAGAGAGAGAGAGTATGTGTGTGTGTGAATGCATTGTGTGTGTGTGTGTACAAATGCAAGTATGTGCAAATGCACGTGTGTGTTTGTGTGTGTGTGTTTGTGTATGTATGTGTGTTTGCATGCCGATGTGGTGAGAAGAATGTTTGTAGAATCACACTTCAAAAGGGTTCAGGACTTGAACGAGAAGAGAAGATAATCTAGGGACAAATAGGATCCTGGAGCACTCCGTTCTCACCGTCAAGTCAACTGATTTGTTGTCTGCAAGGGCAAAGGGGCATTAGTTTTGGCCTGTAGCCATTACAGACAGCAATGAAGTGAACTATTTCAGAAAAAAAACAGGTTTGCATTGTTTGATTTTCTATCAGCCTGAAGTGAAAATACCTCAACGAGATGATTCACGTATTATATAATAAAGTTACTCATTCCCCTAAGGAATTCCTTTACACATTCCTATTCAAAAATGTTGGCTTTTAAAACATCTATGTCATGCTTTTGCTGAATCCTTTGAGGAAACCTCTTTGTATTCCTTTCACGGAATGTCAGGAAGACAATCTCCTGCCAGTGGTGGGAACATCCTGCTTTATGGGCAAATATCCACTTTTTAGGTCAATCTCTGTTTCACGAGCATCTTGTTCGTGTTCTGTCAGTTCCCTTTAACATTTATTTGCCGAGGGAATCTGTGCAAGAGGTTAACGCTTTCGCTTGACCAGCATCTCCGGTACTCCCAGGGCAGGTAATGTACCAACGAGATGCAGATCACAAATTTCTCCATGATTCAATCTCTCTACCGTGGAGTGTAAAGCATTAATTGGATATAGTATACAGTATATCATCGGTGACGGAAGAGACCACGTGACAACAGATTCTACAGAGAGTTGGTTCTGCATTAAGTCTCATGCCGATCCTTATCCTGTAAATGGGCGAATGTTCAATAAAAGGTAAATTTACCAATAGCCTATTGATCTTTGTTGATCCTGACCAGGGACACCACTTCCTGCTGCAGTAATAACTACTGCTTGTGGACAGTGCACTAGTCAGCCATTTCCACCACTATCCAATCCTTAAAATACAACAGATCTGTCCTGATCTTTATTGGAAAGATGGAGAGCTATAGCACAGAAAAAGACCCCTCAGCCCATTACGTCCGTGCTGATCAAAAGTAGCCATCTAACCGGTAAAAAGATGTGTAGCTTAGGTGGATTGGCCATGCTAAATTGCCCAGTGATGTGCTGATTAGGAGGAGGATTAGCCCTAGGAAATGCAGGGTTACAGGGATAGGGTAGGAGAGTATATCTGGGTGGGATGCTGTTCAGAGGGTCGGTGTGGACTCATTGGGTAGAATGGCCTGCTTTCCACACCAGAGGGATTCTATGATCTATTTTAATCCCATTTTCCAGCATTTTGTCCATCGCCTTGTATGCCTTGGTATTCTCCACTGATGCCTCCTCCAATATTCTTTTGCAGCCAACTCTACCACCAAAGCAAAAAATAGAAATTGCTGGAAAAGCTCAGTGGGTGTGGCAGCATCTATGCAGAGAATCAAGCGTTATAATTTGAGGTTGAGGGACTTTTCCTCAGAAGTGACACCAAAGCACTCTTTTCCTCCTATCTGCCTCTAACTTCATATTAACTACAGCGACATGCTGTCCATGTTGAGAGTGTGGTGCTGGAAAAGCACAGCAGGTCAGGCAGCATCCGAGGAGCAGGAAAATCGACATTTGGGTATAAGCTTAATGAAGGGCTTTCTTGATGAAGGGTTTATGCCCAAAACGTCAATTCTCCTGCTCCTCGGATGTTGCCTGACCTGCTGTGCTTTTCCAGCACCACACTCTCAACTCTAATCTCCAGTATCTGTAGTCCTCAATTTCTCCTATGTGCTATCCATTCCAACTACTCCCAGTGGAAATCCAGGTCTTGCCTGAGTGTGATTGGGACATTAATGCACATTAATAGCAAACTTTCCACCATAGAGCTGTGTTTAATGGGTATGGTAGTAAAATAGGACCAGACTATATTTCAAATTCCACTCTCACACATTACACAACTGAGTCAAATAAAATCTTATTTTCTTTGCCTTGCACCTGAGAGCAAGAGGACATTGGATAATTATTAGGAAAACCCACTGAATTTGGCAAAGTACTATAGTAAGTTAGCAAATGAATGAGATTGTATTTATATAATGCCTTTCCCATTCTCAAGATGTCCCAGAGCACTTTACAGAGATAGAAAGGATGGATGGAAAGGAAGGAGAAAGGAAAGCAAAAAAACAGAACAGAGGCTGGTTGGGATCAGCCAATGCATCAAAACTAATCGACATATTTAGGGGAAGAGTTGGGAAGGGAGATCGGTGGGTTGTCAAGGATAGAATACACTCTCCGCCTAAGACAATGGTTCAGAGGCACACGGTTTCAACAGTGAGTGTGTCCCTGAGGTAAATCTATCTTGGTATTTTCATACAGAAGCATTTTAATCATCCATGAGGGCATGATAGGATTTTGCACATCTTGAGTAGTGCTGACGACGTGAACAAGGCTTGTTTAATGGAACTGTTTGATTTGCATTCAGATGGTAAGTGAAGAGTTTCTCAACAAGGTCTCTTCATGTGAGTTGAATTTAATTCTCATTAGTAGAACTTTCAGTAAAAGAAATCTCTTCACAAACACAATGTATTTTTCAACCAGTATTTATGCCGTACAGCATGACTTACAAGATATTGTGTCGGGACCTAATTTATAATCGCTGCTTTTGAATGCAGATCTTATTCTGTAAGTCACCCAGTAATATATAAATACGTCAACAAGATAGGCAGGAAGGAAGGTCTACTTTCTCTAAAGGTGAAAGACAAGACTGAACCTCCGAGTGATTTTAAGTTCCTTGAAACACATTCAATTACTCTACACATGCAACCTCAAGGCAAGGCTCTGTGACACAAACACAAAATCCAAAACTTTTCCTCTCAAATTTAACAAGTGATCCATTCCTTGTCAGAATGTAATTCTCTCTGTTGAAAAAGGCACCTTCAGGTTGTTTCTTTTTATCCTTTTCATGTTCAGCGTTTAGCAGAACTGACTACATAATAATCCTACTGCAAAAACATTGTGCTGATGCATATAAATCAGTACTTAAAACATACCGTGCGTTAATGGGAAATCTGAATCCTGGGAAATCAACTCGGAGCCAAGCCTCTCTCAATTATCCGAGGCATCAGGCTGAGGCTGCTTCCTCCCTAACGAAGGTGGTGCAGGCTCGAAGGGCAGAATGGCCTGCTCCTGCACCTATTGTCTATTGTGTGTCCTTATAGTGGGAGAATGGGGTTAAGAAACTTATATGCCATGAATGAATGGTGAAGCAAGATCCAATGGCCTAATTTCTGCTCCTAAGTCTTATGGTCTTATGGAATCTGACCAACCTCCTCCCCTACACCACCTCTAGCGAGTGTCCAAGTCAAGTTGCCATCCCTTGGCTCATGCTCAGCAAAAACTCTGTGCCCTCTTCCTGCTTGCTCAATTACAGAAGTGTTCCAGCTCAGAAGGAGACCATTTGGCCTATTGTGCCTGTACCTGCTCATGAACTGTGCGTCATGACCCAGCGCCAATCTCCTGCTTTCTCCTCCATGCCATTGCACTTTTTAAAAATCCAAATAACCACCCTGTTCCCTCTTGAATGCCACAATTGAACCTGCCTCCTCCACATTTCCAGGCAGTGTCTTCTATACCCTAACGACTCGCTGACTAAAAAAAGATTAACCTCATTTCCTTCCTTTGAAGATTATTTGAAATCTATGCCCTCTTTGCCCATTGCTTTTAACAGCTTCTCCCTATCCACTCTATCCACCCCACTCATGATATTAAAAACCTCTACTGGATCGCCTCTCGGCCAAGTGCTCTCCAGGGAGAACGGGGAGAATTTCTTCAATCTACCCTCACTACTGAAGGCCCTCACCTCTGTAGCCATCCTTGTAAATCACTTCTGCCCTCTATCCAATAGTTTTTCCTATAAGGTGGCACTCAGAACTGTAACAATACTTGCTGAGGTTGAACAAGTGTCTCGTAAAAGTTCAACATTACCTCCTTGCTCTTGTACTGTACACCCGTAATATAAAGCTGAGGATAAGGAATACTTTACTTACTGCTTTCCCTACCTGTCGTGCCATATCTATTCACATATACCCATGTCACTGTGCTTCGACACCCAATGCTACTCCTCATTTCATATTGTCTTTCATGTTCATCTTGTCAAAATGTACCACCTCACACTCTCTGTATTGAACCTCAGTTGCCACCTATCTGCTCACTCCAGCTATCTGTATTAGCCACTTGGAAGTTGTACATTATCCCCCTTGTAGTTTGGAATTCTTTGAAGATTTGTGTCTTCTGCAAACTTTGCAATTGCCCGACCTCCCCGCTTGTACACCAAGATCTACATATCTGTAAAAGCAACAGTCCCAATTCTGACTCCTGGGTAACTGCAATATATACCATTCCTCCAGCCCACAAGTGACCATTAGTCTCTGTTTCCAATCACTCAGTTAATATATATATTCACGTGGCCACTGACCATTTTATTCTATGACGTATCACTCTCTTCACCAGTCTGTTGTGTAGCACTGTATCAAATGCCTTCTGAAAGTCTGTGTATACAACATCAATGGGTTGGCATTCATTGAGCCTGTTACTTCTCCAAATACTACAAGGTACAGAGTCACAGAGATGTACAGCACGGAAACAGACCCTTCAATCCAACTCGTCCATGTCGACCAGATATCCTAAATTAATCTAGTCCGATTTGCCAGCATTTGACCCATATCCTCCAAACCCATGCTATTCATATGCCCACCCAGATGCCTTTTAAATGTTGTTATTGTATCAGTCTCCACCACTTCCTCTGGCAGCTCATTCCATACCTGCACCACCCTCTGTGTTAAAAGCTGCCCCTTAGGTCCCTTGTAAATCTTTCCCATCTCACCTCTAACCTATGCCCCCTAGTTTTGGACTCCACTACCCCAGGGAAAAGACCTTGTCTATTTATCCTATCCATGCCCCTCATGATTTTAAAAACCTCTATAAGGTTTTTAAGCCTCTGACACTCCAGGGAAAACAGACCCAGCCTATTCAGCCTCTCCCTACAGCTCGGACCCTTAGGTAAACAAAATTTCCCCTTTAAAAATCCATGACTCTTCCTAAACAAATCCCCTTTCTTTTCCGGAACTATGAATTGGATCCTATTTGATTGTCTCCAGAAGCTTCGCGACACTGAATTTAAATCAATTGGTCTATATTTGCTGGGCTTATCCCACCAACCTTTCTTAGAACAAGTCCGTAATCTGCATCTTCTTTCCTTGGCTTGTTCCTAATCTGGCTCTGACACACTCCCACCCCACCCCCCGCTGTATTTACAGAAACTAATCTGCACTCAGTAACAAATAACAATGGGAGAATGAGCAGGTAATCTGTTCCAGTCATGTTGGCTGAAAGATAAATCAAATCAGAACAATCAGGAGAAAGCCTGGTCTTCCTCCTAATGGTACTGTGGGATCTTATACACCCTCCTGAGAGGAACTTAGATCAATGTCACATCAGAAACACACGCAGCATCTCTCGCAGTTCAACAAGTTTCTCAGAATTGTACTGGGGTTGGGAATCTAGAATTGACTTAAAGCTTCTGGGGAAGAAAGTGAGGACTGCAGATGCTGGAGAGTCAGAGTTGATGGCGTGGCTCTGGAAAAGCACAGCAGGTCAGGCAGCATCCAAAGAGCAGGAAAATCGACATTTCGGGCATAAGCTTCTGGAGTCAAACTTGCAGCATGCAGGGAAAGAGCCAGGATACCCGTGTCCTGGTTGATTCCTGCTAGGATTTTGTGTCCAGCACTGTTTCACTTTTTGTTTCTTGTAAATGTGTAGCAGGACTGGAATAGTACTCCCCGACCTGGGTCTATTGCTCTGACAGGTAGGTTTCAAATCCCATCAGATTTTTTTTTCGCACAGAGGGTTTTGAGTTCTCGACTCAGAGTCTGATAGCAGAGAAACCAACCTTTTGGTCCAATTAATTCATGCCAACCGTGTTCCCAAACTAAAAAAGTCCTACCTTGCCCGCATTTGAACCAGATCCCTTTCCTATTCATGTACTTATCCAAACATCATTTAAACATTGTAGCTGTACCCAAATCCACCACCTCCTCTGGCAACTCATTTCACACATGAACCACTCTCTGTGTGAAAATGTTGCCCCTCAGGTCCTTTTTAAAACTTACTCCTTGGAATTCCCTTCCTCAAAAGGCCGCAAATGCAGCATCTCAAAATATCTTTTAAGACCGTGGTAGACAAATTCTGGAGATGGAAGGCTCTCAGGGATGTGCAGGAATGTAGAGTTGAGGTTAAAATCATATCAGCCATGATCTTACTGAATGGCAGAGCCCGTACCCTTACGTTGTTAATTTCCTCAGCTTGAACCAAAACCTCCTGTCACCTATACCGGTGAGTTGGTCTCTATGATTTAAATCCATGACATTCTAACTCAAGGCTCCACACCCCACCTGGCTCCTCAGCTCCAAACTGCGACTGAACTCTGTTCCCTTTACCTTTCTGACAGGAATGTCAGAATGTAGAAGCGGTCGGAAGAATAAAAGAACAATTTTCGTCGAATTCATGCTCCACCTTTCTGAAAGTCAAATTGATAAAGGAGGTGTTGAATCTATCTTTCTGATGGGATAATCTCATTTTGATCCAGTCCAGGCTCAAGATGGCTGTGAATTAACAGTGCTGCATTTGAGCTCCCGAGCTTGCTCATTTCCATCCACTTTTCTTTCCCTTTTATTCTTTTTGATTTTGAGTTTTCTTTTTTTTTCCTCCTTTTTGTTTAAAGTCTTCAGCGAGGCATCGGTGATGGGCCTTGCCTGAGCATGTTCCAGGATCCAGCGAGGGATCCGCTGATCACTTGGCTGCGAGCAGACCCTGGCAGAGCATGTTCCGGGATCCAGTGAGGGATCCGCTGATCACTTGGCTGCGAGCAGACCCTGGCAGAGCATGTTCCGGGATCCAGTGAGGGATCCAGCAATCGGGGGCTATGAATGGGCCCTGGTTGAGCATGTTCCAGGATCCAGCATAGGATCCGGTGATTAGAGGCTGTAAGCAGGCCCTGACTGAGCGTGTTTTATGATCCAGTGAGGGATCTGGAAATTGGACGTGTGAGCAGGCCCTGACTGAGCATGTTCTGGGATCCAGTGATCAGAGGCTGTGAGCGTGCCCTGCCGAGCATGTTCTAGGATCCAGTGAGGGATCCAGTGAACGGGAGGCTGCAAGCAGGGCCTGTTCGAGCATGATTCAGGATCTGGTGAGGAATCCAGCAATTGGAGGTTATGAGTGGGCCCTGATTTAGCATGTTCCAGGATCCAGCAAAAGATCCGGTGATCAGAGGCTGTGAGCGTGCCCTGCCCCATCATGTTCCGGGATCCAGTTGCAGCACAGGTAGATATAGAAACAGAGGTGATGGCGGTGGCGGCAGCAGGAGGAAATTGGAGGCGGTAGAGTCAGCAGCAGCAAGCACACATCTCCACCCGAGACTCCAAGCTGTGGTTAGGCCGGAGTCTGCATAGAGATAAGACTGAAATGAGACTTTACTATCTGGACATTTCTCTTTCTTTTTGGCTTTGTTTCCTTCAGTTTTTTTTAAATGCTGGTTTTGTAATCAAATGTGTAACCAAGATGGCACCGGTTACATCAATGGAGGTGAGTTGACACCAAAGAGTGTGCAACCTTTGTTCCCATGGCAACAAGGTGAAGGGGACTTGTGCCTGTACACCAGGCCATGGCGGAGCACTTAACAAGAAGGACTGTAAAGTTAGACACTCTCTTTATTCCTTCATTGTTCTGTCTTTATATTCTTTGTTTTGCTTTAATTTCCTGTGTTTTAAGATGGCGTCTGAGAGTGGCGATACGATACAACACTTTTCACTGTATTTTGTAACAAAGTACATGGGACAATAAATAAATATCAAACTAAGCTTCTGATGGCCTGCCTTAATGCCTTCTCCATGGCTCAGTGTTAAGTTTTGTTTAATAACCACTTCAGTGCAGCATCCTGAGACTTTTGCAACATTAAAGATGTCATGTAAAAGCAAGCCGATGTGACTGTTGGATGAAAAGATGGGACACAGTGGGACAAGCAGTCAAAGGAAAAACGGCTCTATGAACAACAGTGCTTTGATTGTACTGCAGTATTGAATGTTACGGCCAGCTGTCTGTTGCTCCCCGTGTTATAGATTTTCATAAGCTGCAGAGTCACTTATCATTACAGGGAGTCTGTTTACATCCAATTGAACAGAAACCACTGGCTGTCACATAATGTTTGACTTTTAATCTATTTCATTCTCAGAATTCTGAAGGACTTCTGCCACAGAAATCCTGCCAAGAAGAACCAAATGACTTGGAGTCTGGGGCGGGGAATTTCTTTCCATTATGGTAATTTGCTCTTTTGATTTTGCCCAATTTATGCTCTGGGTTAAGTGACTCCCATCATCTGTGATGGCAAGGAGAGTTAGCTTTTTCAGGTCAAGTATCAAGCAAAGAAGGACAATGACTCTCAAACCTAACCCTGCCTCATCACACCCTTTAAATATATATAAACCATGACTGACACAATAAGGAATAATTGATTATGGCACCTTTCTCACCCTGAGGACACCCTGAACTCATACAGTCATGGAGATGTATGGAAAACACACACTTCAGTCCAACTTGTCCATGCTGACCAGATATCCTATATTAATCTAGCCCCAGTTGCCAGCACTTGGCCCATATCCCTCTAAACCTTTCTTTTCATGTATCCACCCTTTTAAATATTGGAATTGGACCAGCCTCCACCACCTCCTCTGGCAGTTTATTCCACACAAGCACTACCCGCTGCGTGAAGAAAGTAGCCCCTTAGGTCCTTTTTAAATCTTTCCCCTCCCACCCTAAACCTATGCCCTCTAGTTTTGGACTCTGCCATCCGGGGGAAAGGACCTTAGCTATTCACCTTCTCCATGCCCGTGATGGTTTTATAAACAAAGTGACCTAAAGCCTGAGTTTTCTCCACTTTCTCCGTGGCTTTGAATTTCTTTCCCCACTTCTCGAGCATCCTTTTCAAATGTTCTGACTGAATCGAGCTCCACCAATCCTTCAGAGAGGTCATTCCAGATTTTAATGCGTAGACACATTTCTCATCACCCTGGTCCTATTGCCAATGACCTTAAATACAAATACCTGGTAAAGAGCATCTCCAAAACAAATCAAATAATCCTCCTTCAGTGGTTCAATCACATTACTGACTTTATCTTTTATCAATGGGAAAAGCTTACATAATGCTGCTACATGAGCAGAGTCTGAGTTTAATCATTTGGAAAGGGTGTCCCCACTGATCCCACCTACAACATCTTCAGTTAAGCTTCTCTGCTTGAAGAAGAGAAACTTTTTCTACTGTATAAGGACATTCTCTGATCCAAACACAATAATAAAGTCCTTTATCCTTGCAATCGTTTTGGTAAATGTTCTTCTCTGAGGACTTTTCAACCTTCCTAAACTTTGCTGACCACAATTGGACAAAAGGCACAACCAGAGGCTAACCAGAGACTGACAAAGGTTTAAACTAATTCCCTCTTTATGTTCTCTACATCTGTTTCTAAAGCCAATGCTCTATAAATAAATCGAAAAGTGTGGTGCTGGAAAAGCACCCCATTTTTAGACTCTGATCGCCAGCATCTGCAGTCCTCACTTTCTCCTCCTTTATAATGAATTCTTACACCTTCTTCAATAATGTATATTGTCAAGTATTCACTTGCAAGCATTGCGAGATTTCCTTGGCAGACTATTTCTGTACCAAGACGGTTTTGTTTTCTAACCTGGTGAAATAAGACTAATCAATATTAACCTCTTACATTTCAGACATATTTTAGCATTCCCTCTAAGTGTAGGGCGATTTACAAAAGGATTAGCAAACAGAGGAAAGAGGCTTGTTCTCGGAATAAGAAATATTTTGGGGAGAAAGAAATCAATAGTCTATTACACTTGAAAGCTAACTTGCTGTCTAAAGGTTTTCAAACGCTGAGTGAGATTTAAAGCTGCTGGAATAATTCTCAAGAGAAAATCATTTAACAGAGAAATAAGCTTGAGTGATCTTGTCACGGACGTTTAATGGACCCAGCATACCATTTTAACAGTTGACAAGCTACAAGGTGATTTGTTAACAATTGGTATTGGCATGCAAGTTAGTGTGAGCCATCATCAAGGGAAAAAAAAATCAAATAATGAGGATCATGATCACTTTGTTGTTAATGGGATCTTGCTGTGCAGACAATAGCTGCCATCTTTATGACATTGCAACAGTACTTCATTGGCGGTAAAGCGCTTCGGGTTACCATGAGGTAATTAAAGGTATTGTAGAAAGTGAGTCCGTTTAGCTTCATACAACTGCTTTAAAATAATAAGATGCAAAACCAAAAGTAGGCAGCACAGTGGCTCAGTGGTTAGCACTGCTGCCTCAGAGTGCCAGGGGCTGGGTTCAATTCTGCATTCTCCCTGTATCTGTGTGGGTTTTCTCTTTTCCTCCCACAGTGGAAACATGTGCAGGTTAGGTGGATTGGCCATGCTAAATTGCCTCATAGTGTCTAGGGATGAGTAGATTATGTATGTTAGCTCTGGGAAATGCAGGGTTACAGGGATAGGGTAGGCGGAGGTGCTCTTCAGAGGGTTGGTGTGGACTCATTGGATCAAAAGGCCTGTTTCTACATTGTAGGGATCCTGTTCTATTCTAGTCCATTTGATTCACTGGTTCTGCTCAGCCATTCAATTAGCTAATCTGATAATCTTCAACTCCACATTCCTGGTTTTCTTCACTGGTTGAAAACCTACATATCTCATCCTTGAATATATTTAGTGACCCAGTCTTGACAGCAATCTGTGGTAAAGAATTCCACAGATTCACGACCCTTTGAGAGAAGAAATTCCTTTACATCTCTGTCTTCAATGCGTGACCTCACCATCTAAAATTATGCCCCCGGACCGAGATTCCCCCACACGGAGAACCAAACTCTGAGCGTCTCAAGAAGTTTCATTTGTCTCACATCCCATTCTTCGAAACTCCGATGAATACACGCTCAGACTACTCAACCTTTCCCCATAAGAAAAAGACTCTCCATATCCAACATTCAACAGAGCAAGCCTTCTCTGGACTGCCTCCAATCTCAGTATGGCTTTCCTTCATTAAATAAGGTGACCAAAACGATTCTTGCTGTGATCTGACTAATAGAGACATACAGATGTATAGCATGGAAACAGACCCTTCGATTTAACTCATCCATGATGACCCGATATCCTAACCCAATCTAGTCCCACTTGCCAACACCCACAGATAGAGTATCTTGTGTAGTTTTAGCAAAACCATCATATTTTTATGTAGAACAAAGAACTGTGATGCGGAAGACCTGAAAGAAAACCGCAAACCCCTTGGAGAAACTCAGCTGATGAAGAAGGGTCACTGGATTCGATATATGAAAGCTGCTTTCTCTTCACGGACGTGCCAGATGTGCTCAGTTTCTCTAGCGCCTTTTGCTTTTATTTCACGCTATTTTCATATCCAGTTACCGTTGAAATCAAGGCTAAGATTCCATTTGTCTTCCCCATCACCCATTGAACTTGAATGTAAGCATTTTGTGATTCATGCCTCAAATCCCTACAGACTACAGATTTCTGCAGTCTTTCTCCACTTAAATAATATTCAGCTCTTCTATTCTGTCTGATAAAATGCATTTTCTAACTTCACATTTCAGCAGCCAAGATTCTGCCCATTCACCTAATTTGCCTAGAATCCTCTGAGAAACTGTGTCATCCTCACTCCTTGGCCTTCCCATCTATTTTTGTGTCTTTCTGATTGCACATTATTTCCCATCATTAATAAACTTGCAAATAGGTGTGGCCCCAGGGCTGATCTCTATCACATACTACTACTTACAGGCTGCTACTTATTCCAAATGCTCCCTTTATCCCAACTATCATGGAGTAAATTAGCTATAAGGAAAGATTGGACAGATTTAGATTGTTTTTCTCGAGAGCATCGGAGGCTGAGGGGGGTGAGCTGATCAAGGCATATCAAATTATGAGAGGCTTGGATAGGGTGGATAATCAGAGTTGCTTCCCAGGGTGGAAATGCCAAATGCTTAGGGGCTTAAGGTGAAAGGGTGAAAATTTAAAGATGTTATGAGGCAAGTTTTTTTTTCACAGTGGATAGTAGGTATCTGGAAAGCACTACTGAAGAAGCAGATATGAAAGCAACGTTTAAGAGGCATTTAGCAGGTACATGAACAGGCAAAGAATAGAGGGATATGTGGCTGATTCTTAACAGCCCTCTGGGCAATTAGAATGGATAATAAACACTAGCCTACCCAGCAATACCCACATCCCGTGAATGAATTAGAAAAGTACCCTTCTTTAAGTTTAGCACAGCGGTTTCTGACCCAACTTGCTCACTCTTAAACTGAATGCTAAATTCTGCCATATCACGACCACTGTTCTGAGATTATTTATCAAACTTGCCTCATTACACATGATACATTGCTGGTCAAAGAGGTACCTACACGGCAAGCCATGTGATTTAGTTACAGTAATAGAGATGTACAGCATGGAAACAGACCCTTCGGTCCAACTTGTCCAAGCCGACCAGATATCCCAACCCGATCTAGTCCCACCTGCTAGCACACAGCCCATATCCCTCCAAACCCTTCCTATTCATATACCCATCTAAATGCCTCTTAAATGGTGCAATTGTACCAGACTCCACCAATTCCTCTGGCAGCTCATTCCTTAAAAAACGTCACAAAGGGTTAATTATCAAAGGTCGCTATCAGTCTGACATGGTACCATAGTGGTAGTGTTTAAAATTAATTGTTATGGAACTACTCAGAAATGAATAGTGAAGATACGAAGAAATAGCAGCTCAGGGTTCAGTAAGTTAGCATTACAAGGGGCACTACATTTCAGAAGTGCTGTCTTTCAGAGGTAACCTTAAAAGAAAATCTTCTTGCCTGTCCTCTGTGGTGGATTCAACAGAGCACACGGCACTGTTTTGAAAGAGTTGGAGGAGGTCTCCCTCTCCCTGTGTCCTAGTCAATATTTATCCCTCAGCTGACTTTGCTAAAATTAGTTATTATCACATTGCTGTTGGTGTAAGAGCTCGCTGTGCTCAAACACAAATACTTTAATGACTTTGGAACACCCAGAGTGTGTGACGCCTGCTACATCAGTCCAAATTATTTTCTGACTCTCTCTCTCTCTCTTGATCACAAAATATTTCTGTAAGAATGTGCACTTCCCCTCCTTAGATCATCCACTGGATTAAAACATGATTGGTCTAGATTTGGTTCCTAACCTATGCTGAGTTAGTTGTTCAATGAATGAGTGAATGAATTATTTACTTAGCTTTATAGTCACATGCACTCAAATGCGTACAGTGAAATGTTTGTAAGTCAGCACTTATCGTGCCACGTTAGGTACACAGTACCTCATAGAACATAGAACAATACAGCGCACAACAGGCCCTTCGGCCCTCAATGTTGCACCAACCTGTGAACTATTCTCAGTACAGCTTCTTCAGTTACAGATTAATAACAATTCAACAATGTCACCAACACATCTCAGATACAGAGTATCTAGGTACAATCCTTAGTTACACAATAGAAAATGAAGAAAAAAGTTACATTGCAGTTACACACACAGTATAACCACGGGTCAGAAAAACAAACAGCAAAGTAAAAAAGACAAACATCACAGTCTCGCTCTCTCTCTCTCTCAGGGGTCTCCACAGCAGACCAGTGTGGGTGGTCTCTGACTCACTTTGGGCAGAGTTGGGTCATTGACCACTCAACTTTGGTAAGAGATCGGAGAGAGGGGTAAAGCTGCCAGCCTCTCGCCAGTCATTCCCTATTGGATATCAAGGAATGAGAAGAACAGACCCCATTGGTCACCGCTGATTGCCAAGATTCATTCATCAGTTGAGGTGGAAGTAGTGCCAGTGCCAAAACGTCTATGCCAGTCAGCTTGTAGGGACAACAACATCTCACTTCTTTCTATTCTAAACTCTGGACCTCAGCAGAGCCCAGGTATAATCTCCCACACACAAAATAACTGCTTTTAGCATTGCTTTTCAACAGAAGGCTGCAAGACAATTATCAGCGTTTTGTAATAAAGTACGCATTCTGAAAGCTTTTTCATTCTGTGTCTCTTTTGTTGTGAAATGCTGAGTCATCCATTGAGACACTGCGGGGTCCTTCCTCTGCCTTCCCCCGTGCGCAGCTCTGCACTCTAATTACTGCTCTCATCGTGTCAGCGTTTCAATGCTGCGAACGGTGGGACACCTCCTCTGAACAACGAGTGTATCGCAGCATGTGGAGAGAGGTCACAAGGGGTGAACAGGGAGCTCATTTCATTCAGCACCTCAATTAAACCGCTGCATTAAAGAATGGCTGCAGCACAAAAACGGGCCATTCGGCCTGACCTATGGAGGCTGGCTCACGGTAAGAGCAACTCAGACAGTCCAATCCTCTTATCTTTTCTCTGTGGTGTATTTTATTGCTTTGTTAAGGTGATTAGCTTGCTAAACACTCTTCAGCAGTGTATGCTGGACCCTAACTACACGTTGCATGATTATTATTTTCCTTAACTCCCCTGCACTGGCTGCTTTGTCACTCATCATATATCAGTGTCCTAGATTCATAACACATCCATCAAAACAGTGTTTGGTGCAGGCTACAATCTCAAATTCTTCTTAATCTTTGAAAGTCCACTGAGTTTAGATGAATGAGAGGAGATCTACTTGAGGTATAGAAGACACTGAAGGGGATGGACAAAGTAGATGTAGAGAGGAAATTATAGGAATTATATTATTAAGCTGGAGAGAGCTCAGAAGAGATTTACCAGGATGTTGCTGGGATTGGAGGATTTGAGTTATAAGGGCAGGCTGTATGGGCTGGGACCTTTTCACTGGAGCATAGGAGGTTGAGGGTTGACCTTTTAGAGGTTTATAAAATCATGAGGGGCATGGAGAAGGTGAACGGTAGGTGTTTTTTCTCCCCTCGGATGGGGAATTTCAAGACAAGGGGGCACATTTTTAAGGTGAGAGGAGAGAGATTTAAAAAAAAACACGAGGGGTAGATATTTTACACAGAGGTTAGTGCGCGTGTGGAATGAACTTCCTGGGGAAGTGGTGGATGATGGCACAGTTGAGACACTTAAAAGACATTTGGATAAGTACATGAATAGGAAAGGTTTGTAGGGATATGGGTCAGGAGCAGGACTAGTTTGGGATTATCTTTGACCTGAACTAGTTGGACTGAAGGGTCTGTTTCTGTGCTGAATGACATCCATGAGGACATTTCCCCGTGTAGAGCAATCTAGAAGGCGAGGTCATTGCTTTAGGATAAGGGGTCACAGATTTACAACAGGGAATGAGGAGAAATCACTTCTTGAAAAGGGCCACACATCAATGGAATCCACTGCCCTAGAGTGTGGTGGATGCCGGGACATTGAGTAAATTTAAGGAAAAGACCGATTTTTAATGAGCAATGGGTTGAAGGGTTATGGGCAGCAGGTGGAAAAGTGAAGTTAGTTCAAGATGAGGTCAGCCATGATCGTATGAAATAGCAGAACAGGATCGAAGGGTTGATGGGCCAATTCCTGCTTTTCGTTCCTTTGCTCAATAGACATGAGTGCACGAAAATCACTCCTTCACCTGGAAGAAGGGATTGGTGCCCTGAATGATGAGCTTTGAAGTTTAAAGACAGGTATAACGTCTCTTGCATTTGTATGGCAAGGAACTCCACAAAGGGAATGGGGTATTGGGAGTGATTGAGGAGTGAATTGGGGTATGACAAAGGAAACAGAAAGGGATGGGTCCCTTTTAAATGCTGAAAGGCAGGAGGAAGGTGTCTTCCACTGCGTTGAAGATGATGGAAATAGCAGAAAGTGAGGCATTGAGGATATAGGCTAGAGAGGGGAAAGTGAGGACAAGTGGAACCCAATGAGTGAATGGGGACGAGTGAGGTGCAAGAAATGTGACAGATACTATCAAAGGTACTGTTAACGACAGTTCACACTTCTCTGTGTTGCTGATGTGGAGGTGCCGGTGTTGGATGGGGTTGAAAAAGTCAGATATCACATAACACCAGGGTATGGTCCAACAGGTTTATTTGAAATCCCAAGCTTTCGGAGGTGCAATCAATTTTGTGTGAATTCTGCATGACTTCTGACCTAGCTTCAGTTGGCAACATGAGCAGAAGATAGCATGAATCAGGAACAGCACCCGACCATTCAGTTCCACTCTGCCTGACAAACCATTAACATTGGGCGAGCTGGGACATCCAGTGGATGTGAAAGATGCTGTGGAAATACAGGACTTTTCTCTCTTGCATTGTTGACCCTGCTATTGGTGTACCTACTGTACACTTCGGCATCACCTCCCTCCTGAATACTGATATGTATAGCGCTAGTTCTATCATCGTGTTCAATAGTAGCTATGATCCTTCTAATAATGTGGCTTGGAATAAAACGCGGTATTCTAACAAGGCTGAAGCTCTCTCCATTGGGAGAGGGGCTGCTGGGCACAAATGCCAGTGTACCTAATTCACAGTCTGCAAATTTTCTTGTCCATTTGGAAAACTTAGAAGTTGTTCAGTCTGATATGCTGAACTCACACAGTTGGATGATGTAAAATCATGCAAGCTACCCATTTCTGGACAGGAAAATTCGGACAGAGTAGAGACAGAGTAGATAGGGAGAAACTGTTCCTGCTCAGAAAAGGAACATGAACAAAAGGGCTTAGCTGGTTCTCATTCCCTTCTCATCATCTCCTTCCTAAGCTTAATGCCAATTTGTCCTCCACTGGGGAGTGGCTTGAGAATTCTATATGTCTATGAATATCATTCCAGACACAGCAACATGAACATAACAAAATAAAATTCATCAATTTTTGACCCCGCATTGAGAGGTCTACAGCATATTTCCCCATTATCAGCTCTGCCTACTGCCTACCATTCATGATAAAGGGCTTTTGCTCAAAACATAGATTCTCCTGCTCCTCAGATGCTGCCTGACCTGCTGTGCTTTTCCAGCACCAAACTCTTGACTCTAATCTCCATCATCTGCAGTCCTCATTTTCGCCAACCGTTATCAACCTGTCTAGTCATGGGACAATCCCGTATAATCATCGGTTAATGAGGCTCTGGGATTCCAGACCACCTTTAAATTCTGCAACCTTGAAAATTCCTTCAACTGCATGTGTGCAAGATGTGCCAGACTCCCGCCCTTAATTTCTTTACAGATGGCGTTGCTTCTAAGATGTGTTTGCACATCGACCTCCATTCCCCAGATCCTTGGGCACCTAATATGGATAGGAGGGGACAAGGCTTAGGACCCCTTGGTGGTTCTGCTCCTGTGCTTAGCTCAGGTGATCATCAGCAGGGTCAGGTGGGGGGGGGTGGTCATTACACCGAACTCCCTGCCTCTGTTCTGGTGCTATGTCCACACCAGGGGTGTCAAAGAACAGAGCAGTATACAAATAGGCCTCTTGGCTCAGCAAACCTGTGCTAACATTATGCCCTTTTTAAATTCAGAAGCTTTTGCATCTCCGCAGTCCATATCCCTCTATTCCCTGCCTATTGTTCGCCAAGATGTCTCTCAACGCTATAGACAATGCCACTAGTGCATCTGCTTCCTCCACCTCCCCTGACAGCATGTTCCAGTGTTCCAGGTACCTACCACCCTCTGTGTAAAAAAAAAACTAGACTCTCACATCTCCTTTGAACTTTCTCCTTTTGACCTTCAATTTAGGTCCTCTCATAATTGACATTCCTACGCTGGGAGAAAGACTCCAACTGTCCACACTATTTATGCCTTTCAACATTTTGCAAACTTCAAACAGCCTTCAACTTTCAAATGAAAGCGAACCAAGTTTGTCCAATCTGTCCTCACAGCTAATACCCTCCAAACGAGGCAACAATCCAGTAAACATTTTCTTACCTCCTCCAAAGACTCCTTCTGTGGTGACCAGAACTGTGCACAATATTCCAAACGTGGCCTTGCCAAAGTTGCAAGATAATTTGCTAATTTGTATAAGCTGTGCCCTGACTGATGAAGACAAGCATGCCATATATCTCTTGGCCACTTTACCCACTTGTGTTGCCCTGTTCAGGGAACTGTGGACCTATATGCCAGTTCCTCTGTGGAGCCAGCAACACAGTGGCTCAGTGGTTAGCACTGCTGCCTCACAGCACCAAGAACCTGGGTTTGATTCCAGCCTCGCATGACTGTCTGTGTGGAGCTTGCACAGTCTCCATGTGTCTGCGTGGGTTTCCTCTGGATGCTCCGGTTTCCTCCCACAATCCAAAGATGTGCAGGTTAGGTGAATTGGCCATGTTAAATTACCCACAGGATTCAGGGATGTATCAGTTAGGGGCATTAGTCAGGGGTAAATGTACGGGAATGGGTCTGGGTGGATTATTCTTCAGAGGGTTGATGTGAACTTGTTGGGCTAAAGGGCCTGTTTCCACATTGTAGGGATTGTATGAAAACATCTAGTTCCCTCTTTCTGTTAATGCTTTCAAGGGTTCTGCCATTTACTGTTCATTTCCCTCTTGCATTAGAACTTCTAAAATGGATCAGCTTTCATTTGTCTGAATTAAACTCTCTCTGCCATTTCTCTGCCTAGATCTTTAGGGGTAGGCAATGGCCTGGTGGTCTTATCACTGGGTTGTTAAGAGGTGGCATGATGGCTCAGTGGTTCGCACTGCTGCCTCATAGCGCCAGGGGCCAGGGTTCAATTCCCACCTTGGGCAACTGTCTGTGTGGAGTTTGCACATTCTCCCTGTGTCTGCGGGAGTTTCCTTCAGGTGCTCCAGTTTCCTCCCACAGTCCAAAGATGTGCGGGATTAGGTGAATTGGTCATGCTAAATTGCCTGTAGTGTCGGGGCATTACTCAGGGGTGATTGTAGGGGAATAGGTCTGGGTGGGTTGCTCTTTGGAGGGTCGGTGTGGACGTGTTGGGCCGAAGGGCCTGTTTCCACACTTTAGGGAAACTAATCTCAAGCCTAGCCAAATGCTGCTGCATTCTCTGGCAATCCTCCTCACAATGTGCTGTTCCCCAATGTTTGTGTCATCTGTGAACTTACGAAACAGGACACCTACATTCTACTCCAAATCATTTCAATATATTAAAAACAACAGGGGTCCCAGCACTGATCCCTATGGAACATGATTGGTCACAGACCTCCATCAGAAAAACAGGCGTCCACCACTATTCTATGACTAAGCCAGTTCTCTATTTATCTTACTAGCTCACCAAGGATCCCATCTGGACGTCACCTTCAGTATCAGCCTTCCATGAGAGACCTTTTCGAAGATCTGTCTAAAGTCCATGTAGACAACATCCACCAAGCTGCCCTCATCAATCATCTTTCTCACTTGCTCAGAAAACTCAAATCAAGTTTGTTAGATACGGCCCTTCCTGCACAAAGCCAATCCCTAATAAGTCCATATTCTTCCAAATATATCCTTGGAGTAGCCATCCATTGGTATGGTACAGTCCTGTTGTGACTGGTGGGCACCACAGTGGCTGGAGTGGAGAACTCCAAGATCAAATTTTAATTTAAATTTTGTTTGGGCAGCAGAACAGGAAGCACGTAAGGGAAAATATTCTGCATTTAAGGAATAAGATGATAGAGAAATTATATGCCTACACAGTGAGATATAATAATGTAGGAGTGGATTGGAGCATAAAGGCACTGTGACTCAATGGTTAGCACTGCTGCTTCACAGGGCCAGGCACCCAGGTTCAATTCTACGCTCAGAACCTGTGTGGAGTTTGCACATTCTCCCCATGTCTACGTGGGTTCCCTCCCACAGTCACAAAAGATGTGCAGATTGGGTGGATTGACCATGGCTAAATTACCCACAGCGTCTCGGGATATGCAAGCTAGGTGGTCTAGCCATGGAAAATGCAGGGTTACAGATTTTGGGAGCTGGGTGAGATGCTCTCGGAGGGTCAGTGTGGATCCTTTGGGCTGAACAGCCCTCTTCCACACTGCAGGCATTCTATCATGAAGTGATTGGGCTGAATTGCCTATCTCCACACTACAGGCATTCGATGATTGACTAGCATGAAACGATTGGGCTAAATGACCTGTTTCCATACTGAAGCCATTCTATGATTGACTAGCATGAAGAGATTGGGCTGAATGGCTCACATCCACATTGCAGGCATTCTATGATTGACTAGCATGAAGTGATTGGGCTGAATGGCCAGCTTCTTTGTTGCCAACTCTGTGCACATCTGTGGATATTTGAAAGCCCCCTGGCTATCTTTAATTAAGAATTGCGCTGACATACTCAGAGTCGTGTTGACCTGCATCACTGAGTAGCGTTCAGTAAATCATTTTCTCACAGCCTGTGTGACATGCAAATAAAGCAGCATTTTACGAGGAGAAAGATAGAGAGAGAGAGAGAGAGAGAGAGAGAGAGACAGCTGCTTGTCCCCTTCTGCTCCTCGCAAGGCTGTTCGCTGGAGGTCAGCTGTGCTATGCTGCTTCCTGAATGACAAATTCTGTCAACAGATAAGCAACAGCATTGCCATAAGACTCTGACCACTTAAGCTTACTCAGTGATCCATTTTGCCTTTGCTGGGCCTGCTCAGTCCAGCTGGGTCAAGAGACGTGTGTTACTGGGGCCTCAAACTCCCACGGCTTTCACTCAAATTCATTGCAGAAGGACTCCTGCACCATAGTTTATCACTCATGTGCAAATGACAAAAAAGGACTTGCACTTTCATTAAAATAAAATAACTCCATGGAGGCTGGTATCCAATCACCAAGTCACCCTTTAGTTACACGTGCGCAGCATGTGGAATCTGACCAGTTAGCTCCGAGCCAGTCCCAAGAGTGAGGAGACTCCTGTTTATATCTAGATTAGAGTGGTGCTGGAAAAGCACAGCAGGTCAGGCAGCATCCGAGGATTCCCGATGAAGGGCTTTTGCCCGAAACGTCGATTTTTCTATTCCTCGGATGCTGGCTGACCTGCTGTGCTTTTTCCAGCACCACTCTAATCTAGACTCTGGTTTCCAGCATCTGCAGGCCTAGCTTTTACCTTATCCTGTTTATTTCTGTCAGGCAGGACTCCCTAATTAACTGCAGTTTACCAACCCCAGTCAGGGAACTGTTACTCAATGAAATCCACCTGACCCAACTTGTACCAATCGCCACAAAAAGCAAAGAACTGCTGACCTGAAACAAAAACCAAAACTGCTGGGGAATCTCAGCAGGTCTGGCAGCATCTGTGTACAGAAATCAGAGTTAAAGTTTCAGGTCCAGTGACTCTTCACCAGAATTGACAGTTGTTCAGAAAAAGTGGTATTTATGCTGAGGACAAGGTTGGGGTCTGGGGAAGTGAGGGGAAAAAATGAGGCAGAAGTGAGTACTGCGGATGCTGGAGATGAGAGTCAAGAGTAGAGTGGTGCTCGAAAAAGCACAGCAGGTCAGGCAGCATCCGATTGGGGTTGGACTGGGTGTGAAGATGGCTGAAAAACATGGAATCTCATCTTCAGCATAACTATGACATTTTCCAGTGCTATCAACTCTGATGATGAGTCATGGACTTGAAACACTAACTGTTTTCTTCCCACAAGCTTTTTTAAAAAAAAAATTATTCACAGGTTGAGAACTTCGCTGGCTAGGTAACATTTATTGCCCATCCCTAATTACCCAGAGGGCAGTTCAGAGTGAGCCATATTGCTGTGAGTCTGGAGTCGTATGTAAGCCAGACCAGGTAAGGATGGCAGATTCCTTCCCTGATGGACATTACTGAACCAGGTTTTTCCAACAATGGATTAATAGTCATCGTTAGACTCTGAATTCCAAATTCTACTGAATTCACATTCAACCATCTGTGTGGGGGATTCGAACACAGGTCCCCAGAACATTACCTAGGTCTCTGCATTTACAGTCTAGTAATAACACCACTAGGCTATTGCCTCCCCAGATGCTGCCAGACCAGCTGAGTTTAACTAGCAATTTTTGATTTTGTTCTTGCATTTTTCTTCCTTTTTAAAAAAAACACACATTCAAGGCATGTAGGTTTTGCTGCCTGTGGCTAACTGCCCTCTAAGAGGGTGGGAGTGAGCTGCCTCCTTTAACTGTTGGCCTTCACAATCTTAGTGCATCCCAAAGCACTGCACAGCCAATGCAAATCTGTCACTGTTGCAACACGGGATAAGGTAAAAGATGTCATGGTCTTTCCAGACTGTAAGAGAGAGAGAAGTGACAGGCTTACGCCCAAAACATTGACTCTCCTGCTCCTCAGATGTTGCCTGGCCTTCTGTGCTTTTCCAGCATCACATTTTTCAACTCTGACTCTGCAGCCTTCACTTTCTCATAGAGAGAGAGAGATGACTGGTAATGGTGTGAGCTGAAGGTCACCACACCTCAGGTTGAGAAGGAGAGTCTGTCATGGTAACCTTGGCCAATGCAGGAATTGAACCCACACTGTTGGCATCTCTGTGCATTGCACAGCAGTTGTCCCAATTAACTGAGTCAACAACACAGGGTGGCAGCAGAGTAAACAGGTCATCTGTTGTACTGAAGAGCCACAATGCACCACACTGCCTCCTTCTCTGCTGTATCATTTTCTGATTCAATGGTTGTCTGATGGCAAGACAGTGAGGGACAACTCTCCTATTGTACCTTACCCTGGACCATTTTACCCACTCGGGAGCAGCCTTTGTTAAAACTCAAGCAAAAGACATTCCAACATTCCAGTTCACCAGTCTCGCAGCCAGTTCCTGTAGTTTTACAGCAACCATTTCTCTTTGTGGTTTGTTGTAATCAAAAGCCACAAGCTAATTTATTTCAGCAGGAGGTGTTTGGAGCCTGAGCATACGTCTACAAACTCAATACACTGGATGCCAGGTTTCCACGTATGGACAAAGGAAATTACTCTCCACGCTTTGACTGCCAAAACTCAACCAAACATACAATATTCCTGCTTTCTGATCAGCAGTAGTTATTGAGTTCTGAGGAGAGGGAATGGATTGCTTTGTAGTAGGAAGTTTACAAGTCAATATTTAGGCATTTCATAAGCTGGAGTGCTCTTTTCGGGTACATCCTGTGCATATTTCTTCAAAGAATGAAGAACAAACAAAGAACTGTACAGCAGATGAACAGGCCCTTTGACCCACCAAACCTGTGCTGCCACAAAACATCATTTTAAACTAAAAGCCTTTTGCCTTTCCACGATCAGTATCACTCTATTCCCAACCGATTGATTTACAGTTGGTTTTGTGACAAAGTGGTAGTTCCATTTTCGTGCAATCCCATGTTATAAAATAATTGAGTTATAGCAGCACCATTTAATCTAATGGGGCTGGAATCATGTTATAGCCGATCCACACTTTAAAACTTCTTGCTTTAGGAACAGAGTCCTCAATTAGTCAATCAGGTAATAGTAAATTCATGCTAACGAAATGTGTATTATAGCAGAACGACCTGCGTCTGTTAAGATGCCCCTCAAACGATGCTATTGTATCTGTTTCTACCACTTTCTCTGGCAGCACATTCACCACTCTCTGTGTAAAAAAACTTGCCTCCCACATCCTCTATAAACTTGCCTCCCTTTTACCATAAACTTATGTCCCCTAGTAATTGATATTTCTACCCTGGGAAAAAAAGACTCTATCAAGCCTCCCATAATTTTATGAACTTCAACCAGATCATCCCTCAGCCTCTGATATTCAAATGAAAACAAACCAAGTTTGTTGAATCTGTCCTCATAGCTACTGACCTCCAAAGCAGGTGACATTCTGGTAAACTGTTTCTATATTGATTGATTGATTAATCAATTGATTGAATGTGGTGTGTACCAAAGTACAGTGAAAAGCTTTGTTAACAAGCAGTACAGGCAGATCATAGTAAGTAACGATGTACAGATCAGAGGTTGTAAAAAGACTTGGACGGGGCATACAGATTACGTTGCACAGGGCACGCGCTCAGCGAGATTAATGTTAGCGAGGTCAGCATTATCTGAGGCTAGAGAGTCCATTCATCAGCATAATAACAGCCGGGAAGAAGCTGTTCCTGCTGTTGCATGTGTTCAAGCTTCTGTATTTACTGCCTGATGGAAGAGATTGTAGAAGATCACTACCGGGGTGGAAGGAGTCTTTGATGATGTTAACAGCCTTTCCATGGCATCAAGCTGTAAATGGAGTCCATGGATGGGAGATTGGCTTGGTCTGGGCAGTGCACACCACCTTCTGTAGTTGCCATACTAGGCTATTACACACCTGGAGAGATTGCTTTCAATGGGGCATCTGTAGAAGTTGGTGAGGGTCCTTATGGACATGCCAAATTTCTTGACCACCTGAAGACCGTTGTGTCTTCTTGACAGTTACATTTATGCAGGTGGTCCAGGATAGGTTGTTGGTTACCGTCATGCCAAGGAACTTGACACTCTCCACCCTTCTCACATGCAACTCTGTTGATGCAGATGGGGGTGTGTTCACCTCCTTTCTTTCTGAAGTCAATGATCAGTTCTTTAATTTTGCTGATGTTGAGACAGAGGTTGTTCTCATTGCACCACGTCACCAAGCCCTCTATCTCCTTTCTGTATTTTGACTCATCTTTGCAAGATATCCTAGGAGAAAGTGAGGACTGCAGATGCTGGAGATCAAAGTTAAGAGCGTGGTGCTGGAAAAGCACAGCCAGTCAGGCAGCATCTGAGGAGCAGGAGAACCAATGTTTCGGGCATAAGCCCTTCATCAGGAATGAGGCTGTGAGCCTCGAGGGTGGAGAGATAAATGGGAGGGGGGTGGGGCTGGGCGGATGGTAGCTGAGAGTGCAATAGTGGATGGAGGTAGGGTAAAGGTGATAGGTCAGAGAGGAGGGTGGAGTGGATAAGTAGGAAGGAAGATGGACAAGTAGGACAGTTCTTGAGAGCGTGCCAAGTTGGAAGGTTGGATCTGGGATAAGGTGGGGGGAGGAGAAATGAGGAAACTGGTGAAATCCATATTGATCCCATGTGGTTGGAGGATCCCATGTGGTTATTAGATATCCATCCTACTATGGTGGTGTCATCTGTGACCTTGCAGATGGCATTCATTCAGAATTTTGCTACATAGTTGTGGGTGCACGGGAAGTACAGTCAGGGGCTGAGGGCACAACCTTGGGAGGCTCCAGTGTTGAGTGTTATTGTGGAAGTGGTGCAGTTACCTAACTTCATTGATTATAATCTGTGGGTCAGAAAGCTGAGGATCCAGCACTCTTTCCAAAGCCTCCACATACTTCTGATAGTGTGGTGACTAGAATTATGTGCAATATTCCAAATATGGCCTAACTAAAGTTCTGTACAGCTGCAACATGACATGCCAATTTTTATACTCTGTGCCCCGACTGATGAAGACAAACATGTTGTATGCCTTTTTGACTACCTTATTCACTTGTGTTGACACTTTCAGGGAACTGTGGAGGTGACATCTAGATCCCTCTGTATGCTAACACTACTAAGGGTTCTGCCATTTACTGTACACTTCCCTCCTGCATTAGACCTTCCAAAGTGCATCCCCTTACATTTGCCCAGATTAACTTTCATGTCATCCCATCTCATTCCATACACAAGTCTCCAGCTTATCTATGTCCTGCTGTATCCTCAGACAACCCTCATCACTACCCATGACTCCTCCAATCTTTGTGTTGTTCGCAAATTTACAAATCTTCCTGACCTCTCCGCCCCCACCACACTCCGGCCTATCACCCTCACCTTGACCTCCTTCCACCTATCACATCTCCATCGCCCCTCCCCCAAGTTCCTCCTCCCTACCTTTTATCTTAGCCTGCTTGGCACACTCTCCTCATTCCTGATGAAGGGCTCTGGCCCGAAACGTCGAATTTCCTGTTCCTTGGATGCTGCCTGACCTGCTGTGCTTTAACCAGCAACACATTTTCAGCTCTGATCTCCAGCATCTGCAGACCTCACTTTTTACTCTTCACAATGTGAACACTGCATAAATTAAGTCCACACTCAGTGGGGGTTTTCAGAGGCACATGCACATCAACTGATGAGAAATTTAACTGACCCAGAAAATAGGACTCCCGGATTGACATTAGAATAAAACAGGGAATGGGACAAAAACTGCACAACAGCGTGAACACTGCTAAGAGTCAAACATCATCCTTAGAGTCAAGGTATAGTGTGAAAAGGCTGTTTTTTCTCTCTCTCCATCAAATGCTACCAAACCTGCTGAACATCCCAGTACTTTCTGTTCCCGTGTTTGTAGTGGCTTATGTCCTTTCCAGTCTAGGTTTGAACCTGCTGTGAAAACAAAGCCTTTTTTGGTGGGCCATCTTTGCTACCACTGCAGGCCATTGGGAATGAAGAGGATTCAGGCTTTGAGTGAAGGGGGTCCTCCAACTCTCCACTGCTGAAATCTTCTGAAGATGTTTTGGTTGTTTCTTTGAAACCACTAGTAAGCCAGTTAAGTTTTAAATTTACAGTACAACTGAGGCACGAGAATCTCTAACATAAATATACAGGTCACAATACAAGTATGTACATGTCAGAGTGTGCTCACTTACTGCAAAATACCAACTACCTTTGAGGTACGAAACTTCAATTATGATAAAGCTACTATCCGAAGACAGGCCAATCAGAGACATGCAGAGAGTTCTGGGAAGCCTGGTTTTCATCCAAAAAAGGCCATCAGCAAACACACAGTGTTAGACCCCGCTGCACAGAAGGCCCAAATGTAACACTCACCCCAACAGCCCGGACACACAAAACCCAAGCAGGACAGAACAATAGCACTTCATGGAAGTCACACTGAAGATGTTACCCAGCACAGTAATGAAACATTTGCACAATAACCCAACAGGTCAGTGAGCTAACCAAAGACCTCATCCACAACCCGAGCTACAGATCTTCACAAAAACCTTAAAGACCCACGATCTTCATCAAGTGCCAAGTGACTGAGTTGTAGAAGCCTAAACAGAGGTGGTTTCCCAACATCTTCCCTTGCTTTGAATCATTCTTCTTAACATTGGTGACAGACCAACAGGCAAACTCATTCAAGGTCTACATGTTGCAGGCACCATACTCAATTCAAGTCTCACTGATATAGGAGGGCACACAAGGCCAAGTATTGAACCACCTTTCAGGTACTTTCCTTGTTATATTTTGAAGTCTGTTGCTAAATGCTTGCAAAAGAAAGGACCGTACACGCTTAATGAAGGATGCTCATGTCCCAAGTACAGGGACGTCAAAAGAAAACCAAAGTAAATGATTACTTTGCTCTTTTTTTCAATGACATCAGATGTACAACTGCACCAACGAAGATTTGTTTGATTGCTGGTCTCACATCTCAAGTGATTCTGTCCCGATTTCTAAAACAGGAAATGAAACCATGCAGCAATCACAGCATCAATGTTAGCCAACCACTTCACCAAACAACCAAAACGTATATTCTCAAACACCTTGGATTCTGCCAAACATCCAGGAAGCCAAAGTTCAATAAAGCAGGAAGTACTTACAATGAGGCTGTGATCCCTTCCGAGCATGATAACCACCTGGTTGACAGTCCGAAGCAGCTTGTCCATGATGTCCTGAATATCATGACAAGTGTTTCCCTGAAAGAGACAGTATTGGATTGAGTTAAAGTCACATAAAGGGTGCTAATTCACCACAACTGTCCTGGAGTCACCAGCAATCTCCCAGACATGTCTACAAGCAAGTAAGGAGAAAGCTCCTTGGGGATATAGGAATTGTGAGTTTATCTCCTATTTTACTTTGAATGTGTTTGCTTAGGAGCTACTTAAAGGCTTGGTAACTGAGAAAATAATAGGCTTTTAATGAATGAGAGTCATAAAATCCCTACAGCATGGAAACAGGCCATTCAACCTGTACCATTCCTCATGTATGCTAACCCTAGCGCGTCTCATTTCTAATCCACCCAGCCGCCACACCCTCGGCACTACAGGGTAATTTACCATGGCCAGTCTATACCTTTGGATTAATGGGAGGAGACCCATGCAGATGCATAGGGGAAAATCCAATGGTGGAACTGAAGCTGGGTTCCTGGTGCTGAGAGGCAGCAATGCTAACCACTGCACCACCGTGGCAACCACAACATTGGAATGTGTTGAAGCCATGTGAAGAGTGCCAACTCAGCAAGACAGTCCTGGAGTTGAGTCTCCATTGAGCATTCAGAGTCAGTTGGCATTGGAATGTAGTATATCAGCGGGAGACATGTCGAATGGTCGCTGACACAAACATGACCCTTGATTCTGGGCAACCTCAGATATCAAACATGAGGTGGAATGTTGTCACATTAGGAGCAGGAGACATTCACTTAACCTGCCTACTCCAGCATTCGAGTAGGTTATGGCTAACCTTTCCCCTTCATTCCTGATGAAGAACTTATGCTCGAAACATTGACTCTCCTCTTCGTCGAATGTTGCCTGACTGGCTGTGCTCTCCAGCACCACACTTTTTGACTCTGATCTCCAGCATCTGCAGTCCTCACTTGCTCCTTACTCCCAAATTCACCATTTTGTCTTTTCCCCTCAGTGCAAGAGAGGGTAAATGGAAGTCCTGATCACTTGTCTGATGGAGCAGCCTTGAGGACTGCCCTGTTCCTTTCTTCTTCTTTGCTTTGCACACCAACATAGACACTCATCATCCCAGAAGTGTCATAGGACTTCTGAACACAAAGTAAATGACCTCATTTTGATGATGCACAGTAAACATTAACAAGTTTCAACGCAACAGGAATTAGTGTAAACTTTAGCCAGTCCTCAAGCTGCTAAGTTAACTTGACTGTTACCATCCAGATTTCCCACTCAAAAGAAAACTGATTTTGAAAAACTGACAGGAATGACTTGGAGATGAGAGTGATTAAAGAGAGAATGGGAGGGAAGACTGAGGATTGCAATTTTGTTTCATTCTCACGGGGCTGATGACTCTATATAAATAATCAAGGACAGACCTTTCTTCTCTTTCACAACCTCTTTCAAATAAATCAATACAGTTTTTGCCTTCTGATAAACTGAAGTCAAGTTTATTTGTCGTCATATAGGCATGAAAAGCGAGCAGAAGAGGGAATTGCTTTAAATGTAGCTGTGGTGACTCATTGGAACAAATGCGTCAAAGAGCAGTGGAATGGTGGTTCAGTACCTCAGTGGTTAGCACTGCTGTCAAACAGTGCCAGGGAACCATGCTCGACTCTCGCCTTGTGTAGCTGTCTGTATGGAGTTTGCACATTCCCCTTGTGTCTGTGTGGGTTTCCTCCGGGTGCTCCGGTTTCCTCCCACAATCCAAAGATGTGCAGTTTAGGTGAATTGGCCATGCTAAATTGCCCATAGTGCCACAGGGATATGTATATTAGGTCCATTACTCAAGGGTAAATGTAGAGTAATGGAACAAGTTACTCTTCAGAGGGTCAGTGTGGACTTGTTGGGCCATAGGGCCTGTTTCCACACTGTAGGGATTCTATAGCAATTGCAGGGGAACAAAGGAAAAAGCTTGTTTGTCTCCTGGTACATTTTTGCTCACAATGGTGGGGCAAAAAAGCATTCTGAGGGTGTTCCAAGACTCTGACAATTCCTCTTTGATGGTCAAGGAATTTTTTTTATTGTTTGTCACTGTTTGCTTTCAAGAAAGTGGTGTCAATCTATGTCATTGAATCCTCCAGTCCCTGGACTGACACATGAAATAGGAACAGGAGAAGAATCCATTTTGCCCATCAAGATCACTCTACTATTCAACATGATCATGGCTGATCCTGAACTTCATCTCCACTTTCCTGCCCATTGAGACTATCCTACGGTTCCTCAAGAGGCCAGAAGTCTGTTGATCATAGCCTCAAATAGGGTAGGCCATCCACAACCTTCTGGGCTCACAATTTCCATCAGTTTGCAACTCTTTGAGTGAAATAATTATTCCACATTTCAGTCTGAACTAATCTATCCCCTACCCTGAGACTGTACCTCTTTCATCTAGATTTCCCAGTCAGGGAAACTATTGTCTATCCTGTGAAGCCCTGGAGCTCCCAGACAGTTGAGGTCATTGGGAGATGCTACTGAATACTCAGTGATTTACTTGATCAGTTTATTCACTCGATCAAGGATGCAGGCTTTGCTGGCTAGGTTGGCATTGATAGCTCATCCCAAATTGCTTTTGGGGATATGGTTGGTAGCCACCTTGGAGAGTAGGTACACTGCCAGTGGCTTCCTGGAAGGGGATTGTCGGACATTGACCTAGAGACAGTGAAGGAACTGCAATAGATTTCCAAGTCAGGATGCTGAGTGCCTTACAGGGGAATTTGAAGGTGGCAGTGTTCCCTCGATGGAGGAAGTCACAGATTTGCAAGATACTGTCAAAGGAGCCCTGGTGAGTTGCTGCAGTACATTGTGTAGATGCTGCTTCTGTGTGTTGGCAGTGCAAGGACTGAATATTGAAGGTGGTGGATTCGGTGCTAATCTAGTCAGCGACATTGTCCTGAATGCGTCAGCCCTCTGGAATTTTGCTGGTGCACCTGGAAGAAACACACAGACATGGGGAGAATGTGCAAACTCCATACAGACAGGGGGGAGGGTGGAATTGAACACTGCTGTGAGGCAGCAGTGCTGACCACTGAGCTACTGGGACTGCTTGAAGTGGTTAAGTAGATCAGATTTTCCTTTCAAACTCAGTACAACATCATAGTCACAGCCTCCAAAAAGCCAAGGGTATAATAGGCATTAAAATGAACTGATATTTGGCACTTTATCACCTCAGTCTCTCTATCATTATAGAATGATCTCTCCAATTATTTCAGTTGGGACCTGGAATGGGATGAACCTTGATTCCAGCTGAGAAGTAGCCAACTGCTTATCAAGCAAGGGCTAACTGTCTTTACATATCAGTCTGCAGATGAGTTCAGGGATACCCAGCAAATGAAGTTTATCTAATTGCAGATTTACAAAATATATTTACCTCCTAATATAACCTGAAATCCTGCTGTTTGCTCATTTGCTTAGCATGTAAATCATTCTGCAGTTCTCGGCCCCTGAGGCTCTGAGGCAGGTCGCTAATGAAATACATGTGCCTCACTACAAATTACATTGATCCTGTTGAATTTGTGCATTCTGTCAAACACACAAACTACATGGAAACAGAGACAAGGGTTATTTTACAAATGATAAACATATGCAGATAGAAGAATACATATAGGTGCACAAAAATGTTGAGGAGGTGGAGGAGTCTAAGCTTGATCTTATTCATATTGATCTCTTGCTCGCTCCTCTCTGCGGAAATGCTTAAAAGTTTGGTTGTCTGCTTCATTTGCATTCCCTGATAACAATATTACAAATCACTTTAAATCTATGCCCTCTGATTCCCTGATCTTTTTATGAGTAGGAACAACTTAGAGTCATCGAGTTATAGAGATGTACAGCATGGAAACAGACCCTTCTGTCCAACTCATCCATGCCAACCAGATATCCCAACCCAATCAAGTCCCACCTGCCAGCACCCAGCCCACATCCCTCCAAATCCTTCCAATTCATATACCCATCTTGATACCTTTTAAATGTTGCAGTTGGACTATTCCATACACTTACCACCCTCTGAGTGAAAAAGTTGCCTTTTAGGTCTCTTTTATATCTTTCCCCTCTCACCATAAACCTATGCTTCTCATTCTGGACTCCCCCACCTCAGGGAAGAGACTTTGTCCATTTATCCTATCCATGCCCCTCATGATATTATAAACCTCTATAAGGTCACCCCTCAGCCTCCGATGCTCCAGGGAAAACAGCCCTACTCTATTCAACCTCTCTCTCTATAGCTCAAATCCTCAAATCCTGGCAACATCCTTGTAATTCTTTTCTGAACCTTTTCGAGGTTCACAACATCTTTCCAATAGGAAGGAGACCAAAATTGCATGCAATATTCCATCAGTGACCTAACTTCTATCCTGTACAGCCACAACATGACCTGCCAACTCCTGTACTCTACATTCCTTGCCACCCAGATATTCTAAATAATTCTAGTCTCATTTGCCAGCATTTGGCCTATATGCCTCAAAACCCTTCCTAGTCATATTCCCACCCAAATGCCTATTAAATGTTGTACAGTAATTGTACCAGCCTCCACCACTTCCTCTGGCAGCTCATTCCATTCACGCACCACCTTCTGAGTGAAAAGGTTGCCCCTTAGGTCCCTTTCAAATCTTTCCCCTTTCAGCTTAAACCTATGCCCTCTAGCTTTGGACTCCCCTACTCTTTTCGATTTACCTTGCCCATGCCCGTTATGATTTTATAAACTTCTGTAAGGTCACCCCTCAGCCTCTGAAGCTCCAAGGAAAACAGCTCCAGCCTGTTCAGCTTCTCCCTATAGCTCAAACCCTCCAACCTCGGCAACATCCTTGTAAATCTTTCCTGAACCCTTTCAAGTTTTACAACATCTTTCCTACACCAGGAAGACCAGAAATGCATACAGTGTTCCAATAGTGGCCTAACCAATATCCTGGACAGCTGCAACATGACTTCCCAACTTCTATATTCAATGCACTGAAAAGAATAAAGGAAAGTGTACCAAACACCTTTGCTCCCTATCTATCCGATCCAGCTCTCTCACAATAGATCTCATCAGAGCCATAATTTCTACAAGAGAACAGTCCCAGCCTCTTCAATCTATCTTCATAACTGAACACCCCTTCAACTGTTCTTGCAAATCTGCACTCTCTCCAATTCATTCACATCTTTCTATCATATGGCACCCACAGCTGTACACAATACTCCAGCTGGTGTCTAACACGTGACTTTTACAAGTTCAACACTGTCTCCTTGCTCTTGTACTCTATGCCCCTATTAATAAAGCCAAGAGCACTGTATGTCTTCTGAACTGTTCTCTGCATCTGTCCTGCCACTTTCAATGAAACATATACAACTAAGTTCCTCTGCACCCTCTGTAGTATTGTATCTGCTATTTTGTATTGTCTTTCAATGCTTTTCTGACAAAAGTGACAGCGATGATGGCCTGAAGGGTCTCTTCTATACTGTATGATCCTATGAAAGTGCATCACCCCACACTTCTCTGCACTGAACCTCAGCTGCCATCTATCTGCCCACTCCACTAACTTGCCAACAGTCCAACACACCACTTCCCCCCCACACCCCCCCCCCCACAGTTTACAATCCTTCCAAATGTTTTGTGTCATTTGCAAACTTGAAAATTGCCCCTGCAAACCAGATCATTGATAAAATATAATAAATATAAAAACAGAAATTGCTGGAGAAACTTAGCAGATCTGGCAGCATCTGTGGGGAGAGAAACCGAGTTTGAAGTCCCGCATGACTTTTTTTTGAGTCCTGTTGGAGGGTGGGAGATTACTGCCCGTCAGATAAGAAAACCTGAAAAATCTATCTGGATCCTAACTCCTTGTTCTATCTTGTCAACAAGCTGCATTCCTCCATTTTGAAATGTTTATGAATAACCCCGACTTCTTCAGTTTTTCCTCCCAATATTAATTTCTAGAATCTGGAATCCAGCAAAACGGAGACCTTAGAGCAAGGATTCAAGGTCACTGGAAGGACTGGGATTTGGAACTGGGCCCAGATCTTGTGCACTAACTAATTTCTGCTGGTATGAACAATATGGAGTACAGAGCTGCTTTGAGGAATTGTAGCACAGGAGAGCTGAGGAAAGAACTCAAGGCTTTTGCATGCCTGCCAACCTCCAAGTTCTCCTTCAAGTTGCACAGCAACTTGGGAGTGTATAGGCCAGAGGTAGGGAACCTTTTCATGCTGGAAGGCTGCATTATGTTAGTTGTAATCTAATAAGGCCGCATCCTAGAAACTTCAATTACATATTCTTCAAAATTCATATTTTTTAAAATTGTGGCAGTCAGTCTGTGAGGATTATTTCATTGAAGTTTCTTTTACTCTCTGGTATTTTAAATACAGTCATTTTAAGATTAAAATAAAAATAATAAAGGACAAAAAAAAACATATTAATAAAAAATAAAAGATTTGTTCGGCAAAATTTGGATTCAATCAAAAAGCCACACACAATGACCTAGGAGGCCGCAGGTTCCCCACCCCTGGTATTGGCCATTCCCTTATCATGTGTTGCTGGTTAAAGCACAGCAGGTTAGGCAGCATCCAAGGAACAGGAAATTCAACGTTTCGGGCCAGAGCCCTTCATCAATCCTGATGAAGGGCTCTGGCCTGAAACGTCAAATTTCCTGTTCCTTGGATGCTGCCTAACCTGCTGTGCTTTAACCAGCAACACATTTTCAGCTCTGATCTCCAGCATCTGCAGACCTCACTTTTTACCCATTCCCTTATCATCACTGGTTCAAAATCCTACTGAGTATGTTCAAGGTAGTACTTCACCACACAGAGAGCATTAGAGAAGTCAGTCCACCACAGTTTGTAAAAGATAAACAGACACTCACAATAAAATGCCGATCTTGTCATCAAAAATGGATTGCAGATAAGGACAGTCTTTGTGAACAATGGTAAATTAAAACTGCCTTGAAAAAAACAATTCACAGCTCATGAGTAATCTCAGAGGACTAATTAGGTGCAGAACACCTTGTGGTTTATGAAGAGGGCAGCTTTGTCGAGGGGAATAATGCATACATTTGGATTTTTTAGCCTCTTTAAAATCCAGCCAAAAACCAACACAAAAGGCTCGCTGGACTTTCATCTTTCTGCTACATGGAACAGCCTCAGAAAAATGAAGTTTTGTTGATCCATCCCCCTCATCTGTGAGTTGAGATTTTACTTGCAAGTATGAATCAAATATAGGAGCTAAATTAGCTCTTTGAAGTCAATCATATGATTTCTGACTGCTCAGTCTAACTATTGATGTCTACCCTCCACCCCATGAACAAATATTTCTTTCTACTCATGCATTCATCTACATTATTACCTCGATTGCATTTTTGGTCGTGATGTTCACCAACTTACTGGTCTTTGCATGAAGAACTTTTCTATTCGTTTTTTTTAGTGACTGATCACAACTCTGTATATGCGTGCTAGTTGAAGTAATTGCACTACCGAATTGAGGCAGCCACGTGTTCCTGCCTAGTTTTGACTGCCCATATTGTATGAAGGTCAAAGTTGAAGAACTATCCACTAATCACCCCTGTATTACAGGTAGAAAGGTTCTCTCTGAATCCTAGAAGACAGATAGGTAACAAGTTGATAAAAAAAATGGATTCTTTCAAATTAAAAACTGACAGACAAGCCACGGTAAAACAAAACAGGACAAGAGAATTTTAACAAACCTGCAAAAGCCAACAATCCTGAAATTAATGTTTCACTTTTTGAAACATCCAGAGAGACTGGTTTGTTTATCTTTTGACTTTTATCTGTTTTGAAACCAATTCTTACTCCTAATCTGTGTACAAATGTGTTGCTTTGTCATTTATATTTGTGTTTGGTATCTAACAAAGTCATTTGTTTGTTCAATCAATAAAGTCTGGTTAAACCGGCTCCTCTTAAAACTTAAAATTAATTTGTTCTGGGAGAAGGCAACCACAACAGAATGATCCTTTTCAAATTAACCTTGCTACATCCAGTTAAGAGGGTGGATGAATAAGGAAGGGGAGCCAGATCATCCATTTTGGGTATTCGTCTGCAACGGTAACAACTTGTGAACCTTGCCTGGAATCTGATCATTATACCTGGATGCTTTGTGCCTTATTAACTACTCTTCAAAATTATATGTCATAGTCTGACAGCACGGAAACAGACCTTTCAGACCTACCAGTCTACACCAAACATAACCAAACTAAACTAGTCCCCCCTGCCTGCTCCTGGCCCATATCCCTCCAAACCTTTCCTGTTCATTTATCTATCCAAACATCTTTTAAAAGCTGTAATTGCAACTGTATGCACCACTTCCTCAGGAAGTTCATTCCACATGTGGACCACCCTCTCTATGTAAAAAAAAGTCTTATGCCTTTTTTAAAGCTCTCGCTTCTCACCTTAAAAAACATGCCCCTTCATCTTGAAACTCCTCATCTTCACCATCAACTCTATCTACATAGTCTCTATAGACTTCTAGCATGCCACCTCTCAACCGCCTGAGCTCCACTGAGAAAAGTCCCACCCCATCCAGCGTTTCTTTCTAACTCAAAACTTCCATGCCCAGTACTGTCCTGGTAAAACTCTTCCAAACCCTGCCCAGTTTAATAATATCCTTCTTATAACTGGGCAACCAATGCCATCTCGATATAACTTCATGGTACCCTGTCTTGTACTCTTTTAGTACTTTATCCTTTATATTATCTATTGTTCTTATAATATAACAAAATGCAGCATTCCCTCTTCTCTGCTTCAAGATTTCATTTTCCGCTTGCCTGCCTTTTCCAGCAGACGAATGAAAATAATGAGGTGGATTTTAAACCACCACCACACACACACCTCACCCCATCACCTCCCCAACTGTATGCCTGCCAAGAACCATGATTAGCTGTCCAGAGAAAAGGTCTACTGGTCGGGATCCTGCAACAGAATTATATCTCAATAGCGGGAAGAAATCTGATTCCCCTCCCAATACCACCTGCCAGTCCCCCTCCTCCAACAGACCTGGAGGATTCAGCCCTAGGATTTTGATTACTGAATCCAAACTGTTTGCAGAAACCACAACCACACCACTTCCCACCTTTTGCCAGTTTCAGTAACGACCTCTAATGCCTATCCTCCATTGGCGGTATTATAACTGGGCTGTTAATCCAGAGAACCAGGTAATGTTCTGGGGGCCTAGACTCAATTCCTGTCATGGCAAATGGTGGAATTCAGAATTCAATAAAAAAGGAATGGAATTACAAGTCTAATCCATTATCGATTGTCAGGAAAATCCCATCTGCTTCATCAATGTCCTTTAGGGAAGGAAACTGCCATCCTTCCCTGATCTATACAATGAATGTGTTAAAAAAAACATTAGTTTGACCTACATTTATCCATTATGACTGTAGTCATGATTCTGTTATGATGTAGTTTATTGAAAGCCATTTGAAAACATGTATTTGTGATGATATTATCTAGTATTATCTAGTTGTGGGCGGCACGGTGGCACAGTGGTTAGCACTGCTGCCTCACAGAGCCTGAGACCCGGGTTCAATTCCCGACTCAGGCGACTGACTGTGTGGAGTTTGCACGTTCTCCCCGTGTCTGTGTGGGTTTCCTCCGGGTGCTCCGGTTTCCTCCCACAGTCCAAAGATGTGCGGGTCAGGTGAATTGGCCATGCTAAATTGCCCGTAGTGTTAGGTAAGGGGTAAATGTAGGGGTATGGGTGGGTTGCGCTTCGGCGGGTCAGTGTGGACTTGTTGGGCCGAAGGGCCTGTTTCCACACTGTAAGTAATCTAATCTAATCTAATATCCACTATATTATCTTTGTGCATGTTTTCTGGAAAATTGTGTGCAATGTTTGTCTCCTTACCATTATTGTTGCTGTAGAGAGAGTGTAACAAAGGTTTACTCGACAGATTCCTGGAATGGCAGGATTGACACACGAGGAGAGATTGAGTCAGGGTGGGGTGGAGGGGTTGGGTAGAGTCTCATAGAAACTTGCAATGTTTCTAACAAGACCAGACAGTTTAGATGCAGAATGGATCTGACAGTGGGAGAATCCAGAACCAGGGATCAGAGCTTAAGGAGAAGGGGCAAACCTTTTGGGATTGAAATGAGGAGAAATTTCTTGACGCCGGGAGTGGTGAGCCTGTGGAACTCGTGACGACGGAAAGGTTGAGGTCAAAATACGATGCGTTTTCAAAAAGGAGGTAGATGCAGCCCTTGTAGCTAAAGGGATTAAGGGATATGGGGGAAGATAGGATGAAGCATTGAGCCATAATGATTATACAAAGCAGGCTTACTCCTCCTGCTATCTTCTGTGTTTCCATGTTTTTATATTCTTCAACAAGTTATGGAATCAGAACAGCTACAGCATAGAAAGACGCCATTCAGCCCACAAAGCCCATATTGGTTGTGTATAAGTTTGCTGATGACACACCATAGTAGGATGGATACCTAACAATGATGAGTCAAAATACAGAAAGGAGATCGAGGGCTTGGTGACGTGGTGCAATGAGAACAAAACTAAAGAACTGATCATTGACTTCAGAAAGAAAGGAGGAGAATACACCCCCCATCTACGTCAACAGAGCTGAAGTTGAGAAGGTGGAGAACGTTAAGTTCCTCGGAGTGACAATAACAATAGTGACAATGACAAGAACTTCCCACATAGATGTGACGGTCAAGAAGGCACAACAATGCCTCTCTTTCGTCGAGCGGCTCAGGAAATTCAGCATGTCCATAAGGACCCTCACCAATCCCTACAGATGCACCATTCAGAGTGCACTGTACAGGTACGGCAAGTGCTCTGCCCATTGGAAACTGCAGAAGCTGGTGTGCACAGCCCAGACCATCACAGAAGCCAGGAGAAAGTGAGGACTGCAGATGCTGGAGATCAGAACTGAAAGTTTTGTTGCTGGAAAAGCGCAGCAGGTCAGGCAGCATCCAAGGAGCAGGAGAATCGATGTTTCGGGCACGAGCCCTTCTTCAGGAATGAGGAAAGTGTGCCAAGCAGACTAAGGTAAAAGGTAGGGAGGAGGGACTTGGGGGAGGGGTGTTGGAAATGCGATAGGTGGAAGGAGGTTAAGGTAAGGCTGATAAGGTGAGGGTGATAGGCCGGTGTGAGGGTGGGGGCGGAGAGGCCAGGAAGAAGATTGCAGGTTAGGAAGGTGATGCTGAGTTCGAGGGTTGGGACGGAGACAAGGTGAGGGGAGGGGAAATTAGGAAACTGGAGAAATCTGAGTTCATCCCTTGTGGTTGGAGGTTTCCTCAGCGGAAGATGAGGTGTTCTTCCTCCAGCCGTCATGTTGCTATGGTCTGGCGATGGAGGAGTCCAAGGACCTGCATGTCATTGGTGGAGTGGGAGGGGGAGTTGGAGTGTTGAGCCACGGGGTGGTTGGGCTGGTTGGTCAGGGTGTCCCAGAGGTGTTCTCTGAAACACTCCGCAAGTGGGCGGCCTGTCTCCCTAATATAGAGGAGGCCGCAGCGGATGCAGTAAATGATGTGTGTGGAGATGCAGGTGAATTTGTGGTGGATATGGAAGGATCCCTTAGGGCCTTGGAGGGAAGTAAGGGGGAAGTGTGGGCACAAGTTTTGCATTTCTTGTGGCTGCAGGGGAAGGTGCTGGGAGTGGAGGTTGGGTTGGTGGGGGTGTGGACCTGACGAGGGAGTCACGGAGGGAGTGGTCTTTTTGGAACGCTGATAGGGGAGGGGAGGGAAATATATTGCTTGTGGTGGGGTCCGTTTGTAGGTGGCGGAAATGACGACGGATGATGCGATGTATATGGAGGTTGGTGGAGTGGTAGGTGAAGACCAGTGGGGTTCTGTGCTGGTGGCGATTGGTGGGGCAGGGCTCAAGGGCGGAGGAGCGGGAAGTGGAGGATATGCGGTGGAGGGCATTGTCGATCACGTCTGGGGGGAAATTGCGGTCTTTGAAGAAGGAGGCCATCTGGGTTGTTCAGTATTGGAACTGGTCCTCCTGGGAGCAGATGCGGAGGAGACTTGGGAACATGGGATGGCGTTTTTACAGGGGACAGGGTGGGAGGCAATGTAGTCTAGGTAGCTGTGGGAGTTGGTCGGTTTATAGTAAATGTCCGTGCTGATTCGGTCGCCCGAGATAGAAATGGAGAGGTCTAGGAAGGGGAGGGAGGAGTCTGAGATGGTCCAGGTAAATTTGAGGTTGGAGTGGAAGATGTTGGTAAAGTGGATGAACTGTTCAACCTCCTCGTGGGAGCATGAGGCAGCGCGATACAGTCATCAAGGTAGCGGAGGAAAAGGTGGGGGGTAGTGTCAGTGTAGCTGTGAAAGATGGACTGTTCCACTTATCCTACGAAGAGACAGGCATAGCTGGGGCCCATACGGGTGCCCATGGCTACTCCTTTGATTTGGAGGAAGTGGGAGAATTGGAAAGAGAAGTTGTTCAGAGAGAGGACCAGTTCAGTCAGTCGAAGGAGGGTGTCAGTGGAAGGGTACTGGTTGGTACGGCGGGAGAGGAAGAAGTGGAGGGCTTTGAGTCCTTCGTGATGGGGGATGGAGATGTTCAGGGACTAGATGTCCATGGTGAAGATAAGGCGTTGGGGACCGGGGAAGCGAAAATCATGGAGGAGATGGAGGGCGTGGGTGGTGTCCTGAATGTAGGTGGGGAGTTCTTGGACTAAGGGGGGCAGGACCGTGTCGAGGTACGCGGAGATGAGTTCGGTGGGGCAGGAGCAGGCTGAGGCAGTCAGGTTTGTGGATTTTGGGCAGGAGGTAGAAACGGGCGGTGTGGGGTTATGGGACTATGAGGTTGATTAGATTAGATTAGATTAGATTACTTACAGTGTGGAAACAGGCCCTTCGACCCAACAAGTCCACACCGACCCGCTGAAGCGCAACCCACCCATACCCCTACATTTACCCCTTACCTAACACTATGGGCAATTTAGCATGGCCAATTCACCTGACCCGCACATCTTTGGACTGTGGGAGGAAACCGGAGCACCCGGAGGACACGGGGAGAACGTGCAAACTCCACACAGTCAGTTGCCTGAGTCGGGAATTGAACCCGGGTCTCAGGCGCTGTGAGGCAGCAGTGCTAACCACTGTGCCACTGTGCCGCCCACGGTTGGAGGCGGTGGATGGGAGATCCCCTGAGGTGATGATGCCAGCTCGCGGGCACCTCCTCCTATTGCCCCCTTGACCATGACCCCACCACCAAACCATCATCTCCCAGACCATCCATAACCTCATCACCTCAGGGGATCTCCCATCCACCGCCTCCAACATCAATGCCCAAAACATCGATCCTCCTGCTCCTCGGATGCTGCCTGACCTGCTGTGCTTTTCCAGCATCGCACTTTTGACTTTGATCTCCAGCATCTGCAGTCCTCATTTTCTCCTAACATCAAAGACCTATCACATCCCAGTAATGATCTCCTTCGACCTTTTCCATCAGGCAGAAGATACAAAAGCCTGAACACACACGCACACACACACCAACAGCTTCAGGAACAGCTTCTTCCCGACTGTTGTTAGACTGATGAATGTACTCTCTAACCTCAAATAATGCTGACCTTGATGATATTAATCCTCCGTAATGCATGCCCTGTGCAACCTAACTTGTATGCCTCTAAGTCTTTTTGATCAGCTCATCCTTGCTTACAAATATCTACCTGTACTGCTTGGAAACAAAGCTTTTCATTATACTTTGGTATAAATCAATCAATCAATCAAAAGCAAACTTAACTCCTCCCACTCTCCCATCCTCACCAGCCGGCAGCATGGTGGCTCAGTGGTTAGCACTGCTGCCTCACATCATTGACTAGGGTGCCTGTACTCTCAGTGCACACTGTTCGTAAGCGCTCAGGTTTAAAATCTACAGAGAGAGACTTTTAAGCATCAAGCTGGACTGGGCTTCAACCCAGAGAAGAAAAACCAGTGACTCACTCACTGTGCCATCCAACATCATTCAATGCAGCATAACCTTGAGTGGAAAGGACAAATTATCAAGAAAGCTAATGCCAAACAAATATTAAATCGCCTATTGAAATAATCGGGTGGAGCTTCAGTACTTCCATCAACTGGTTGACATGGCAACTGCTGTTTATTTGATAACTGTGCTGGTATCAGGTACGTCCAGACAAGCCAAGCAGTACACATGATGATGAACATCCTACCTGGATGCATCACAGCTTGGTATAGCAACTGCCCTGCTAAGACCGCAAGAAATTACAGAGAGTTGTGAACACAGCCCAGTCCATCACAGAAAACAACCTTCCACTCATTGACTCCATCTACAATTCCTGCTGCTCTGGAGTGTAGCCAATAAAATCAAAGATCCCCTCCCCCCACCAACCCAGTTATACTGTCTTCCACCCTCTTCCATCCAGACACGCACAGACAGGTTTGAGAACAGCTTCGTTCCCGCTGTTATCAACTTATGTATGGACCTCTCATATATTAGAGTTGATCTTATCTGCGCCTTTGCTATGGCTATAACACTATTTTCTGCATTCCGATCTGTTACCCTGATGTACCTATGTAAGGTATGATTTGTCTGGTTAGCACGTTAAACAATACTTTCACTGTATCATGCTACATGTACCTTCCCATGTAATTCTGTTGTTAATTCTTACGTGGGTAGAATGGTCGTGTGGGTATGATGCCACCAGAATGCCTACTCCTGTGGGCCACTTGAAGTACTTTCAGGAGAGGAGGGGTCTAGTTTAAGATGAGGTGATGGCCTAGTGATATTGTCACTAGATTATTAGTCCAGAGGATATAGAGTCATACAGCATGGAAATAGACACTTCGGTCCAACAAGTTCATGCCAACTAATCCTAAATTAAATCGTCCCATCTTCCAGTTCCTGGCCTAGATCCCGCCAAACAAATCTTATTCATGTACTTATCTGAAAGTCTTTTAAATGTTGTAAATGTACCCACATCCACCACTTCCTCTGAAAGTTCATTCCACACACAAACCACTCCCTGTGTTTAAAAAAAAGGCACCTCCTGTCTTTTTAAAATTTTTCTCCTCTCGCCTTAAAATATGCCCCCTAGTCTTGAAGGGAAAAGACACCTGCCATTCACCCTATCTATAGCCCTCATGATTTTATAAACCTCTCAAAGGTCACCTCTCAACCTTCTACATCTATTGAAAGAATTCCCAGCCTATGCAGCTGCTCCTTATAACTCAAACCTTCCGTTCCACTCTGGTAAATCTCTTCTGAATCCTCTCCAGCTTTAATAATATCCTTCTCATAACAGGGAGACCAGAACTGGGCACATAGACCCAAATACTGTCATGGGGAGCCAAGTTCAAATCCCACCATGGCGGAATTTGAATTCAATAAATATCTGGGATTAAGAGTCACCAACCTTGGAATTATTGGAAAAACTCTCAGGTCCATTCAAGCCTTTTAAGGAAGGAAATTTTCTGTCCTTACCTGGTCTGGCCTACATGTGACTCCAGACCCACAGTAATGTGGCTGACTCTTAACTGAACAATTAAGGGATGGCTAGTGAAATCCGCTTCCAATTAACACATGTTTTTAAAAAATGGGAATAGGAAACAGATTACAGCTTAAAGCTCGAATATTCAGTGTTGACGCTGAAAAGTACAATTTCTTTCATCAAGGGTCAAAGGGCTTGTATTGTGCTGCACCGCTCTGTGTGTCTTTTGTTCTCAAAAATAGGAGCAGGAATTTAGATTTTGGTTTCTCTGAAAGATGTGACAGCAAGTTGGGTGTGGGGTCAATTGAAACTCAGAAGCTGATAGATTTTTATTAGGTGAGGACATTAAGTGTAACGGAATCAAGATGGATAGATGGACTTAAACAATGATCTAATGCAATAGCAGAGCAGGCATTAGATCCATCTTTGTTCCGTTGTGCCATGCAACATTAACAGCATTCGGCTGGTATGAGGTAACAACAAGACTGTGACATAAGTTCTCCTGTGGCATTGTGCCAAATGAGTCTGTACTCATTCATCAAATGCAGCTCTGCTGAAAGATTAGTGATATAGTTTATTTCCTTTATCATTTGATTTTATTTTGCTAAGCTTTTATGCTCTTCACAATGATGGATGTTAGTTCTGGAGAATCGGATATGTCTGGATCGACCACAAGTTATATTTGCACAAAATGATTGGGGACTATAAAGTGCTGCTGTATGCATAGCCAATTCAGCCCCATGACTCCACAAAGAGAAGATCTGTTCCATCTTTTCTTCATTCATTGATAGGAAATCCTCAGGACCTGATCAGGTGTACCTGAGAACTCTGTGGGAAGCTAGAGAAGCGATTGCTGGGCCTCTTGCTGAGATATTTGTATCATCGATAGTCACAGGTGTGGTGCCAGAAGACTGGAGGTTGGCAAACATGATGCCACTGTTTAAAAAGGGAGGTAAAAACACGCCAGGAAACTATAGACCAGTGAGCCTGACCTCGACATGCTGGAAGACTGGAGGTTGGCAAATGTGGCGCCACTGTTTAAAAAAGGCAGTAAAGACAAGCCAGGGAACGATAGACCAGTGAGCCTGACCTTAGTGGTGGGCAAGTTGTGAGAGGGAATCCTGAGGGACAGGATGTACATGTATTTGGAAAGGCAAGGACTAATTCGTGATAGTCAACATAGCTTTGTGCATGGGAAATAATGTCTCACAAACTTGATTGAGTTTTTTGAAGAAATAACAAAGAAGATTGATGAGGGCAGAGCAGTAGATGTGATCTATATGGACTTCAGTAAGGCGTTCGGCAAGGTTCCCCATGGGAGACTGATTAGCAAGGTTAGATCTCATGGAATACAGGGAGAACTAGCCATTTGGATACAGGACTGGCTCAAAGGTAGAAGACGGAGGGTGGTGGTGGAGGCCTTTCAGACGAGAGGCCTGTGACCAGTGGAGTGCCACAAGGATTGGTGCTGGGCCCTCTACTTTTTGTCATTTATATAAATGATTTGGATGCGAGCATAAGAGGTACAGTTAGTAAGTTTGCAGATGACACCAAAATTGGAGGTGTAGTGGACAGCGAAGAGGGTTATCTCAGATTACAACAGGATTTGGACCAGATGGGCCAATGGGCTGAGAAGTGGCAGGTGGAGTTTAATCCAGATAAATGCGAGGTGCTGCATTTTGGGAAAGCAAATCTTAGCAGGACTTAATGGTAAGGTCCTAGGGAGTGTTGCTGAACAAAGGTTCATAACTCCTTGAAAGTAGAGTCGTAGGTAGATAGGATAGTGAAGAAGGCGTTTGGTATGCTTTCCTCTATTGGTCAGAGTATTGAGTACAGGAGTTGGGAGGTCATGTTGCAGCTGTACAGGACATTGGTTAGGCCACTGTTGTAATATTGCGTGCAATTCTGGTCTCCTTCCTATCGGAAAGATGTTGTGAAACTTGAAAGGGTTCAGAAAAGATTGACATGAATTTTGTCAGGGTTGGAGGATCTGAGCTATAGGGAGAGGCTGAACAGGCTGAGGCTGTTTTCCCTGGAGCGTCGGAGGCTGAGGGGTGACCTTACAGAGGTTTACAAAATTAGGAAGGGCATGTATAGGATAAATAGACAAAGCCTTTTCCCTGGGGTCGGGGGAGTCCAGAACTAGAGGGCATAGGTTTAGGGTGAGCGGGGAAATATATAAAAGAGACCTAAGGGGCAATGTTTTCACGCAGAGGGTGGTACATGTATGGAATGAGCTGCCAGAGGATGTGGTGGAGGCTGGTACAATTGCAACATTTAAGAGGCATTTGGATGGGTATATGAATAGGAAGGGTTGGAGGGATATGGGCCGGGTGCTGGCAGGTGGGACTAGATTGGGTTGGGATATCTGATTGGCATGGACGGGTTAGGCCGAAGGGTCTGTTTTCCATGTTGTACATCTCTATGACTCTATGAGGGCATTTACTGCCCATTGCTAATTGCCATGGGAGAGATGGTGACAATCTCCTAAGAATAAAGAACCCAAAGACACTTCTGTTATAACTCAGTGATAAGCTCATTACAAAGGCAGAGTGATACAGAATGATACCGAGCCAACCCCAAGCTAAGGGTACAGCAGGAATTCAGGGAGAACAGTATTACCAAGAAGGAATGTGAGGAATGAGTCTGCATTATTGTTCATCAAAGCTCATTTGGACAAAGAGAATAACCAGGGAGACAAATAGTCGACTGCATCCCATACCACCTAGACACAGTGGAAAGAGGAGAAAGTGAGGACTGCAGATGCTGGAGAGTCAGAGTCAATAAGGATAGTACTAGAAAAGCACAGCAGGTCAAGTAGCATCCGAGCAGCAGGAGAGTCGATGTTTCAGGCATAAGCCCTTCATCAGGAATCTGGGCACAATGGTCACTTCATAGTAATCTTAACAATACAATCCAAAAGACATACAACATTCATCCAGAAGTCTCATCATGTTATCTTATTTCCTCATGTTTCTAATTTTTTTGTTTTGCTTCCTATAAATTTGATCTTAAGTCTCTGTACCTAGGTACATTTGTACCAAAGATAGCAATGTAATGCAGTGCCTGTAAACATTTCACTATGCTCAATTGAGCAAATGTGACAATAAAGCTAATCTAATTCAATTCAATTCTTCTGGAAGAAATGATAAACACACAGATGAAATCAAACAGACTACTGTAGTCAATTCAGGAGAATGTTCTGATGAATTCTTCTATGATGTCCTCAGACAAACAACCAAATTCCAAGAAATTCTCCAAAGGTTCCCTACAACTCTGCAGCATCTGAAATGCCAAGAAAAGTTCCCTGTCTAGTGACCAATGTCTATTGTCTCAAGAACTCATCAGCTTTTTTAATCAAAGAACAGACACTCCCCAGCTGATTCAGCAGATTGATGTCGAAAAGTGTGGCGCTGGAAAAGCACAGCCAATCAGAGAGCTTCTGAGGAGCAAAAGCAGCTAGGCGAAAGTGAGGACTGCAGATACTGGAGATTAGAGTCGAGAGTGTGGTGCTGGAAAAGCACATCAGGTCAGGCAGCATCCGAGGAGCAGGAGAATCGACTTTTCAGGCAAAGCCCCTTCATCAGGAAGGCTCATCAGGGCTTATATTCAATATTGTCATGGATGATCCTTTATTTCAATGTCATATTCCTCTGTTCTCTCTACATCCCTTGATGCTTTTAATATCTAAATATTTGTTAAGCTCTTTTGGCTACATTCCATCACTTACCTCACCCAGTCGATCACCTTTTAGAAGTCTAAACCTGCTCCCCGCTGCTTGAGACTTCCTCTAGAAACTAATTAATTAGTCAGACTCCATTTCGTGAAGCCATGCAGACTCTGCTTGATTAGAATCATAGACTTTTACAGTACAGAAAGAGACCATTTGACCCACCATGTAAGTGGATTTTCCAAATCTACCACTATTGCTTCCTTAATAAGCAAGGCCACATTTGGAATATTGCATGTACCACACTATCAGAAGGACATGAATGGGAGAGGGTGCAGAAAAGGTTTACCAGGGTGTTGTGTGTCTGGAGGATTTTAGTCATGAGGAGAGGTTGGATAAACTCAGACTGTTCTCACTGGAAAGACAGAGGTCTACAATATTATGAGCAGCACAGAGAGAAGTGAACAGTTAAGAGTCTTTTTCCCATGGTGGTAGGTCAACTACAACAAGGTACAGGTTCAAAGTGAACGGGGGAAAGTTTAGGAGAGAAGTTTAGGGCAGTTGGCGTGGTATACATGGACTTCAGTAAAGTCTTTGAAAAGGTTCCACGTGGTAGGCTTTTGGAGAAAATGCAGAGGCATGGGATTGAGGATGATTTAGCAGTTTGGATTAGAAACTGGCTTTCTGAAAGATGGCAATGAATGGTGGTTGATAGAAAATATTCAGCCTGGAGTCTGGTTACTAGTGATGTGCCACAGGGATCTGTTTTGGGACCACTGCTGTTTGTCATTTTTATAAATGATTTAGATGCAGGCATAGGTGGATGGATTAGTAAATTTGCATCTGACACTAAAGTCAGTGGAGTAGTGGACAGTTTGGAAGAATGTTACAGGTTGCAGGAGGACTTGGATAAACTGCAGAATTGGGCTGAGAGGTGGCAAATGGAGTTCAATGCAGCTAAATGTGAGGTGGTGCACTTTGGGAAGAATAACAGGAAGGCAGAGTACTGGGTCAATGGAAAGATTCTTGGTGGTGTGGATGTGCAGAGGGATCTTGGAGTCCATGTACATAGATCCATGAAGGTTGCCACCCAGGTGGACAGTGCTGTTAAGAAGGCATACGGTGTGTTAGGTTTCATACATAGAGGGATTGAGTTCTGGAGCTGCAATATCATGCTGCAACTATACAAAATGCTAGTGCGGCCACACTTGGAATATTGTGTACAGTTCTGGTCCCCATATTTCAGGAAGGATGTGGAAGCATTGAAAAAGGTGCGGAGGAGATTTACCAGGATGTTGCCCGGTCTAGAGGGAAGGTCTTATGAGGAAAGGCTGAGAGACTTGGGTCTGATCACATTGGAAAGAAGAAGGCTAAGGGGGATTTGATAAAGACATATAAGATGATCAGAGGATTAGGTAGGGTAGACAGTGAAAGCCTTTCTCCTAGGATGATAATGTCAGTGTGTACGAGGGGGCATGACTACAAATTGAGGTGTGATAGATTTAAGACAGACATCAGAGGCAGGTTCTTTATGCAGTGAGTGGTAAGGGCGTGGAATGCCCTGCCTGCCAATATAGTCAATGTAGTCAACATTAGGGAGATTTAAATAATCCTTAGGTCAGCTCATGGATGACGATGGGATAGTGTAGTGGGACGAGCTGAGAATAGTTCACAGGTTGGCGCAACATCGAGGGCCGAAGGGCGTGTTCTGTGCTGTATTGTTCTAAAAAAAAGTGCCAGGGTAATTTTTCACTCAGACAGAGGTGGGTGCGTGGAACTCCCAGCCTGTGGAGGTGGTGGAAGCAGGAATGTTAGCTTCAGGCATCTCTTTAATAGACACATGAAAGAGAGGAAACAGAGGGATAGAAACCATGTATGGGCAATAAATAGCAGAGCTAAATAAGGGCTAGGAAACGGCACAGACTTGGTGGACCAAGTGGCCTGTTCCTATGTTGCATTGAATTGTACTATAATTGCCTGTGTCTTGCCTTCCCCCACTTTTGAATTAGGGTATCACATTGGCAGTTTTCCAGTCCTCTGGTCTTTCCCCACAATCCAATGATGTATTTGCAAAACTACACTGAAATAGAAGTTAGGCAAATGATCAAAATTTTGGCTTTTGATTGAGACATCATTATCAGCCACGATTTGGAGAGAACCACCTCTGACCCCACACCTCATCTTATTCAAATTAATGTTACTGGGTTGCCAATGTCCAACCTGATAGAGCAGATAGTGCCTCAGTATAATGTCTCACTTAAGGGGTCTTGAACTTATCACAGAGGAGTTACAGTCTGATTGAAATAACTGCACAGAGGCCAGTCTCCCATCACCAAGCCACCCTTTATTTACATGTGTACTGTTGACGGGCTCTGACCAGCCAGCGCAGATCTAGTGCCCAGGCTGAGGAGACCTTCTGAATCTGCTGTTTATATCTGTCAGCCAGGACTCCCTAACTGGCCCAGTCAAGGATCTCACAGTCAATGAGATCCACCTGGTTCCAACCAGTACATTGTGATCCACTGAGATCTGGTTGACGACTGGCCTATGATGCAAGTTTGTTTCTTTGTTTTTGTATTTTTTCCATCATTCTACAAAATCTTCAAACTCTATTCAACTTTAACTTTTGCTTAAGCCCTCACTCTTCTCCACAGAATATATAACGTGCTCTCTCGCAACGGCGTAGACTTACAGTTAAACCACTATTCTCTGATTGCCTTACTTAGCACTGGAGGCCCCCAGTTCGTCTCTTCCATTTGAAAACATATTTTCCCTGAAATTAAGCAGCAACATTAAACTGAGAATGATATTCATTGATGCTAAGAGCTGCAAGCCAGCACTAAAATGATCATTGTTGTCCAGGTCCTTGCCCACACTCAGATGAAATTTTGCAGACTAAGTACTATCATTACTAAAGGTACTAAATGTAATAAACATTCATCTCTGCTCCTCCTCCTTGAATAAGGAAACAGACACATCAGTTCTGCCTCCCTGTACACTTTGCTACCCTACTCTAGGCCACTTCATCAAAGGACAGTTAAAGCTTTCTTGTTGATCTCTCAATATTTTGTACGTGCAATAACCATCCCCATTCCAACACTGGGCGGTGGTTAGATCTGATAAGCCAAGCAATCGGGTTGAGGGTTTGCAGCTCACCTGTGACAGTTCAAAGTGATATAGGGTGAGTGCAAACTTTCCTTCATTCTTTGATGGGCTGATTCCCCATCCCTCATTTCCCGGGCTTGTCAGGCTGTTTTGATTAAAAACTCTGGAATTAGGAATCTAATGATGACTAGGAATCATTTGTCAATCGTCAGGGAAAATCCATTCAACTCACTAACTTCCTTTAGGGAAGGAAACTGCCATCCTTACCTGGTCTGGCCTACAAGTGACTCCAGATCCCACAGCAATGTGATCGACATGTAGCTGCACTCTGGGAGATTAGCAATGGTGATCTGGGCAATGCATGAATAAAATAGAGATACACTGCACAGCAGGGGACCTGGACTTATGTGAGCACCATTTCAAATAGGCCAGCACTGCTCAATGCTTTTCAGGTGCAGTTTGACCACATCAGGGACTGCAGCAGACTTGAAAAGAAATGAGCAAACTGCAGAGAGGGTGCAGTAAGCCAGAAATCACGTTAAGGTGGGCAAGAGGAGAGAGGTCTCTTCCTAGGACGATTACTAGCCACGTTCTAAGGAGGCAGTGGGAGCAGAGAGAGGCCAGCAAACTAATCCTGAGGTCCAGGGTGGAATGCTGAAAGAGAAGGTCAGCATGTAAGGTCAAAGTCAATGACCCTTCCAGCAACCCATTGCCTCATTCACCCCACACTCTCCAAGTGCTTATTATCAATCTCCGTCTAACACAACTCACCGTTTACAATCACCTCAACCTCACTCAGCGAACACTGTTAAAAGCTCATACCTCATAGCTTACTCACACCATTGGTTACTCAGCTGTGACAGCACAAAAGGCAAACACACTGCACCACTCTCATTAAAGTGCATCTCCCTCATTGTTCCAGGATAGGACTTCCCTTAATACATGGCAGGGGGCAAGCATGGGCGCAGGTGCTGACCACAACGGAGCAGCTAATTCTGGGACTAACTGCAGGGGCCAGCATTGAGGATGTGGTCAGTGGCTTTGCTGGAACCAGTTACAAGACGCGTTGCAATGAATTAACAAAACCTCTATGTTGTATTGTACGTGGATCCTGTCTTTAAGAGAGTTTACCGATGAAGGACCCCGTGTGCTGTGTCTATCCAATGTTGTGATTCTGCCTGCCAGTGATTACAACTCACACGTGTCAAAATCAGAGGGATTGAATTTAAGAGCAGGGAGGTTTGGGTCTCCTTACTTGAGGAAGGATATACTGGCTTTGGAGGCAGTGCAGAAGAGGTTCACCAGGTTGATTCCGGGAATGAGGAGGTTACCCAATGAGGAGACGTTGAGTCGCCTGGGACTGTACTCACGAGAATTTAGAAGAATGAGAAGAGATCTTACAGAAACAGATAAAATTATGAAAGGGTTAGACAAGATAGAGGCAGGCAAGTTGTTTCCGCTGGTGGGTGAGATGAGGACTAGGGAACATGGCCTCAAGATTACAGGGGGTAGATTGAGGGCAGAGATGAGGAGGAACTACTTTTCCCAGAGAGGAGTGAATCAATGCAATTCTCTGCCCGTGGAAGTAGTAGAGGTAACTTTATTAAATATATTCAAGATACAGTTGGATGGGTTTTCGCATGGTGAGGGAATTAAGGGTTATGGGTATAATGCAGGTTGGAAGAGATGAGATAATGGATAAACCAGCCATGTTCTTAATAAATGGTGGCATGGGCTCGACAGGTCAAATGGCCTACTCCTGATTCTATTACTATGAAATTATGAAACTCTTGACCTGGACCATTTAGAGCAACTCAAGCAACAGTTGTCTGGGAACACCATACAGAGGCAATTCTCCACATGCCTGGGTAAATGCCAGGACTGCAGCTGCATTAGAGCTGATGACTCAACCTTGAGGCACATGTCTAGTTCTGGAGTATGTTCAAGCCGAAGATAGACAGATTTTTAAAGGAATCAAGGTAATGGGGAAAAGGAAGAGAAGTGGAATTGATTTTATCAGACTAGCTGTGATATCATTGAATGGCAATGGGTGGAATGGACTACTTCTGGTGCTAAGTCTTATATTTTTATGGTTCTGTTGTGGTTTGATGCAACTGGGGACTTACTGGATAGTTTCAGAGGATAGTTAAGAGTCAAACACTTTGGGATTGGAGTCAACTGCAGGCTCCACCAGTTCAGGTGGGCAGATTTCTCAAAGGACATTAACGATCCAGGTGTTTCATGGTCAATATTACTTCGTGATGCCAGATTTTTGAATTCATTGCAAATTCCCTCAACTGCCATGGTAGGATTTGAACTTATGCTCCACAGTATTAACCTGAGCTTTGGACCAACAAAAAAGACGACCGTACCATTCGTATGAATCCACCCGTGGAGAAACCACATCTCCATGACCACTGCTCCCTCTGATGCTGCAACACAAAAGGGACTGGATTCTCAGTGATTGGGAGTGAATGGGATGGATTACTGGGCTAATGGTAGGCTACTTGGTAGTGTGGATGAGCAGAGGCATCTTGGTGTCCATGTACACAGATCTCTGAAAGTTGCCACCCAGGTAAATAGTGCTGTGAAGAAGGCATATGGTGTACTGGGCTTTATTGGGAGAGGAATTGAGTTCTGGAGTCCTGAGGTCATGTTGCAGTTGTATAAGACTCTGGTGCGGCCTCATCTGGAGTATTGTGTGCAGTTTTGGTCGCCATACTATAGGAAGGATGTGGAGGCACTGGAACGGGTGCAGAGGAGGTTTACCAGGATGTTGCCTGGCATGGTAGGAAGATTGTATGAGGAAAGGCTGAGGCACTTGGGGCTGTTTTCATTGGAGAAAAGAAGGTTTAGGGGAGATTTGATAGAGGTGTACAAGATGATTAGGGGTTTAGATAGGGTTGACAGTGAGAACCTTTTTCCACTAATGGAGTCAGCTGTTACTAGGGGACACAGCTTTAGATTAAGGGGTGGTAGGTATAGGACAGATGTTAGGGGTAGATTCTTTACTCAGCGGGTTGTGAGTTCATGGAATACCCTGCAAGTAGCAGTGGTGGACTCTCCCTCTTTATGGTCATTTAAGCGGGCATTGGATAAGCATATGGAGGTTATTGGGCTAGTGTAGGTTAGGTAGCCTTCGGTCGGCGCAACATCGAGGGCCAAAGGGCCTGTACTGTGCTGTATTTTTCTATGTTCTATGTTCTATGAATGGTGTATTCAAAGGTCTGACAGGAGGAGCCAATAACTTCCCCCACACTTAGGACCACTCTCTGCTGTCTAGTCACTTTTCTGAACTCCAGAGAGGGGGCAGTCAAAACTAACTGTAAAACTAGCCTGAAAGTTGAATAGTGTTCTTTATCACTGTTGTTTGCAACACAGCAACAGGAATAGGCCACTCAGTCCATCAAGCCATTGACACAATTTAGTACAACTAAAGCTGATCAAGCACTTCAATGCCTTTTTCCCACATTAACAACATCATTTTTCCAACACTGGTAATCAGTCAATCCCTAAACACACCCAATGACAAAGCTGCTTATGCCCCCTGTGATGGAAAATTGTGTGTGTATGTGTGCGCGCGCCATTGAACATAAAACATAGAACATTACAGCGCAGTACAGGCCCTTCGGCCCTCGATGTTGTGCTGACCTGTCATACCAATCTGAAACCCATCTAACCTACACTATTCCATGTATGTACATACGCTTGTCCAATGACGACTAGGTTCATGAAGACAATGTCGTTCAAAATGGCCATTCTTGATGGTGAATTCTCACCATGATGACAAACTGCTGACTCCGTGCACTTCTGCTCCACAGAGGTGTGTGTGGACCTATTGCCCTTTTCAAGATGGCGCTTGGCACTGGCTGCATTACGAGTAATAATAGTGCCATTTCTTCAACTAGACATTAGTGTATCTATCGCTAACAGATCTGTGGACGTGCATGTTGCAGCCCTGCTTTTTTTAACAGAATCACAGATTTATTCTGGTGTAAGAGGAGGCCATTCAGCCCAGCATGTCTGCACTAGCCGTCTGGCATTAGTTTCCAATAAAAGCCCATCAAATGCCCTCTTGAATGCCTTGATTGAATCTGCCTTCACCATATTTCTCTCTCTTGTTGTCACAGCAGACCTATATGATCAGCACTGCATGCCAGCTCAGCATTTTAACTTTCTTTTCTTGTCTAATATCCACCCTCGCTGTTGAAACATATCCTCCTTTTCGCCACAGCCATCTATTTTCTTTCCTTTTTCAAGCACATATCCAATTTCCTTTTCAAAGTCATTACTAAATTTGCTACCACTGCCCTAACAGGCAGTGCATTCTAGACCATAACAACTCACTGCATACAAAGATCGCCATCTCCCTATGGTACCTTTGCCAATAAATTTAAATCTGTTATATCCTCTTTTACAAATAAAGCTTCAACTATCTCCTTTTTGAGCCAATTGATCTTGATGAAAATCCCTCTTCCAATCCATCACGATTATCTCACTTAATTGCAGTGGTACCAGTCACAACTAAAATCCCCAAAGGACATATTCCAGTGTGTTATCTCTCACATTTTCTCTATTCTGTATCTGTATTATCACTGAATCCAGAGGCAGGCTAGTTGACTCATCATGCTCCAAGTCCCACTCTCCTTGATCTTGTTACCAAGATTTTGATTTTGCTTTTCCAGCCTATCCCCTTCAGAAACTGGCCAACTTGAGACTCCAGACTCACTACATGTGACTCCAGAACAACAGCAACGCAGTTGACTCTGAACTTCCCGTTGAACAGGTAGGAGATGGACAAGAAATGCAAAGTATAGGTGACAATACCTCTTCCACGATGATCCTGAACACCGATGCCCTGCAAGATTGAGTACTCAGCCCCTTACTATACCCCTTATGCACTCACGATTGTGTGGCCAAATTCTGCTCTAAGTTTGCTAATGACATAACCGTCGTGGGTTGAACCTCAAACAACAAGGAGACAGAGTACAGGAAAGAGACAGCCTTAGTGTAAAGGCAGGGAATAAAGACAACAATCCCTGCCTCAATATCAGCAAAACAAAGGAGCTGGTCATCGACTTCAGAGAGCAGAGTGTTGAACACACCCCTGTCTGTATCAATGGTGCTGAAGTGGAGGTGGCCGAGAGCTTCAAGTTCCTCTGAGTTAATATCACCAACAACCTGGTCCATCCATCTCAACACTAAAGTCAAGAAATCACATCACTGCCGTTATTTCCTCCAAAGGTGAGGGAAATTCAGCATATTCTCAATGGTTCTTACCAATTTGTAAAAATGCACCACAGAAAGGATCCTATCCAGATGCATCACAACTTGGTGTGGCAATAGCTCTGCCCAAGACCGCAAGAAAGTACAGAGAACCGTGAACACAGCCCAGTCCATTACGTAAGCCAGCCCAGTCCATCCATTGAGGAGAAAGTGAGGACTGCAGATGGTGGAGATCAGAGTTGAAAATGTGTTGCTGGAAAAGCGCAGCAGATCGGGCAGCATCCTGAAGAAGGGCTCATGCCCAAAACGTCGACTCTCCTGTTCCTTGGATGCTGCCTGACCTGCTGCGCTTTTCCAGCAACACATTTCCAGGCCCAGTCCATCCATTGACACTGCCTACACTTCCTGCTGACTCGGGAAAGCATCCAACATCACCATAGACATCTTCCACCCTAATTACACTCTCCTCACCCTCTGCTGTGAGGCAGAGAATACAAAAGTTTGAAAACACATAACAACGGATTCAAGAACAGCTTCTTCCCCACTTTTATCAGACTTATGAACAGACCTCTCATACACTGGAGTTGATCTTACTCTGCACCTTCTCTGTAGCTGTAACATGATGTTCTGCATTCTGCTCTATCACCCTGATGTGCTTATAGAAGGTGTGATTTGTCTGCTTAGCATGCAAAACAATTGTTTTCATTGTATCTAGTACATGTGAATAAACCAACTGAAATCAAATCGAATCAAATCAAACTGAATCAAATCAAATCAATGGTTATGTACAAACTGAAAAAAAAGAGCCATTTGGGCTCAGTGTTCTGTTTGCAAACTGAAGGTCACATGCAATAATCTAGACTTTCTCTTTATCTGTGTTGAATTCTCAGAAAGTACGAAGTTTTGTCTATCTTCAAATGTACAAATGAGAAAGGTCACTTGAAGAGGGTCTAATGGTGGTACCCCTCCTCTGGGCTAAAAGGTCTGGGTTCAAATCCCACCTGACCCTAAGATATGTTGTAACAGGTTGATTAAAATAACTGAAAGGCCTCTCAAATCTTCAAACTGACTCGAATCATTCAATAAGATCATCGTTGATGGGATTATCACCTCAACTCCACATGATGTCTCATTTGCTCATCTCCGAACCGCACAATTACAGGTCCCGCCATCTCAACAATACATACCACGTTCTGTTGATAGAGAACTTCCAGGATGTTACTGAGCAATTCGACACAAGCCTCTTCCTCTTCCCTTTTCTGAATCAGATCCTTCAGTGTGGTGGTCATTATCGACAACAGGATAGCTCGACATTCTGTGAAAGAAAAGATATGATAGTAACCAAGAATTCTTGTTCCTTTAATATAGACTGTCATCGATCTCTGGGATCTTCAAGAGCTGCTGCAACGGCACTATTCAATTCAAGCCAATAGATGCAAAGGGTCAAGCACCATCTATGGCATTCTAAAGTTTTTGATTGGTTGATTGAATGATTGATTGGTTTATTGTTCTGTGTACTGAAGTGCAGTGAAAAGCTTTGTTTACAAGCAGCACAGGCAGATCATAATAAGCAAGGACAGAAGAGAAGATTTAGATAGATGCATTCAGGTAACAGTGCACAGGGCGTGCAAAAGAGATCCAATTTAGCAAGATTGGCATGATTTGGGACTAGAGAGTCCATTTAATATCATCAATGTTGTAATATACGGAAGTTATGTAAAATAGCCTGCTCTCAATAGCAGTGTGATATCACCAGCTCTTCTGTACGTACATGTGGATGACAAATGGGTATTGAGGAGATTAGAGTCAAGATTAGAGTAGTGCTGGAAAAGCAAGCAGGTCAGGCAGCAACTAAGGAGAAATTCCTGATGAAGGGCTTTTGTCCAAAACATTGATTTTCCTGGTCGTCGGATGCTGCCTGACCTGTTGTGCTTTTCCAGCACTACTCTAACCTTGACTCTAATCTCCAGCATCTGCAATACCCACTTTCACTTAATTGAGGAAGACACCCCACTTCCTTATGAAATAGCATACTGAGATCCACCTGACTGGGCAGATCGTAGAGTCATAAAATCCCCACAGTGTGGAAGCAGGCCATTCGCCCAGTGAGTCCACACCAACCCTCCAAAGAGCTTCCCACTCAGACCCACCCCCGAAAGTATCCCTGCAACCCTGTATTTCCCATGACTAACCCACCTAACCTACATGTCTCTGAACACTACGGGCAATTTAGCATGGCCACTCCACCTAACCTGCACACCTTTGGACTGTGGGAGGAAACCGGAGCACCCAGAGGAAACCCATACAGTAACGGGTGAGAATGTGCAAACACCACACAGATAGTCGCCCAAGGCTGGAATTGAACACGGGCCCCTGGCACTGTGAGGCAGCAGTGCTAATCCAGATGGACGACCTCGATTTAACACCTCATCCAACAGTTCTGACAGTGCAGTACTTCCTCAAAATTGCGCTGGGGTTCTTAACCTGGATTTCGTGCAGAGGTGAGACTACTGCCAAACTTCAAAGGGACATTGACAATTTGGTGGAGTGAGCAGATAGGTGGATAGATGAATGTCAGTGCATAGAAATGTGAGGTGAGACATTTTGGGCGAATAAAATAAAGGGCACAACTGCAAAGGGGTTGGAGGATCAGTGTATTTGTGAAAAACTCATTAAAAGTGGACGGACAAGATTAGATTACTTACAGTGTGGAAACTGGCCCTTTGGTCCAACAAGTCCACACCGACCCGCAACCCACCCATACCCCTACATTTACCCCTTCACCTAACACTATGGGCAATTTAGCATGGCCAATTCACCTGACCCGCACATTTTTAGATTGTGGGAGGAAACTGGAGCACCCGGAGGAAGCCCACGCAGACACGGGGAGAATGTGCAAACTCCACACAGTCAGTCGCCTGAGGTGGGAATTGAACCCAGGTCTCTGGCACTGTGAGGCAACAGTGCTAACCACTGTGCCAGCGTGCCACCCATTGCTGAGAGAGTGGTTAAAAAGCATATAATATCCTGGGCATTACTGGTATGGCTATAGAGTACATGTCACGGTGAACTTGGATAAGATGCTGGGGTAGTGCATCCAGTTCTGGGTGACACACTTTAGGAAAGATGGGAAGGTACTGGAGAGAGTGCAGGAGAAGTTCACGAGAATGGTTACAGGGATATAACAGTGGTTCAGTGGTTAGCACTGCTGCCTCACAGCACCAAGAACCTGGGTTTGATTCCAACCTCGGATGACTGTCTGTGTGGAGCTTGCACATTCCCCCTGTGTCTGTGTGGGTTTCCTCCGGGTGCTCCGGTTTCCTCCCACAGTCCAAAGATGTGCAGGTCAGGTGAATTGGCCATGCTCAATTGCCCATAGGTCAGGTGCGTTAGTCAGCGGTAAATGTAGGGGAATGGGTCTGGGTGGGTTACTCTTCGGAGGGTCAGTGTGGACTTATTGGGACGAAAGGCCTGTTTCCACATTGTAGGGATTCTAATCTTAAAAAAATTACCTTGAACAAGAGAAGAGGCAGAAGGAGACTTAAAATATATAAAACAAAGAAGAGTGACTAAAGTAAATGTTGGTCCTTTAGAGTTTGCAAACGGGCATTTAGTTATGGAATATGATGAAATGGCTGAGGCATTGAACAAGTATTTTGCATCAGTCTTCACAGTGGAAGATGCTAATTATATGCCAGTAAGGGGCGAAGAGACGAAGGTAGATGAGGACCTGGAAACAATTATTATTATGGAAGAACTAGTGTTAGGTAAGCAAATGGAGCCAAGGATTGATAAGTCTCCTGGCCCTGATGGAATGCATCCCAAGGTACTAAAAGAGATGGCGAGGGAAATAGCAGGTGGACTGGTGGCAATTTTCCAAAAATTCGCTGGACTCTGGGGCAGACCCAGCAGACTGGAAAATAGAAAATGTGATGCCATTATTTAAAATGGAAGTAGACAAATGATGGGGAATTATAGACCAGTGAGCTTAACCTCTGTAGTGGGGAAGATGCTTGAGTCTATTATCAAGGAAGAAATAGCAAGGCATCTCAAAAGAAATTATCCTATTGTACAGACACAGCTTGGGTTCGTGAAGGCAAGTCATGCTTCACAAATCTTTTGGAATTCTATGAAGAGTGGACAACGGGGACCCAGTGAATGTGGTGTACCTAGATTTCCAAAAGGCCTTTGACAAAGTGCCGCATATGAGGCTGCAACATAAGATGAGGTTGCATGGTGTTAGGGGTAGAGTATTAGCATGGATAAAGGATTGGTTGACTAATAGGAAGCAAAGTGTGGGGATAAATGAATGCTATTCTGGCTGGCAATCAGAGATCAGTGTGGGGACCCACATTTATTTACAATTTATATGGATGATTTGGAGTTGGGGATCACATGTACCATATCAAAATTTGTCGATGACACTGTGATGAGTGACAGAGCAAAGTGTGCAGAGAACTGTGAAACTTTGCAGAGGAACATAGATACATTGAGTGAGTGGGCAAGGTTTGGCAGATGAAATACAATGTATGACTTCACATTTACGAACATTTTGGAAGGAGTAACAGTTATTACTTGAATGGTAAAAAGTTGCAAAATGCTGCTATGCAGAGGGACCTGGGTGTCCTTGTGCATGAATCACAGATACAACAAGTAATTAGGGGAGGCAAATGGAATTATGCCTTTCATTGCGAAAAGTAATGTTGCAGCTATACAAGGTGCTGGTGAGGCCACACCTGGAGTACTGTGTGCAGACTTGGTCTCCTTACTTAAGAAAGGATGTACTGGCACTGGAGGGGGTGCAGAGGAGGTTCACTAGGTTGATTCCGGAGTTGAGGAAGTTGGCTTATGAGGAGAGGCTGAGCAGACTGGGATTATATTCATTGGAATTCCGAAGAATGAGGGGGGGGGATCTTATAGAAACAGTTAAAATTATGAATGGAATCGATAAAATAGAAATAGATAAGATGCTTCCACTGGTGGGTGAGACTAGGACAAGAGGGCATAACCTCAAGATTAGAGGCAGCAGGTTTACAACTGAACTAAGAAGGAACTTCTTCACCCAAAGGGTTGTCCAGGGACGTAATTAATGTGACTTTAGCAATCGCTTTTAAAGCTAAGTTAGATAATTTTTTGAAAAATAAAGGAATTAATGGATATGGTGAAAACACGGGTAAGTGGACCTGACTCTATGAAAAGATCAGCCATGATCTTTTTGAGTGGCAGAGCAGGCTCAAAGGGCCAGATGGCCTATTCCTGTTCTAAGTTTCTTAAGTTCTGATGTTCTTATATGCTGCTTAGAAAATGAGGTTGGGGAAATAGTAATGAGAAACAAGGGAATGGCAGAGGAGTTGGACAAATATTTTGCATCAGTATTCATAGAAGACCAATTTATGACTGAGATGAGGAGGAATCTCGTCTCTTAGAGTTATACAGAAGGGAACCGACCCGTCAGTCCAATTTGTCTGCACCGACTAAATATCTTGAATTGATCCAGTCCTTTTCATGTATCCACCCACATGCCTTTTAAATGTTGCAATTATGCCAGCCTCCACTACCTCCGCTGGCAGCTTATTCTGCACATGCACCACCTCTGCGTGAAAACATTGTCCATTAGTTCCCTTTTAAATCCACTCTCAGCTTAAATCTGTTCTCTCGTTTTGGACTCGCCCACCCTAGGGAAAAGACTTTGGCTATTCATCCTATCCATTTCCTTCATGATTTTACAAACCTCTATAGGGTCACCCCTCAGCCTCCAATGTTCCAGGGAAAACAGCCCCAGCCGATTCCCATAGGTGAAACCTTCCAATCCTGGCAACATCTCTGTAACCCTTTTCTGAACCTTTGCAAATTTCAAACATCTTTCCTGGAGCAGAGAGATGAGACTTGAATGCAGCAGTCTAAAAGTGGCCTCATTAATGTACTCATTAATATATGCAATGCACTGACTAGTCAACGGCAGGCGTGCCAAATACCTTCTTCACTATCCTACCTACCTACCACCCCACTTTCAAGAACAATGCAGCTGTGCTACATGGTCTGTCTGTCAGGCAACACTCCCCAGAGTCTTAATATTAAATGTACAAGTCCAGTCCAGATGGGCAAAATGCAACATCCCCAATCGACTTTTGAAAGTTCCTGCCTAATACTGTCAAAATTGATCTCAGTCGAATTTAGAACTTTAACTTTGAGATCAGGTCTATCCTTTTTCCATAGCTATTTTAAAACTAATAAAATTATGATCACTTGCCTCAAAGTGCTCCCTGCTGACACGTCAGCCATTTGCCTCTCCTTAGGTTTGCGCCTTCTCTGGTAGGTACATCCACATATTGAATAAGAAAATTTTCTTGTACACACTCAACAGATTTCTTTCCAGTCCCAGTCCCGTTTGGAAAGTTAAAATCCCCCACTATTATAATCCTATTATTCTTATAGGTATCTGAGATCTCCCTACATATTTCTCTCAGTGAATTGAGAGTCTTTGGAACTCTGTGTCACAGAGAGCTATGGGGCCAGAATCCTAGTGCATATTCAAGAATGAGAGGTGGGGTTTGTACCTCTCACCATTGGAACAACCAAACTTAGGTAAGTTCAGATACTAAAGGGTTGACCTTCAATATTTACCGTAAACTCACCCACGTCCGGATTTATAAAGAGTTAAAACTACACTTCTGTCCCACTGTGAGACCAGGCCACACTATCCTCCAGATTTTACAATCTTAAAGCACACAAAGAAGCCCTTCAGCCCATCATGGAGGTATCACACCTGGCAAGGCTAGAATTTATCGTCCATCTCAAATTGCCCTTGGGAGGTGGAAAGCCATATTTTGTTTACTGCTTCGTATGGTATACGTGTATCTACGGGACAGATAGGAATGGACGCCTAGGGTTTTGACCCATCAATAGTGAAGAAACAACGATATTGTTCCAAGTCAGGATGGTGAGTGGCTTGGAGGGGAATTTGCAAGAAGCTGTGTTGCCATGTATTGGCTGCCCTTCAGTTTTAAGGTGGTAGAGATCATGGGTTTGGAAGCTGGTGTCAGAGAAGGCTTGGCAGATTACTGCAATGCATCTTGTAGATAGCACTCACTGCTGCCGTAACCACTTTGGCCTGGGCTTTGGATACCTCCCCTAACATCTGCCTGAGGGACCTGGTGTAAAGTTTTTACCTGATACCACTCCCACCCATACAATTTCAAGTCATTGTGGTTGTGGATATTAAAAGTCTGAAATACAGCATACACTTTCTGAGTATTCCATGTGGAGTTGAGAATTTCCTCAGAGCTGCTGTGGATTTTCCAGGAACCAGCATTGGGATCAAACAACAGCAAGTTTACAGTGAAGTGTAGAAGGAATGCTGCACTGACAGAGGTGCTGCCTTCTGAGTTAGACATTTTGAGTGGGATTTCTCCCACCCCGGTTATACTCTCTTCCACCCTCTTCCATCAGGCAGAGATACAAAAGTTTGAAAACACGTACCAACAGATTCAAGAAAAGTTTCTTCCCTGCTCTTATCAGACTTTTGAACGGACCACTCATCTATTAGAGTTGATCTTTCTCTGCACCTTCTCTGTCGCTGTAACACTGTCTTCTGCTCTTTTACATTGACGTACTTATGGGGTTTGAGACTGTGGTACTGGAAAGGCACAGCAGGCCAGGCAGTGTCCGAGGAGCAGGACAGTTGACATTTCAGGCATAAGTCTTTCATCACGAAATGTTCTATTACACTGAGGTACTTATATAAGGTATAGTTTGCCTGGTTAACCTGTAAAACAACACGTTTCACTGTATCTCGGTACATGTGACAATAAACAATCAAATCAAAACAAAAAAAAAATTAAACTGTAAAGGAAAAAGAGAGAGTAAGGAAGCACTCTCTGGGTTCCTGGATTATATGTATCTGTCATACAATGTCATTAAAATCACATTATCTGTTCAAAGTCACATTAGCATTTGTGGGATTTTGCTGTGCAGGAATTGGCAATTCCACAATGAATTGGTGACTGCATAACAAAGGTACTGAATTGACCAGAAACCACACATTCCAGTCATAGAGGACTACAGGTCAGAAATAGGCTCTTTGACCCATTGAGTCCACCCTAGTCAAAAGCAACTACTTTCTTCACCTGTCCCACTAATCTTAAGGTACATACACACTAAGACCACTCCAATAATTAGTGCTTTGCAGGATCATGCAGTCCCTTGTCTTGTTCGTCCTGCCCAAGTGCATCTCCGCACATTCACCAGGTTGAATTCCATTTGCCTCTTCAAGAGGGGAACAATAGAAATTCTTTCTTTTATTCTTTTCTGGGAATGTCAAGAGTATTCCACCAGCATCAGTAAGATTTCAAAGATTCAAATTATCCCTAATCAGGAATGTATTAATTCATGCTAAAACAGTCCATGTGACTCAGGTCTATGATCTTCATGTCATCTAGTCTAAATATTTTTTACATTGACTATATTAGTTCTTTGAAATCGCTTGTTGTTAAAAATGTGGGACGACCACAGTATTGTTAAAGCTGCAAAATACAAAGGAGTCAAAGGTACAAATCAGAAGTATGAGGATGTATTTTTCTGAATGATTTAAGCATTTAAAAGATTCATCTGTTTCACAGTGAGATTCCAGCAGATGAGAAAGGGACAGCATGAATCTGGGATGAGGTGGGAATGGAAATCTTCACAAAAAAGCCAACTAAATATAGAGATGCTGTGAGTTCCAGTTCTATTTCTTCCAGGTTTATATTTACTTCTCAGTTTACACGATGCTGACAAACACTGCAGGATTCAGGGTTCATCAAAAAACTCAGATCCTAATTTACACCACTTTCTGTTCAAACATCACAAACCACATGGCAACACAGCTTACACACACACTGGGTGCCTCCTGTTCCTTTTTGGATGCTTATTTGTTCATCAGAAATACTTAAATATCATGGTTTACACAAAGGTGAGGTCCCTGCAGAATGCGGTTCCCCATGTGAATCATTCGGGGCCACCTATTTTAAACTGATTTTTGTGAGATCCATCTTTATTCAGAGTTAGTGGAGGGCATCCTGAAGATGATTACACCGCCACGGATGCTGCTGTCCAAAAACACCTCTGTCCCAATAAAGGTATCCCACAAGTGCTTCCACAGACTGTAATAGCCATTTCATCAACTGAGCTCTAAGGTGAGATGGAAAAGATTTCAAAGGAACCAAAGGGGCGACTTTTTCACACAGAGGATGGTGTGTTTATGGAATGAGTTGCCAGAGGAAGTAGTGGAGGCTGGTACAATTACAACATTTAAAAGTCATTTGGACAGGTACATGGATGGGAAAGGTTTAGAAGGACATTCTGAGGAAGGATCACTTAACGCGAAACGTTAGCTCTGTTTTCCCTCCGGCTCAGCATTTTCAGCAACTTCTATTTCTCTCTGTCAGTAAGCTTGTGGCTCAGGCGTCTACTCTGTACACTGGAGAGATGAGCATGCTTGTCTTTTCTTAACAGTCTGAATGTGAGGTGTCTCCCAGTGTGGCTGTCTCATGCTGGTGTTGAGATCTGCTCCCTATGTGGAGGCATTCTTCATCTTCAGTATCCAGGTATTCCAGCAGCCCAGCTGATGGTCTCATCTGGGGTGGTGGTCTTCTTTGGCGGAGGCTTCCGGCTTGGTATCTGGTGGCGTGGCAGTGTCATCCTAGTCACGTCTTCCGGGTATTCCATCATTCCCAAATCAGCCCAGGAGCCGTTAACTGAATTGTGACAAATATTGTATTAATTTTACAATTGTTTATATTACGTATGACTTTTGTCATTGATGTAGGTACCGTAATGGGACAACTTATAAAACTTTTCACAGTATTTTTCATGTAAAAGTACAGGTGACAATAATTTTTTATTGTATTCTATTCTATTCCTGACTGAAGGATGACTGCTGTTAAATGTGCTACAAGCCCTTTCCTTTACATGACTGCATATGCTCCTATTCCCTGTGAGCATCTCTGTCACTCTCCCATCCTCTATTCACATTCTCATGCACATGACTGCTGATGTCACTCTTAACATCTCTTTATCATATCCATTCTCAATACACCATAGTAAGCGCAGTAACAGAACTGTACGCTGCACAATCCCAGAAACTGATACTGGAACAACCGTCAATTGTTGCCTGAGAGAGACTTTTGTTAAGCAAGGGGATTAAAGGATATAGAGCAATGAAGACATGTTTACAGATCAGCCATTATTTCACAAAATGATGGAATGGGCTTAAGGGCTAAATGGAATGGCCCTGTTTCTATCTTCTCAGTTGTGTCTGCATGCAACTCAACTTCTGAATCAGATTCTGGTGATAAAATCTCTTCCCCATTGTTTGCTGATGTTCACTGTGCAAGGTTATGCATACGGAAGCAGGGAACTGCTGAGAGGCTGATACCTTTGGAGCCATAACACAGTATGAACTAGGGGGAAGAGATACAAGTGGCAACACAAGGGAAGGTATTTTATATACAGCTAAAGGTACATGGCAAGAGAAAACTTCTCTTATCAACAAAAAGCCATCTTATCTCACACACTTTGCTGCGTTTCCATTACCGACTCCAGCCTCTGCAAATGCATCTGGCACTGAAAATTCATCAAAAGCTTTACTCAGTGAGATTGCTGTTTATCTCTAAGGATTTCCTCTCATGGTTTATAGCCTGTCAGCCATCTGCTGTAGTATTTCTCTCCTGCATTGAGGATTTACCTTGACCGGACAAGTTTAATGCTGCTAATTTCCTTTTACAAAATTGTACTAGATGTTTACTTTCCCAGATAAAGTAAGCACTTTAACTCATTTAATGACCCACTTCTTCTGCCAACAGCATATCATGGCTGCAGTGTTCTATTGATCAGATGCACTGCAGAAACCACCCACAGAATTTTAAATGTGATCTGTACCACTCAATGCTAAGGATACCAGCTAGGGATGGACAATAAAGCCAGTGACAACCCCAGCCCATGAGTAAATAAAGATACATTAATGAATACAAGTTAGCTAGATTACTGAAAACACTTGAGAAGCAGTTCACAGAATCTCTACAGAGTGGAAGCAGGCTATTTGGCCCATTGAGTCCACACTGACTATCTGAAGAGCATCCCTCCCAGACCTAACACCCTATTCTATAACCCTGCATTCCCCCTTGCCCCTAGTTCCCTAGGCACGATGGGCAATTTAGCACAGCCAATCCACCTAACCTGCACATTGTTGGACTGTTGGAGGAAACTACAGCGCAACTATGCAGACACAGGGACAATGTGCAAACTGCACACAGACAATTGCCCAAGGCTGGAATTGAACCCAGGTTCTCAGCACCCGGAGGGAACAATGCTAACTATTGAGCCAGCTATGGGACACTTATTGGGTCAGATGTGCCACTGGCCAACTACATCTGTGATTTAATTTGATTTGATTTATTGTTGTCACACGTACCAAGACACAGTAAGAAGCATTGTTTTGAGTGCTAACCAGGCAAATCATACCTTACATAAGTACATCAAGGTAATAGAAAATAATGCAGAAAATCGTGTTACAGCTACAGAGAAAGATCAACGTTAATAAACGATACCTTCTGCAGATCCCCCAGTGGAAAAAGAACTGGAAAAGGTGCTCCAAAAATCGGCTTTATCCTGGAAGGGGAACCGCACTTATTGAAATCACCATCTTTGCAGCAACCTTTACATTCTGAAACTTGGAATATTGGAACCCTCACAGATCATCCAGAAAGGGAATCGGCTGTGGTTTCTAGTGAGTTAGTGAAACTCCAAATTGACTATCACCACTTTCAGTGAGATCCTATGGGGCTGCTCCTTCGGGGGTAGCTGCAGGAATAATTGATGGGCACTGGGGGAATGGCAGAAGCCAGGTCACTGAGTCTGAGTGCTATCATTGCAACAGCGAATGGAATAGTTGCAGAAAAATGTGAACTCCTCAACCAAAAATGAGAAGCCTTCATTGCTTGGTGTAACAGCCTAAAGTTGTAATTTTCTTTTATTCATTCATGGGATGTGGGTGTTGCTGACTGGGCCTGTCCCTAGTTGCCCTCAAGAAGGTGGTGGTGAGCTGTCTTCTTTAACCACAGCAGTCCATGCACTGTAGATAGACCCACCATGCCGTTAGGGAGGGAATTCCAGGTTTTTGACCCAGTAACACTGAAGGAACAGTGATATATTTCCAAGACAGAATGGTGAGTGGCTTGGGGAGGATCTTGCAGATGGTGATGTTCCTATGTAATTGCTGTCCTTGTCCTTTTAGATGATAATGGACATGGGTTTGGAAGGTACAGTCTCAGGATCTTTGGTGAATTTCTGTGACACTTCTTGTAGATAGTACACACTGATACTACTGATTGCCGGTGGTGGAGGAACTACATTTTTGTGGATGTGGTGCCAATCAAGTGGTCTGTTTTGTCCTTCTTGAGTGCCATTGGAGCTGCTCCCATCCAGGCAAGTGGGGAGTATCCCATCACACTCCTGACCTTTACCTTTTAGATGGTGAGCAGACTGTGGGGATAAGTTATTCCCTGAAGGGTTCGTAGCCTTTGACCTGCTCTTGCAGCCATTGTATTTATATGGCTAGTCCAGCTCAGTTTCTGGTCAATGTTAACCTCCACCCCAGGATGTTGATAGTGGGGGGATTCAATGATGGTCAAGAAAACAGAGAGTGAGCATCAAGAAGGAGCAGTCCAACAGGCCAAGGCTGAGGCCATGTGTCAAGCTCTTTTTGGAGCCAATAGTCATGTTTAGACAAAGGTCAAATGGACAAAACATTCTTTTGTTTTTAGGACAGTGTGCATCTTCTGAAGATCATCCATCGACGCTGGAAAGAACACTTTCAACAACTCTGCATTGTGAATCCATAACATCTGCTGAGAAGTCCCGTGATATCCCCTAGACACAAGTTCCAAGAGTGAGTCACCATCAATGACAGTGTTGCAACAAGGCCCTCAACTATTTGTAATCCACTTGACAGCAACTATTCATCTCATCAAATCTAAACTAGAGGAGGTAGTGGATCTAAAGTCAACGGCCTGCCAGGAATTCAGAGATCATGTAGTCCATGCAATCAAAAGATACCCGAAAGACAAAAAGAAGCTGGCTGATAAACTGGAGGAGGCGCAAAGAGTTGACACAAATGCAGCTCAGGGAACTTCAAAAGAGAGAGAGAGAGAGAGAGAAAGGCAAAAGGATGTTGCCAGTGAGAACTGAGTTGATAGACGCTACTGAAATGAACAAAGTGTTGGTCCAGGGAGAACCCTCTCACACCAGCTGGCAATGGGCCAGACAACCCCATGCCGATACTGAACGGTTTTGGGGGGATCTTTTCCACAGATTCCATACCAAGGAGGCAAATTGAAATTAAACAACAGCCCAGACAGACCTGGGTTCCCAAAGACAGGGTCAAAGAGGTGGGGAGGCGGGGGGTGGTGGGGGGATTGCCAAAGGGTATGGTGAGCAGTCAGATTCAGAGACGGTCACAACTAGTGTGTTGGGGATGGCAGGATTTAGTTCAGACTGGATTGGGGAATACGCCAAACTTATGGCTCCCCCGATAAAAATAATGAAGGAGACAGGACATGCGAGTCTGAAGAGTGCACTGCATGGGAATGAGGATGGCTGCAGAAGCAAGCACTGCAGTCAGCCCCGGCGTCAGCCCTACCTAACTATGAGAAACCTTTCCACCTTTACGTGTCCAACAGACAGGAAGGTTATACTGCCACAGTAGTCGCACAAGAGATGGGAGTAGGGAGAGCTAAGCAGCCTATTGCGTATTATAGCTCTGACTGGATGAAGTGGCTCAGGGATATCCACCCTGTTACCAGGGGCTGGTGGCAGTACATTTTGCAGATGAGAAGGCATCCTCCGTGATGATGGACTATCCTGCGATGTTGTACATGCATCATAAGGTAACAGAATTGTTAGAAAAAGGGCAAATTGCATTGACGCCTGCCAGGATAATCGCATATTGGATGTTGTTGACATTTCCAGATATAACTATACAGAGATGCACTACAAGGAACATAGCAGACTAGGGACTGATTTACAGTCTGAGGCGCTGCCTGATGAGGATAAAACAGTTCTATTCATGGATGGCTCTAGCTATAGAGACTATGATGGGAATCATGCAGGGTTTGTAGGAGTGCAGCATGAGCAGTCTCAGTCAAATTGAAGGCCTGTCCACAACCTTGTTCAGCACAGCTAGCTGAACTTAAGGCACTAACAGCAGCATGCAAGTTGATGGAAGGTAAGAAGGCAGATATCAATACCGAGTCTAGGTTAGAGTGGTGCTGGAAAAGTACAGCAGGTCAGGCAGCATCCGAGGAGCAGGAAAATCGACATTTCGGGCAAACGCCCTTCATCAGGAATGAAGGCAGGGAGCCTTCAGGGTGGAGAGGTAAATGGGAGGGTGGTGGGGCTGGGGAGAAGGTAGCAAAGAGTAGACTCACTGAGATTCTTGTGGAGAGAGGAGGAGAACTTCTTCAAGGTAGGCATCCTTGCAAGAGGATGCGCAGTAAGGTTAAAATCAACGAGGCAAAAGTGAGTACTGCAGAGTCAGCTTCTGCTCATGGGGTCTGCCAACTATTTGGGGAGGTCTGGAAGCAAAGAGCGACGGAGATTGCATCCAACATTGCTGACAGATTGTAGAGTTGATGACTGCATTAATGAAGCGAAAAGCGCTAGCTATTATAAAGTGCCAGGCACACAAAAAAAGCAGTGATATGGTGGTTAAGGCAGCAGATGAAGTCACTAGAATGGCCTTTGGGTGCTCTTCAGCTGTCATTTAGATGCAACCAAGGTGCGTTTAGGTCCGGAGCCTACCATGGCAGACGTCATTGAGATGCAAGGTAAGGCAATCTTAGCTGAACAAATACTGTGGAGACAAAGTTGGGGGGGGGCAGGCGAAACCAAGGAGGCCTGTGGGGCACAGAGAAAGGTTTGTGGGTGGTACCTACCTCTTTGTTGACCATTCACATCTCAGAGGCACATGGGTTGGATCACTGTGCTGGAGGGGAAGTACTGAAGAGGATAAAGAAGGATGGCTTCTGGTCACCTTACTTGCAGGCCTCAGTGACAACTACTTATTGTCACAATGTGATGTATGTGCTCAAAATAATATCAGAAAGGGTATGGCAACTCCTATAGGTCAGATACCAGTACCTGAGGGACCATTTAAGCAATTGGTGATTGACTATGTGGCCATGATACGGGCAGTGAGAAGGACAAGATCTTTGTTGGTGGTGATCGACAGGTTGAGTAGATGGGTAGAGGCAGCTCCATCTACAGACTCAGGGCTCTCAACTGAGGTTCTTCTAAGGTTTGGCATATCATCAGAGATTGGTTCAGATAATGGGTCTGCTTTTATCCAAAGATTGGTTAAATTGGTGCAGGAGGCTTTGAAGATCAAGTAGATATTTGGATTGTGTATCATCCCCAGTCGCAAGGTATGGTAGAACAGATTAATGGAACTTTAAAAGCCAAGTTGAATAAAATTTGCACAAGTACTAACCTTAACTGGGTCGATGCGCTGCCACTAGCACTAACGATCTGCCGTATGCAGACTAACCAAATGACAAACTTGACATGGCATGAAATGTTTACCGGTAGTGACCAGGTGGAGGGGACCATATGAAGGACCTAGCTTGGAAAAATTGGAGCTAGAACTTAAGTAGTAGATGCAACAGCTAACTATGATACATGAGTCTATCCATATACAGGAGGTACTGAGAGAGCAGGTGTCTGATAAAAAAGAGGGACCTATTAAATCTGGAGATCAGGTGTATGTACGGGTCTTCCAGAGAAAGTGAAACGAGCTGAGACGAGAGGGACCTTTCACGGTAAGCAAGGTGTTGCCCACTGCCATTCAAGTAGAGGGACAATCCACATGGTATCATCCTAGTCATTGCACCAGAGCTGTCCCGCAGGCGCAGACAGACTCTGGAGCTGAGGTAAGTGAAGGTGAAGAAGGTGAACGAATGGGACGCACTGGGAATCAATATTCCTTCACTTTGAGCAGTCGGTGAGTGAGGTTTTCAGGGATACTGGTGCCTCCGGGGCTATCAGAGATGGGTCTGTGGAAGGTGAATTTTGTGTTGATTGTATAGCTGGGGACGGGTTGGGGGAAGCCAGTAATGTCTCCCTCCCCAGCCCTGAACCATTTTACTCCTGTACAGACTTGGGGACCATCAATTTAGCGGACCTGGCGGATCTCACTTGGTAGTGCCAAAGCCCTGCAAAACCTAGCTGAAAGGTATAGAAGAGTGAGGAGTGTGGAGCCCACTCCGCTAGCATGGTTATCTGCTCACAGTAATCACTACTACCAAAGGGCAAATTACACAGCAGCGATAAGGACTAGAGAGGGCTGCCTCCTCTGTGCTAAATCACAACGGTCAGACTTTGTCATTCCTGTGCCCTATAATTCTTCCACCTGCTCCCAATGGCAACAACGATGACCCCATCGGCCTTTTGATCCCAATCACTCATTATTATATATGCGGCCCTGTTGCTCTTTCTGGTGACTCCTCCTTCAGGCTTCCACATTATACCGTCAGGGTGAATGGGGGGATGCAGCAACACCAACAGAGTTGCGGTTATGGTGCACCTTGGTCTACCAGTAAAAGTAACCAGACGTTCTCCGTAGCTGATTTCACAGTGTGTAAAAGTATGAGCTTTGACCATTTCAGACAACATGGCCACTTTGAAGGTCCAAATAGGAACACGCTTGGCATTGAGACATTGAGACCGACACAACGTTTGGTGCCAGTGCACCACACACCGAGTTCACTATGAATACTCAGCACGTTACCTTAGCTGATGCCTGGTGGCAGTGTGGCCTGGAAGGAGTTGGGAAGAAGGGGGGGGGGCGTGGGTGGAGGGAGACAACGCTTCCCTCTGGCTGGTATGGTGTCTACACCCATGTGATGCTCCTCCATGAGATTGATGTGTCACCACAGACCCAGTTTGATGCCCAATTATAGCCGACTTTGCACAGCCCAAACAGGAGTATGTCCCTGATCCAGCAATACGAATAGGACGGCCAAGGGGCATCCCTAATGATTTCAAGGCCAGAAATGAGATTGTTGCAGGCTGGGAAGCACTTATCCCTGTCATTGGTGTAAGCAAAGTTGCTGACTGGATTAATTACATCTATTATATCCAGCAAAGGTTAATTAATTACACCAATGGTGCACTCTCAGCATAAGTGAGCAGTTCGATGCGACCAGTGAAATGGCTTGGCAAAACAGGCTAGTTGGCTGAGAAAGATGTCTGTGTACTGTTTGGGGAACGTTGCTGTGCCTTCATATCTAATAACAATAGCCTGGAAGGATAATTTATTAAGGCTAAGGAATCTAAGGAAGGAGCTTAAGGAGAATGTGGGGTCTGGCCATTGGTTTTCGGCTGGTTGGATAACATTTTGGGTAGATGGGGGGGCTTGGTTTGCCAAGATTGGGATTGTTGCAGGTATGGTGTTGATTTGTTGCATTTTCCTTTTGCTGTGCTAATACTCTTATTAAGTTTTTGTTAGTGTGTCTTGCTGCGTTACAGTTCCCTGTTGTTCCAGTGGACTTTGTACCAACCCCCTTTTCCGCTGAGGTTCCAACACTCTATTAGTATGTCTGCTGTCTGCTGAAGTGCTGAAGCCTTGTCTGGTTGAAGACACCTGAATTGTGTTGTGTTGCGTGTGCTTAGATTGTGAGAGGTCCTTGGGTGTTTTCTCCTGTTCTAGCTATTGTGGGATGGGGTTTTGGCTCAGTTACTTCAGGAATGGAGGGAGAATCTTTTGAGAACTGGGCCCCAGAAATTGTTTTTGCCCGCTTTCAGGGCTTCAACTACCAATTTGGCCTTTGTACGTTCAGCCGCATTGTATTCTTTCTCTGTGTAAGACCAGTAGGTCTCAAAGTGGGGAATATGGAATATATGGAAGTTAATTTGGCAATTATGTAATTAACTTATTGGAGTAATGCATGCATAGGATCATGTTACAGATGAACAATAGCTGGACTCATGTAACAGATAATGGTAGCATACCATTAGCTAGCTAAATCACGTGATAGATGTGCTAATGTTAAAGACGATGGTGGTGTAATGTGATAGGTCAAGCGTAAGTAGCAGACTAGTGTGGCAGAAGGTGATTAGTTTAGAAGGACAAAGCAAGCTCGTGTGATTGGTTATGCTAATGACACCAGCTAAGCATGGGAACTTGAAAAGTATAAAGGGGAGAGCTCCAAGAAGGGGTGGGCAGGCACAGAAAACATTTTCTGACTGCCACAGCTTTTGTTCGCAAATAAAAGTTTAACTTTCTGAAGGATTTTCTGCATCTCCTGGTAATATTCTCAGAGTATCGGGTGATCTTTTCACAATAATAGTAGCACAGAAGGTCATACGTCCAAATCTGCTGATGACACAAAGTTAGGCAGCATTGTGTACAGTGTAAATAACAGAGTGACATTACAAAGGAATACTGATAGACCAAGTAAATGAGCAAAACTGTAGCAGATGGAATTCAATGTAAGCAAGTGCTGGGATCCATTTTGGACAAATTGTGGTGCTTTCTCGATGGAATGACATTAAATATAGTGGGTGTCAAAAGACATTTTGGGGTCCAGATGTATTGATCTTTATAATGCCATAATCAAGTGCAGAAAAATAATCAAGGAAGCTAATGAAAAACTGGCCTTTGTAGCGAGAGGACTGGAGTAAAAGGATATCAAAGTTATACAAGACCCTGGTTAGACCCCACATGTTTACGGATTGTTTGAAAGATGAAAGCATAATCCCTGGCAACTTCAAAAAAAGACTTGTACATATATTTGAAATGAGAAAAATTGCAGGAGTATGGGGATAGAGTGGCAGAGTGGAATTAATTAGACAGCTTCCTCATAGAGCCAGCACATTGGCAGAGATGAATGACCCCTGATGTCTGTGCGGCAAAATTCTATCCAAGAAAATCAACATTAATTCTTTTGCCACTACTCCGAATCCTGTTTCTCCGCTCGTGTACGGAGCCCTGAGGGTTTACCTCCTCTTCGAAAGAGTTCAGTGTTGACGATAGCAGCCATCGACTGTAGTTTCTGCTTCACCAGGCGATCTCGAGGAAGGTTCATGATGAAACTGTGCAACAGGCGGCTACAAGCAAACAAAAAAAACAAAACAAAATCACGTTAGCGGAGAAGGAACTGAATATTCATGAGGTGCCCTCAGCAGAATCTGAGCAAACATCAAGGATCCATCAGTGCATTCTGAGAGCATTAAATATTAATGAGCTCGACATAATCTGACAGAACGTTGAATGTTAATTAGATATTTTCGAAAGGTCTGGCTGTAAAAGAAAACACGATCCAGATTACATAAACCGTTTGGAATTTTTCTTTGTTCTAATTGCGGGTCAGTTCCATGCTCATCATGCAGCATGTTTTTATCCCATGCGTAATCTGGATGGTCATGACGATACTTTGGGCCTTCTTCATTTAGCACAGCAGCCATTTTGAATCCCTCTCCAGGAATTCAGTTGAAGGCTATCTTCCTGCCCTGATGACTGACTCAGAGTCGTAAAGCTAGAATTGACATTTATCTGGAATACTGTTGGCTAACTTATTTATGGGAGAATTTAAGTGTATTGGAAACACTTCAGCGAAGGTTTCCAAAACTAAAACTGAAGCAGGCAGATTGTTTTATGAGGAAAGGTTGGACAATCACAGCTTGTATCTCTGGGAGTTTGTTTAGAAAGGTAAGGGCTGAGTTAATTGAAACATCCAAGTTCCTGAAGGATCTTGACGCGGAGTTCGCACGTTCTATCTGTGACTGCGTGCGTTTCCTCCGGGTGCTCCGGCCTCCTCCACAGATGTGCAGGATAGGTGGATTGGACAGGTTAGACCGTCCATAGTGTCAGTGATGTGCAAGCCAGGTGGATTAGCCACGGTAAATGCGGGTCATGTGGATAGAGTAGGGGGAGGGCTCTGGATGGAATGCTCTTCGAGGGCCAATGTGGACTGAATGGGCCGAATGGCCTGCTTCCACACTGTAGGGATTCTATGATTCTATGATGATGATGATACATGTGGGGAGGATGGAAAAATCTTGAACTGGAGGTCACTACTTAAAAGCTAAAATTGAAGGGAATTATCTAGCTCAGGTGGCTGAATGGCAGGTTTGGGGAAAATAAGGACTGTAGATGCTGGAGATCAAAGTCAAAAAGTGTGGCTCTAGAAATGCACGGCAAGTCAAGCAGCACCTGAGGAGCAGGAGAGTCGATAGTTTCTGGCATAAACTCCGGCCTCCTCCACAGACGTGCAGGATAGGTGGATTGGACAGGCTGGATCGTCCATAGTGTCAGTGATGTGCAAACTAGGTGGATTAGCCATGACCTGCTATGTTTTTCCAGTGCCACACTTTTAGACGGCAGGTTTGTGATGTAGAGTATTGCCAATAGTGTGGGTTCTCTCTGGATGACATTGCCACAAAGGACTCTCCTCCTCAACCTTGCCTGAGATGTGGTGACCCTCAGGTTAAACCATCACCACCAGGCATCTCTCTATAATGAGTGCTTGGGCTATGGTGACTTTACCTTTTTTACTTTAAAAAGAGTTGGCCCATTTAAAAAGGAGACAAGGTGTAATTGTTTCCCATAGGGGGCTGTAGCTCTTTGAAACTTTTGTTCTGAAAAAGTCAGTGGAAGCAGACCGCTTGAATATGTTTAAGGCAGAGGTGGACACATTCTTTGTGTCAGATTATCAGGGGTTGGTGGGAAAGTGGATTGCAGGTTACAATCAAACCAGCCATGATCTTACTTAATGGTGCAGGAGTTTCGAGGGGCCGAATTGCCTATTTCTCTTTGTTTATATATTTGCATACTTCCCAATATGAAATACTTCTGAAGTGTAACCGTTGCTATAAAGTCAATAACAACACTGCCGATTTGAGCAGAGCAAGCTCCTACAAATGGAAATGTGGTAATGATGGCATGGCATGGTGCCTCACAGCACAAGGATCCCAGATTCGATCCCATCCTGGGGCGAATTCCATGTGTGGAGTTTGCACATTTTCCCTGTGCCTCCACATTTCCTCCAGGTGCTCTGGTTTCCTCCCACAATACATTGCAGGCGAATGTGCGTACTGCAGATGTTGGAGGATGCCTGATTAAGAGCTTTTGCCCAAAATAACAATTTTCCTGCTCCTCAGATGCTGCCTGACCTGCTTTGCTTTTCCAGAACCACACTCGTGACTCATGCTAAATTGACCATAGTGTTCAGGGATGGGCAGGTTAGTTGCACCCCCTGTGTAGTCAAGGGGTAAATGTTGAGTAATAGGATAGGGGAAAGGATCTGTGTGGGTTATTCTTCAGGGGGTCGATGTGGACTTGTTGGGCCAAACGGCCTGTTTCCACACTGTAGGAATTCTCTGACACAAGAAAATCTATTTTGCAGCTTTATTGATGTTTGGTAGGTAACTATTTATAAGATCACTGGAGTACCATGTCCTCATCTCCTTCAAAATAGTGCCAGAGAATTTTCTATATCGGCAAGACCATTAGATTACAAGAAGCAGGAACAGTCGATCCTCAAACCTATCCCACCAGTTAACAAGATCATAGTTGATCCAACATTCCTCGCATCCCCTTTCCCCATATTGCTGATTCTCCAACTGATGAAGAATGCATCTCAGCCTTAAATATAGACAGGAACTCTGCCCCCAGAGCTGTCTGTGGCAAGGAGTTCCAAAGACTCACAACTTTCTGAGAGAAGAAATTCACCCTCATCTCAGTCTTAAATCGGTGCCCCTTTATTCTAAGACTGTACCCATTGCTCCTAGACTCTCCCTCGAGGTGAAAGGTAATTTCAGCATTTACCCTGTCAAGCCAATTAAGAATCCTATATGTTTCAATGTGACACTTTGCTTCACCAGTATCTCAGAAAGACAGCAGTGGTCAATGTAACACTCTGTGAGCCGGAGTATCAGCCATTTGTACACACAAGACAAACCTCTGAACCTTTATGCCTCTATTTCTAAGGTGAGAGAGTACTTTCAATGAGCCATGGTTAATAGTGCTTTTAGGAACATATTCCCAACTTTGTGTAGTGCACTTAGCTCTGAGCTCAGCTGCAAAATACAAGTTCAAAGCAGCATGAAAGTTTCTGTATGCAAACAGAAACAGCTGGATTAATTTTCAATTTCAGTAAAGCTCTCTCTTCAGCATAAACTTTGCTTGTTATATATTCATTTGGGGCAGGTCTAAAAGACAGCTTGTTCTGAAACAAACCAAGCAAGGCTGATAGCCCTCAGTCAGAAGGTCTGCTAGCAGCCTGGTCATATTGCTGCATCAGCAATCCGCACTACTGCACCAGAGATGTGAGTTCAAATCCTATCCCTGAAACCGATGCAATTTAAATTGAACTAATTATAAAGTTAGAAGTTAAAAAGCTAATCCCAGTAATGTTGGCCACGTAAATTTCAGTCCAGCTCCTACCACTTTTTATTATTCTAGCCTAAGATTATCACCCTTTGTTCCCTCATAGATAATTTTAATCAATGTGTTCAGATGAGTTATGACACACTTCTGAAGCAGGTAGGAGTTAAACCAGGGCATTCAGGCCCCATGGCAGGGACACTACCACCATATGACAAGTTCCCTCCCTTCTCCCTCATATACTTATCAATATTCTCCTTAAATGCATCAACACCATTTAATTTCGTTTCCCATTGTCACCACACCTGGGTAATGATTTTCTAAACTCCCTTTTGGATTTCTTGGTGACTGTTTTGAGTTGATGTCCTCTTGGGTGGAAGTTAGTTTCTGTCAGAACTACCTGGGTGTCTTGGAGAGATTCATCACTGCCATATTGTCTGACTGGTATTCATCTCATTTACTGATACCACAGAATTGTTACAGTACAAAAGGAGGCCTAATAACTCAAGGTATCTGCTCCAACCCTCGAAGTATTTCAACTGGGTGCCAATCTCATATCTCTATCCCATTGTCCTGCATATTGTTTCTATTTCAATAACTATCCATTGCCCTCTTTAATGCCACATTTGAACCTGCTTCCATCATATTTCTAGACCATGCCTTCCAGACCCTAACTACTCACTATGTGAAATTTTTTTTCTCACCTGATATATGCCTTTTTTCACAAAACTCTTTGAATCTTTGACCTCAGTTTTCAATCTGTTACGATTTGATGTTGAAAATTCCTACCAAATCTCCTTCTCTTCAAGAAAGACAGACCCACCTTCTTCAATATTTTCTCAGAATTGATATTTCTCAGTCCTAGAACCATTCTTAGAAACTTCTCTGAATGAACCATGGATATTGTATGCTTTACCATCATATCTCTCTACCTATTTTGTCACCTTATACAGACTTATGTCCATGTAATTCAAGTTAGTCAGCTCCAGCACTCACTTTAGAATAGTGCCCTGTATTTTATACTGTCCCTTCATGTTCTTTGTTCCAAAGTGCTTTAGAACTCTCTTTTCTGCTTTGAGATTCACCTGTCACCCATCCACCCACCCTCTCGATTGCATCAACATCCTTTGATGTCCTGCACTGAGCTTTTCCACATTTTTCTGTCATCAAATCTGAAGCTGCAGCTGAGGATTACGAACAGGACAATTGGTTATGTTGATTTTATTTGTGAGTATTTGATGCTGATAGTGGGTAATGAAGTGGATAAATGTTCTTCTCATAATCCTATTTCATAGAGGGCCGGGAATCCTTTTGATTTAGATGTGGCTAAATTAGCAAACACTCACAAACTCTGCACAGAGATGACACTGGAGTGGATTCTCACGGAGGTAATGGAGATCTCAGCAGCTAGAGCTGGAGAGCTGACAAGACCATTTTCGGGATTGCCCGCTCTATCATGTGTAAGTAAAAAATGAGGTCTGCAGATGCTGGAGATCACAGCTGCAAATGTGTTGCTGGTCAAAGCACAGCAGGTTAGGCAGCATCTCAGGAATAGAGAATTCGACGTTTCGAGCATAAGCCCTTCATCAGGAATAAGAGAGAGAGCCAAGCAGGCTGAGATAAAAGGTAGGGAGGAGGGACTAGGGGGAGGGGCGATGGAGGTGGGATAGGTGGAAGGAGGTCAAGGTGAGGGTGATAGGCCGGAGTGGGGTGGGGGCGGAGAGGTCAGGAAGAGGATTGCAGGTTAGGAGGGCGGTGCTGAGTTGAGGGAACCGACTGAGACAAGGTGGGGGGAGGGGAAATGAGGAAGCTGGAGAAATCTGAATTCATACCTTGTGGTTGGAGGGTTCCCAGGCGGAAGATGAGGCGCTCCTCCTCCAGCCGTCGTGTAGTTGTGTTCTGCCGGTGGAGGAGTCCAAGGACCTGCATGTCCTCGGTGGAGTGGGAGGGGGAGTTAAAGTGATGAGCCACGGGGTGATTGGGTTGGTTGGTTCGGGCGGCCCAGAGGTGTTCTCTGAAGCGTTCCGCAAGTAAGCGGCCTGTCTCACCAATATAGAGGAGGCCACATCGGGTGCAGCGGATGCAATAGATGATGTGTGTGGAGGTACAGGTGAACTAGTGGCGGATATGGAAGGATCCCTTGGGGCCTTGGAGGGAAGCACCTCCACATTCACTTCCCTCCAAGGCCCCAAGGGATCCTTCCATATCCGCCACAAGTTCACCTGTACCTCCACACACATCATCTATTGCATCCGCTGCACCCGATGTGGCCTCCTCTATATTGGTGAGACAGGCCGCTTACTTGCGGAACGCTTCAGAGAACACCTCTGGGCCGCCCGAACCAACCAACCCAATCACCCCGTGGCTCATCACTTTAACTCCCCCTCCCACTCCACCGAGGACATGCAGGTCCTTGGACTCCTCCACTGGCAGAACACAACTACACGACGGCTGGAGGAGGAGCGCCTCATCTTCCGCCTGGGAACCCTCCAACCACAAGGTATGAATTCAGATTTCTCCAGCTTCCTCATTTCCCCTCCCCCCACCTTGTCTCAGTCGGTTCCCTCAACTCAGCACCGCCCTCCTAACCTGCAATCCTCTTCCTGACCTCTCCGCCCCCACCCCACTCCGGCCTATCACCCTCACCTTGACCTCCTTCCACCTATCCCACCTCCATCGCCCCTCCCCCTAGTCCCTCCTCCATACCTTTTATCTCAGCCTGCTTGGCTCTCTCTCTTATTCCTGATGAAGGGCTTATGCTCGAAACGTCGAATTCTCCGCTCTATCATGTGCCAAATATACACTTGTTATAGACATACATAATGGAAACAGACCTTTCAGTCCAACTCGCTCATGCTGACAAGATATCTGAAACTGACCTCGTCCCATTAGGCCTTTATCCCTCAAAATCCTTCCTATTCATATACCCATCCAGATGCCTTTTAAATATAATTGTAGCAGCCTCCATCACCTCTTCTGGCAGCTCATTGCAAGCACACAGCACCGGACAACACAGGGCAGTCCCCAGGGGTCAAGAATACAAAGGAGGTGGAAGACATCCTCTCTACTGAGAACTGCTAATCAACCAGAGACTAGATTCATTGCTGGTTTCCAGGCTGGAGGTGAATGCTGGCAGGAGGGGTGTTGATAGATGTGGGTCATAGAAGAGGATTGGGGTCAGAGGTCAGCAACAATGGTGGAACAGTGGCCATCAGTCCATTGCCCCCCTCCCTTCTCAATGCTTGTTCCCTCCTCATGAAACTTCCTTCACTGTCAAACCCACCATAGGTAAAGGGTTAAGGTTCCACCGGTGTCATCTACAGGAAGGACTTTTCCCCAGACTGGGGGTGTGAAGAACTAGGGGACATAACCTCAGGATAAGGAGTGGCCATTTAGGTCTGAGATGAGGAGGAGTCTCTTCATTCCGGGAGTGATGAATCTTTGAAAATCTCAGCCCTAGAGGACTGCAGAGGCTCAGTCATTGCAAATGTTCAAGACAGGAATTGACAGATCTCTAAATATTGAATGCATTAAGAGATAGAGAGATCAAATGGAAAAATGGTGTGGTAGATTAGTTGGGATCAAGTTGACCAGCAGACTCAGCTCATTGAGCCAACTCCTGCTCCTAATTCCGATGTTTCCACATTTCAACAGCACAGATAAAGGCCATTTGGCCCAACCTGCACCAGTCTTTATATCCCACATGTGCTTTCCTCCATCCTCTTTTGGAGTAAAGAATTCCTGAATTCACCATTAACTTTATTGTGAGAATCTGACATTTATGGATTTGATTTCCCCACAATTAATAAAAATACTTTACATCTCCCTCTATAAAACACTTTCACAAATTGAAAGGTCTCTGTCTGGTTACCCCATGTTTCCTCAGCGATCTCACAGAAAGAACAACAGCCTTTCCTGAGAATTGTAACTGCTTGGTTCTTGGGCTGTTGCAGTGAATAGTTTTGGTTTCCCTATCTACCTGCATTGGAGGTAGCCCAGGGAAGGTTCACTAAGTTTATACTAACTATTGTCTTCTCATGAAGTTGAGCAGTGTGGATTTGTACTCATTGGAGCTCAGAAGAATAAGGCTTCATCTTATTGAAACCTGCAGGCAGGAAGATGGAGAGAAATTGTTTTCCCTTTTGAGAGAATTGTGATATTCTGGTACTTGGGCCGTTAGGAGATAGGTTTTCTTTAAACCTCAGAGGAGGGAGTTAATTTTACGGTGACATACAATGGAAGTGGAACCACAGGATGTAATCTCAGAGCAAGGACTCACCCACTTTAGGATACAGATGGGGGGGGGGGCAGAATTTATTCCCTCAGAGGGCAGTAAATCTTTACCGCAAGGGACTATTGAGGCTGGTCATTAAGTATTAGTGAGATAGACAGATTTTATGTCATGGAATGGAACAAGTTAAGGATTATTAGCCAGATATGAATGCATTAGATGACAGAGCAAACCTGATGGGCAGAATGATCTACCTGTGCCCCTACATCTTATGGCCTTCCAATCATACTCAGCTTTGGATGCTTGTCTCCCATGTGGATAATTCATCACTCTAGCTCACGCATCAGAATGAACTTCAAGGGAAGAACTGATAATTGGTGCTACGATAAGGAGGAAAGATTCTGAGGAAGGGTTGGTGATACCAGTGTTGATAGGGACAGTGTTCTAACAACATTTAGAGAGGAGCGATATTGTTCCCAGTTGGAATCGTGAGTTGCTTAGAGGGACACTTGCAGTGTTCCCATGCTTCTTCTGACTTTGTTCTTCTCAGTGCAAGGGATTCTAGATTTGGAACTGCTGCCATAATGATATCTTCCCTAAAGGACATTTGTGAACCAGCTTTTCCAACAATCAAACGGCTCAGTGCTTACTTTTCTGATTCAAGCTTATTAATTTTCAATTTTAAATTTTAAGTTCTCAAGGTACTCTGGTGGGATTTGAACTGTGGATTTGCTAGACCAATAATATAAGTACTAAGTAAGAAAAAAAAAGCAAGAAATAAAGACAACTAAGGGATATATTTGTAAAGAAAATACCATGGGTGATGGGGTTAATTGGAAGGGTTGAAACTGGCCTGTGGAAGCTATCAAACCAAAGGGAGGCAAACACAGGGCCAGGAACAGCATAATTGATGAGCGACACAGAGTTCAGGACTACAGTGAAAAAATATAATGGGAAAAATATTAATTTCAGAAGGTTGACAGATTACAACACAAAGTTCAGCTGGGTTCGAGTCTAGCTCAGGCTGAGAAAACGAAGGTCTCCAGTCAGGCTGTGAGGCTCTGGCATAAATTAATTAGGCTGTAGTCTTCAATGAGGCTGAGTTAAGAATTCAGAAATTCCCTTAAACGATACGTGACTTGGCACTAAATCATCTGAGTAATTGCGACATATACTTCTGTGAGCTGGAGCCTAATGCTTTTAGGAGCATAAGATAAAGACTGAGATCCAGATGTCTCGTCTTCTACCAACCTGGCAATCAAATGATATCAGGCTAAAGTAATTGTTAATTAATCATTGCGACAAACTCTATTAATCACTGTAAAATAGCCTCATGACTTGAGGGAAATCCTCAAAGGGGGAAAAGCTTTAGGATCCCAGTGTTGAAATGTCTAATACTCGGGGGCATGAAGAAGAATTATATCCAAAACGTTGACTTCTCCACCTCCTGATGCTGCCTGGCTTGTGCGCTCTTCCAGCCTCCTGCCTGTCTACTTTGGATTCCAGCATCCGCAGCTTTTTTGTCTCAATATTAGAGGACATGCATTTAAGGTGAGAGGGGAAAGTTCAAAGGAGCTATGAGGGGCAAATTTTTTACACAGAGAGTGATAGGAGTGTGGAATGTGCTGCCAAGAATGGTAATGGAGGCGGGTACGATGGGGGCATTTAAGAGACTTTTGGATAGACACATGAATATGCAAGGATAGGGACAAAAGGCAGGCATCATGTTCAGCATCACACTCTGTGCTGAAGGGCCCATTTCTGTCTGTACTGTTCTTTGTTATAGGATCCATTGGTTAGACTGGTCTAGTATGGAATGTCGTTTCAAGGTTAACATGTGTGAGGTTAAATTGTGGTGAGAACATAAGAAATAAGAGCTGGAGTAGGCCATCAGCCCTTTGATCCTGCTCCACTTTTCAAACATTTCAAGACTGATCTAATTTAGCATAGTTTTCCTGTATTATCCCTCTATCCCATGAAATTATTAATGTGCAGAAAGCAGTCCATCTTGATTCCAGTTGTACCCAAAGACTGAGCCTTCACTGCTCTCCCGTGCTGCGAATTCCAAAATGTCACTATGCAATGAGTGAAGAATGTGCTCTGCATCTCAATCCTACATGGCTGGTCCTTTCACCCTGGAATTGTGCCACCCCATAGTCCATGCAGCTAGGGGTAAGAGTTTCTGCCCTTGAACTACAGGCGGCATGGTGGCTCAGTGGTTAGCATTGTTACCTCACAGCGCTAGGGAACCTGAATTCGATTCCTGTGTTGAGCAACTGTCTGTGTGAAGTTTGTACAATCTCCCTGAGTTTGTGCTGGTTTCCTCCAGGTGCTTTGGTTTGCTCCCACAATCCAAAGGTGTGAACTGGCCGTGCTAAATTGCCCATAGTGCTAGCTGCATGAGTCAGGGGTAAATATCGGGTGGGGGAGTGGGTCTGGGTGGGTTGCCTTTCGGAGGGTTGGTGTGGACTTGTTGGGCCGAATGGCCTGTTTCCTCATTGTAGGTAATCTAATCTAGCCTTGAACTGAGTGGCTTTGCTGGGCCTTTGCGGGGGAATTTAAGAGTTGACCACAATGCTGTCACTCTGGAGTCACACTTAGGCCAGACTGGGTAAGGATAACAGGTTTCAGAACCGGACGAATTTTTATAAACATAAATAATGGTCACCATTACTGACACTAACTTCCAGATCTTTATTATTTGAATTTAAAATTTCAACAATTGCAGTGGATGGATTTGATCCCTTATCCCCTGAAGAATTAGCCTGGGATACTTGATTACTAGAGACACCGCCATTTAATTTTCCAATCAGACGAAATAGGAGCAAAAGTAGACCATTCAATCCTTGAACCTGCTCATGGCTGATGTGGAGCCGTTTTAAATTTCCTATGTTAAGAATGTTATATATGTTGACATGAGTTTAGATTAGATTACTTACAGATTAGATTACTTACAGTGTGGAAACAGGCCCTTTGGCCCAACAAGTCCACACCGACCCGCCGAAGCGCAACCCACCCATACCCCTACATTTACCCCTTACCTAACACTATGGGCAATTTAGCATGGCCAATTCACCTGACCTGCACATCTTTAGACTGTGGGAGGAAACCGGAGAAACCCACACAGACACAGGGAGAACGTGCAAACTCCAGTCAGTCACCTGAGGCGGGAATTGAACCCGGGTCTCTGTCGCTGTGAGGCAGCAGCGCTAACCACTGTGCCACCGTGCCGCCCGTGAGTTCACTTCCCTTTATATCAAACTCCACAGAATATAAATCCATTCTTTTTAACCTTTCCTCAAAGGACAGTCCATCCAACTGAGGAATTAAGGCTAATGCAGTATACAGTGCAATTCATCACCTACTTCCTTGTGTTCCCAGACTCATTTACGACTGGAACAACAATTAATTAAGTTTTATTTTTCAATATCCATGGAAACTCTGCAATTTTTTATAATTCTGGCTAGCTTTCTCTCATATTCCAATTTTTCCCTCTTTATCAATGATTTTGTCCTCCTTCAACTGATTATAAACTAAACTCCAGAATTCTTCCACTGAATCATTTTCCCATCCCTACTTGTCTCTCCCCTTCTGAGATGGTCTTTAAACTAAGCTTTTAACTAAGCTTTTGATCATCTGTCCGAAATATCTTAACATGAATGAGCATCAAATTTTGTTTTACAACGTTCCCATGAAATGCCTTGGAGGAAAGAAAATGATGACTCGAAATGAAGTTATTGTTGTTACCACTTGGTTGGCACCTATCTGTGTGCCAACCAACTGCTATAAATTGGGTAAACTGTGAAGCAGAGCTAAAACTTAACAGGAGGACAAGCTGTGCATGTTGCTGATGGTTCACTTGTTCAGCATCTGTGGTGCGCGCAGGAGCAGAGTAAACAACATTCATCTTGAACCAGCAACACATTTTTCCAGCTAACAGTGACAGTATGGCCTCAGCAAATCTAATAACCACTGAGTCAGAGAGTCATTCAGCATGGAAACAGACCCTTAGGTCTAATTTGTCTATGTCGACCATGTTCTCAAACTAACCTTGTCCCAATTGCCTGCATTTGGCCCATATTCCCCAAAACCTTTCCTATTCATGATCTTATCCAAATGTCTTTCAAAAGCTGCGACTGTACCCGCATCCATCACATTCTCTAGAAATTCATTCCACGCATGAACCTGTTGCCCCTCAGACCCATTTTAAATCTTTCTCCTTTTCACTTAAAAGTGTGCCCCCAGTTTTGAACTCGCTCACCCTCGGGAAAAGACACCTGTCGTTCACATCTATGACCCTTGTGATTGTATAATCCTCAAAGGGGTCACCCCTCAACCTCCTACACTCCAGTGAAAAATGTTCCAGTTTTTCCAGTGTGTTTTTATATTTCAAACCCTCTATTCCCAGCAACACCTTGCCAAATCTCTTCTGAACCCTCACTAGTTTAATAATATCTTTCCTACAAGACAGTGACAAGAACGGCATACAGTACTCCAGAAGAGGCCTCACCAACGTTCTATACAAACTCAACATGACATCCCAACTTCTATAACCAAAGATCTGAACAACGAAGGCAAGCATGCTAAACACCTTCTTAATGGTCAAGAGAGAAAAACTCAGTTAATGTTTCAGGTCTGTGATCTTTATTGAGAGTATAACAGTTATATATAACAGATTATATAGTCAAACATTGGCTTACCTCAGCAAGACCGGATCAAATATTGAGGCAACATCCTGCAAGACAGTCGGCAAGTATTTCAGAGATGCTCCCTGAAACAGAACCAATGAGAGAGTTTAAACATAGAGAACACTGGAAAAACTCAGCAGGTCTGGCAGCATCTGTGGAGAGCGAAACAAACTTAATGTTTCAAGTCTGACCTGACTATTTGTCAGAACTGAGAACTTAACTGAGAGAATACTGTTGATCAGAGTTAACCACAGCATGGTGTAGGAGAGCATTCAAGTTTAGTAAGATCAAATACATTTTTACAATTAATATGCTTTTTTAAAAAATATTTACCTTTCCTGAAACACTCAGCATTTATGCTTCAGAAAGATGTTAACCAGCAAATGTTTTCTGCTACCACTTTGCCCTACTCCATGATATTTTGTGACAATGTGAGCCTTCAAGAGGGAATTGGTCTGTTCTGTGTCTCTTGAAGAGAGCTGATGTCAAACTGGTGTCAAGATGTCTGCTCCATGGAGAGGAAATAGCTTTGAGTTTTTAAAAAAATTAGTCAAAAGAAATATGAGTGTGTGGAGTCAGGCGCATACAGGCCCAGAGTTTTAGTTTTGCTTTTAGTTGTTGAAGTTAGGGTTTGTGGAGTTGAAGCTCCATGATACAGCTCTCTCTCTCTGCTGCTGCAAAACGTTTGAGGTCTCTTGGCTGCTAAATTCATTCTTTTAGTGTTTCATTCTGCTGGAATAGAATGAGAAGGTAGCATATGAACAAATCTCTTTAGATAAATTTGCCTTTAGCAAGGGTGTGTTTATGGGATGCTGCCATATTGGAACAGTTAATGAGTAGTAGTTAAGTAATATTTTATTCTGTTAAGTACTTTGATAGGTAAAGTTGTGCTAATTCAATTTTTGTTTGTTGTTTAACTGTGGTACAAGAATAGAGTGTGTTTTGCTTAAAGTTTGACCAGTTGAATCACATCTAGAACACAGCACCTTACACTTGCCTTTAAATAAGAAAATGTTAGAGTCTAGACTGCCTTCTTGAGATATTGAGGGGTTTTTGAATGGTCCATAACAATTGTTTCCTTCCTTCACGTTTTTCTAATACCTGCCATGAAAACCCTTCTCTCTTTTGGTTGGTCACTATATTTCTGCTTTTTACTTTGTTCAGAAGGTAAGAATGGGAGAGTCTGCAGACTGTACGAGACATCGAGCCAACTCTACAATCACGGGTGATATCCGCCTTCAGCTTCAATATCTCATCCACACCCTGCATCCCTTGTCTCTCGACAGAAAGAATCTGCCAAACACAATCTTCAATAAATTCAAGGGTGGAGCATCTGCGAACTTATGGGTGGAAAATTCCAAAGACTTAAACTTCACTGAGGAGGTTGGTTCCCTCATCCTGAGACTGGGGGCTCCAAGTTCTAGATTCCCCTGGCAGTCGCTCCAAGTGTCAAGCAACTTCAGGACCTGGCCTGTTTCAGTGAGCTCAGCACTATGATTAATCTTCAGAGGACCTCATTCTGAAAATAACCCTTTGTAGCCTTCTAATTCACTGAAAATCAATCGCTGTCTGTCCTAAATTGGAATTGTGACAGGACCTGAAGTACATTTTGCAGGGAACCCTACTATTCCCTGAAGGGGACACAGTTTGCTGAAATCCTGACTCACACAGCTTGAGAGTCTTCCAATCCGATTTTCAGTCTAAAAAATGCACTGTAAATATTAATTTAGATCAATGTGGGGTGCTGCATTTTGGAAAGGAAAATCAGGGCAGGAGTGATACACTTAACGGTAAGTAACTAGGTAGTGTTGCTGAACAAAGAGATCTTGGAGTGCAGGTTCATAGTTCCTTGCAAGTGGAGTCTCAGGTAGATAGGATAGTGAAGAAAGCCGTTGGTATGCTTTCCTTTATTGGTCAGAGTATTGAGTACGGAGTTGGGAGGTCATGTTGTGGACATTGGTTAGGCTACTTCTGGAATACTGCGTGGTGCCCTGCTATAGGAAGGATGTTATGAAACGTGACAGGGTTCAGAAAAGATTTACAAGAACGTTGCCACGGTTGGCGGGTTTGATGTATAGGGAGAGGCTATAGGGACTGTAGCGGGTTTGATGTATAGGGACTGGGGCTATTTTCCCTGGGTCGTCAGAGGCTGAGGGGCAAACATTTAGAGGTTTATAAAATCATATCAGGCATAAATAGGGTAAATAAACAAGGACTTTTTGCTGGGCTAGGGGAGTCCAAAACAAGAGGGCATAGGTTTAAGGAGAGAGGGGAAAGAAGGGGAGAGGGGAGACACTAAATCAATACTTTTCATCAGTATTCACTCAGGAACAGGACACTGTTGCTGATGTGAATATGGAGTCACAAATGATTAGAATGGATGGCCTGGAAATATGCAGGGAAGAGGTTCTGGGAATATTGGAAAGGATGAAAATAGATAAGTCTCCTGGGCCTGATGGCATTTACCCTAGGATCCTATGGGAAGCTAGGGAGGAGATAGCAGAGCCATTGGCCTGGATTTTTATGTCGTCATTGTCAACGGGAATAGTACCAGAGGACTGGAGGATAGCGAATGTGGTCCCCTTGTTCAAGAAAGGGAGTAGGGATAGCCCTAGTAACTATAGGCCAGTGAGTCTGACTTCAGTGGTGGGCAAAGTCTTAGAGAGAATGGTAAGGGATAAGATTTATGAACATCTGGATAGGAATAACGTGATCAAGGATAGCCAGCATGGTTTTGTGAAGGGCAGGTCGTGCCTCACAAACCTTATTGAGTTCTTTGAGAAGGTGACTAAGGAAGTGGACGAGGGTAAAGCAGTAGATGTGGTGTATATGGATTTTAGTAAGGCGTTCGATAAGGTTCCCCATGGTAGGCTAATGCTAAAACTACGGAGGTATGGCATTGAGGATACATTAGAGGTTTGGATTAGGAATTGGCTGGCTGGAAGGAGACAGAGGGTAGTAGTTGATGGACTATGTTCATCTTGGAGTGCAGTTACTAGCGGTGTACCACAAGGATCTGTTTTGGGACCATTGCTTTTTGTTATCTTTATAAATGATCTAGAGGAAGGGCTTGAAAGCTGGGTAAGCAAGTTTGCGGATGACACAAAAGTCGGTGGAGTTGTGGATAGTGAGGAAGGAAGTGGTAGGTTACAGCGGGATATAGATAAGTTGCAGAGCTGGGCAGAAATGTGGCAAATGGAATTCAATGTAGCTAAGTGTGAAGTCATTCACTTTGGTAGGAGTAACAAGAAGATGGATTACTGGGCTAATGGTAGGCTACTTGGTAGTGTGGATGAGCAGAGGGATCTTGGTGTCCATGTACACAGATCTCTGAAAGTTGCCACCCAGGTAAATAGTGCTGTGAGGAAGGCATATGGTGTACTGGGCTTTATTGGTAGAGGAATTGAGTTCCGGAGTCCTGAGGTCATGTTGCAGTTGTATAAGACTCTGGTGCGGCCTCATCTGGAGTATTGTGTGCAGTTTTGGTCACCATACTATAGGAAGGATGTGGAGGCATTGGAACGAGTGCAGAGGAGGTTTACCAGGATGTTGCCTGGAATGGTAGGAAAATCTTATGAGGAAAGGCTGAGGCACTTGGGGCTGTTCTCATTGGAGAAGAGAAGGTTTAGGGGAGATTTGATAGAGGTGTATAAGATGATTAGGGGTTTAGATAGGGTCGACACTGAGAACCTTTTACCGCTAATGGAGTCAGGTGTTACTAGGGGACACAGCTTTAAATTAAGGAGTGGTAGGTATAGGACAGATGTTAGGGGTAGATTCTTTACACAACGGGTTGTGAGTTCATGGAATGCCCTGCCCGTATCAGTGGTGAACTCTCCTACTTTATGGTCATTTAAGCGGGCATTGGATAGGCATTTGGAAGTTATTGGGCTAGTGTAGGTTAGGTAGGATTCAGTCGGCGCAACATCGAGGGCCGAAGGGCCTGTACTGCGCTGTATCTTTCTATGTTCTATGTTCTAAGGGACTTAAGGGCAACTTTTTCACGCAGAGCGTGGTGCATGTATGGAATAATCTGCATGTGGAAGTTATGGTGGCTGGTACAATTACAACATTTAAAAGGCATCTGGTTGTAATATGAGGAGGAATGATTTAGAGGGATATGTGTCAAAGGTTTCAAGTGGGACTAGATTAATGTATGAGATCTGGTCAGTGTGGACAAGTGGACCGAAGGGTCTGTCTCTGAGTTGTACACCTCTATGACTCTGTGACTATAACAACTCTCAGCAAATTTTTCTGTATGTTTTGTCCAAATCCATGTCATCACTCACTCTCATTGGTAAATCCTAACTGTCAATGCTGCTTGACAGCATCTTCATGGGCTTTAGTATCACATTAGCTTTTTGTAGCTCCTTCAACAAGAGAAAGATTGATGGTGCATCAATTGTTTCAGCAATTAGAATTATCCCACATCTCCCTAAAGTCTTCATAAATGTGTGTGACCTCTGTTTAGATTTAAACATCTAATAATTTTACTTTTTAGTCCAGAAACAAGCCATTCAGCCCAAATTGTATGTGTTATCATTTGTTCTCTCCACTCATTTTGCTTCGCCAGACCCTATCAGTATATTTTGTATTATGTTTATCCTTCAGTGTTTATCTCACAAATGAACACATGACACATCTTTAACTATAATTTTATGAGCTGTCATTGAAAAATGTACAGTTCTTATAGGGATGGGTAGAGTAGATGTTCAGAGGATGAATACCTTGTCTGGGGAGCTGAGAACTGGGACACTTAGTCTCAGGATAAGGGGTCAGCCATCCAGAACTGAGACACAGAGAAACTTCTTCACTCGTGGCAGTTGCAAATGTTTGGAATTTCCCATTCCAGAAGGTGATAAATACTTAATTGCTAAGCGTATTTGAGACTGAGACAGTATGTTTCAGAACACAAGTTGGAATTTAGCCGTGTGGAGATCCAATGGGAATGTGGTATTGAGGTGGACGATAAATCAGGATCTTACTGAATGTTGGTCCAAGTTTGTATGTTCCCACCCTGCTCCTTGATGCAAGATTGATCAGAGAGCTATTTACCTGCATAAGTAAAGTATTGCCTTCCAGGTTTGACATCATCAGGATGTTAAATGTCTCAAACAGATTTTGCATAGATTCTTCAAACTCTTTCTTTTCTTTGCCTTCGTACAGCCTGAAATGAGACAACAGTTGCTGAGGCATGTTTCTGGCCTTTGTTGTCCTAAATTATGTGGGGTGCATTTTCAATCCAATCAGAGCTTTTTCAGATCCAATCCCCAAACCAGCCTTTTATTCCTAGCATCACGCGCCTTCACACTCAATGCAAGCTTCAGCAACATTGACAGTGCCTTCACCAAAGCCACAGTGCCATCCTTGTGCAGCACGGGTCAGCAGGCAGCATCTCTTCGCCAAATAGTTTAAGTCCTACTCCAGAGACGTGAGCAGTGTAATGATTGTGATGAGGTCAGCCAGGTGGACCTCACAGAATAGGAGTTCCCTGATTCGGGCTGTAAACCTGGTCCAATCAGGGAGCCCTGGCTGACAGATATAAACAGGAGTGTCAGAGGTTCTGTACACTCTGAGGGCTGGCTCTGTGGGAGCTGGGTCAGTGTCAAGGAGTCTTCACCTGTAAATAAAGGGTGACTTGGTGACAGGGCACTGGCTTCTGTGGAGTTATTTTAAGCGCAATCTAGTCTGATGCTTTCAAGCACTTTACTGAGGAAGTATCCACATGCAGCAAGACCTGGACAACAGTCAGGCTTGGACTGATACATATTAAGTGGCATTCTCAACACACAAGTATCAGGTAATGGCCAACTCCAAAAAGGAGTGAATCTAATCGTCTCCCCTTGACATTCAATGACATTACCACTACTGACTCCCCCAACACTCCTGCTGTCCCATCTCTCCACACCCCAAACCCAGCATTCCCCTGCACCAACAACCCTCCTCCTGCTATAAACATACTATGACTAACCATTGACCAGACTCTGAAATGGATCAGCCATATAAATATTGAGCAGAGACTAGGAATTCTATGTCAAGTCACCCATCTCCTATATTCCCAAAGCCTGTCCACCATCTGCAAGGTACAAGTCAGGAGTGTGGTGGAATGCTCCTCACTTGCCCGGATGGCTGCAGCACCTAAAAGACTCAAGAAGCTCCATCATCCAGGACAAAGCAGTCTGCTCGATGAACTTCCAACCAACGCTTCCAGCATTCATATCCTCCATCACCAACAATGTGACAGCAATGTGCACCATCTACAAGACACTTTGCAGCAACCAGCAAGGCTCTTTCTACAGCATCTTCCAAACCTGAGACTCTCTCTCACCTAGAGGAACGAGGGCAGCAGATATATGGGAACACCATCACTTCAAGCTCCCTTCCACATCACTCACCATCCTGACTTGTCATAGAATGTCAAGGAGAGACGATTAGATTCATTCCTTTTTGGAGCTGGTCATTATCTGACACTTCCTTCATCGTTGCTGGGTCCAAATCCTGGATCTCCCTTCCTAATAACACTGCGGATGTCCCTACAAGGCAAGGACTGCAGTTCAATGAGGCAGCTTACCACTGCTTAGTCAAGGGCAGATAGGGGTGATCAATAAAGTAGAAGAGTGTGGTGCTGGACAAGCACATCCGGTCAGGTAGCATTCAAGGTGCAGGAGAATCGGCATTTCGAGCATCAGCTCTTCATCAGGAAACAATCATGTGGCTGAGGACAGTGATATCCATATCTTATGAATGAATAAACAAAACAAGTGTTGCACTGTCAGAGATGTGTTTTTTCAGATGGGATGTGGAAGCTGCATCCTTTCTTTGTGAAATGTTCTCATTGGTATTATTCTAAAAACAGCAGGAGATTTGTCCCTGGCATCCTGGTGACTGTATTCATCTACGCAACATCACTCCAAAATTCTACCCAGCTCTTAACACATTGTTGCAATAACAGGTGGCGAAATCTGTATTCAATAAAAATGTGGAATTTAAAAAAAACCTAATGGTGGTGAAGTGACCGCTGCTAGCTGTCATAAAATCCCATTTGATTCACTAATGCCCTTTTGGGAAGGAAATCTACATCTAACTTGTTCTGGTCTACCTTTGAATGCTGACCTCCAGCAATTTGGTTGATCCTTGACCTTCGGCAATTAGGGAATATGCACTCAATGCTGATTCACCAATGGTGCCCAGATCCCATGAATACATTTTGTAAATAGTTAATTAAAGAATGAGATAAACATTTGAAGGGAGGAATGATTCGAGGCTATGGAAAGAGCAAATGAGCGATTTAACTAGGTAGCTCCTGCAAAGAGTCAGTATAGGCACAATAGGCCGAATGACCTCCTGATGAGTTTGAGGATTCCATGAATTGTGTATGAGTGCCTGAACTCAGCTCGCTAGGTCAATATTGCTAACAGAATGAAAGCATTGTCTGACAATTGACCTGAACCAGAACAAATCCAATTCAACAACCACTTCAATCACATCAGACTGAACCCTATGAAAAACCTCTGACTCATAGAGTTTCATATTCAGAACTGATTCAGCAGTGGTACTGGGAATTCAATGATAGATCCAAGTGGTAGAAAAGAACTCACTGTGAGTAAAGGCATCTTGATCGGACTGTGAACTTAAAGATGTATTCTAATGCTTTGAAAGCTCGTTTCAGAGGCTCACATTCCAAACCACGGCTTGCAATGTCAACATAGTTCGTTAGCACAGACAATAGCTTCCTGTAACGAGAGGTTTCAACATTAGAGATGGTTAAACAGAATGGAACAGTCTGTTACTTTGTTCACTTGTTTTTCTCTCTCCTCTTTTCTTGAGTGACCATATGACCATAACATATAGCGACATAATTAGTCCATTCAGCCCATCAAGTTGGCTCTGCCAATCAATCATGGCTGCTATGTTTCTCAAACCCATTCTCCTGCCTTCTTTACCTACCTCCCAATCCCCTTACTAATCAAGAATCTATCTATGTCTTAAACACCCACAGTGACTTGGCCTCCACAGCTCTTTGCAGCAATATGTTACCACAGATTCACCACCCTCTGGCTGAAGAAATTCCTCCTCATCTCAGTTCTAAAGCATCGTCCCTCCATCCTGAGGCTGTGCCCTCAGGTCCCAGTCTCTCCTACTCATGGAACCCTCTTCTCCACATCCACTCTATCCAGATCTCTCAGTGTTCTGTAAATTTCAATCAAATTCCCCTTCATCCTTCTACACTCCATCTAGCACAAAGCCAGGTTCCTTGACCACTCTCAAGACATTTTCCATAACTTTCCACGGAACTGAACTCATACCCCTACTGTTAAGTTTAAAGCCCTTTCCACAGCCCTAGTTATGCAATTCACCAGAAGTCTGGTCGGAACAGCTCCCTCATTCCCCTGTGCTGGTGTCAACGTCCCATGAATTCGAACCCTTATCTCCAACACAATCTTTGAGCCTCACATTTGCCTTTTTGACCTTCTTTGCACTGTATCAATTTGCATGGAATGCATGGAACATAGGCCTTGCTGAAGGCAGGTTTCCCTCGAATAGGAGCTGTGTATCTTCATTCATAGTTCAAAGCAGCTCCAAGCTTAACTAACTAACTAAAGTTGGGTAGACAAACATGAATTGCATCTGTCAGGACAAGCTCTAAGTTCTGAATGGATGACAGTGTGACGAACGACAAGGACATTTGGCTCTGTTGTTTGATTTCTCATATCTGAATCACAAAGTTACAGGTCACGCCACACTCCAGGACTTAAGCACAAGGTTGGCATCTCAGTGCAGTACTGAGCAAGATATGCACATTCAGATGTACTTACTTCGGGATGAAACATTGAACTGAGACCCCCATCTCATGTGGGAGCCTTTTGGAGTTGAGCAATAAAGCTCTCCTGGCCATTATTTATCCGTTAATCAATACAACTGAAAGCAAATCATACTGTAATTACAATCTTGCTACTTGTGTGAGATTGATAGAAAATCAGAGGGCCACTGTTTAAAGACGAAGACTGTTTAAGACTGAGATAAGGAGATCTTTTTTCCTCACAGATGGTCATGACTATCTGGAAAAGTCTTCCTCAGACGGTGGTAGAAACAGAGTCCCTGAATTTTTTAAATTAGACATAGATAGATTCTTGATAAGAAGGGGATAGAGAGTTATCAAGGGAAGGTGGGTTTACCTGACTGAATGGTGCAGCTGGGCTTGAAGTGTCGAGTGGCCTACTCTTCCTAATTCGTATGTTAATATGAGATGTGTAAATTAAACTCTCCCACAACGCAAGATTAACGTCACTTTCTGTTTGCAAACCATTTTGGAATGGTCTGAAGTCATGAACGATGCTATAAAAATGCAAACTCTTTCCTCTGTGTAAAACATATGCCCATGAGCTAATGGTATTATAGGTCTCCGTGTCATCACTGACAATTGTTGTAAAAGCCCATCTGGTTCAGTGATGTCCCTTAAGGAAGGGAATTGTAGCACCCTTAGCAGTGTGACCTACCCGTGACTCCTGAACCAAAGAAATGAGGTTGACTCCGAAATACCCTTTGAATTTTGTAATTCTGAACTCTTTAATTTCTTCATTTTTCTAATTCATTCCTAAGATCTGTAATGCTGGAGTTTTCACTTCTCTATTTTCCAATTTGTTTTTTCCCTGAGAATTCGTATTTAAGAATCTGTATCAAGGTACTTTTGTATCGAAGAAGCACGCTAAGTGGCAACTTGTAAACTTTTCATTTGAGTCGATGTGACCATAAAGCTAATTCTAAGATTCTGAGAATTCTGAGAACTGGCTGAGGAAGCCATTCTATTCAAGGGAATTGAGGGATGCTGGGCTGGGCAGTGCCACTGACATCCCATGAAGGAATAAAGAAAATTAATGATGGAGAGACATAAATCGTGGAATTGTAAAGCACAGAAGAAGGCTATTCATCCAACATTCCTGCGCCTGCTACTTGCAACAGTTCACCCATCCATCCCACCCTGGCAATGTTTTTCTACAACCTCTACCATCGGGGAGAAGGTACAGAAGCCTGAACACACGCATCAGCCAGTTTCGAAACAGTTTCTACCCTACTGTTGTTAGAATACTGAATGGACTCACAAACTCTTAACATTCGCCTGGACCTGTGTTTTTGTTTTTGCTGCCGTTACCTATTATTTACTTATCGATGCTACTTAACTCTGTGATCTTCCTGTATTGCTCGCAAGACAAAGCTTTTCACTCTGCCTTGGTACACATGACAATAAATTCAATTCAATTCCATTCAACAGCACTCCTCATTCCCCGTACCCTGGCAATCTTTCCTTCTCAAGTACAGTATTTATTCAAAACTGTTTTTAAAGTTATGATCAAATCTGACACGCCAGGCAGTGCATTTCTGTTTATAACAGCTCATTGCACAACAAATGGTTCAGCGAAGTTAATTTAATTCCAAGTTTAATTTCAAAACGAGGAGATGTAGTGAAACCTGATATCGTAAACTGAAGCCAGTGAGAAATACACCTGAAGGAAGCTCCTTATATAAAGGTTGTCAAATATTTAGAATAAGCTGCCAAGCCAGATAGTTGTGCAGTAGGAATGAAATTTCATAGAATCCCTATTGTGCAGAAACAGGCCCTTTGGCCCAACAAATCCACACCAACCCTCTGAACAGTAACCCACCCAGACCCATTCCCCCTATCCTACATTTATCCTTGACAAATGCACCTAACCTACATAGCCCTGAACTACGGGCAATTTAGCATGATCAATTCAACTAACCTGCACATCTTTGGTCTGTGGAAGGAAACCAGAGCACCCGGAGGAAACCCACACAGACACGGGGAGAATGTGCAAACTCCACACAGACGGTTGCCTGGGTCTGTGGCTCTGTGAGGCAGCAGTGCCAGTCACTGAGCCACAGTGCCACCCATGAAGCTGCATTCTGAACATGGACACAGGGATTGGAATCAAGGAAGTTTGGCTTTCTTGAATACAATGGCTTCTTCCCATCTTTGGCTTATTTTCTGAACATAGCTGGAAGTTTGAGTTGATAACCGAGACCAGTAGGACTTCTCTTGTCAAACCACAACCCAATGCGCAGCTAGTTCCCAGGCAACCTTTAATAACATCAGCCTTTCTTTCTAATGTAATCTTGCCTCAACTGACTGCCCAGTCTTTCAGAGAGAGTTTCTCTTCTGCTGACTTCTGCTCAGGGGTCACAGATGCAATTGAAGCCAGCGACCTCTGACTGATCCATTTAAACTCTAGCTGGTTTAAAACAAAAACACAAACATTTTCTCTGTAAAACATACTTATAAGCCAAAGTGGCGCTGAAGTGCTGTCGGATATAAGCTTCAAGGACAGCATTGAAGTGTTGGAACTTCCTGTCTGCTATCAGGCCAATAAGAAACACCTGAAATCACATAAAGATGCAATCAGACATTAACAAGTCAACATTGTACTCTTACGAGAGCTAAGTACTGTTAATGATGGAAATCTGAAACAGAAAGATAAAGCAATGGGAAACTTCAGCAAGTCAGTCAGCATCTGTGGAGAGAGAGAAGCAGAATTAACATTTTAGGTCTCTATCTCCTCAGTGATCTGGGAGTCTGAATGACTAGGTCAGCATAAACATTCACGTGCACACTGAGATCTGGAGCTACAGACAACGATGGTAGAGGCTTTAGCTTTCTTTCTAACACAAGAGGCCTTGTGGTGCAGGATCATAGTTCTTCGAAGTTGGAGTCGCAGGTAGACAGGGTAGTGAAGAAGGCGTTTGGTATGCTTGCCTTTATTGAATATAGGAGTTGGGATGTCATATTGCAGCTGTACAGGACATTGCTTTTGGCCATTTTTGGAATACTGCATTCAATTCTGGTCACCCTGCTATAGGAAAGACCTTGTCAAATTTGAAAAGGTTCAGAAAAGATTTATGAGGATGTTACTGGGGTTGGAACATTTCAGCTGAAGGGAGAGGTTGAATTGGCTGTGGCTGTTCTCCCTGGAGCGTCAGAGGCTGAGGGGTGGTCTTACAGAAGTTTATTGAATCATGATGGTCATGGATAGGGTGGACAGACAAAGTCTTTTTCCTGAGGTAGGGGCATCCAAAATTAGAGGGCATGGGTTTAAGGTGAGAGGGGAAAGATAGAAAGGGACCTAAGGGGAAACATTTTCTTGTAGAGGGTGGTGCGTGTATGGAATATGCTGCCAGAGAAAGTAGTGGAGGCAGGTACAATGACAACATTTGAAAGACATCTGGATGGGTCAATGAATAGGAAGGGTTTGGAGGGATATGGGCCAAATGCGGGCAAATGGGACTAGATTAGTTTAGGATATCAGATTGGCATGGATGTGTTGGACTGAAGGGTCTGCTTCCATGATTTACGTCTCTGTGACTCTATGATATATGACTGACCTACAATCTCTCTCACTTTTACTGCCTGCCACTGATGTGTGTTTGGAGTTTGATGCTCAAAGCTGTGAACACATTTTCCTTGGGTATTGAGTTTTGGAGTTCTGGGGCAGGACCCAAACCCAGACATTCTGATTCAGAGGCAGCAGCGCTCCCAAGTACATTGATGGGCCTTTTCAATACGCAAGGAGATTGTCTTTGAATAACAAACACATAGTTATTAAATATCAACAACACAGAATCGAGGCCACGCGTGACTGCAAGTGTCAGTGAGCAACCATCCATCTTTCTTCATCCAATTCCACGGATATATAACTCTCAGGAGAAACAAATCTTGCCCTCACCACTGAAGCAAATTGCAACTCATATTCAAAATGACCAGAGCAGGTTCATCCTTCAACTCAGATGCAAAAGCAAACTATTCATATTGTACCAGATTGATTGGGCTTCAGTAACCATGAGTCTGTGCAATTCCAGAATCCAAATTAGGGGAGTCAAGTGACTGTACTCCAGAAGGTGGAGGGGAGATTTACCAGGATGTTGATGAGCTGGAGTGATGAAGAGAGATTGGACAGTCTGGGGTCGTTGAGCAAAGGTGCTTGAGACGGTCATGACTCAGATATATAAAATAATGATGGGCATGGACAGGGTAGACAGGAAGAAATATATTCCCTTGTTGAAGTGATCAAGGACTTGGGCATAGATTTAAGGTAAGGGGTAGGAGGTTTAGAGGAGATGTGAGGATAAACTTTTTCACCTAGAGGGTGGTAGGAATCTGGAAGCCACTACCTGTAAGGGTGGGAGAGGCAGAAACACTCATAACATTTAAGAAGTGTTTAGATGTGTTACCAAGACATACCAGGCTTTGGGCCAAGTGCAGGAAAATAGGGATGAGAATAGTGAGGTGGTTGTTTTTGACTGGCTCAGGCATAATGGGCTGAAGGCTTGTTTTCTGCGGCTACTGACCTGTATAGCTCTCTACGACTGTGAATTAATTTTCAGAAACAAGTGTTTATTCTTCTTATCACATCACTTACTTTTGTGATAAATTATTAATAAGTGCAAGTAATGTAAACATTTTACTGCACCAGTAAACTCTGAAAATGTAATGAGTGTTTCTGTCTCTCCCACCCTTACAGGTAGTGGCTTCCAGATTCCTACCACCCTCTGGGTGAAAAAGTTTAGCCTCACATCTCCTCTAAACCTCCTGCCCCTTACCTTAAATCTATGCCCCAGTCCTTGATCACTTCAACAAGGGAATATATTTCTTCCTGTCTACCCTGTCCATGCCCATCATAATTTTATATATCTGAGTCTGAAGAGAAAGGGGAGCATATCCTTGAAAGTTGCTAAACAATCTCATAGACTGGACCCAGGGCGGTCTTAGTTTCATAGAACATAGAGCAGTACAGCACAGAGAGGCCCTTCAGCCCACGATGTTGTGCTGACCACTGATCCTCATGTATGCACCCTCAAATTTCTGTGACCATATGAATGTCCAGGAGTCTCTTAAATGTCCCCAATGACCCTGCCTCCACAACTGCTGCTGGCAACGCATTCCATGCTCTCACAACTCTCTGTGTAAAGAACCCGCCTCTGACGTCCCCTCTATACTTTCCTCCAACCAGTTTCGTTCGGTACCGGTTAAAATTTGTGCCGCATTTTTTTTAAACTCTGAAAAATAGTTCTGATTTAATGGGAGATTTCCAGAGTCAAACATGGATTTAGGTAATTACTTTCAGCATCCAGCACACTGGACCTCATTTTAGAGTTCTTGACCTACTCCCAAAGACAACAGCAGTGTAGGGAGAAGATCCAAAGTCAAACTTTCCCTGGATAATCAACCCCAGCCTTGCCAATATTCACTATTTGTCCAAGGATAACAGCCATCGCCAAGTTAGGTCCAGAATGAAACTCACTCTGCATCATGCCTAGAGCCCAGGATGAGAAGACTGTGTTACAGAGTGACACTGCTTTCCATTTCATGCCCCTGCCAACTCCTGGGGGTTTGGTTTTCCTTGACCTAAAGAGTTGGAACAGAAGATGGCCCAAAACTAATCTATTTCACAAGAGGCTGCATTGAATATCCACTAGCCTGCAGTAGATAGCTGCTTTAGCCAATGAAGGACTCAGTGACACTCTTCAGCTACCAACAGAGCAACTTGAAATTCCAAATATATGACAACTATTATATTTATCTACTTTTTCTGTAATTTCTTTAAATAATTCAATAAATGCACATTCTGTATTAAAACCTGTACTGCTCACTCAATTATAGTTTCAGTTTCATGATCCTTTTCTAATACACGCTTCCTTCAGTCCTCTAGCACAATTCCTTTTCGGAATAGATTTGTGTACATATTTATTAATATATGCAATAATGTTGCTGTTGTTTCATTCCGAACATCTTTTAGTATGGATGGATACAATGGGTGTGTCCCCTAAGGTTACCAATTATCTTCTCACTTTCAAACTTAAGAGTTTTTGTATTTTTCTTAATCACTTCCCCTGATGATTTGTACTCCTAATACTCAGGCAAAACAATTACTCATTTACATTCATCACCATAGCAATAGATGCATGTCAAAGGAGCTCACTTTGTGTGAACTATTTCTGACATGTGATTCAAAATCCAACTTTTCAGAAGTTAATGAGTTTAACAACATGTTGTGACTGTGGACTTGTCTAATTTGGTGAAAAAAAAAGAAACGTGTTTGGAGTTTGGCTAGCTCAGTTGGCTGGACAGCTGATTTGCAATGCAGAGTGATGCCAATAACATGGGTTTGATTCTCACACTGGCTGAAGTTACCATGAAGGACTTTTCTTCTCAACCTCTCTCCTTGCCTGAGGTGTGGTGACCCTCAGGTTAAATACTGGATCAGGAGTAGGCCATTCAACCGACTAACCACGGACATTTACTACAAGCCTACCGAATCCCACAGCCACCTTAACTGTACCTCTTCCCACCCTACCTCCTGTAAAAACACCATCCCTTATTCCCAATTCCTCTGCCTCTGCCACATCTGTTCCCACGATGACTAATTCCATCTTAGAAAATCCCAAATGACCTCCTTCTTCCAAGATCACAATTTCCCTCCCACGTGGTTCATGATGCCCTCCAGTGCATCTCCTCCACTTCCTGTACCACTGCCCTTGAATCCCACCCCTCCCAATACAACAACGACAGAATCCCCCTGGTCTTCACATTCCACCCCACCAACCTCTGCATACATCGCATCATCCTCCGCCACTTCCACCACCTACAACCAGACCCCACCACCAGAGATATATTTCCCTCCCCACCCCTATCAGCGTTCCAAAAAGGCCATTCCCCCTGCAATTCCCTTGTCAGGTCCACATCCTCCACTAGCCCACATCCCACTCCCAGTACCTTACCCTGCCGCTACAGCAAGTGCAAAACTTGTTCCAAACCACTTCCCTCACCTCCGTTCAAGGCCCCAAAGAATTGGTCAGAAATTTACCTGTACCTCCACCAATGTCATCTGCTATATCCATTGCACACAATGTGGTCTTCTCTACATCGGGGAGACAGGATGTCTACTTGGGATCATTTCAAAGAACATCTCTGGGACACCCACACCAACAATCCCCACCACCCCATGGCTGAACACTTCAACTCCCCCTTCCACTCCATCAAGGACATGCAGGTCCTCGGCCTCTTCCATTGCCAAACCCTTACCACCCGATTCCTGCAGGAAGAATACCTCATACTCTGCCTTGGGATCTTGCAACCACACAGTATTAATGTGGATTTCAGTAATTTCCTAATTTCCTCTCCCTGCTACATTATCCTAGTCCCAAGCCTCCAACTTAGCACCACTTTCCCATCTATCTGCTCTGCTCCATCCTCCTCTTCGATCTATCACTTTCTTCCTCACCTTCATCTACCTAACTTTACTTCATAAAAATGTGTCTCTCTGACTTAAAATTAACAACTCATTCAGCATTCACTGCCATTTGTGGAAGGGAGTTCCAAACCTCGAGAAGTTAGAATGGATAGAAGTGCTTCCAACATCTCTCCTGAACAGTCTGGCCCTAATTCTCTGACGACACCCCTCGTTCTAGAATCCCCAACCAGTGGAAGTAATTTATCTTTATCTACCTTGTCTCTCCCTGTTAATATCTTGAAGACATTGATCAGATTACCCCTTAATCTTTGAAAGGAAACAGATCTAATTTGTACAATCTCTCCTCAAAATGAATCCCTGAGGTCCAGATACCATCGTGGTACTACCAGAGGCACCTCTCCCTAAGTCCTATGGTCTGGTAGGAATATGGCAATGTTACCTTTGGCTTTTGATTTTTCTTTTCTCTCGCTCTGTTTCCCTAATTTTAAATCTGTACTGAAATATTGTTAACCGGTCACATCTGTCAATCCAATCTGCAATTCTTTGCTCTGTAAATGATTGCTCGATGCTAGTCTGCGGTGAATGAGTATAGATTACCCTTCAGAGATGTAGGGAAACTCATAAATATAATAGAGTATGGTTATGTCACCAATAATTCAATGGCTTGGATAATAATTAAACAGAACTACACGTAATTTACAGCATAGAAACAGCCTAAAGGTCTAAGTTTATGTTCTCCCGGAACCTTTAAAGCAGAGAACATGACCTCATCTCCCACAATGGTTGTTCAAGAATATGAATTCAGCTGTGGAATTGTCATAAAATCAATGGGTTAATTAAAGCCCATAAAAGTGGAAATCTGCATTACCCTAGGATTGATTTCAATCCCATGACAACTTGGTTGAACCTTACCTGCTCTCTGAGGCGGTCTAGACACCTACTTGGTTACAGTGACTGGTAAAATGCCCACCTAACGTGGGACACCTAAAGATGGAGAATTAATCCCAATCTTACCAATGACATGTAGTCAAAATATAAATTGATAACCTTCCAATCTGCCTCTGGCACTAATGTAAGGCGTAGCTTTTTATTTATTCAAGAAATGTGGGCATCTCTGACCAGGGTAGTATGTATTGCCCAACCTTAGTTCCCCTTGAGAAGGGAGCAGCGAGGACTCTGCTTGAACTGCTGCAGTGCTTGTGCAGTAGATGGACCCACAATGCTTTGAGAGAGGGAGTTCCAAGTGACACTGCAGGAACAGTGTTATATTTTCAAGTCAGGATGGTGAGTGGCTTGAAGGGGAACTTGCAGGTATTGGTGCTCCCATGTGTCTGCTACCCTTGCCCTTCTGGACGATGGTGACCATAGATGTGTGAGGAGGTACAGCCTAAAGAGCCTTGGTGAATTTCTGCAGTGCATCTTGTAAATGGTTCCCACAGCTGCTATTGAACATCAATAGTTGAGCAATGGATGCGGTGCCAATCAAGTGGGCTCCTTCATCTTGGATAGTGGCAGGCTTCTTGAGAGTCATTGCAGCTTCATCCATCCAGTGGGGAGTATTCCATAACACCCCTGTCTTGTGCCCTGGTGGGCAGGCATTTGGGACCCAGAAGGTGAGATATGTGCCATTGAATTCCCAGTTTCTGATCAGTTTTTGTAGCTACTGTATTTATATAGCAAGTCCAATTGAGTTTTTGGCCAAATGATGTTGCTAGTGGAAGATTTGGTGATGGTAACACCACTGAATGTCAAGGGAGGATTGTTAAATTATAAGAACGAGGAGCAGGAGCGGGCAATTCGGACTCCACTTTCCCACCCATTCTCCATAACCCTTCAATCAATTACTAATTAAAAGTTTGTGGGCAGCATAGTTCCTCACAGTGCCAGAGACCCGGGTTCAATTCCCGACTCAGGCGACTGTCTGTGTGGAGTTTGCACATTCTCCCCGGTTTCCTCCCACAGTCCAAAGATGTGCAGGTTAGGTGAATTGGCCATGCTAAATTGCCCATAGTGTTAGGTGTAGGGGAATGTGTCTGGGTGGGTTGCGGGTCGGCGTGGACTTGTTGGGCGGAAGGGCCTGTTTCCACACTGTGAATAATCTAATCTAGTCTGTTTCCTTCTTATTTTTATTCAATGTCTTGGCATCCACGGCACTCTGGGTTAATGAATTCCATTCATTTATGACCCTTTCAGCTCTGTTTTAAATCTGCAACACATTATCCGAAAACTATGACCTCTCGTTCTAGATTGCTCCACATGTGGAAACATCCTCTCTATTTCTACTTTGTCATTTTTAGCATCTTCTGTACCTCAATTAGATCTCATCTCATTCTTCTAAGCTACAAATAGCATAGGCCTAAACTGCTCAATCTCTCTTCATAAGACAAACCCGTCATCTCTGGAATCAATCTAGTGAACTTCCTTTGAACTGCCTCCAATGTAACTACATTGATTCCTGATGAAGGGCTTATGCCCAAAACCTCGATTCTCCTGCTCCTAGGTGCTGCCTGACCTGTTGCGCTTTTCCAGCAACACACTCTTGACTCTCAGCTCCAACATCTGCAGTCCTCACTTTCTCCAATGTAACAACACCCCTCCTCAAGTAAGAAGACCAAAATTGTACACAATACTTCAGGTGCATTCTCACTCATGCTTTGTACAACTGCTGCCACACTTGCTTACTTTTATACACTATTTCCTTAACAATAAATGCCAAATTCTATTTGCCTACCTGATTACCCACGTACTAGGTTTCTGCAATTCTCCATTTTGAAATTTCACTCCATTTATACAATCAGTTGCCTTTCAACTATTGTGACCAAGGTGGATAACTTCACACTTGTGCACAATAACCTACACCTGCCAAATTTTGGCCCATTCACGTAATCATACCCATTTGTCAAATTCTTATTTCTTTGTTGCAACTTGTCTTCCCATTTATTTTAGAGTCATGTGCAAATTTGGTGATAGTACCTTATTGCGTCCAAGACATTAATATAGATTATCAATAGTTACTTGCCACTTATCAGGCCAAGTCTGGATATTGCCCAGGTCTTGCTGTATGAGAACATGGACTGGTTCAGTATCTGAGGAGTCCCAAATGGTGCTGAACACTGCACAATCATCTGTGAGCATCCCCACTTCTGACCTGCTATTGGAGGGAAGGTCATTGATGGAGAAACTGAAGATGATTGGGCCTAAGATACTACTCTGAGGAAGCTACCTCTGAGGCAGGAGACCCAAGTTCAAGTCCTGCCTGTTCCAGAGGTGAATCCTAACATCTCTGGATAGGTTAATTGGAAAATATTTACCCAGAGATGTCCTGGAGCTGAGATAATTGACCTCCAATAATCATAAGCACCTTTCTGTGTGCCAGGTATGACACCAACCAGCGAAGAGTTTGCCCCGATACTCATTGACTCCAGTTCTGCTAGAGTTTCGTGTGGAGAAAGTGAAGTCTGCAGATGCTGGAGATCAGAGCTGAAAATGTGTTGCTGGAAAAGCGCAGCAGGTCAGGCAGCATCCAAGGAACAGGAGATTCAACGTTCGGGCATAAGCCCTTCTTCAGGAATGAGGAGAGTGTGCCAGGCAGGCTAAGATAAAAGGTAGGGAGGAGGGACTTGGGGGAGGGGCAATGGAGATGTGATAGGTGGAAGGAGGTCAAGGTGGGGGCGGAGAGTCAGGAAGAAGATTGCAGGTTAGGAAGGCGGTGCTGAGTTCGAGGGATTTGACTGAGACAAGGTGGGGGGAGGGGAAATGAGGAAACTGGAGAAATCGGAGTTCATCCCTTGTGGTTGGAGGGTTCCTATGCGTTCCTACCCTCCAACCACAAGGGATGAACTCCGATTTCTCCAGTTTCCTCATTTCCCCTCCCCCCACCTTGTCTCAGTCAAATCCCTCGAACTCAGCACCGCCTTCCTAACCTGCAATCTTCTTCCTGACCTCTCCGCCCCCACCCCACTCCGGCCTATCACCCTCACCTTGGCCTCCTTCCACCTATCACATCTCCAACGCCCCTCCCCCAAGTCCCTCCTCCCTACCTTTTATCTTAGTCTGCTGGACACACTCTCCTCATTCCTGAGGAAGGGCTTATGCCCGAAACGTCGAATCCCCTGTTTTAGGGCTTCGTGTGGCCATACTCGGTCAAATGTGGCCTTGTTGTCAAAGGGCAGTCACTTTCACCTCACCTCTGGAACTCAGGATGCCGGTAAATCAAGAAACAACGCCAAAGGCATTAAACACTTGCCTGGATGGGTGCAGCTCCAATAACACTCAAGAAGCTTGACACCATCGAGGATAAAGCAGCCTGCTTGACTGGTGCCACACCCACTACGTTCAACTTTGATTCACTCCATCTCAGGTGCACATTTGGCAGCAGCATGTGCCATTTACAAAATCTCACTGAGGTTCTTTGAAAGCATTTTCCATAAACAGGGCCCTGTCACAGTTAGAAGAACAAAGCTAGCAACAGCATGGGAATACCACCACCTGACTTGGAATTGTATTCCTAAATTGTCGCTGTGTTAAAGTCCTGTTGCAACCTCCATGATGGCATTGGTAGAAATACCTGCACTGCAAGACAGAAAATCCTCAAGAAAAGAGACTCACTCTCATCTCAAGGGAAATTCAGGACGGGCAGTAAATAGTGGTCTTTCCAATGATATATACATCCCATAAATTACAAGTTTTATTGCTTGAAGGGTTGTAGAGGGAGTTAAATTGAAAATGTTTTGGTTGAAAATAAAACAATTGTCCCAATGTGTTCCGCTCCTCAAGTGCCAGTCACAGATGTTTGATAGGCTTATTTAAAGGAAATGATGAGTACACTTTTGCCCTTAGGTACTCGTTCAGCCCAGAAGGTGGTACTTTCTAGGCCAGGCTCCCATGGCAACCATTATATTTGCCCAGCGATCAGTAAGCCTGAATGCAGACTTCGTCCCTTGGCATGAATAAAGAGTCCATGTTGGAATTAGAATCACAAGAGTGTGGATATAGGCCCTTCAGTCCAACAAGTCCACTCTGGCCCTCCAAAGAGTAACCCACCCAGACCCATTCCCCAACATTTACCCCTGACTAATAACCTAATAATTCATCCAACCTGCACATCTTTAGATTGTGGGAGGAAACCCATGCAGACACAGGGAGAATGCACAAACTCCACCTAGTCGCCTGAGGCTGGAATCGAACCTGGGTCCCTGGTGCTGTGAGGCAGCAGTGCTAACTACTGAGCCACCGTGCTGCCCCATGTATTTGTTTCCTTTCTGCTCACCCACCCTCTGATTTCTTCTCCGCATAACACTCATGCCAATATGTTTTAGAAAACAGTATTTACCTCCATTAGATGAAAAGAAAGTATTCACATTCATATATGGCCTTTTAACAGCTTGCCAATCTTACACAGCATGTTTTGGCTACTGAAGCAATTCAGTTGCAGTCATTATTGCAATAGAGGAAGTGAGGCAGTGAACATAAGCACAGCAAGATCCCGCTAACAGTTAACGTTATTATTTTGATTGAGGGACAGGTGTTGACTTGGATGCCAAAGCCTAGCAGTATCCCGCTGCTGTTCTTCAAAGCTTCATGGGAAATTGACAGTGACTCGGTTGAGTGTCTAAGATGAAAAGGGTCACCTCCTTATGCAGCATAGAAATGAGATGTCAGCTTCATCAATCAATATAAACCTCTAGAGTGGAACGCAGAGTAGTGCTACCTACTGAGGCCAGATAGTAAATTACTCAGCGAGCCAAAGAACCTTATGTATCTTCGAAATCTCCAGCTAACAGCGAACACCAATCGTGTCAAGGCTCAGCTAATCACTGGGCAACTATCTCAGCCTGTCAAGCGGAAACAGTGAGCACAAACTTTCATTTAACACAGGAGGAAGAGGCTGGAAATATTGAAAGAAAGTCTCCAAACTGGGACTTGAGCTCACAACCTCGGACTCTGAGGTGAGAACACTTTCAGAACTTTAACAGAGCGTCTCCAAAATAAGTGCGGATCTCAGCTGGGCTCGTGCCAGCGGTGTTCCTTCTGGGTTCGTAGATCGCAGGGTCACATCCCACTCCAACCACAAGTGGCAGCATTCTGTCTCTGACGACAAAGGCTTGTGCAGCGATGGTCAACTCTGCGCGCACTATCGCCTGAGGGGCCAAATGATTCATTGGATCTTTAAATGATTCTCTAATTTCTCTGACCTCCCTGTGGCCAGACTTCTCATATCTCTCTGAAACATAGCAACTTAAGTAAAAAAGGTTCAGTTGTAGCCCTCCAGACCTACTCTGCTGTTCAATATGACCACGACAATTTCATCGAACTCAGTACCCTGTTCCAGCCCTTTACCCATGAGAACGATGAGGAAGTGAGGGCTGCAGACACTGAAGATCAGAGAATTTGTGTTGCAAATGTTTCGTCCCCTGTCTAGGTGACATCCTCAGTGCTTGGGAGCCTCTTGTGAACCGCTTCTGTAATGTTTCCTCCGACATTTATAGTGACTTGTCTCTGCCACTTCCAGTTGTCAGTTCCAGCTGTCCGCTGCAGTGGCTGGTATATTGGGGTCAGGTCGATGTGTTTGTTGACCTGGACCCAACATACCGGCCACTGCAGCGGACAGCTGGAACTGACAACCGGAAGCGGCAGAGACAAACCACTATAAATGCAGGAGGAAATATCACAGAAGTGCTTCACAGGACACTCCCAACCACTGAGGATGTCACCTAGACAGGGGACGAAACGTTTGCAACACAGATTCCCAGCTCGGCGAACAGAACCACAACAACGAGCACCCGAGCTACAAATCTTCTCCCAAACGCTGAAGATCAGAGTCAAGAGTGTGATGCTGGAAAAGCACAGCAGGTCAAGCAGCATCCGAGGAGCAGGAGGATCAACATTTCAGGCATAAGCCCTTCATCATTCCTGATGAAGGGCTTATGCCTGAAACATCAATTCTCCTGCTCCTCGGATGCTGCCTGACCCACTGTGCTTTTCCAGCACCACACTCTCAACCCATAAGAAGTTATCTAACTCCTTCTTGAAAATATACAACCTGTTTGCTGCAAGCTCTTTCTCTGACGAGGTCTTCCACAGGTTCACCATTCTCTGGATGAGGAAATTTCTCCTCATCTTTGTCCCAAAAGGCTTACCCCCATATTCTGAGATGTTGACCGCTGGTTCTGGACTCCCCAGTGAGTGGGAAGAGTAGACTCTCTGGATATTTGTCAGCGATAATGTTCTCGCTAGATTATAACTTAAGGTAGCGATCCTCCCATTTGACGAACTGTTTCTTGCATTTCTCTCTTCTGTCAGAATCTTTCAGGTTTCTGTACGGGTAGCTCGGTGGCGCTGGTATTCATCAGGATTTCCTGATGAAGGGCTTTTGCCCGAAACGTCGATTTTCCTGCTGTTCGGATGCTGCCTGACCTGCTGTGCTTTTCCAGCACCACTCGAATTTTGGAGGGCAGCCAATTTTCTCCAGAAGCTTTAAAAGACCGGCTCCGCTTACTTGCTCGGCGATCTTCCCGAGATTGATGATGCCACTAAGTAGTGATTTTATTTCCAAGCAGAGACAGTAAGGTTTGTGCAGATCCTGTAAAGTTATGACTTCCCAAGTGGAATGAACTCAGGCTGTTTAGCATCAGCACCTGGAGCTTTGCCCATGAGAAGTGAGTCAATACCTTCATTAAGCTCCTCCACTGTGGATTTGATGTCGAGTTCTGTCACAACAAGTAGACTCTCTGGATATTTGTCAGCGATAATGTTCTCGCTAGATTATAACTTTAGGTAGCGATCCTCCCATTTGACGAACTTTTATTGCAGTCAGTGATGACTTCTCTGTCTTGTCTTCAATGAAGTTGTTACTTTACTGATGGACCTGTTGCCTTTTGATACATACTCCAGACATTCTGTACACTGAAACACATCTGACTGAGACGTAGCCATTAGTCATCGAAGTCTAGCAGTCTGTTGGACTTTACTCA